>NC_059399.1:1310833-1966250 GCF_905220565.1 Melitaea cinxia | reverse complement strand
CAAAGATAGGATTAGAAAAGAGACTATCCGCGAGAGGACGAAAGTAACCGACATAGCCCACAGAATTAGCAAGTTGAAGTGGCAGTGGGCTGGTCATCTGTATCGCAGGACCGATGGCCGTTGGAGTAGACGGGTCCTGGAGTGGAGACCGCGTCTTGGCAAAAGTAGTGTGGGACGTCCTCCGGACCGTTGGACCGACGATCTACGTAAGATTGCCTGTGTAGGCTGGATGAAGATTGCGGACAACCGGGATGTCTGGCGCGAACTTGGGGAGGCCTATGTCCAGCAGTGGACTGCCATAAGCTGAAGTGATTTAAATTAGTGTCTATGCATTGTGCATAGGCTTTACGATTATCCTAAGCGGTGTCAAAAGTCAGAATGTTCAAATTTCATACGTACTGTTCCAATTTAATGTTTTCCGTTAGAAAGTCTTTTTTAAATTCTTTTAGGTACAAAATGAGAGCAGTACAATAAACATAATATCCAACGCGGCTGAAAACATATATCCTTGAGTGTCAATTACTAACAATTTACACAAGTAGGTACTATATTACAACAGTTCTAGTACCCTTCTGTTCTTCTGGTACATATTTATATCTATCCAAGTAGATGGCCAAAACTTTCAAGATAAAACAAATATTTTGGTAAGATTAAAATCCGAATCAATTTAAGTCATATACGTAGATAATCTTTCATCTCTAACAGTAAGTGAACGCTGGCACTTTGAGTATGATGGAGCGGCCTCACTGCAATCACCATAGCTGTTAAATCTTGAAGCCAGCGTTGATTGATGTTACATGAAATATGTATTTAGTTATTTACAAAGCTCTACATGTAAACTATACATTCGATTTTAATTGAGTTCTATGTTGTATTCTATGATGGCACGAAAAGGTTTAGATCCACAGTCGATAAACGCATTTCATTAAATGGTGGGACATCGATAGAATTGACTTCTCCTGTAAAGTAATTTAGAGTTCTTTCCATCTCAATTCTCCTCTGTGGGTTGGCAACATACCAAAAGTAATAATCATTATCAAGTTCGATAATAATAATTTCATTGTCTAAAAACTGGGATCAAACGACATTTTCTAAAAATGAATCCTAGCTAGATTTATTTATCTCTCCCGAAATTCCCTGCATACTAAATTTCATGAAAATCGTTGGAGCCGTTTCCAAGATTCAGAATATATATATATACGGCAATTGCTCGTTTAATAGTATAAGATTAATACAACTTGATGTGCTCATCAAGACACGACGTGGAGAACCACCAGCACAGACACCCAGGTCAGACAAATATTTGTGCAACACCACACACCACGCACCACTACACCAGAATAGTCTCAAAATATAAAAACCATATTAAATTTGCTAGAATATAAAAAAGAATCATAAAAAGAGCCAGACAACTTCCTAATAATATATTTAAATCTTAATTATCTCTGGACCAGATGACAGGACGGTCCCTTTCAACTTGAGAAGACTCCGATCAGTGTTTGTTTTTAGATCTCGTTAACGCGTCAAGAATTCAAACATTCATCAGGTCGAACATATCTCACATCGCGTCGGTGATAAGGAATTTCTCCATTTGCATTCAATTTCTAATTTTCTTCTTTTGTTTTAGAGGAATTTTAAAAGCGCGGAAGTTTTTATGTTTGAATATTCATTCTTTAACAGATTTTTCTTTTTATGAAGAAAAATATATAATTATAAGTGAAACTTGATCAATCAGGCTTGGACTGTACAGTGGCGTATATTGAAGGTTTATTTTCAATATCTGTCGTACTTTGTATCTGCGAGGGCTCAACGAGATCTTGCCGCAGTTTGTCTGTATATATGTTTGTGTCCTATTGTATCCTATGTATCTGTACAGATGTAAACCGTTTTATTTATCATTGTTGATTAGTTTTATTATGATTGTGAACAAATTTCTAAACAGTACTTAAACTAAGATTGGGTACAGCGGGAAATATCTTGCAAATAATCTGGAGAAGCATAACTGGAGAAGTACTTGATCTTACAGAAGATCACAGCTAAACAATACTGTTTTCAAGCAGTGTTGTGTTCCTGCGGTGAGTAAAGTGGTCAGAGCCCCTGGAATGATTGGGGGTAGATTTCAGTAGAGGTCAGTAGAGATCAGATGAGCTGTACAATTGTTTGCTGACATATTTGTAGCAAATATCAGGTACAACAAACCTAAAGTGCAAAATGATAAACGGCAGTTCAGTAGGTGATCCTTGAATCATGACGACATTACCATTTATGGCTGAAGTGTAATCAAAACGTTAGCGCAGATTACTCGTAATTTAAGTTGTATACAAAATTAAATGCATATATTCCTATAGGCCTGTAAGATCCCATTGTTGCGTATAAGCTCTCTTTCTCTATGTAAAAGAAAGATACACCGAGACCTTTCTCCTTAGTTCATTAAACAGTGTACAAAGATTATTCATTCCTATATAAAACACTTAACTTTTCGTCATAGTGTTATAACGAACGACTCTTCGTATGGCTCGAACAAAACGAACGGTTGAAGTGCATTCGAGCTTCAAGAATACTTTCCGGACGTTGATTAAGTATTTCTCATCAATATTGTCTTTTCAATCTAGTACAGCATCGGTCGAGTGTGAGATCGAATTCGATACACCAGTCAAGATTTACTTTAAACCATGCAATATGAAGTCTTACTGAATTAATGTAGCTATGCTTAAAACGAATTTGTTTTCTTACATATTTGACTGTAGCAAAAAAAAGGTAATGATTGTAATTATCATCATCATCATCATTACAGCCTATCGCAGTCCACTGCTGGACATAGGAATCTACAAGTTCGCGCCAAAAAATGGCGTGAACTCGTGTGTTGCCCATAGTCATTACGCTGGGCAGGCGGGTTGGTGACCGCAGGGCTGGCTTTGTCGCACCGAAGACGCTGATGCTCGTCTTGGACCTGTGTATTTTAAAGCCAGCTAAGATTTTAATTATGAATATTAATAATTAACAAACGTGTCACACACCTTCAGTAGCCTACGAATCCTGCATTGAAGGTCTAGAAAACACACAAACTAATTCCTAAACTGGCAAAAAAATTGAATCTTTATCAATTACATAATTTTAAAATACCTTTCTTATCGAGAATAAATTATTATTTTTTAATTTATACAAACAAACAAAAATAACAATAACACTATTATATTCAAGAAGAAACGAAAAACGAGAAGCTATAAAAACTTTGTACCAATTGATAAAGACAGTTATCGAGCGACAGCCGATGGTACTTTCTTAAATTACAAGTTATGTAACGGCCGTCATTAAAAATGCTTCAGTGTTCTACTCACACATTTTATCGTCGAACATAACACATGCCGGCAATAACACGTTACGAGTGGTGCTTGAATTACTTATTATAAAATGTATAGTCCAGTCCGTATCAAACGTCTGTTTTTTGAGTGCACCGATAACTTTATCTTATAATAGTTTTCCGACGAGTTCAAACTATAATAACATTATAAAGTTAAGCAGACGTTTGGATAAAAGTGGTAGATTTTGACATTAGAATGCGTTGTTAACTACGGGTGGTTGTAGTGGTAACAGAAAATCACAGTTGTTCTAGGGACAGGGCATTGATCTTGCTCATGATAAGTCTGTATACACTATACAGATGTCTGTCTTGTCTGCACGTTTGTGTGTATTGAGCTTCTAGATTCTCGACGCAGGATTCACGCCCTTTTAGGGATTTGGAGTATTTTTTTGTGTGATTCAAGCTTCAAAATAACAAGCCACCAAAACGTTACTACTTTATCACGTTACCATATTTACTCATACGGTATTCATTTGGTTAATTTTGTTTTGTTACTTACTCATTGGTTATTCAGTACTTTATCATAAATCATTAACGTGCAAATATTTCTAAAGAAGCATATAAATTCAATTATATGGCATTTGAGATGAAACACGTGCTAGTACAGCCATTAGTACTGTCAAAAAGAATCAAAAGACAACATTTGATATATGCTCGGAGCACGTCATAAAACATTCAAGGATAGTACATTCGCATCCGTTCCTGAAGACGCTTGCTTGATGCAGTTACTCGTAAATGCACTTAACTCTCAGACGTAAAAAGATGCGCTACTTAATGGAACCGTGGGTGGTGATTCGCTCATAAAATTTTAGTAAACGAAATGTTAGGGGATATGACTTGACTGCGTTATTACGACGTGTTTGACTTAATGAATTCAAATTTTTGTTCTCTTTATGTTTGTCATTTGTTTCTTCAATATTACGGTTGATGTCAGATGCGCTTAAATTCTGTTTATTTTTAATGTTCTGTTTATTACTGTCTTAAAATACAGTCGTATTATAAACACCTGTTAACGATCTTCTCTTTGGTGGGGAAAGTATCCACTAAACTTCATCAGAGCAGCGTGGCTCTTTTATACAGAAGAGGTATTTGCCTAGCAATGGGATGTGTGCACGATATTTCAGTTTAACTCGGTTATAAATGAAGTTGGATATATGTATATAAAAAAATATTTTAAAGCTGATGTTTGTACAAAATTTAAGTTATGTTTGAAACTGTATAGAATTATTTGGAAACACTTATACACATTTTTTAAGCTTTCTCATGAAAAAAATTGGGATTATTTAATCCGGAACCGTGGTATCCATTAACATAATGCACCAACAAGGTGTAGTCCCAAATCTCGAAATTACCTTCGAAAATCTTTTCAACATCGGAACCGACAAATTCTCACCCCATTGCAGAAAAAATACAAAAGCCGACCACACCTACAAAAACTTTGAATAGCCACCTTTTACGTTGGAAATGTAACACGATATATACAAAGACTAGTCGAGTGCCAGTCAAGAGGTTCCCAAACAAGATAATCCCTTTGTTAGTCGAGTTATAATAGTGTCTCCTGAGAGTCTTTTATTATTTTCTGTCTCACTCACAGCAGCTGTGATATGTATTAAGGTTTCATATTTCAACGTAAGCGCTGTTGAAGTTTCTGTCCCTAGATGTAGTGTTACAGGTTAAAAGGCTACGAGTTGAAACGAATGTATGTGCAAATGAGGTATGTTTTGTTAGTTGCACGTTCTTTATGGTATACTTTGTCTAAACACGTTGCTGTTGTATATTTGTCGCTAGCGAGTTTTTTGTCTTTTAATAAGGTCGTTGTTCTTTCTAATTCTGCAATGTGTTTAATTTAGCTTACTCTGTTATTTATATGCTTTGCTGTATATTTTGATCTAAATAATGGGAATACATCTATAGCTCTTTTTTTGTTATAATAATATTTGTATTTTAATTCACACAATTATCATTATGAATAGTACGACTATCTTTATTGTAAGATTGTACTCCGTATAAAACGAAGTCGTGATGAATTGTAAATTTCAAATTTTCATACATTACCCATTTATTCTTGATAAAATGAATTTCTTAGATTTTGTTTCTATAGACGGTACTAATGCGATAGTCGTGTTCGGAAGTCGCCCGCAGGTCGTCACGATTAAGTGACTTTTTTGCGAGAGCTTCTTCCTTGACTTTCTAAGAACTGCCTTTTGGTAACGGTTCCGTGAACGTAATGAAAGGTCAAAGAATTTTCATTGTAATTTCGTATAAGGCTATTTCAAGTAACTGTCTTCTGTTATAAACAATTGCCATAAACAATGCGTTTCAAATGTCCGTCTGTTTAAATTAATTTTGAAAGACTAAATTGAGTTGAAACTAGTTTATACTGGATAAATCTAGAAATATTTATAATTTCTATATAAGATAATTATATATCCTTGCGTATACTTCACTTTTATCGCTGTAAAATATTACAAAGGCAGACAATTCAACTTTTTTTCACACGACGACTGCTAAGAATGATGATACAAATCTAAGTTTACGTAGTCTAAAGAACCCTCCAAAGTTCAGTTTTAAAGTTCTCGCGTCTAAGTCGTGGGTACTTTTTGCCGGCTACCTCTTATCTTCCCTAAGATAAGGTGTTAAGTCCTTAAGTGAAATTTCGGCATATTTAATTTTTTTTCTCCAGACTACGCGTTTTAAACGTTGAAAAGTAATCTAATAAATTAGGGTAAGACGTCGATATTTTAGCAGTCTTCGCTTGGTTAAAATCGCTTTCACATTTAAGATAAAACCTTTTAACGCTATGTAAGAATTATTATTTAACAAAATCTGATACAAAATTGCCTGCCTCTTATTTACTTGACCGACTAAAACTAAATGTAGGTACATTGTTAATATAAAAAAGAGGATTTTTCTTCATTATGTTTATTAATTTTAATACACAAAGTGAAAAAAGAAACATAATAAAAGTATGAAAAGTATGTTTATCGGTTTGAATGTGTTGGCCACAGTATGCAGAGGTTGGCTTGATTAAATAAGATATTTCATTAGAGAGCTTCGTTAGTAAATAATGCTATAACTTATAAAACATTACTAAAACTCAGCAAATTAAAACCACACGGATCAACTCTTACGATAATTATGACTCTCTAATGAGGTCACTGACATAATAACACCCACTTATAAAGATCCAACTGGACAAGCAGATATGAGATTAGCTTAAACAAACAAATTCTTCTGTTTTGTACATGTAAGTGTTTCTGTAAGTTAAGCTTGCTAAAACATTGATAATATTGCGTAAGTGTCAAGCCAAACAAGTAAATGAAAATAAATACAAAAGTTATAAGTAAGAATCACTCGTAGCAATCTTATGTCATGTTGTTCGAATGATTTTGAATAATAGAGAAAAAAGTAAAAATCTCACCATGTTTATCCGCGGCGACGGCGACCACACATAGCACGAGGAGCACGCTCCTGCGCGCCATCACTTACAAACGGGCGCTCATCACCTAAAACAATAACCTTTGTTTGAGTACGTGAAAGCTGACCAATATTTGATCAAATATATTTACTTTTGACCCAGCGTTGGAATAAAGAATTTACAATGTCATGTAAAATATTGGGAGCATTGTATTTTTTGAACATGATTCTTTGAAGTGCTTAAATAATATATATTAATATGTTTTTTTTTTTTGTATTTTTAAATAGTGTTCAATCAATACATGCATACGGATATTGAATCATTAAATTTATTTCTACATAAAAGCAGTGTAATTTCGCAGTTTAAGATTTTATTTTGAACAGTCTACATATTTACAAACATATAGATATATATTTTCCTTTGTTATATCTAAATATTACAGAAAAAGAAAAATGGAATTTAACAATTACCTATAAAAAGTTTAAAAGTATTATTTTTACGTCATCTTAATTCCGATAGTAATAGCATATTAAGAGAATTATTTTAAATCAGCCTACATTTATTTTAAAAAAAGATTTTTTGATAAAAGTTACACGATTCAAAGATTTTGATTACAAGAATATTTTACCCTCTTGAAAACAATTTTAGATAATAACTTCATATACTCCATGTTAAGATTATGTACTTATTATAATGCAGTAGAATATCACAGAGATTTTTTCTAAACCGAAGCGTAACTAATTGGTCCCTGTAGGGGCTTTTGGGGTAAAAAATAAACGACTGTGTGGGTTCGTACACGAAATGTGGTAAAACCGCTTTTGAATCGGCCCAATTGTGAAATAATATAGTCGGGAACTAATGCACGGGAATGGTCTGGGCGTTGATCAGATAGCGTGTCATTTTGAGTTGTTTGCCGGTGGATGATTTTTGATATTGTTACATGATGATTGCGATTATAATTTTAACGTTTTAGCTTTAATTTTAAGTAAGTGGACTGCGATAGACTGAAATGTATGTAAGTGTAGTGTGTTTTATATGGATTTTCGAAAGTTTATGTGATCTTTTGATTTAAAATTAATCTCGCGCCATTAAAGACAATGTTGTGAGGAAATTGAGCAAGATATTCGAAGATAACAACAACTTATTGAACAAAGAAATATTCATACTGAATATTTCGTAATGTGTCATTAAACGCGATAAATTACGAAACAACTATTATTTATATTAAACAATTATTATTGTAAGAATGGACTGTTAGTTTATTTTATGAGTAAAAGAATATATGATGTAAATATTTTAAAATTGTTTTAGCAAGAGAGGACTTATTACATAAAATATAGTTACAACGAATCCTTTCGCAATATCCTTTAAAAAATAATCTCTATACAAATAGTGACGCATATAAACGTGGGCGGTCGTGTCGCTGGCATCAGATAAATCGGATAAAACGGTAGCACCTAGTTAAGGCTTTCATAATTACTGCGCTGATAACGACTTTGATAACACTGTCGGGGGAGATTAAACTGATTAATGCTGGTGTAAACATCATTAATATATCATATGAGAGTCATTGGATTATTTAAATTTTAATTGGGCTGTTTCGTTATTTTACTAAAATTTAATTTTTTAATAAACTTCAAAAAAGGAGGAGGTTACTCAATTCGACCGTATATATTTTTTTATATGTATGTTCGGGGATAACTTCGTCTTTTATGAACCGATTTTGATAATTCTTTTTTTGTTCGAAAGGAGATATCTCTGGTGTGGTACCATAATAAGGAAACCAAGATCTGATGATTAGATCCTAGAGAAATCGAGGGAAACTCAAAAATCCGCATAACTTTTTACTGGATATACCGATTTTGATGATTTTTAATTTAATCGAAAGCCGATGTTTATCATGTGGTCACATTTAAATTTCATCGAGATCTGATTACAACTTTTGCAGTAATCTTTGATAATGCGTATTTACTTGATTAATTTTTCGTCTACCTACGTTGTATTACTTGTTGATATATTTAAGTCAGTTTTTTTTCGTTTGCCTGCAAACATAATTATATAAATTTGACGACGCTTTTGTGCAGTTGAGCAATGGGCTGCGTTAGCTTTTACGCGTTCGATTTAACGACAAATATTTGTACAGGCTACACATTTATTTGTCATGGGTTATACTCGATATAGGCCTCACATCCTAGCGGAAGCCGTTGCGTGTGAGATGTAAAAAAGAAAAAAAAAACTTCGACGAACTACTCTAAACGGCAACATAACTAAGTCTTAGGCCATTCGTAGTTCGTAGTGATGAAAATCGGAGGTTCGATTCCTTTTTGATATTGATATTGACATGAATATTTGCTTCTGGACTCGGTATTCAAATCTAAATATTATATACGGCCGTGAGATATTGAGACACATTATTGATCTAGCTCAGTTCAAATAAGACCTACATAATAAACAAGATTTTGATTGTACTCATTATATATTAAGAGCTTTATATTGTGTTTCAAAACACAAAAAATATATTGTCAATTAAAAAAAACTCATATTTATATCGTAAAATTACCAGTAATCTTAATAATTGTGTTTACAAGCAAACGAAAAAAATCGACCTCAATTATATTGACAAGTAATACAACGTAAGTTGACGAACAAAATTAAGAAACGCACTAGTTGCCACTACGATTTTCGAAGGTTAACTTCGATTTCTCTGGGATGCCATCATCAGATCCTGATCTCTTTATCATGGTCCCACCCTGGGGATATCTCCTTTCCAACAAAAAAAAAAATCAAAATTGCTTCATAAGCAACGAAGTTATCCGCGAAGGCACTTAGAAAAAAAATATATACGGTCGAATTGAGAAACATCCTCCTTTTGGAAGACGGTTAAAAAGTGGTACATTAGCGCCTATTCTTCAATATTAGATCAGCATCTCCCGGAGGAACGTTGTTTTATTTAAGATAACGCACTTCCGTCTTCTTATCAGCCTCTTAACTAACCTACTTACTTTTGCATCATTAATGTTTCATGTTATTCGACAAACGACGGAATCAATTTTGTTTGTGTTAACATGAGACGTCTCTTGGGAATCCTCTGCCTGATATAATGGTACGGCAAATGTACATACACTAACTTTCCGCTGTGGAGGATGTATCGATTAACGCCAATAGTTACGGGTTCAACTCTTAATTTATTTATATTATATAGGTTATCTTTTCCTGGTGTTTAAATAAGGTGGGTGTCGTAAGAGGTGACTGAGGGATAACACAGTTCCACTACCACCTTGGAACTTAAAAAGCCGACCGATGGCAGGATAACCATCCAACTGCTGGCTTTGGAATACACAGGCCGAAGACGGGCA
Organism: Melitaea cinxia; assembly: GCF_905220565.1. NCBI lineage: Eukaryota > Metazoa > Arthropoda > Insecta > Lepidoptera > Nymphalidae > Melitaea > Melitaea cinxia. The sequence goes on along the minus strand of NC_059399.1, from coordinate 1,956,115 downwards.
GCAGCGTCTTCGGTGCGACAAAGCCAGCCCTGAGGTCACTAACCCGCCTACCCAGCGTGGCGATTATGGGCAAAACACATGAGTTCACGTCGTTTTTGGCGTGAACTTGGGGAGACCTATGTTCAGCAGTGGACTACGATAGGCTGAAGTGAGATTTAAATATGAATCTTCCCTTTGTGCCTTAGATATAAGCAGGGTAACTATCGGTTATTATCATATTTATCTGATAGTGATAATTGAAGATGCAATTATTCACTGATATATGAGTGTAGCAGAGTCATTAATTACATTCTAATTCTTCTAATATACGAAACTATTCCCTGTGCAAAACATGACATTTTAGTGTCTTGTTTAATTTAGTTCAAACGTACCCACAATATTTACAGCTATATCATGCAATATAATCCATTCAGATTCCTGTTTAGTTTAGAAATCCATTGTAGTTATTAAAAAAAATCTAAATTACATTTAAAGTTCAACAAAATAATTTTAAATATGCAGTTTTTATGTTTCTGAAATGATGGGTTTGGAATATATTACATGGGGTTTTGTAGGCTGAGTTTACAATTCACGACGAATGTTTATCCCCTAGGAAATTCTATATCTGTGGTAAATTTGTACGTATTCAAAATGTTTCCCTTGTAAACATTTTTAGTATTCAATTACAATTTATTTTGTAAACACACAAAAAAAAAAACGTCCAATAACATTATATATTATTTTTCTAGTCGTTACTGATGTAAATACAGATTTAATATTGATTACAATATTTCTATCTTTATTGAGAGGAATGTTTTAGTATTTGATACATTTTATTATAATGGAAAAACTCAACAGCTGTGACAAATCGAATGTGGAGTGCGGCTGTCAATTAGTAGTCCCTTTGAGATGTTGAGCTAATTATAAGATCATATAAAGAAGTGTTTTCAAAATAGAAAAATAATATTAGGTATTATAACATAATAGTTATCACTGAGCGCATAAGCTATAGTTTAAGAAAAGAAAACGTAACAGCGAAAATCGTGTAAGCAGCGCGGGCGAACTGCGAGCGATTATAATTTTGACATTGTGCTTTGGCCTGACGTGGTAATTTGTTAATTGTATTTGACTCCATCGTGTTGTTTTTCATTTTCAATTTTTTTTTTAATTTCATCATCCTAAATTTGTATGCTTTTGACATTGTATTTTATAAGGTATTTCTGAATTGTTATTAGCACATCGAACTTGATACACATTAACAATATTGTCAATTTAAATATTTATGAGTGATTGCTTATTGATAAATTTACTCATTAATTCTTTGTATTACTTGAGGTGATAATGTATGTTGTGATAACTTGTAATTAAAAGAACACTGACATTATATTGTAAGATCATGTGTGTGTGTGATCACTATCATTAATGCATTTTTTGTTCGTTATCCTTTAATAAATAAATAAAATAAATAACTCCAGTCTATTCTCAAAATACATCCGCTAACAATCTAAGAGAATGCGTTATTATAACACTTTGTCAATGTAAGAGAACCTTCATTAGTGTGAAGTTTGTAAAAGACATTAATGATGCCTCGATGCCGCTGGGACGTACAAGTAAAATAATAACCTTGTAACTGCAAAACTTCAAACTGCTTGTAACATTATATAACTACTACACAACAGATGGGGCGAGAATTTCATATTTGAAACTTTAAATAAAATTGTTTTGAACGTATTCAAAAAAAAAAGAAGAAGGTTCTCGATATGATTACATTTTTTTAACCGACTTCCAAAAAAGGAGGAGGTTCTCAATTCGACTGTATATTTTTTTTTTTTTTTTATGTATGTTACATCAGAACTTTTGCCCGTGTGGACCGATTTCGACAAATTTTGTTTAATTCGAAAGGTGGTGTGTGCCAATTGGTCCCATTTAAATTTATTTGAGATCTAACAACTACTTTTCGAGTTATATCTAATAATGTGTTTTTACTTGACGCTTTTTTCGTCGACCTACGTTGTATTATACCGCATAACTTTCTACTGGATGTACCGATTTTTAATGTTTGTGTAATTTTTTACTAGGTGTACTGATTTGTTGATAATTTTTATTAACACTTATATACTTAGACAATTAATTATATTACTTCTCTAATTATTACTTATCGGTGTAAATAAAAGTCATTATATGTTCTATAATAACATATGAAATAAAATTAGTTGAAGTTAATTTTGATATACGTATATCATCTCCTTGTGGAATTATCGCAAGAATAACGACAGTATTTCATTTTGAATCACATCTCAAAACGCAATTCTCTCTCTTTCTATCTTCACTAGCTTATATTTCCCTCTCAACTTCCGTTCGCATCGTACGATCACACTTTCGTATTACGTAGTACGCATTCACAAGCTTACTCTCCAAGTCAAGCGTAGGTGAAGAAGTTTTACTTAAAAAACCTATTTTATTCTCAATAACATTAAATGGTAATAAGCGTTCCATCATAGCGATAGCTTTTAATAAAATTACAATATAAACTTATTATACCCGTGACTAATTACCAATAGAAATCCGTTTTAAATCCAGCTTGTTAAGAAATAGTTGCGTGACGGCGCAAAACCTCGTATTGAGCATAAAATCGTAATTAGTAGTTTATTATAAGCGTTTGATTTGATACGAACAAAAAGTTTTACGATTGGCGCGTGAGGAGTTTTATACGATGCGATTTTTAATAAGTAATATTTCTTCGATGAATAGTATGAAGTCGGATTAATGTCTTTGGCTTGTCATCTATAAAGAATTCATAAGGTACCTTCAATGCATTTTAATTGAGTAATAAAAACTGTTTTTTTTTTATATGACTTTTGTGACGTTTTTCTAGTTGGTATGTTATACACTTAGCCTATCGCAGTCCACTGCTGGACATAGGCCTCCCCAAGTTCGCGCCACACATCCCGGTCTTCCGCAATCCTCATCCAGCCTACACCGGCAATCTTACGTAGATCGTCGGTCCAACGGGCCGGAGGACGTCCCACACTGCGTTTGCCAAGATGCGGTCTCCACTCTAGGACCCGTCTACTCTAACGGCCATCGGTCCTGCGACACAGATGACCAGCCCACTGCCACTTCTACTTGCTAATTCTGTGGGCTATGTCAGTTACTTTCGTTCTCTCGCGGATAGTCTCATGTTAGTTGGTATGTTATATGATACGTGTAAAAGATTATTTAATGAAGAGTTTTTGTCATTCTTAAATCATTTTGTACCGCAGTTAATAAATTAAAAATCATTTTTTTATCTTATTTAAAGTTTATAGGCATTTCTCATTGAATAATAAAAAATTAAGTGATAGTTGAAACAAATGAATAGATAAATTCATTTAACGGAGAAAATGAATTACTCATGCGTCAAGAAACACAAGCAGTCGTCCAGAATAATCTGGATCATTGGTCAGGACCTTTATCTTTATAGCGTTTGGCAAAAATACTTAGTAATTGAACCTGTGCCCAGCGCAAAAGCTTCTTAAGTGACCACTATGCTAAAGCATCGTACAATTAGTTGAAAAATCTAATAACAGTAACTTTTCGTAACAAAACTTTAAGATGATGTTATTAAAAGTCGTATCGCAGTCGTGTCGTAATCGTAACGTATAAAAATAATATAACGAGATATTAATCTCTGCTCATGACAAATAAGAACTTACATAAGCTCCAAAAGTCTTCGGCAACTATTAACAAGACTTGGAACAATGGTACAGCGTCTGTAACTAATAGGCATTTGTAATCTCAAAGATTCATCTTTACTTTAATAAAAAAATTCAAAAGAAACGGTTTGGGAAAAAAAATTTATGAATATATGAAGTTACAATGTGTTAAAATATTTTTATTAAATTTAATTTTTAATGACTCATCCAGCTATCTTTGCAATTTTTTTTATTCGATTACAAGCAGATTACAGCATCGTGTGAATTATCTTTTCGTTAGTACGAAATAGTAAAAATTATATATATTGTGACCATTTGATGATGACTAAAATTTAACTTGAGATAAATTTGAGTCATCATTAAACTTAAACGGTCACAGTAATTATATATTTACTTGGACAACGATATTTTTAAACAATTTTAAGAAACTGCGTGATCACTTAAAAAAAGCGCGTTTTGTAAGGCACTTACGTTCTTTTTACTTTTGACTTACCTTCCTCCGATTATAAAATTTTATAAGATACTACCTAACCTGGTGAATTTCTTACCGCCTTATTTATTTTTTCTTAAAAATAATAATTACATATATCAAAATAAAATATACTCGTAGCATATCTTTCAAGTTGGATCAAACTGCACACGGTGTGCAAATTTGGGGATTTGTCACTGCCAAGCGTTATCATCGCGATTCTCGGCGATGACGAGTCCTGGAAGGCGATGGTCTCCTTTTGCGAGACAGTAATGTCCCAGAAGGAGAACGACGAGCGGATGAGAGAGAGGGCTGCCGACGAGGCCTCCGTCTGCAGGCGACGAACGGGGGTGTGTAGGAGGCGCTACTTAATGCGCTTTCAGTAACACCCCTGTGCCCGTCTCAGGCCGGGATGGGAACCCGGTCCTGCTAGACACGACGTCGTCGGGATTGTTCAGAGTTGAGCCGGACAGTCCCCATGGAGGAGAAATCTGGTCTTTTCGCCGAGGCCAGCCTGTCGCTCGAGGGATCCTGTTGCCTACAGATCCGGCACCCTCTAAATAAAGCGGCTAAAGGCTCCCGCAGGGGTTTGGCCGGTATTGCACCCCCAAGTGCTGAAGCCGACATACGGTCTAGGACTGCCTACCCGGGCATCCTGGATATCACCCGTAAATGGGTTCCCCTGCGATAACAAAAAAAAAAAAAAATACGGACGTGAACGTGAACGAAAACGGTGTGCAAATTTGATAAAAACGGGTAAGTAGTTTAAGAGTCTATTGGGGACAAACAACGTGACGCGTAATATATACATAGATAGATAAATTTATTTTAATTATTTATTTTATTTTATTAATTTGAAAATGCGTTACTGAAAACAAACACATGTGTTGATTTAGACGAGAGAACGAGTACAGAGTATATACATACATACTCTGTACATTCAATTTGTTTCAATACATATTTTTATGTTATTTAGTCTACTAAGCGTTTCATATACATCGTGTATTTGACGCCGCATTAGCGCAACGGTTACAGCCATGGATTGTACCTGTTGCGCTGGCGGTTGCGGGTTCGATCCCCGCACATGACAAACATTTGTAGTGGCCATACAGGCATTTGCCGTGGTCTGGGTGTTTGTGCAGTCCTTGTGGGTCGCCACCGTGCCTCGGAGAGCACATTAAGCCGTCGGTCCCGATCGTTATCATGTACATCTGATAGCGATCGTTACTCATAGTAGGGAATATATCCGCCAACCCGCATTGGAGCAGCGTGGTGGATTAAGCTCTGATCCTTCCCCTACACGGGGAAAGAGGCCTATGCCCAGAAGTGGGATATTACGGGCTGAAGCGTGTATTTAACGTGTATTAACATAAATAAATCAGTGTAATAATTGTGTTTGCAGGCAAACGAAGAAAAACCGACTTCAATTACATCGACAAGTAATACAACGTAGGTAGACAAAAAAACAGTCAAGTAAATAAGCATTATCAAAGATTAACCCAAAAGTTGTAATCAGATCTCGATAAAATTTAAATGTGACCACATGATTAACATCGGATTTCGATTAAATTAAAAATCATCAAAATCGGTACACCCAGTAAAAAGTTATGCGGATTTTCGGGAGTTTCCCTCGATTTCTCTAGGATCCCATCATCAGATCCTGTGTTCCTTATAATGGTACCAAACTAGGGATATCTCCTTTCCAACAAAAAAAGAATTATCAAAACGGTTCATAAACGACGGAGTTGTCCCCGAACATACATAAAAAAAATATAAGTATACGGTCGAATTAAGTAACCTCATCCTTTTTTTGAAGGTTAATAATTGTGTCTGCTCGCAAACGAAAAAAAAACCGACTTCAATTACATCGACAAGTAATACAACGTAGATCGACGAAAAAATAGTCAAGCAACTACGCGTTATCAAAGATTACTCAAAAAGTAGTTATCAGATCTCGATAAAATTTATATGTGACCACATGATAAACATCAGCTTTCGATTTAATTAAAAATTGTCAAAATAAGTACACCCAGTAAAAAGTTATTACGGATTTTCGAGATTTTCCCTCGATTTCTCTGGGATCCCATCATCAGATCCTGGTTTCCTTATCACGGTACCAAACTAGGGATATCCCCTTTCTAACAAAAAAAGAATTATCAAAATCGGTACATCGAGTAGAAAGTTATGCGGTATAATACAACGTAGGTCGACGAAAAAAGCGTCAAGTAAAAACGCATTATTAGATATAACTCGAAAAGTAGTTGTTAGATCGCAAATAAATTTAAATGGGACCAATTGGCACACACCACCTTTCGATTAAAACAAAATTCGTCGAAATCGGTCTACCCGGTCAAAAGTTCTGATGTAACATACATAAAAAAAAAAAATACAGTCGAATTGAGAACCTCCTCCTTTTTTGGAAGTCGGTTAAAAACAGCACTCGTGAAGTAAAGTCATTTCGCACCTTAACTCCTCTTATAATATCGTACGTGTACAAACAGTTCCGTACGAATACATTAGTTTGTATTTTATATTCTCAGTGAAAAAAAAGCTACTTTTCAGAAGTTCAATTTTTGCCGAATGTGTTACATAATTATGTGTTCATGACAAGTATAAGTTACACAGCCATGTAAATCGTCTGGGATATTAATAAATAAAATAAATATCTAATCATATAACATACACACACACACACACACGGTCGTCTGTTCCTAAGGTAAGCAACTTACTGTTTTTGTTACGTAACAGCAGACTGATATAACTGCTTTTTTATAAACATACATACAAATAATACATATATAAATAAATATATACTATAAAAGTGTGTTGCGTTGTGTTCGAGTTATGTGTATTCGAATTCTACACATGCTTTTAATTTACTGAAGATGATGCATATTATGGCCACAAGATGTATATTTTTATTTATTTAATGCGAATGAAGTCACGGGTAATCGCTAGTGTAAGATAACGTTAAAGAGATAGCCCTCGAAAACGACAAGACTAACAAGCTTTCGACGTAACGGTAATACTACATCGCTCTCAGTAGACGCTACACATCTCAGGCACCTTATTAGTTTTTTTTTATCTGCACCCATCACCACGTGACTAGGCATGATAATAGGCGCGTAACCTATTTCACGAAAAGCGTAATGATGTCTTTTATCAGATTCGAGAAACTTTCGTCATAACCCGTTATGAGGTTACGTCTTCACAAAACCGACTCGAAGTTAAATTTATAATGACCGAATGAATGCTTTCTTGAAATTATACAAGAATTTTAAAGGTTTTCTAGAAGTCGTTGTAAAGATATGAATATTTATATCTATATTATAAGGGTTTGGTAACATGCTGTGACTGACAGACTAAGGCAACAAACCAACCTACTAGTTTAGCTTAGATTTATAAAAATACTTTTAAATCTTATGTACTGACTGGCTAAGACTTGGAATCATTTTTCATAGTTTAGACAAGACTGAGTTACAAATAACTGCTCTTTATTTTAAACCTAGATAATCACAGTAGTAGAAGTGATGACGACGGCAAAAATTGATATGTCCTATACAAATAATGTTTGTCATGTTCGGGGATCGAACCCGCAACCGCCAGCGCAACAGCCACAAACCAGCGCTGTAACCGTTGCGCCAACGCGGCATCAAGTCTTAAAACAAGCTATTTCAGCACAAATTTGTAGTAGACCTAGTCTTCTGGGTATCCCGATAGTACCTCAAACATGGATAGTTTCTCCTGATAGTAAAATTATCTAGGAGCATTGGATATATTGAGAGAGACATAGTTACTACAATGGAGCATTTGACGCATTTTGCTATAATCCATATTCTAAATATGAATATTAGAGATAGCGAAGCAATATACCAGTACCATTCAATGAGTGGCAATTTCGCAAAACTTAAAACAACAAAATAAATAACAAAAATATACACAGATGAGATCCGCTATACGAGATAGTTGTCTAATTTTAAAACATCTTCCAAACAGTTTTTAACGTCAACATAAACATTACGTAAGGAAAGGCTTATCGCTAAACGGCCGACACAAAAATGTACTCAAACTCGGTGATAACTTTCTGACCGAATTCCTTATCACGGACAGTTCATAAATCTTATTGTTATCGAGTTATTGAGAGTAATAACTTGTGATTCATTTTATAATTAATATAAAACAAATACAAAACAACTACCCACTAAAAGCAAACAATTATCGAACTAAAACTTCTAACAAAAGCTTGCGTGTGTAGCACTTGACTTGGGGAGTAAGTTGGTGAATGCGTGACGAGAGCGTTATGAAAAGTGTGATCGGGCGAGGCGAACGGAAGTTGAGACAGATATATAAGTTAGTGAATATAGAAAGAGAGAGAGAGTTGCGTTTCGTAAGTTTTACTTCAGTCCTGTGGTCTTGAATGATTAATCCAAACTGAACTAAATCAATCTGTAAACATCTCAAATTCTTTTTTAGGGTTCCTTACGTCACAAGGTAAAACTGAACTCTTATATGATCACTTTGTTGTCCGTCTGTCTGTCAAGACTCTTTTTCTCAAGAACGCGTGGAGGAGGTATCAAGCTGAAATTCATATCAAATACTCAGCTCTACTTTCCATTGGAGCCGTGAAAAAATCAAACTTATAAACTAATCCAATCCAAAAATACAGCCATTTATGCTGCAAATTTTTGACACTTACAAGGGAATCAAAACCTACAGGGTACTTCCCGTAAACACGGCATCTTGAAATTTGGTACGAAGCAACGATTTATAGCACAGATAAAGGAAAAATTTCGAAAAGCACAAATCGTTAGTTACATCATGTAGTAAAAATATTATTAATATTTTTATTTGTACGGAACCCTCGGTACGTGAGTCCGACTCGCACATGGCCAGTTATTTTTTTGTTTCACTTGATAAATTAACCATTTAGATTATATCATAAATTCAACATTAGGTTAATATCCAAAAAAAAATCTCTGTAATACAATTTTTAATCGCGCAAAGCCAGGCAGGTTAACAATCGTAGGCTCAAAACAGTAATTAGTATTTTATAAGTTTATGTAATCAATAAAAGCCAAACAGAGGCATCTCTAACCATCCCTCAGCTGGGAATAGGCCTTTTCTCTATCTATCTATATCTTCATTCTCTAAGATAAATATTATCTAAGGTTGGTCTATGAGGCTGTCCAACTGCAGGTTCCCCTACTATCAGTATCCCTATATAGTTTCCCTACTACGAGCTTGTGATAAAATCCGCCTTAAAGCTATGCTATAGAGTAATATATCTTCTCTAAAAAAAAAATAATAAAAAATAATAATAATTTTATTTGTCGCGACGCACCACTATGCGATGGCGGATATGATACATTTCTCAGAGTTACTTTAAATATGCGGGTTTCTTACAACGATTTCTTGCGCTTGCAAGACAAATATTAAACATAAAGTAGGTACTTTACAAGACAGGGTTGCTAACACGGATTTGTAGATTCTACTGTCTAAAAATCTCATAATATATCAACACTTACTAAGAATACGATATTGAGATATATATATAGAAGATCATCCACAAATATCTTTCAAGTCGACTTTGACGTGCTTCATTACTAAAAGCAATTTTAATAAAATTTACAGTAGGATAGTAGTAGACAAGTAATAAAGTCGTAAAATAAACTTAGTGTTAGTACATTTATAAGTCTTATCTCAAATAAATAACACCTAATATACATATAAATAATATCTACCTATATACATAGTTGTAGACTGGTCTTCTTATATAAAAATAAATACTAGTCATAATACCTACTTCGCAAAACTTCAAAACCAAATTGGACATTTTTTTGTTATTGTCAGGACACTTTTATCATAATAAAAAAAAAAACAATAGAAAATTAAAAAAAAAAAAAACTTAGTAACGAAGATTCAACCAGTAATGGCAATTTTAAAATTTCATCAAACCACAGATTAACAACGTCGAATCGCTAGACATAAGCTTCTTAGATGTTAATTTGTCTCTAAGCGGACTTAATCAGACGAAAAAAAAAGTAAGAGTAACGAAGATTCCTTGTTAATAAACGACTAAAGAATGACTGCTAGGGAGAAATTTAAAAAAAAAAGACAAGTAAACAGAAAATTCCGAATGCAAATTCTTTCAGAGCTTCGCCTTACTAGAATAAAAAATCTTCATAAATATTCGATCGAATTTATTTAAAATATATCTCTTTTATTTCCAACAGTTTCTATTTTAATTTCTTTTAATAATAAGAGAAAAACCGTCATGTATATTATGTAGAAGCGAGGAACACTATTGATAAGTCAGAAACGTATAATTACTATAATAAAATATAAAAAATTCAATCACCAAATCTATCAATAAAGCCCTTTTCACTTAAAACTGAAAATTATGTGGTGTTATGGGACACCAGGTAGGAACGAAGTTACTTTGGATAGTATAGAAGCAACACAATTTGAAACAAAAAATGTTGAATTTTATATATATTTTCTAATTCTCGATTTTTTTTTTTTAATTTTGTTGATTGGTTTTTAATTAAGTACATAAAAGTATTTAGGAAATTTAGTATTTTAGAAAATAACAAATACCTTAAAATAAAATAAATCAAACAAAATAATAATAATAATAATTCAAACTATTAAGTGAAATAATAAAACATGTCTTTATTTATTTTTGTCGACAGTATAAAATTACATAAATTTACATAAATAATTTAAAAAAAGTTTACTAGTAATATTTTAGTTTTACAAACGTCATATTATACAGTCCTGTGACTGATATTACGTCACTTCCGTTATATATTTTTCTTACGGCTTTAGTATCACATTTTTTTCAGTTCGATCGCCCAGCCAAATGTCAAGCCTGCCGTAAGGAACTTCGTTCCAACAAGTATGTGTTAGTACAAAATTCATTAATTTTAGTAAAAGTGAATCTATCACCGATTCGGAGTACAGGTTCTACTGTGAGAGAAGAATCGGCAAGAAACTCCACAGTTACGTGATAATGCTGAACTGAGTTACGTATACTTAACAAATTCATATATATTTAGTAAAACTTATTACTTTTGCTTTATATAATGACCAAATAGCCCATATCAAACTTATATATATAAGAATTTTAAGAATTTTATATTATTTATTTTTACTTTACATGTCACATAAAGATGGAATTCAAACGTATAAAGGTGTTCGACTCCTAAGTGCGTTCCATCAAATGGGATGTAATAGATCATGTTCCCCGTAAAAAAATCCTAGTCCTTTCTTAAATTTTACTTTGTATTAACAGATAACTATTATTACTACATTTTTATCCCTATAAAACGTCGATAAAGCGAATAACTGCCTCATATATCAAAAGAACGTAACATGGAAACAAATTATTTTTCACGTAGATTTTTTTCATTGGAAACTAGGTAGATACATATTCATTTTTATAACCCTGAAACCAGAACTTTTAAGCTTTTTATTATACAACTAGGTCGGCAAACAAGCGTACGGTTCACCTGATGTTAAGCGCTTACCGTGGCTTATAGATGCCTGCAACACTAGAAGCTTTGCAAGCGCGTTGCCGACCGTACCCCCAATCCCCCAGCTCTGGTCACCTTACTCACCACAGGGAGATAACCATAGTTGAAAGCTGTATTATTTAGCTGTGATCAGAAGAATCGAGGTACATTCTCATTCGGGCTGCTCTGGTTTTTGAGCAGGATATTACCTGCTGTGCCTACCTGATCTAAAAACGATATGTGATATTGTACTTTATATTGTTAAGTTTTGAATATTATCTATTCTATAAATCTTAAAAATGTAAATTGACATAGTTATTTGTTACAAAAGCCGCTCACTGAATTATAAAGTGTAATTAATGAAACAGGTGTACGTACAAACAATAAGTACAAGCAAAAAATATGATTGTTATGAATCTGAATAAACGACGTCTCATTAATATTAATTAAAACATTTTTTGAAAGACAAACTTAGTTTTACTTTGTAATTAAGCTTTTTTGTTTTGACTATGAATCTTTGTAAGTCAACTTTATTTTTTGTTTGAACAAACTTATCTAAGTTGGTATACGATCTGTATATTTTAGATTATGTATTCGTGTTCGAGCTTTGACGAATTAAAAAGCCAGTCGTCGTTTTTTTATAGTAAACGTCAGTCATAATACCAACATCGATTTCTATAGAAATAAAACAAAATAATAACTCACAACATAAATAAAAAATCCGAATCGTGCGAGCACTTCGAATTAATAATCCACAGAATCCTACGTATTCAGTAAGTTATGGTAAACAGTTCTATACACATCACACCGGTAACAAATCAAGTTTCACTTCACCTATGCAAATCACACAAATGAAAACAGTTTCCACAAATTCGCGCTTACGAGAACGTAACAGATCGGCAAGTCGCACGTCCGACCCTCGCCGATGTCGCGTTTCGACTGACTTAACTGCTCCAAACAGAGGGGAATTCGGAACGGTGGGGGTAGGGACGCGGGAAAAGGGAGACTTAAAACTCGAGGAGATAACTTTTGATCTTTTTGGTACCGAAGATTTTTAATGACACACTCACATCTGGATATTCGACAGAAAAAGTGCACGTCAGCCCTAAGTGTTAATGCATGTCAAGGGCTTAGTGGAAACGATGTGTTAGAAAAAGTAAAGCGAAGGTTGCGGATGACATGTTTAAAAATAGCTTAAATTAAGTTGAAGATGAACTAACAATATAGATCGATTGGTTAAGTGTGGCAATATTAGAAACAAAAAAAAGGTTTTAGCCAAGATTAAAATCTCTTCATACGAATATTGGATGCCTGAGATGGGATATTGCGTCGTATTCTTTCGTATTATTTTCACATCATCGCTGTCTTGGGGCAGATATTGCACAAGACGGTTTTTGTCGTAGCCCCGCACATGTCAGGGGTAACACAAAAGGCTAAGGAACATACGCATACGAGCAGGTACGAGGAATCCCGACCCCGCGTCGAGTTACAACGGATTCATAGATTAATGACGGGAACATTGTGAAGTTAAGAACCCAAAAATTTACAACTGCATTGTGTTTTATTTTCAACAATAGGGCACAATAGATCGGATCGGCTTCTGTTATTAACGTATCGTTTATCGGTTCCCTGATTCTCTCACTTTGAGTAATACGAGATGTATTATATTTTTAGATTTCTTTATAAGTATTTTGTACAGATGTTTTGAGGGCGGACCGTTAACTAGCTTACAATCACATCTTCCTCATGATATTTGTAACAATTTCTAATGCGGTATTTGAAAACTGGACACTAATATTTATTTATTTAATGCACGCCGCGAAAAGAATGTCTCGCTAAGTGTACAACAAAGAAGTATCATTAAAGTTTATTTATTATATATATATGTATATTTCGATTACATATTTAGTAATAATCTTCATAGTCTTAATAAAAATACAAGAAAATTTTCTCAAGCTGCTGGCGTACGATTTTTTAAGAGTTCATTACTCAACGGCACTCTGGAGTTCAACCGTCATCTGTCATCGTCGCTGTCTGCGGTGTACCTTTGTCTCTTTATCTTCATCATCAAAAAAAAAAATACAATCAATTAGAAAACAATTTTGGCCTAATTTAAATATGGAACAGACGTCTGAGAGTTAAATAAAAAATGTTTGCCTTTTATCTTGATATAAAAATTCATACATATAAAACTATAAAACTATAACTATTGTATTAGTATCAATATTGTCGTTAGACTTAAAAAACTTAAACAAAATTAATAAAAAAATATTACTACTTACATACATTCAAATTTAAAACGTAAAGGAAACCACATAATTAGCTATCATTATATCAGTAGGTACAGAAAAAAAATTGTTACTACTATATCGACAAGCTTGAAGCTTGTCGATATACCTAGTAGTAACAATTTTGTCGATATAGTAGTAACATGATATCATTATCTCTATAAGCTAATATCGTCAAATAATAATGAAAAAAAAAAAAAAAACATTGAGAATAAAAATTTAAAATTAGAACATAAATTAGTGTGACTTTAGATATGGAAATATTTTATTCATTTTTCTACATCTTAGTTTCCTAACTTTGATCACCAAAAAAAAAATTAAAAAGAAAACTGAATTCGAATTTAGAACAGCAAGCGACCACGCAATTAAACAGTAGTTGAAATAAAAGCTCCGTAGTCTAGTAATGAGTAATGTTCGACCGTTCATTACTCAACGACGCCCCGCAGTTTACCCGTCATCTGTCATCGCTGTCTCAGCGGCGTTGTCTATAATGGCCCTATGCTCACTTATCTAGACATTCGAGTGTGAAATGCTAAAATTTAGATAACGGTCGGTATTTGTTTGTACGCTTGTACAAACGAACTCATGTTTAAAGGGTACCGCAAAAGTGTGTGCGTCACTATTAAGTGTTGTATGAATATTCAAGACGATGACGTTGATGGCGGATTGTTAGAATGTATTGATTGGAACTTTTGCTGCGAACGAATAAAGTGTAATAATATAACTAACTTACCTACCTACGTACATACCTGCGTGAAATTATGGTGAAGATTATTATAGTTATGCTTACATGGGTCTCATCATGATGTTTTATAGCACAAGTGATGATAATTAGATCCAACTAAATTGCTGGAGTAATTATTTAATGTTCAGTTGAAAATTTCATAAATAGTTAAGAAGATAAAACAATCGTCCAGTAGGACGTTTACAAATTTTATCCGTTAAATTAAATTCGAAGTTTTTATTACAAAGAAAACTAAAAATTTTAATGTAGTTAATGTAGGTACAAACAGGAAAAAATGAACACGGTAATTTATACACGTGCTTAAGACAGAAGATGTAGGTACAAATAGATAGTTGAAATTGGTGATTTCAATTGGGTCCAACATTGGTCTTCATGACTAAATTCTACTAGAATATTATTTTCGAAAAACCTTTTTTTAGAGTTAAACTCGTTTTTATGTCAATGGCATGTGGTATTTCAGTTAAAAATAAAAAATAACGTCAACCAGAAAGCGAATTTTATGTTAACTGCTCAACCCCTTTGACACGCTTTTTATAAACCCCGGGTGGTGTTATTTTTTTGTCAATCTTAACTACTTATGATTTTACAGCTCTCTCTCAACTGCTGGCCATATGCGTGCAGCCGCCGAGATCGCAATCTGTAGCCGCGAGGGATTTATCACCTTTATTCGTGTATTTAAATTTCATCATTACGACCGATAAGGATTTTACAAGTTTCAGTTTTTTTTTTTTGGAAATATCTCGGTGTGTTTTACTTTATTCGGTCTTAAAGATCTCTACTGATATGGGCAATGTAATTTTTTTCCTTACTTTTCCTTTTTTTTTTTACTTTTTTTTTTTCTTTTTTTCCTTTTTTTTTGGTAGGTATATGCCGCTCTGTCTTATTGGTTTAATATTGTTTATATTTTACATACATAAATTATAAAATGTTCATCTTTAATTACGATGACAGCTTAGCCTAAGCATTTTGTAAGTCAAAACAATTTGTCCAGAGTTGTGATTCAAAGGAGGAGAGCTGCCGGCATTCCACCATTCCATGCAGACATGATTTACAGCGCAATTATCTGTAAATAATTGTGTTTTTATACTTTTGCACATATATTTAACTTCATCATCATTCCAGCCTATACAGTCCACTGCTGGACATAGGCCTCCACAAGTTTACGCCAAAAATAACGTGAACTCATGTGTTTTGCCCGTAGTCACCATATTATATTTAACTTAATAATTTTGTAATTATTTAATTAAAAAAATTGTGTAATGTCATTACTTTACTTTCACATACTGAATAAGTTTAAAATCGGATGTTACTTCAACAACATTTAATAAATATTATATTATACCTAACGTAACTGTGGTACTATAGGTATAGGAAACTTTTGATTTTTCATTGTCTTACAGTTGACGGCCCCCAGTAGGGTAATAATCCTTACGTCAAACATCTTGTCATCAATTTAATTTTAGTCTGAACTGTATTTTTGTACTGTAATTTGAGGCAGCCCGTTCTACTGGAGGGCAAAAGTGCCTTCGTAGGAAAGATTAGAACTTAATTCGGTATCAATTGTTTATGATATACCTACTACGACTACGTACATCGATAGGTACCAAAGGATAAAAAAAAAGAGTGTGCTTTAGACCACACGACTGAAGTAAAACTTTCTTAGCTTCATCTAACTTATATCTCACCCTCAACTTCTGTTCGCCTCACCTGATCACACATTTCGTAACGCTCTCGTCACGCATTCACCAGCTTACTCCGGAAGTCAGGTGTGCGTAAAGAAGTTTTGCTTCAAAACGTAGCATACCTTGACTAAAAACAATGTATAGGATAAATAAAAAAACAATTATGTTATAAATTTAGTCGACTGAAACAAAATTGAATTGTATCTACTATATCATAAAACAAGTTTCAAAGTCGTCAAATGTAATCTTTTTTATTATACAGATAAATTATCATCAGTTTCATTCACCATAAACGTAAAGGATGTCCGTCTGTCATCGATGCCACGGACCGATAACAAATATCTCTGATGTAATCGATATGTCATATTTTGATCAATTAAAATTCTTATTTCTTGTAATGGCGTTGTATTTAACATGGCGTCCACATATAGTCGGTTTAATATGGCGTTCACATTATGTTATGATGTGACGAAATTTATGTTTTCATTTTTTAAGGCTCTCTTTTTTCGATATAATTGTAAGATAAACGTAATAATTAAAAGACAAAGACTTAGTTATTTTTGTTTTGTGCCATTGATATTTGTGTAATACTAATAAGTTAAGACATTTTTTATTTGTATTTTTTAACATATTTATTAAATATAACTAGATCGGCAAACAAGTGTTCAGCACCTGATGGTGAGCGTTTACCGTAGCTTGCAGTCTACAACATCAGAAGAATCGCAAGCGCGTTGCTGACTCCATCCCCAATTAATCCAAGGAGACAAAACTGAGTGGACATTTGATCAAGACGACTAGTATCGAAATATCTGGAACCCAAAATGTCTACCAAATGACATATTAATATTCCTCTATATATATAAATCAAAGTGCCCAAACAAAATTTATTACTAACCTTTTTCATGTATCCAATATAAACAGTAGTTAGATCAGATCTCAATTATGTAAATATCAATCACGACTGGACAACATGATTACAGACTTATCTATTAGAATTAATCAAAATTACTAATTTCGAAGCTAAATTGGACATTCGAACGTTTTTCTTTTTAAAAACCGCAAAATATTCGGAGATAATTAAAAAGGATCTCCAGTGATTGCTTTCCTTTTCTTAAAGCGGGCATGCTAATTAATCTATACAAATTGTAGGCTCTAACCACCCTTCTGATTACTCCTGACCACGCTCGGTAGATGGTATCTATGGATTGCTTTTACTCGTTTTAACGAGACAAGTCTATGTAAATTAAAGTTATAAACAAACAACTTTAGTTGCATATCAAGACTTTATATTTCAACTTCACATTTGTCATTGATAAAAGATGTAATAAAAAATATAGTAATGAGCATTTATCTTTAAAATATGTCAGCGATTTCGAATGCTTATTTTGATGTGACAAATTAGATAGATTATTTCTTTATAATTTATGGATAGGAATACTTGTTTGATGAAAACATTTATGTTTCACTACTTGATTTGAAATTCCATGAAGTGGTTTTTTATATCTATTTTGGTATTTTTGGTAGTCAGAGAAAATATTTTACGTAGCTAATTGGTTCTGTTGATCTTAAACTAATTTTAATTTATTTTGTCTTTATTACATTTAGTAACAAATTTGTAGAATAGTTTTGGTCTAGAGATATTTTTAGTACACAACAAATTGTTGTTTAAATCGATTTTAAAACTGAATTGTATTTAAGTTCTCAGGATGAAGTCATTGCCGGATTCTATCCTATTGTTATGCAAGATGTGTTCTACCTTTACCCATCCGCCGTCTCGTGTCGGCGCACTGCTATCAGGAATTTCTTCACGCTCTGTGCATTGTGCCGCGCTATGACCAATTTGCCATGCTGAAAGAATTGCGGACATGTTCCGCTGAATTTTATTGGCAGTAGTGGCATTGAAAGCTTTTCATTCATACACTAAATTATTGGCTGTCGAAGAAATCGTTATTACAATTTGTTGGTTAGTACCTTTTTTTAAATTCATTTGTAATTTGATTAGTTATAATAAATAATAAATATCTTAAAACCCAAGGTCGTCTATTTCTACGGTAAGCAACTTAATGTTATTACTGATTATTATACTTAATTTTGTTATTTATCTCAGTCAAATTAAAATCAATTATTGCATATTTAAAATATTGAATATATTGATATTTTAATTAAAACATTTAAATTACTTCAATTACAATATTAAAATGTTTATATTTTATGGTTTAAATAATCGTTTAATTTGAGAAACATAAAATATTTAGAAAGATATCCATCACATTTAAATATTTTAAGCTACCGAGTTAAAAGACACCGTAATAAAAATACGTCTATAATCCGATTTTTTTTTTACCATTGAATCTAATGCTGCTCTAAAAAATGGTTTTAACTTTTTCTTCAACACGGACGCGAATGATTTCATTTGAAAGCTATCTGGCGGAATCATAAACAGTTAACGGTCAAGAAGCAGCAAGTCGTGACTGGATGTGATGCAACGCCATTGAATGTATAGTAAATTAAAATATAACTTAGGGGGCCGAGAAAGCGTACAAAATCGTATCGTAAGTAGGCCTTTAACCAATTGATACTGTTTGTTTAATGGAGGACTCACGAATGTATTAATATACATCGTAATTTCTATATTAAGCGTCTGAACTTTGAATTCCTATTGCTTATAAATTGATCCTATTTATAATGTTATATTATTTTATAGTAATTTAATTTAGTTATACTGACGATTGATTTTAATGGAATAATTAAATGAGTTCTTAAACAATCATAGTAGTTATGATTTGAAACTTCTGATGCCTACTTAAGACTTCAGTCACCTATCGATTATGGCGTCTACAGCGTCGCTGAAATATGGTTACAATTGTGGTAAGACAAAAGAGCCTTTATAATAAGCACATTAAAAATAAATATAACCCTACGCTCATACGAAGAAGCTCTTCCCAGCTATGGGACGTTACAGACTGATCAGTTTCAGAATATATAGGTAAGTCTGTGTAACCGATACACCAAGAAAAAATGAAAAGAATCAGGATTTAATTTATAGTTTTAATTTTTTTTTTGTAGTTTCCCGTCTGCTTTAATTTGAGTGTTTAAATTCAAGTTCAGTGATTTCGTAGGTATTTTATGCGATGCAAGCCAATTTCGAACCAATTTTAATCTTTTATTTTACAGGTACCTTTAGGGTGGTCCTCTATTAATCAAGTTTTGATAGAAATTACCTAAACTAATCTTAAGATGGAAAAATATTGCATCGTTTATAGTTTAATTATAGTCAGAATCATAAATTTGAAAAGAAATTGACAAGTTAATTCTTCATAGTCATTTATCTATATTTGATGATAAAAAATATTTATAAAAAGTATTATCATACATGATTGAGTACTTTATATTGTATAAGAATATCGGTACAAAAACATTTACTGTATAGATGCGAAGTAGGGGCGTTTAGTTAGTAATACATACTAATGTATGAATCACATTCAACGACCCTTCTATTAATGATATTTAGGGTCCATAAACACAATACACATACGAACACTGTAAAACATGTAAAAAAAGGTTTTGATAAACGTCGCTTTATGATAATTATTAATTTCGTCGCTTTTGTGTGTGTGCGTGCGAGCGTGCGTGTGTGTGTGTGTTTGTGTGTGTATGACTGTGTTCGTGCGTGTGTGTGTTTGTGTGTATCTGTGTGTATGTGTGTTTTTGCATTTTATTAATAAATGTTTATTAACGATTATTACTGATATATCAATAATTAACATTTTTAATCTGTTCATTGTAGAAAAGGTTAATTTAAACGAATATGAAATAACTATTGTAAAAGACCAACGTTTACTTCTCTCAAGTTTACCGTAACGAATATAAAAATACAGTAATCAGGCCCCACTGTGTTTACATGATTAATACTGTTACAACGTTAAAAAATAATGATGGCATCATTTATGTTGAATCTCATTATTTCCAGCCTTAAATCTCACCCATCACTTTCAACATTCATGCATATAATAACACCGACATTATAAAATTGCGTCGACTCTCCTTCAGGCCAATAGGTCTTCTACAGGCTTTTGTTTATTATTATTTATATGATGATAATTTTTAGATCTTAAAAACATATATACTTTTTTCGCAGAAAACACTCAACACACACACACACACACACACAGACACACACACACACACACACACACAGACACACACACACACACACACACACATGCTCATACACTCACACACACAAACATGCGCACGCACTTACACATAGATACAGATATACATGCCTCCTCTTCTGACTTTAGACCGTAAATCCCAGTACTGGTTATAGTCTCTATCTCTATGTTTGTAGGAAAAGAATTATACATACACCATATCATAAAATACTTACATAAGTCTTGACAAAGCCTTATAAATAAAAGTATGCTTTATTTTTGATATTTGTCACGATAAAAATCAATCAATTAAGTGTCAAAATATACAAAGATCATTTTAATGTGTGATTGGGTATAAACAAAAAAAAAATCGACACCTTTATCATTCTGACAGAACACAAGTTAACGCTCAATCACAAAAGTATCTCGTTGGCCTAAAATCTTGTAAAAAGCGAAGAAAACTGATTGCTTTCTGGCAGCCAGTTGCTAAGGCTACTGCGCAATTTGTCGTCGACTAAGTTATTACAGTTTAAATATTTGCATATATTTTGATTTGTCTACTGAATTTGTCAATCGGAGTAAGTTGTACCCCGCAGCCAAGTTGAACTGCAAATTGTAATATTGATGAAACAGATGAGCAATCCGAAATCGTTTAGGCTGTGGAAGTTTCTCGGTCAACAGCCGATTTCGCCTTAATTACTTGCAACTCGAATAATATCCCCACTTTCTCTTAGAATTTCAGCGAAAATTTCGTATTTCGGAATAACTAATATTTTACGTGACTTCGTTGATGATATCGCGCCTAAAGATTCCATTAGGCCCTTCAAGGGTTTTTTTTTCTGCGTCCCTTTGTTAAAAAGTACTCTTTCGTAACGGTTATGCTTTCCGTTTACACTCAAATTTTAGATATCCGCAAAAAAATGTTAAAGCTAAAAATAGATTATAGAATTCTAAGTGGAATTCGTAAAAAAATATATCTTTTAGAGCGGTCATGTTTTGTGTTTATTTATTACGCTTTTTTCTCTTCGTCGGAGTTTAGCAAAAAATGAGCACCTTTCGAATGACTACTTTCGTTTTTTGGACAAACATTTGAGGACTGTGGTTAGAATATGGGACGGTGGATAAAATAATTCTAATTATATATATATTGAATATTACACTCTTTACCGAACTTTGTAATCATAAGTTTGTATTTACTGTGATATAGTAAAATTAAGTTTTGATTCGCAATATATCTGAAATAATTTACCGCGTTAACCAATTTTCATTGCAATTTAGTTACAGTATCGAATTCGCAATGTCTATGGGGTGGGGTGAATCAAATTAACACGAACGTACTGTGGTTTTACGTTACTAATAAAATGGATTACTGTCTTTTGACGACGTTATTATCGACGCCGGTTTTATTAGTAATTGATACTTTACAAATAACTCGATGGTAGTTACTGTGAAGAATTTATG
Organism: Melitaea cinxia; assembly: GCF_905220565.1. Taxonomy (NCBI): domain Eukaryota; kingdom Metazoa; phylum Arthropoda; class Insecta; order Lepidoptera; family Nymphalidae; genus Melitaea; species Melitaea cinxia. Next base: position 1,934,128 of record NC_059399.1, on the reverse strand, counting down.
AACCAATAAATGGCTGAGACGTACGAAATATCGTTGTGTGGGTGAAACTGTAGCCGGGCGTTTGTTTGTGAATGTTTTACGATAAGTCAATGTATGGACCTATATATCTACAAGGACATTGCGTCTATATTGATATGTATATTTTGATAGCTCTTAAAGCATAAAACAACAGTATTATTTCTGTTCTCTTACGTTATTGTATGGTTTAACTGTATGAAAAATAAAAATTAAACTGTCATTTAATTTATTATTTCATTGGTGCCAATTAATATTGAATAGGTAACAATCCATTGTACAACAAAAAGTGTTTTTATTTGAATACGCTAATTTAGAAAATTGTAGAACAAATATGAACTAGACAGATTTATGTGACGCAAAAAAGTTTTAATAAAAACTATAGTATAAAGAATCACGTTGCAACTCATTACATAAGCGAGTGAAGTCAAGCGGGGTCCTCTAGTCAAGAATACAACGTGAAAGACAAATGTTGTCTCCTTTTAAACTTTCAAAAGTACTAGGGCGACATATTTCGTCGGAGGTTTGAATAATAAACACGAGCCCGCGGCACACGTCGTGTGCTACCGGTGCGGTCGACTCACGAACACCATTTGTCTAGCGCCTGGGGCCGTGCAATTTTGCATCCACCACGCCTACTAGCTCCTACACCACATTACACCGTTTCGAACGAATGATCCTTAGCACGGGATTTTTCCGCCAGCGACAGCGTACTGACGTTTGCATGCTCTCTCCTGACGGCTACTGACGGCCGAATAGTAACTTCTGTAAATGAATTATTATTGCTGGTTATTTGTTTTTTTTCAATTTTTATTAAAAGTATGAGAACCTACCTACGTTATTTATTCCAAAAATCTTTTAATTTTCTTAGCTATAGTATCTATACTAAAAATATATACTTTGGTAAAATGTCATTTTGAATAACGGTTCTCTCTGTTTCTTCTAGTGAAAAAATACATTTTTGAAATTATACTTTTTTTGGCGCGTAAGGAAAATAATGAGATTAAATTTTACGATAAACACACCATCACAAAAAAGCGACATCCCAAAGTTAGCTAGTCAACGAAGAAGTTAGCCACGTCAAGTTAGCTAACCAATGAATGCGCGCGCACACCGAAACGACACCCTGTAGTTAGCTAGTCAAAGAAGAAGAAGTTAGCAACGTGAAGTTAGCTAGCCAATGAAGTATAACTTCTTACGTGCGTATATAAGTACATAATTTTTTTTTTTTGTATTTAATCTCTCAAATATATTGGTACTAATTTCGTTCATAATTGAAATTGATCTTAAAAAAGTAAAAAGTAAAGCTATCTTCACAAAAGTTAGCATAAACAAAGTCCTAAGATTTTACAAATATTTATGATAGCAAAAACGGCCTTGATAAAAAACGAAATAATATTTCCGTCATGAAAATAAAAACGTGCCAGAATATTGTTTATGAAACGCGCTATTTGCATATCATCTGAAAGCTTTGTTAGCTGGAAAATTAGATTATCTTATACAATGCGATTATCCTTCAGTTTACAACGCTGTTATCGTATTCGTTTTGCGTTCTGTTTGACCTATATTACGATCAGATTGTACATATTTGTAAGTCACGCAAGTCTACCTTTAGGCGTCGAATTTGCGAACCGTTTGAAACTAAAAAATTTGTAGCACTCCGATCCAAACAATTACAAATATAATTTAGTAAGACGTATATCTTTTTAAAAGTATTATTTTTATTATTATATTTTTTTAAATTTGTAATTTAAAATATAAAGTAGCGTCTTCAGTTATGTTTCTTAGTTACTTTAGATAATTAGCTAAATATTTGATATGGGAATCGTTCCGATAGTGGTCGGATTGAGTGAAATTTTGTAGATACATGACGTATTGCAGGTTACGTCAATATGCTACCTATCATAATAATGTTTATTTTTATGCAATGTACGGCACACTGTAATTTCTAAGGCAGACTTTTTATTGTTAACAGACAAAATGTCAGCTTGAGCAAAATTTATAGCTATTGCTTTGAGCAATAGCGTGACAAATTGTAGCCTACTTCAACATGGTAGTATATTAAGGTAAGCATCACAATTGTATTTTTTATCTTTCAATTCTTAATTTAAATTTTACGAATTATAACTTTGGATTTATACACAATAATATATTTAGAATTAGGAAATCACCCAAACAGATCCCAGATCCCATACCCAGAATTATTTTGTCAAAATTCCATATTAATTAAAAGAAAAAAAAGTGTGTGTGAACGCACGTAGAAGACACTTCATTGGCTAGCTAACTTTTTATTCGTTGTAAGCTAACTTCTGGGTGTTGGTTTTTGGTGACAGTGTGCGCGCGCGCATTGAAAAAATTTACTCTCATCCTTTTTCCCTAACGCGCCAAAAGAAATTTAGCTTCAAAAAAACAACTTTCAAAAATAGCTGTATTTATTTTAACATTTTCATTGACAGCATAAATTTCCTAAGGACATGGTATTTCAATGGCAAAACTGATATAAACTTCAATAACGTGCCAGTGACATGGTAATAACCATCCTCCATTCTGGAGCAGACTCTTTCATTATTATAAAATATACCAGAATCAAAGTGCACAAAGTTATCAAGTGCTAATTATAAGGTACGTGCAAGACTCGACCTAGAGTATGGAAACAAGCACAACAATAAAACCATCACTTCATAAACAATAGTGGCTACAATTTTGATTCTAATGTATAAAGCAATAAAAGCGCTAATCGCTTGCCTGTGTCGAAGGATATGTGATAATATGTTTTCGCCTTGTACATTTCTATGTTGTACCTACTCGTAAAACGATCATTTGGCGGGACAGCTACAGGCCCATGGAGAGTCGAGATTAATGATATTAATATTTTACTGGGTTCAAGGTTTCTTACGGTTTTGTTAACATCGAATAGGGAATAAGGGCGAAATATTTACATGAGAACAGACATTAGAACTAATTATGTCAGGTTACAAAATTATTCAGATAACAACTTTTTTTTAAATTTTGATATTATTCAAATATAATAAGTATTTTTCTTTATCATAATAATATGAATACGAATCGATCATTTGGTTCATATTTTATGAAAAAAAAATTATTTCAAAGTTTTTCCTTATTATGTTTTTTTGTTAAGACGAACGTGACAATTTGTGTCGAAACATGCGTATTATCAAGTAGTGTCTTCAAGTAGTTCTGCATGAGAAGTTTACGTCTGGCAGTGATACGCTTACAGGGTCCGATTTCACGAATCGAATTAAATTGAAACTTTTTTTTCACTTTTCTCCTCATTTTATCCTCATTTTACTAATTAGTATTGCCTTTAATGTTTACAATTTCAAGTTTATGTGCGGAATATGTAAAATTATGCATGGTAACACGAATAGGTAGAAACATAGGCAACACGAATGAGTGAGCATCAACTCATCTGAGTTGAATGAAAATCTTCCAGCAGGTTGTTGATATTATTGTGTATTATTGTGTGATTCAATTTAAGTTCATAAAACTTGACCAATAATGTCTGTGACCACTCTTATCTGAATTACTAATTTCACAAACTACGATCCGAATAAAAAAATCAAAAGAAGTAAATAATAAAGTGTTATAAGAACTGGTTTGCAAAGCTCTCATTTAACATCAAAGTCAACTTAAAAGCTTATTCCACCGTACTTATTAATTACAGGTTAAATGTTGAAACTTGATTCTGAGGAGCCTTCATTCTGGATGCTATAATATAAATTAAAATCTATACATATTTTAAATATAGAAGTTAAAAATATTGATCGCAGTAATCAACTATATTCCTTGATTCGATCACTGAATTATACGGGTAGCAAAATTAACTTTAAATTGGAAAATAAAATAAAAATTACTACCTAAATCAGAAAGAAATAAAAGCCAGTTCATTCATCAGCCAGCCTCATTGCAGATCAAAGACTACGTCTCCAACAAAATGGAAGTTTTGTACCTATATGTATAGGTACGTATTAAGATCGGTTTTACGTACTGACCGAGGTATATAGCCCGGAGTCTCACAAGAGCAAATATCCAGATCAGAACGAAATATTTGCACAAATACGTACATATATCCTTGTGTAAATCTTTATATCATTTTCTTGCACAACCCAAGGTTGGCTGGTACAAATGCTAGAAGTATTAAGTTTGAAACAAAATGTATAAAAACCGAGTGGGACCCGAGAAAATAACCATTGTTAATAGATATTACGCTACTTACTAATAACATAACGGTCGTTACATTTTATTTATAAAATATATATTCTACTGCGGCAGTTTTAAACATGTGAAACGTTGCCGAGTGTTGTAATGCGCTTATAGTAATTATGGTAGATTATAACGCGATTATAACCTACTTTTGCCTAAAACATATTCATATATTACTTATTTCGTGTCACGTTATTATGGACAAATTGTCAAATACTTATAATCTGACAGATTTTAATTTAAGGTACGTCATTACGGTTAGCCGTAAATAACAGTAAAATAATTTAAATTAAATAACCCACACATACACACACATACACACACACAAACACGTTTTAATACTGTAAAAGTATTAATACATATCAATTTTGAATATATTGTGGATTTAATAGTTATATTAGTACTCTACATTAGTTTCTGACTATTTGTTGTAACACAAAAAATATATAATATCGAAAAAAAAAAAATTCTTCATCGCCACTAGAACAATCTTAAAAAAAAGAGAACAGAAAACATAAAAATAGACTAATACGATTAAAAACTAACGAGAAACGAACGAATAAAAAAAAATCCCAATTCCATTTCAAACTTCCTAAGTTCATTTCCAACTAAGACGTCATGTTAAAATTACAAAACTTTGACATTTATAAAGTACAAAAGACATAAGCAACGGATATAAAAATAAAGGAAAGGTTAATAAACAATCTTATATTTAGCCTGTTGTGGACGAAATAAAAAAATAGCTCGGACGTCAAATAAAACATCAAGAGTTAATCCCGAGGGACAAGCCTCGACTTGAAATATTATGATTTATTTAACTAAGGAAACAAATGCTTACAACTTGTGAAATATACGGAAAAGATGCGGAAAAATGTGTACAGAAATTTCTTTAGTATTTATGTCCTGTATGTAGTATGTTTTTCGGATTTTTTTTAAAGTGATTTTTGTGTTTTCATATTCAATAAAATTTTGACGCTTATGTTTTTTTTTGTGACATCATTTTAACTCACGGGAAATTAATTCATCAATCGTAATGCCATTGTGTCGCATTAATAATACTAATAAAATAGTACTCAACCGAATCATCAATAATTTTATTAGAATACTAGCTGTGCCCGCGTCTTCGTTCGCGTGGAATTTAAGAAAAAAGTTACTGTTCAGTTCGCAGAGTTATAAAATAAATAAATTTCTAAAATAAAAATAGCCTAAAATACTCCTTATTACATCAGCTATCTGCTAGTGAAATTCCCTTCAAAATCGGTCCAGCCGCTTAAGAGATTATTCGGAACAAACAAACAGACAGACAGTCAAAATTTTTAAAAAGTTATTTTAGAATGTACCGTGTATACATCTATATGCATTTAGTAAAAAGCGTTTATTAATATTACAAACAGACACTCCAATTTTATTTATTTGTATAGATGTATAGATGTTACTAACCGACTTTTTTAGCCCATGATTAATTATTTATTTGACATGATATCTTGCGCGTTGACTCTGGCGTTGAGTTACAGAGCTGTCAACATAGATGGATATTTCTTATTGGTTTAATTCCAAGAATGTTTATATCTAAGGTTTCCCTACTTTCGAAATAAGCAAATCTGCCATAAATAGGGGTATAATTTTATTAATCTAACCTAACCAAAGTTAATGATACATTACTAAATATGAACGTATATCTTGGGACAAAAGTCTGTCCAACTTACGGAAATGTATGACACACCGTAAATGGCGACCGTCACGTATTCTTTGGCGTCTGTTATGTACCAATTTTTCATTGTTGTAGATTTATATCCGACCCTTAGAGCTAATAGTGCCCTGAAATTGTCTTTCTTTTCCACTGAAGTCCGATTGGTCTTTTGTGAAAGTTTTGTCGATGGGAGTAAAGATTGCAAAAAAGAAACTTATTTTTCCTACTACATCTAATAAAGATGTAATTCGAAAAGTTCTTGTCAGATCTCAATTAAATTTAAATGGAATCTCATGACACGCGCCACCTTTCGATTAAAAAAAATGATCGAAAGTGGGCCACCCAGTCGAACGTTCTGAGATAAGATACATACATATTGTTATTTACACACAGTTACTATTTAATATTAACAATTATATAACAAGGGCCAAGATGATTTCAAGCTATTGCAAAACCGTAAAATTTAATATTTAGTAGTTTTGATATAATTTGAAATGATCTAAATTCTATAAAATGCTGGTTATAATTCGTGTTTATACAAAAACATACCAACAGTTATACTTCCACAGTTTTATAGCCGTACAAAAACTGGTAAGGATCCTTATGTTAATTTTTCGCCCTCGGCAGTGCCCTTGTTGTGGTTTCTTCATTCAACACATGTTCTTCGTAATATTATTATGTTTGGTGTTTGGGGTACATATATTTTTTATATAATCTTTTTATTAGATTTGAAAATGCTCCTACCGAGAAAATGGTCGCATAAAAAAGATTTTTCTTTATTGTTATCATCAATGTCAATTGCTTACTATCATTGTCAGTTATTAGTCCAAGTACTATGTTTGCTTAAGAAAGCCTGTTTATAGAAAAAAGTGAGCTAGTCATGGGACAGAAACATTAATCATTTTGACAAAAATATCAAATATATGCTTGTGAAGGACGCCTAGTCTTAAAATAAAGTATTTTTGTTTTATTAGGTTTAATTGAAATATTTGTAACATGTATGTATGGAGTAAGCCGTGTTGTTTTCTACTGTAATTTGATGAAAGTTGCAGTACTACAGCAGCTAGCTGACCCAACATTTTGTCCTACTGAGAACTTTTGAATGAGAGAATCTTATTCATTTTTTACTTTACTTTCGCTTATCACTAATATTGGACGTTTATTTTTTACATTGTTACATTATAGTTTTTGTAAGATTATATTTAACTTGTATTTATTCTCTTATTTATAAAAATAAAATAAAAACAGTAAGACACATGTGGATTTATCTTCATTTACGTGTTTATGTTTTGTCCAATAAATATTGCTTAAAGAAATAGAAAAAACAAATTAAAACCCCGCCGCGATGATGAAAATCTAAAACGCTATCCCTATGAAGATACAATAAATTTAAAGATTGAAAAACAATAATAAAAAAACAGACTCACAGAAAAAACAATACCATGCTAGGTTTCCCATAGACGTGCCATAAGGTTCAATCAATCAATGTCCCTAAAAATAAAAAGGTGGGCACATAACACGACCGAGGTAAACTTGGGGTATAACAAAAAAAAAGTTTGTATATTTTTTGTACCAGTGATTCGTTCCGAATGCCTATTAACGATTCTTTTTCGACTTCTACTTAGGACCGTTTTAAATCAGTTATTTGAAATTTTAAGTTTTGAAATATAACAATTTCGAATATGTCTTAATGGGGTAATGAATGGTATTGTAATGATGATGATGTTTTAGTTGATTCGTGTTTAAATAAGTAAATATAGTCATTGAATCGATTGGGAAATTAGTTTGTTCTGTAATGGTAATTTTGTGAAGCCTTTGGAGATACGAGTATGTTAATGTGTTTCGGGTATAAGTTTTTTTAAGGGTTTTAGTTTCTAAGTTTGATGTAAATATAAGTAAAAAATTATCAGCTTTTACTTTGTTTTAAATGTAATGTAAAATTTTAGGTTTATATTAAATGACATTGTAACAGTTTGAACTAAAAAAAATGTAGAAGCTAATTTTATGAAAATTAAAAATACAATTTACATCCTATTTTAAAAACTCAATACCAAATGGAATAAGTCTATTTAAATACACATAATAGTGTACACAAAATTCATTTTGACGATTGTTTGTTACAATTTTAAAACTGAATGAATCTGTATTATTTTCTCATCACGAACACATCATACTCGGCGACATTTCTCGAACGTAATAAAGAATTCTGTTATATATTCATGCATTAGCGAGCTTATATTACGAAATCTCATACCACGCCATTAAGAAGACGTTCTCATTTATCCTCACAGTCTCATCAAGACCATGTAAATGTCTTTGATACGTACTCACACGAGATCCCAAATAAAAATTATGATTACTTTCCCCTTTGACAAGCTCCATACATCTAGCACTTATTACGCTTTGCTGCGATCCTTGGAACGGATGAATATTCATATAAAGGGGTACATTTTTATCGCTATCCACTGACGCTTTATACCTGCTGAGTTCAGCTTTTAAGACAAAAACTCATATAATGTTAGTTTCGTTAGATACATAAGAATTCGTGAGTCCATCCCGACCATATATAGACCTACGAGGTTTGGAAGTACTGCTTGATTATAATTTTAAATCGCTGAATTCTTTGTAGGGGGCAGTTTTTAGGTTCTGATTATTGTATTCCTTATTTGTGTGGTTTTGCTTTCGAAATATATTCGATTTAATATTGTTTTTATATATTTTAAATTGGATAATTCCACGATTAGGTATCGAATGTTGAATGAAAAATTAAATGATTGTGCAAGCTCTTACCCGCGGCTTCGTTCATATTGTATTTTTTTTTTAATAAAAAAATATCCTATGTTACCTCTAATACCTAAAAAATATGTGTACAAAGTTTTAAGTCACGTGTTTTATTTAAAAATTAGTCTAAATTAAAAAAAAAAATGGACGATAACTTGTCGAATACCTTAAACTTTTATATTATTTCACTCTCATTTTTGATGATTTTGTTGATTTTTGATGATGACCTTGATTCTAGAATCAAGGTCATTAATTTTCTGACAGATCACGGTCGTTTAAAATGACAGAAATCAAATTACAAAGAAACAATTTGTTAGAGTGAATTTCATTAGCATTTTTATAACATTCAAAACCGCAGCTTTGTAATATAAATATGGATTACAAAATAATTAAACTTTGTTTAAAATAAGTTGCGTAAATAATGGGTTTCAATATATTTGCTATAGCAGTTATTGTAATGGTTTCACAATATATAAATGGCTATAAAAAAATATTAGTTTTATTAACATCGGTTGTAAGTTTCGTCCAAGGTTCATTTCGACTCATATAATTTGTGTTATCGCTCCATCTATTTCTGAACATCGTAAGTTTTTATTCACCTCTGCTCTTCACGACGTTGTTATTATTTATTTTCGTATGCTATTCTATCTGGATGGTAGCTTTGTTTTTATTTGGACGTAATTTTAATTTTTATTACAATGTTTATCGTGGATATAATTTTGTTCGAAACATTTAAGGCGTGGCGATATGATTTATTTTTATTTTTGTGCAGTTTATTTGTTAATACTTATATGTAAAAAAAACCTAATATATTTTCAGTATATTGTCGTTGAAATTTTGATTTTAGGGAATTTTTTATATAAATAATTAAATACATATATAATCTGTATAAATAAAAATGAATGTTGACAAGCGCATAACACGAGAATGGCCGATTCGGTTTTTTTTTGTATATTCCTTAAGGCTCATGGAATGTTTCGATACAAAAAAAAATATATGAATAAAAATCTACCTTTGACAAAATGAAGTCTATCCGGGCAGCTAGTTTTTTAATAAGTATAAGAGGTAATTTTGCTGTGGCATAAAACTACAAATATTTATTTTTCTTTTTTCGTAACTCACGACGCTCACGAAACTGTATCAACGTCAGAAACTAAATAGGATATCCGTACCCAGGTGCTCGTCACCCTCGTCGAAGGCTCCGGTGTCAGTAATACCGTCCGGTGAAAATGGCCTTTTCTGTTACCTTGGTTGATTAATAATATGCTATTTATTTACTCGACGATATTTTAGATTTTTTTCCCTTCGAAACGTTGAATTTGCAAATATATTTAAAATAATGTGGAGAAAGTATCTATTAAATATGAATATCGCTCTGGTGTAGTGGTCCGAGTAGTCGCCTTAAAACGCCGACGGTTTGCGGGTTCGATTCCCGCTCGGGATGGATAGTTGTATTTCTACAAAAAAAAATCTTCCCACCGTGCCTCGGAGGGTACGTTAAGCTATCGGTCTCGGTTGTTATCATAAATGTTATATATAATTATCTGTCTAAAGTCTTTCTCTAATTAAGTCTTTATCTGAATTATTAAAAATATTATATATTCAATATTTTTGCCCCTTTTGCTCCATTTATAATTGGCGGATAATATCCATAATACTATTTAATTGAGACAGGGTACAGCAGGAAATATCCTGCTCAAAATTTGGAGCCAACCGACTAAGGCAGTACCTCAACCTTATAGAAGATCACAGCTAAGTGGCACGAACTAATCTTTTCAAACTAATCTTTAAAAAACTACATAAACAGATTAATTATCCAAACCTAAAAATAAATTACAATTAAATTATCTCACAATTTTTATGTAAATAAAATGGCAATCAAATATTCTGGTCTCAGTGATTTGCAGTAGCAGATTTCGAGCACTGTTATTTATCTATATATAAGTACAATAGGTATAGACTACCACATCACTATTTTCTCGATGATCGATGAATCATAACCAAATGAATAGTTAAGCTTGCGTTGCGTATGCTAATCCTAAGTCAGTAATTATTTCCACATACCCACATTTTTAATAAATTATTTATTAAAATTATTAATAATATTAACATTGTAAATATTTAATTTAATTGCGGAAAAGTAGTAATTTGCGAATTTGCACATAGTAAAATCGAAAAAAAATTCAATATAAAATCATTTTTTGTTACTGGAACGTATTTATATGTTTGTAAAGGTTAGTTAGCCTAAATATGTATTAAAAATATGATGTTGACAATAAGTGAGCTATTAATAAACAAATTGTTAACTTATATAATCAATAGACATTTAAAAATAAAAAAATAAAAATGTAATGGCCTTCTGCATTTTGTTATTGGACAGACGTGTATATTTCTGGATCCAGGACGACATGCAAAATGTAAGCTATCCACTTTTATTGGTTTTATTATACAATAGAAATTTTCTAAGAGAAATTTCTTTTATATATGTAGGCACAAAGTCACTACAACAGAGAAAGTACTGCTAAAGATCGTACAGTAAAATCAGTTTAAATCAGTATTCAGAACTCAAGCGTTGTTAGCGGCTCACGTATCAAGATGACGTATTGACGCATCAATCAGTGTCTAATGTATCTCTAGGTTAGAGGTCCCACATCTTGTTGGTGAAATAAACTACTGAACGTTCGTTATTGAAATGTTGTACTATAATAAAAATAGGTAAAAAAACTTTTTAAGTTAAACGGTTTTATGTTAAACATACATTGCAATGTTTAAGATAAATGTACTAAAAACCAAAAAATAATAAAATAGATACAGTCGTGGGAATTATAAACATATGCATAGACTAGACTAAAATAAAACCGTGGGGCACGTCAATTGTCTACAATCGTTGATTAAAATGTTTGTTTTGTAATGTTACACTATAATTAGGCAGTTGTTCAACCGACAACGATGGACGTGTGATAAGTAGGGGTAGAATGTGGAAACAAGCTAGCAAGCTCGATTATAAGCGAGTTTTAGGGTTTCATAGTGGTGAGCGAGTAGTACTTTTATCATATGTTTTGTCGATTAAAGACAAACTACGAGCAGTGAAACGATTCCTCGCCAGCCAGCAGTGTGAATGTCCAACGATAAACTAGTTGAAACATCTCTTTTATTTACATGGAGTGTATAACTATTAGAATTTCCATGAGCAAGAAAATAGTAAGTAATTTCCTCACCGTCTGCGGGCCAACTGCCTATTTTAACGACGAATTAAACGATTCTTCTATCGCACATTAAGTCGATAATTTGTAGACAATTGACGTGCCCCACGGTTTTATTTTAGTCTAGTCTATGCATATGTTTATAATTCCCACGACTGTATCTATTTTATTATTTTTTGGTTTTTAGTACATTTATCTTAAACATTGCAATGTATGTTTAACATAAAACCGTTTAACTTAAAAAGTTTTTTTACCTATTTTTATTTTCTAGTTTTTAGTTTTTATTTCGCATTCTGTTTAATTCATTTAGTGCTTCATTATTGCAAGGCCCATCTTAAATATTGAGGTTGTATAGTGCACTGTATTCTTCTTGTCAAGCCCTTTTATTTGATACCCATATTGGTCATCACTCATCATCATCATCACTTCAGCCTATCGCAGTCCACTGCTGGACATAGGCCTCCCCAAGTTCGCGCCAGACATCCCGGTCTTCCGCAATCCTCATCCAGCCGACACCGGCAATCTTACGTATATCGTCGGTCCAACGGGCCGGAGGACGTCCCACACTGCGTTTGCCAAGACGCGGTCTCCACTCTAGGACCCGTCTACTCCAACGGCCATCGGTCCTGGGACACAAGTGACCAGCCCACTGCCACTTCAACTTGCTAATTCTGTAGGCTACGTCGGTTACTTTCGTTCTCTTGCGGATAGTCTCATTTCTAATCCTATCTTTAAGAGAAACCCCAAGCATAGCCCGTTCCATTGCACGTTGAGCGACCCTAAACTTGTGGACCAGTCCCTTCGTCAGTGTCCACGTCTCGGCTGCGTATGTTAACACAGGCAGGACGCATTGTTCGAAGACTTTTGTTTTCAAGCATTGCGGAATCTTCGAAGTGAAGACTCGACGAAGCATCGACCCATATTGGTGGGATTGATAAAAAATTGTTATCAGACATTTGGTAGCGGCGGCCAGCTTAGATTTCAATTTTGCATAGTAAATTGTATTCTACTTATTGAGACCTTTCATTTGATACCCATGTTGATGGGATTGATAAAACCTAAGTTATCCGCCATTTTGTAGAGGCCGCCATCTTGGATTTTAATTTTATATAGTACATTGATTATACTGGTTGAGCACTTTCATTTGATACCCATATTGATGGGATCGATAAAACCTACGTTATCCGCCATTTTGTAGCGGCCGCCATCTTGTATTTCAATTTTTTATAGTATATTGTATTCTGCTTGTTGAGCCCTTTCATTTGATACCCATATTGATGGGATTGATAAAACCTACGTTATCCGCCATTTTGTAGCGGCCGCCATCTTGGACTTCAATTTTTTATAGTATATTGTATTCTGCTTGTTGAGCCCTTTCATTTGATACCCATATTGATGGGATTAATAAAACATAAATTATCCGCCATTTTGTAGCGGCGGCCATCTTGAATTTATAATGATAACGAATAAACATAATTGTATTGTCACCAAAATCCAAAGTGTATACAAAATTTCAGATTAATCGGTTGACAGGAAGAGGGTGAAATTTGAATTACAAAATTTGACCCAAGAATAAAAAATAAAACAAACGGGGTGAGCTAAATAAAACCGTTTAAAAATGTATATCTGTATGTACGTGTCTTTAAGATATTAAATTGATATAAAAAAAAAGGATTATGAAATTATGAGTAATTAATGATGAAACTAAGTAAAAAATACTCATTTTAACTTTTTTTCACCCTTTTCACTTCAGTTACAGAATCACTTGATCATTGAAAAAAAAAACGCTTTCGCTCTATTAAAGATTAAAACAGAGCCTTAATACAGATATTGTGCTTGAACTGTGAGAAGTTTTGTATTTGATAATTAAAAAAATATAACATAAAAATAATAACCCCCGGCCGTTTAATCTCCCTGCCGGGGCGTATTCCTCCACCCGCTTATATTTATATATGTAAGTATAAGTAAATTTACTATATTATCTATATAAGTAGTTATTATAATATATGTATCTATTATGTATTGGGCAGGCGGAGTGACATTCAGTGAAATAATAATAATAATACCATTCCATTTTTTATATCTTCTTACAGACAAAAAATATCCTCACTTTTACTAATTGTTGCAAGTAAAATTAAAGGTAAATTATACACACAAAAACCACCTTTCTTACTTTTTAATCGTGACTCGAGAATTTTATTGATTGATCGAGGTACTCCGATCTGCATGGTAATTAAGAAGTAATTACATATATTGGTTTTAAAGTTTGTTTATTCTTGTTTATATACTAACCTCATAACTTGACCCCTTTTAAGAGCTTTTAATGAGTCTAATCTTATGTGTTACATTATTAGTAAGTATTGTTACATTTTTAAAGTGTATGTGTTTGGGATTATTTTGTTTGGTTCGACCTGTAACATTCTACTGCTGGGTATAGGCTTCTTTCTACGTGAAAGAGAAAGGTAAAAGCTTAATTTACAATGCTGCTTAGAGTGTTCTCCCAGGTGCCAAGGGGACCCAAAAGGAGAGACATCCAGAGCTCTGCTGCACAGGCCTCTTTCTATGTGAAAGAGAAGGGTAAAATGCTGCTTAACGTGCTCTCCGAGGCACGGAGAGGACCCAAAAAGAGAGACATCCAGATCGCAAACCAAGTGGGAATCGTACCTACGACTGCAGGCGCTTAGGTACACCGCACATATGAGAGCGGTTGTATATTTCTCACTTACAGAAACATTATACATATATTTGTGCTGTGTGGCTACGGCACTAAAGAATTTAGCCACCCCCCTCTCTTCCCGTGGGTGTCGTAAGAGGCGACTAAGGGATAACAAGGTTCCACAACCACCTTGGAACTTAAGAAGGCGACCGATGGCGGGATAACCATCCAACTGCTGGCTTTGAAATACACAGGCCGAAGACGGGCAGCAGCGTCTTCGGTGCGACAAAGCCAGTACTGCGGTCACTAACCCGCCTGCCCAGGGTGGTGACTATGGGCAAAACACATGAGTTCACGTTATTTTTGGCGTAAACTTGTGGAGGCCTATGTCCAGCAGTGGACTGTATAGGCTGTAATAATAATAAAAAGAAACATTATAGAATACTTATCCCAAAGAAGAAAATTAGGAGGAATATTTTTTAACTCTTCTTTCTCCACCAATATAACATATTTTAAACTTTATTTAAGTACATATATTTGAAACGTGTGCATCTGATACCTATTTAAAATCATAAACAAACACATAACCAGACAGTCCTATTTTATTTTTCAATAAAAATTTCTCTACCACGAAATATCGTTGAATAGATTTCATGTTATGAGGGCTACCCTGTGTAATATTAAATCATAAAAATTAAATTGTGTTCTACGCATTTCGTCGCTAACAAATAAAGGGAGTTTAATGTTTATTTCCATTGCACTAATCCGTCTTTTTTATCGTCTCATACATACATAACATAGACTACAAATAATAATTATTGACAAACATCTTTATGAAAAAAAAAATTGTCATATACACAACCGCTGTGACCGCTACACCAACAATAGTCGAAAACTAGTAAACTTAAGACTAACTCTTGAAATAGATCTTTCAGTATTTATTATTCTTTCAGAATTTGTTTTCTTTTTGGTCTTTATTTTCAACAATGTTTATATTTTACCATAATTTCCAATAAGAATACTTATAAACCTATACTGACTGAAAAGGTTTAAAAGGGTTGTGTTCGTAATGCAACATATGAAATTCAATAAAAATAATATACTCAATTCTATTCGATATAAAATTATCGTCAAAAGGGTCTGTTCGTTACATAATTCGATAAACATGTCTTTGTCATATTAGGATGTAATACTTATTTGTACCAAGCCTACATAAGTTTCCACAGGTCAGATTACACTGTAGTAATATAAATATTGTTTGTGTAAAACTGTTTTAAATTAAATATTTGTGTTTGTATTGTCTCTTGTCTAGTCCATATGGATTTCTTCACCGTGTTTCAGAAAGTACGTTAAACTTCTACCAAATATTTACTAACGTACCCTTCCATACTTTTCTCCACTTACACTAACCCACACTAGAGCAACCGGACATTTTTGGCCTAGACCTGGGGTGTCAGACTCAATTTTACAGAGGGCCATATATTAAATTTAGATGTGTACTGAATTATCAGAACATTTTATTTATTCGAATCAAGTGAAGTCATTGTTCTTCTTTCTGTGACACATTGCGATCGCGGTAGGTTTACCAGATGGGTAGACTAAAATATCTGGACAAATTTTCAAAAAGTCGGGATTTTGGGATTAGGGTCGGGACCAACGGGACAAATAAATATTAAGAATTATAAAAATCACTTTTTATTATAAAAATTTAAATCACAAAAACAATTAACAAAATTACTTTTTATTATAAAAATAAAAATCACAAAAACAATAAACAAAAAAAAAACATTTTTTGGCAGATTCTGAGATCATTAACTATCACAATCACTTATTCTAATAAGTATTATAATTATTAGTAATTTGAACTCTTTTTTGATAAATTACTGCCACATGTACTTCGCATTACATTTACTATCGCGATAGTTTTAGATTTTTGTTTTGCTGTTGTTTGTCGGGACATTTAGTATTTTTTCGGGACTCTGGACATCATACGAAATGTCGGGATAATCCCGACGAATCCCGACCATCTGGCAACCCTAGATCGCGGGCCGTATTAATTCGACCCGGGGGCCGGCTACGTCGCGCGTGCCGTATCTTTGACATCCCAGGTCTAGACTTTCCCAAGAGATGAGATATTTACAGGATGTTTCACATAAATTTAGTTCAGTTCTGTTTAGTTTATTTTTTTAATAAATCAGTACAGTACAATGAAAACACGGTCATATTGTACGCATTTGCGATGATGGCCGCGATAGCGTCACTTTTGAAGTTTCCTGCGATAAGTCACGTTCGCTCGGAGCGTGTTAAAACTCAACTTCCGACCGCGATTTCAATTAAATGACCAAAATGTTTACGAATAAATCTTGTTTGATAAATAAAGCTTAAAATATTTAAGTGCATAAAATACTTGAACGACTTTTTTATACTAATTTTATCATTATTTTATTTTAATATCAATACTAGTGCAATTATTTATTAATTGAAAAGGTAGAAAGATCTATTAAATTTAGAATCCTCTTATTTTTGATACTTTACAATGAAAATATCCTATCTAGGTATTTTACTTCTGCTTTGCACAAAATATAATTTTAATAGTTTGTATCTTTCATTTGTTAATTATTTTGGCGTGCAATAAAGTATAATATTAATATTTTATGTACATATATATCTCAATTAAAATATTTTACATGTAAATCATATCGATTGAATATATACGTAATATATATTTTATTTTTACTTACGTCACAAGACTGTGAAAGTGATAAATGAAAATCGTATGAAATTTCGTTTTTAGAGGAATGACCATTATTTCAACATCGGTGAAACAGCGAGGCGATGTCCAATATAAATAATAATACTAGATAAATAATGAATTGATTACTTAGAACAGACCCCAATAACAAAATTAAAACTAGACAAAAAAAATACCGAATTTATTACTTAAAAATATTAAAACCTTTCTATTTCACCGCGAACCGATAACGATTTTAACATACTCCATCTAAACAGTGCGATGGATGTGTTACACCAATGCATCAACAAAAAAAGGTCGCTAGACCAGTTCTTAAACCTCAAATGCGATTTAGATTTATTCTCCACGCTCGTTTCTCCGTTTTTTGTTTGTCTGCTTGCATTGTTACCTTTGAAACAATGGCCAGTCTTGTCATATCCTGAATTTATCATTCTAACACCATCGACGGAAATGCGTAGTGATATGAGTTTATAATGTGATATCATGGTCTTTTTACACCTTAACTGTTTGTATGGCTAATCTGAATGACATAAGCATTATATTCATACTTGATATGAATATTGATTTAGTGGTATGGGTTTTAGGGTTTCACTTTCTGTTCATTTTGGTTTTAGGGTTTGATTGAGGAACGTAATGGAACGTAGAGTAGTAATAAATATTTTTATTTGTAGAAATATTTCATTACCTTGGGGTCCCTCTAAAGTATCACCAATAGGGGTGAAGTCATTCCCGGTTGTGACTATGAACACCTGATGCACTTTTCAAATAACTCATGTATTAATCTACCAAAGCGCAGTAGAGCTGTTTGTAGATAAGCTCCAAATCTTCTTATATATGGGAAGAAAAGAGGGTTTGCTAATTAGCGAGTTCGGGCTATTTAGGTTCGGTATATTATCTAATCTGACTAAAAACATGTTATGTTGTTATAAAATACAAGAAAAAAAAAATTGTCATATACTTACGCTTCATATAACGCTGTAATATCCCACTACTGGGCATAGGCCTCTTTCTTCATGTAGGAGAAGGATCAGAGCCTAATCCACCACGCTGCTCCAATGCAGGTTGGCGGATAAATTCCCTACTATGAGTAACGATCGCTATCAGGTGTACATGATAACAACCGGGACCGACGGCTTAACGTGCTCTCCGAGGCACGGTGGGGAGACCCACAAGGACTGCACAAGCACCCAGACCACGGCAAACACCTGTATGGCCAATACAAAATGTTTGTCATGTGCGGGGATCGAACCCGTAACCGCCAGCGCAACAGGTACAATCCATGGCTGTAACCATTGCGTCAACGCGGTGTCGTATACTTAGAAAACTATAAATTGAGCCATAAAATAGTTCCTCATAAAGCAATAAATAAATATTAACTTAGACCGCAGAGAAATATACAAATATGTAGAAACACAATGTCATTTAATCGAAAAGTATTTAAACTAAAGTGATGTATCGAGTAAACATTTTAAACTAACCGATGTTAATCCTACAATAACACGATGCTTATTTAAAAAAACAACGTCTCTAAGGGTGGGTGCTAAAAGTTCGTGTTTGTTTGGGTCTTATTTTATGTGGAGGACGTCCGCCACTATCGGGAATTTAGGCGCCACTCGCATTAGAAAATCCGATACCAGAATCGAATTGAACATTAATGGAACATAAAAATGTTTACCGTCACATAAATTATCCTCTAAAGAAGCCGATGAATTTTCGAATCCACGACTAATGTTTTATTACTAATGGATGTTAGGAGACTCCGTAATTTCCTCTCGAAAATTTATCGGTACCGTCTATTAAACGACCGAATCAAAATTTTTAGTATCACTAAATCATTCGAAAGTCTCGTTTGTCTGAAATAAAATTCTCATTCACAACAGAAACAAACTTGCATCAATTGTTCTGTGAATGACGAAGGTAAATATGTAGTAAATTGAAATAAAACGTTCTCTGATCGCCCTCTTGACAATAATTTGGCCCACGCTATGTCCATACCGCCGAATGCTACAGTGCTCTTACACAGGGAATGATTTGAAGGACGCCGAAGAATAATGATATAAGTCCCTAAGGACCGACACAATGCTATGGGGATAATAATAGTTGTAGATTTGAAAGTAATTTGAATATGAATGAAACCCTCCCGCGCGGTCCTCGTAATAACAAATATGAAGTGTTGCTTTTGTGAGTTCCCTTGATGATTTTGACTTTGGTATAACGAATCGGGTTTGGAATGTTGGTGGTAATTATGGGTTCGGTTGCGTATTCGAAATACGTTAGATTCATGTACGAGGCGTGATGTGAATTTTTACTGTTATACTTACACTCGATGACTCGAATAGGGCATGGAATTTAATAAGCGCATTGAAGTATTGAACATACTTACTTATATAATTATTTTGGAATCATAAATGATAGCATGGCTTTTCAAATTATAAGCGTGATAATGATGTCAAATTATCGTCGGAGCGTTATTATATTATACGTATTTTAATATTATGTTATCTAGTCAAAATTGGTATTAAAATATTTTGTTTTGAATGAGGTTAAATTAAGTATCTAAGGATAGTAATAGGATCGAATATTTGTCAATGTTAAATATATATTTATAAAAATAGGCGGTTTTCTCATCCCCCTTTAACGCATATATTTTCTTCTTTTTCATAATATTTACTGTATGATTCAAAAAATCTTTTTTTTTTTAATTTAACACAGTATAGTGATTTTAAATTACAATCAAATCAAATACTTAAATAATTATAATTAATTTTAATAACATTTTGTTATTTTGTGGCCAAACATAGATAATTACACCTCATATGTATACATACTGTTCAGCACTTCAGGCACCTTGAAGCAATGGCTGATAAATAAATAAACATAGAAATAAATAAATTAACAAATTAATAAATAATTGTGTTAGCTCGCAAACGAAAAAAAACCGACTTCAATTACATCGACAAGTAATACAACGTAGATCGACGAAAAAATAGTCAAGTAACTACGCGTTATGAAAGATTACTCAAAAAGTAGTTATCATATCTCGATAAAATTTATATGTGACCATATGATAAACACCAGCTTTCGATTAAATTAAAAATTATCAAAATCGGTACACCCAGTCAAAAGTTATTACGGATTTTCGAGAGTTTCCCTCGATTTCTCTGGGATTCCATCATCAGATCCTGGTTTCCTTATCACGGTACCAAACTAGGGATATTTTCTTTCTAACAAAAAAAGAATTATCAAAATCGGTACATGCAGTAGAAAGTTATGCGGTATAATACAACGTAGGTCGACGAAAAAAGCGTCAAGTAAAAACGCATTATTAGATATAACTCAAAAAGTAGTAGTTAGATCTCAAATAAATTTAAATGAGACCAATTGGCACACACCACCTTTCAATTAAAAGAAATTTTGTCGAAATCGGTCTACCCGGTCAAAAGTTCTGATGTAACATACATAAAAAAAAAAAAAAAATACAGTCGAATTGAGAACCTCCTCCTTTTTTGGAAGTCGGTTAAAAAATATATTATTTAAAGCTTTATTATTATGACAACTTTTTGTCAGCTATTGGCCAAACATAGATCAATACGACTCATATGGGTACTGGTCAGCACTACGGACACCTTGAAACAATTGCCGATGTACCCTGTTACCATTATAATGTTATCAAGTTTGCTTTTCGTTCCAACTTCTGTTACATTTTAACTCACCAGCACAATGTATCGATCGTGCAAATTTTTGCACTCTCCGTGATACATATGACGCTTTTCCATATGCAAATTAGTTTGTGTCCCCCTATAAAAGTGTAGTATTTGTTTTGGACGTCTGACCGGTTATAGCTCTAGATTTATGTGTGATAGCAGCAGGGATTTTAATTTGTGCTGCTACTGATTTTGAGATTGGTCTTTTGAATTGTAACCTCTATGGCTATTGGGTTAGAGGTCAAGAGGACGATAGCTCGCATTTTTATTCGGATGCCGGAATTCGTTTCTGTTTCGAATAAATTGTAACTGATGCGAAGTTGTAATTCGATTTGCACGGTGTCATTGTCAATAACAATTTTATCCAATGTTGTAATACATAACTCTGTTGTTCCTTGTCTAGTAAAGTTTTGATTTCATCAACTTCCTGCTTTATCTTGATATTTGGCTTTATATTAAATAGTAATAGTGTTTTTGATGTAATTGTAATGTATATATTAGAATAGTCGATGTCAACGTCTACGTACGTATTATCAAAAACACAAAAATAAAAGTTTAATATATTGTTAATTGTCTGATAGGAAAATATTTTTCTTTTTTATACTGCAATAAAACTTTTTAAAGATTAAATATAAGGCTAAATAAAACCTTCATCAAAGCATCACAAATAAAAAATCACACACAAAGATACTTTACACATCGAAATTTCGAAAGCACGCAAATGTATCTAATAAGCGAGATCTGTCAACGGAAACGCTTCTCCGTCACAAACACGTCTTAAAACGTCGACGTGACATAAAATAATTTCAATGCAAATAAATTGACGCCCCGAGGCGTATGAGAAACGAAAAATATCATTTCGCACGAGCCTGTCACGTCGTGTGACGTCGCACGTGGCGTGTAACAAGCGCTCCGCGATGAGTTCTGCTGGCTGTTTTAATTACGATTTTGAAATCTCTTTGACTATTTTAAATTATATGATTAGGTTTTTAGGTTGAAATTATTTATTTTAGGAAATTCTAATGGGAGGATACTGAAAAAGTTTTTTATAATATTGATTTCTTGTTAAATGCTAGGAGATCTGCTATTGAGTGTTATATCAATTGGTGCAAATCTTTCGTTTGCCTGCTTTTCTTACAGGTATCGATAAAATGAAAAAATAAATATGTGTATGATAACAATTTATAGAAATTATATTTACGTAAAATTTAGATTCAATTCTAAGCTGAATGTTCAATTTACGAGTCTTACGAGTCATCAAAAATATTGTTGATACAATTTCAGTTTTCTCAAACGTCATTCGCGCTGAAGACTACACTAGATTACATATACTATAAGTAAATAATAAGCAAATAAAATTATTATAGGCAGGTTTGTAATGTCGGACCAAATATTGAGCCACTTATTTTTTGGTTAAAGAATTAATCAATGAATCAAACAAATTACTATCAATGTATGCTTCAGCCTGTAATATCCCACTACTGGGCATAGGCCTCTTTCCCCATGTAGGAGAAGTATCAGAGCTTAATCCACCATGCATCTATGTATATAATCATATATCTATATACTATCAATGTATGTCTAATTAACTACATCAAATAATAAAATTACCACAAATTTCATTAATTTATTATTAATTTAAAATGTAAACAAATATAATAATATAATATACATAATTAATGTACATAACAAAGTCAATTTTCAAACGGAGAACATAAAACACAGGTACACAAAGCCTCACTTAAAAGTTGAAGCAATTAAAAAGTTGAAAAGTTAAATTGATTGAGTAATCCCATCCATTAGTTGCGTAAGATCTCGACAAAGCTTAATCGTTGCGATACTATCGACTATCGGAGTTTCGCCTTTAATGAGCTCGTTATGAACTTGTACGCTGGCGCAAGATATCAAATAAAGATGTGAATTCGTTGTCTGTATTTAGATTACTTAAGATTTTAATGGAGTAAGGCTTCGAAACTTATTCGTATTAACGAATGAGGCAAAAAGCATAAAAAAGTATGTATGTACTTATGTACGCACGTAAGAAGTTATACTTCATTGGCTAGTTAACTTCACGTTTCTAATATCTTCTTCGTGGGCTAGCTAACTTCAGGGTCTCCGTTTTTTTGTGGCGGTGTGTGAGCGAATCGTAAAAATTTAATCTCCTAATTTTTCTCTAACATGCCAATAGAAGTATAACTTCAAAAATAATTACGTATGAAGTTTTATCGCATTAAGTCGTATCGATTTGCGTCGCTTCGCATCACTTCACAGACATATTTCGAATTCAGCTATCCTATTATCACGTCATGAGTAGTCTCAAGTTGTTTTCCGATGTTATGCTATACTATAAACTATATGTTCTACTGACGAAGTTTCGTCGTTTTTTATATACAACTAGGTCGGCAAACAAGCGTGCGTTCACCTGATGGTAAGCGATTACCGTAGCTTATAGACGCCTACAAAACCAGAAGCATCGCAAATGCGTTGACGATGCGCGATTAAAACTGTTATATCATTCCTTCTATTGGGTCTCCCCACCGTGCCTCGGAGACCGTCGGTCCCGGTTGTTATTATGTACACCTGATAGCGATCTTATCACTCATTATTTACTACCTATCACTAATTATTACAAAATTACTCATAGTAGGGAATATATCCGCCAACCCGCATTGGGCAGCGTAGTGGATTAAGCTCTGATGCCTCTCCTATATGGGGAAAGAGGCCTATGCCCAGCAGTGGGATATTAAAGGCTGGAGTGATTTAAATATTGCAGTCCTGTTGTTAACTATTTGCTACTCATTTTCAAATAATCTATACTAATAAATAAAATTGGAGTGTCTGTTTGTTTATACGCTGTACATATACCAAAATAACATTGTTTACAATTTATGTCTGTCTATCTATCTGTCTGTCTGTCTGTTTGTTCCGGCTAATCTCTGAAACGACTGGACCGATTTTTATGGGCTTTAACTGACAGATAGCTGATGTAATAAAGAGTAGCTTAGACTACTTTTATTTCAGAAATTTATTGATTTTATAACTCTGCGAACAAGAACTTTTTTGTTAAATTCCACGCGGATGATAGCTAGTTTTCAAATAAAAATATACATCGTACATTAAGTTTCACAGTTTTACTAACGACTCTTTTGTAATGATACCTACTACCAATTCTTACTTATATTTAATTCAAATAAAAAAAAAAAAAATACTTCTCTGAAGATGAAGGCATCATTTCAATTTTGTGTTCAAAATTATTTTGATATTACGACGAACTATTAAGTTCTTACAGAGAGCAGTTTTAATTAATTAGCGCGACTTTTTTTTATTTGTCTCGTCGTGGGTGGTTTGGTAATTGGGGTGCGTGTTTGTATGTACATATGCATGTTTGTGTGTTGTTTTATATCGTATTTCGATAAGGGAGAACGATTTATAAATGAAATTACGTTAAAAGGTTTTCAGTAAAGGGTTTTAGTTGTTTAAATTATTATTTTTTAATAAATTAATTTTTAATAAATAATAAACGTTCAATCAAATTTTCTTTTGTTATGTCATTTATATGAATAGTCTTTGCATCTATTGTGTATGCGGGATTATTGTTGTGCAATTACTTAGCAAAACTTTTTTAGGTCCAAAAATAGCATATTTATGGGGACAAACTTATGAAACACCTTCTAATTGGAATGATGTTATCATAAATTTTTTTATGTATTATTTAACGTGTTGGCCCTGTGGTTAGTTTTGTTTTTGGGTTGTGTTGTCATTAAAAGATTTATTTTTGCTTGTTAGAGCTTTAAAGTCGTTAACTCAACGATTACCGGAAACTTTACCATAATACGGACAAAAAAAAAAAAAACAATATACAGTATGTATATTGTTTTTTTTTTTCATTTCTTTTGGCCGATTTTTATAATTCTATATTTATTGACTACTGCCGCGGCGAATATTTGATTTTGTCCATTTTAGTTCACATTATAAAATAGATATGAGATATGGTGTAATTATACTGCGTCTAGTATGTATTTTATTATCTAATTTTTATTTATTTATTAGAGATAGTACAAATAACAGAAAAAGTTATAAAAGAAAAAAGAATGAAATATAACCATAAAGGGGCAATTACGACCATCCATCCGTTTAAAATTAAATTAACATATGTGCAAATATGAAAGTACATAAAATAAAAATAAGTAAGAAATTCAGAAGATGCCTATGGTAGTAACTTTATTGACTTTTAAAATACAGTAAGACACGCTTCATTACCTTTGCAATTAAAAGATATATATCAGGGGTCATTAAGAAACGATTACGTATATAAAATACTTGTGACCTTTAAAACTTGGTCATAAATAACCGAGCAAATGTCAAGGCATGTTAAGGCTCTAACAGCTCATATAAAAACCTGACTGGGGGTGATTCGGTAATCCTATATAAAGAGGTTTTATACCGCTAATGTACTAACGCGACAATAAGCACTTATTTCTGATTTTTGATATGAGATCTTCTTACTACACACTTACTTAAATTGTTTGAAAGCTTCAAGTTTCAACCACTCTTGTGTAGTGGTGGTAGTCGCCTAAAGCACCAACGGTTTGCGGGTTCGAATCCCGCTTGGGATGGATATTTGTATTTGTTAACCACCTTCCAAAAAAGGAGGAGGTTCTCAATTCCACTGCTTTTTTTTTTTTTTTATGTATGTTACATCAGAACTTTTGACCGGGTAGACCGATTTCGACAAATTTTGTTTTAATCGAAAGCTGGTGTGTGCCAATTGGTCTATTTATTTGAGATCTAACAACTACTTTTCGAGTTATATCTAATAATGCGTTTTTACTTGACGCTTTTTTCGTCGACCTACGTTGTATTATACCGCATAACTTTTTACTGGATGTACCGATTTTGATAATTCTTTTTTTGTTGGAAAGGGGATATCTTAAGTTTGGTACCGTGATAAGGAAACCAGGATCTGATGATGGGATTCCAGATAAATCGAGGGAAACTCTCGAAAATCCGTAATAACTTTTTACTGGGTGTACTGATTTTGATAATTTTTAATTTAATCGAAAGCTGATGTTTATCATGTGGTTACATATAAATTTTATCGAGATCTAATAACTACTTTTTGAGTAATCTTTGATAACGCGTAGTTGCTTGACTATTTTTTCGTCGATCTACGCTGTATTACTTGTCGATGTAATTGAAGTCGGTTTTTTTTTCGTTTGCGAGAAAACACAATTATATAAATATTCCTTTCCGTTTTGGATGTCTGCTCTTGAGGTTCACTCATCCGTGACTTGGAGAGCACGTTAAGCCTTCGGTCCCGGTTGTTGTCATAAATACCTGATAGTGATCGTTATTTATAGTAGGGAACATATTCGCCAACCCGAAGTGAAGCAGCGTGGTGGATTAAGCTCCAATCTCTTACGTGGAGAAAGAGGTCTATGCCCAGCTGTGGGATGACACAGGCTGGATGCATGTATATAGCTCAGCAACACAAGGACAGAAAATGGTGACTAAATACTAAGGTTGCACTCACCACTTACGAAAACTAAGCACAAATAAATTAAAAAAAAACAACAGTTTTTACTTCAACAGCATTAAAAGACGCCGAGTTCTGTACTATTTACCGTTTAAAGATGCACTGATAAAGTCCCGCCGGTCATTAATTTGCATATTCTCTCTCAATAGGACTTTTTCAGTTGAACAACTTCCATATTTAAAATCACTAGTGCTTAGTTTTTTTTTTAGAATAATCTCGCGGTATTCTGAACTTTATCTTCGAGGCAATAAAGGTTTTTCTAACATATAGAGTTTCATTTTGGCTTTAGTTTTTGATTCGCTAAATGAATTAAACGCTGATATTCCTCGCCTGAGAATATTTTGCTGTATTTTGCTGCCTCTCTGCATAAAGTAAGCGTGAATATCATACGTTTTATCGATAAGGCAGCGCTTAGTGTACGAGCGGAGAGGTTAGGAGGTTCCAAGATTAATGGGCGTTTTATAATTTATCGTTGGATTAGTTAATAACTGGTTGAGGATTAATGTTTCGCTTAAAATATATTTTGCATAATAGCCTTCCTTGAAATGAGTCATTTTCGCTGTTAATGTAAAAAGTTATTGAATAATGCATTGATCTATTTATTTTATAGAAACAACTGAGGTAGGGCACAGCAGGAATTTCCTGCTCAAAATATGGAGCAGCCCGACTTGGCTAGTACCTCGACCTTACAGAAGATCACAGCAAAATAATACTGTTTTCAAGCAGTATTGTGTTCCTGTTGGTGAGTAAGGTGACCAGAGCTCCTGGGGGATTGGGGATTGGGTCGGCATCGCGCTTGCGATGCTTCTGGTGTTGCAGGTGTCTATAGGCTATGGAAATCGCTTACCATCAGATGAGCCGTACGCTTGTTTGCCGACCTAGTGACATAAAAAAAAAGATCAATGTAGTGATTTCAAATAGTTTTTTAATAGCTATTTTTATTTTTAATCATGTGATGTCTTTTGAAATAATATTAAATTACAATTTACACTAATAGATCGATTTTGCACATCTACAAACGTCTGCTCTTGTACGTCCTAAGGTTGGCTGGTAGAGAATGCTTTTAGCATTAAGCCTGCCTTTTGTACAATTCAACAGTACAGTACAATAATGTATTGTGTAATAAAGTATTAATAAAAAAATAAATAATAGAAAAAAATTGTAATATATATTTTCTATATTTACAAAATTTGTATTATTTATTATTTCTATTTATTAAAAAAAAAAAAAAAAAAAACATGTAATGTGAAAGGCAATACAACAAAAATAATGTACTGTTTAACAATTCACAACATTACGTACGTATTTATAAAGATATACTTTTTAGTCGCAAATCTTGGAAGTAGATATTTATTGAGATAGAGAGACTAGATTTATCTTATTTATCTGGCAGATTGTCCAGATAATCAAGTTAATACTTGTAGTCTTAAACCTGTGACCTATACTTATGATATTTGAAATTAATATGTGATACCAAACAGTATGCTTATAATAAACAACAATTAAAACGAAGTATAGTTATTACTCTGTACTAAAAAAAAAAAACTTAAAATAATGATGTAACATTTTTTTTTAAAAAGCGTGGTAATAAAATAATCTCATAACATATTTAAAAAAATTGTATTTTTTTTTGCAAATTCAACAAACCAACCAGTTCTATCGAAAATAACATCCCTTATATATTTATACCACATACCATACCATACAACAAAGAAAATACTGTCTGAAAACATAAGCTCCACCATTATTGAAATCAATTTACAGCGCAGTAAATTTACAACAATTATTCTGATAATTTCCTTATCGCTATTTATTCAACAAAAAAACCGCAACCGAATTCGGCTATCCGTATTTCACGGGCGGTCTGCATTTAATAGCTGGCGGTTCCCCGATAATTTTATTATTGGTAGAATTTTTTCTTCCTTTTTTCTCTGCCAATGACACCCTAGCCTTTATACCGGTAAAAATAATAGCGCCTGTAGTGAAAGTCACTTCGGGTGGTCTATGGCCCTTATTAATTGACTATGACTAATTGACTTTGTTATATTTGAGTTATTTTAATTAATATTATTCGATTAATAATAATAAATATTAAAACTAGTTGCATCGATGTTAAGTTTACCGGTTTTTTTTATCTTTGTCTACCCAAAATTAGTTTCAATATCTATTTTCTTTTTTGTTAGCACATATTTAATATTAGATGAATGTTTTAATTATTAATATACATAATACTATAAAAAAGTTAATAAGCAACTCTATATTTTTCAAATAAGAACATAATTTTAATATTTTTCGACCGATATTTTGTTGAATTAGAAAAATATTAACTTTATGATAGCGAAGACTGAATAACATTAAAAATTTTAATATTCTTCATTAAAATTCCTCAACTTTCAACATGTGAAAGCATATAAAAAGACAATATTTTTTAAATTTTGAAGCCTCAAACAAAACAACAAATAAAGTTCATTCAAATAGAACTTCGTTAAAAAATCCATTATTTAAGAAAACTATTAAACAATCCCATTAAAAAGTTAATTCGTTCCAATAAACAAACCGTGGGAAGAGGCCCATACTTTTGTACGACTTTATTTACCTAATTTAACAAACATTGTAAACGAAATTAATAAACTTTAGTTTTGCTATGAATCATTAAAGAAATTACTATCATAATAATTTTCAACTTTATCCAACTGTAATAACGTCTAAAATTAAAATTAATGAAATCGATAGTTATGGATTAGAAAACTTTTCAATATATTTAATGATTGATTGTAAACCATATGAAATTGTAATAAGGTTCAATTTAATATTGATGTTTGTAGTAGTTGGAGGGTAGAAATGAATTGTGTGGGTAAGTACAATAAAATAAAATGGTTCAACGGATAGATCTTTACAATGGTAGGGTTCAAATCGATTAGTCGCGTGATAATAGCCTAAATTAGGAATACCATAGGTCTGTTATATTTTTGGATATCTGTTAATTGTGTCAAAATCTATATATATCTATACAAATAAATAAAATTGGAGTGTCCGTTTGTAATATTAAAATTACCACTTTTTACTAAATGCAACAATGTATACACGGTACAGAAACGAATATAACATTTTTTACATTTTTTTTCTGTCTGTCTGCCTGTTTGTTCCGGCTCATCTCTGAAACGGCTGGATCGATTTTGACGGACTGGACTGCCAGATAGGTGAACCCTATGCAAACAAAATTTTATAAAATCGGTCCAGCCGTTTCGAAAGAGTATGGTAACTAACATTGTGACTCGAGAATTTTATATAAAAGATTAATTCAAATTAAGTATCAACGTTGTCATTTAGTAACTTATGTATCCTTGTAATTAAAATATCATGGAGTCTATGTTAACCCCATGTCAGATCACTTGCATTGATCAGACTCAGCCCTTTCGTCTAATAATCCATGGATTACGATGCTTTTTTGTATCGTTAACACATTCAATGATAGATGTTTTATTTTTTTTATTTAAAAAACTAACCACGTGGTTCATGATTTGTTTTTTTTTATAAATAAAGTCCTTAACGCTTGTACATACAAGTTTCTAGTTTTCAATTAATATCGATTTAATGTCATAGCGTATATTTCTCGTTTGGATAATAATAATTTTCAAATTTATCAAAATCGAGGTTCCAAAAAGGATCACGATGTTTTCAAACTTCTTCAAAATTCGAACGTATATTTGCAAAGCACCTTATTAAACGTTTTTGTTTTCAAATGAAGACAACTTTGAGTTTCTAAGGTGTAAAAAAATACCCAAACCCAACCTAACCCAACCCCTCTTACCCAACAGAATAAAAATTATACCAATAATGTTAGAACTATGTTTTAGATTTTTTTTTAGTTGCCGCCAAACGTATTGTGTAAAAGTTAATAAATAAGTAATAAATATCTTATATCAATACACACACGGTAATCTACTCCTATGGTAATCAACTTAACGCTTGTGTTATAGGTAACATAATATAGGTATATATGTAACATGTATGTATGTTTGTAGGGTCAATACAAACTACGCAAACGGGCTAAATTTAATAAAACACTCATAACTAATCATTAATTATAATTTCATGACCACGTGTTATTTATATCGATAACACTGGCATACAAATCAATTTAGAAGCGTTCGTGAAATCGAATTTCAAACGCCCGTCCGAAATCATGAATCAACTTCTTAAACATTTTGACACATACGAGTTTAATACAGACCGTGCAGTGAATAAAAATCACATGCGACACAAAAGCCTACAATAACTCATTCATAGCACTCAACACTTCGGAGCGTTTCGAAAAAGCGACCTCCAATGAATCGCAAACAATGAAATTTGCCGTAACAAGAAACGAACAAAAGATGTCGATCGATTTTAAGTCACAGGAGTTCGGTTTGCTTTTTAATTCTAGAAAAGTTTTGGACTTATTTCTTATTTTATTTATTTGTTCTTTTACTGTAAATCACACACAGAGTAATTTAATTCAGAATTGTGAAGTAAAAAAAATAATGAACATTAAGGACTTAAGGAGGCCTTATCGCTCGGTAGGAATTTCTTCCAGGCAACCTTGGGGTTAGAATTAAGAAAAAAAAATAGGTTGGCATGTATAATTAGTATATAATAGTTGAGTATTAGTTAAGTTCTAATGTGCATTCTTATATTATAAAATAGTATGCAAAGAGTTTAATTGTATCGCAATAGAATCGCAACACTTTCCGATGTGTTCATTCTATTTTATTTTTCACACTTACCGGTTCCCAACAGAATGTGAATTATGTGTCAGAGATCCGCAGACAAAACACAAGTATGAATTTGCAGTCTATGACAAACATCAGTCTACGGCAAACATTTAAATCGTCTATCAGCAAAATAGTTGTGACAACTGCATAAACACGTTGTCGTTTATATTCAAAGTCAAAAACTTACTTTTTACGAATTAATATGAAATGGTAATCAGAAAATTGGCTATTTCATTGGCTATGAATCTATTATGAATAATTGGGCAGGTGCTGATACGCTTCGTGCATGGCACGTGGCAGTCAAGATGCGTGGTTAATGGGGATTACACAGTTACATAAATTTGATTATGCTCATCGACCTAAGCACGTTGCTTTGTTAGATTTATTGGATATGAAAAAATAAAAATAAACGCTTCACACTCCGGGTCCAGAAACACTTAAATACACAAACTCTCAGACCACGAAAAACATCTGTATGGCCAATACAATTCGTCATTTGCGGAGATCGAACCCGCGAACCCGCGTCGTCAGGATATAGAACCAAGACAGTGACTTGAGCTTACGTAATTACTTACGTAATTACTTTAATTATAAAATTAAGTACAATATAATCGTAATAGTGCTGTGTGGCTATGGCACAAAAGAATATAGCCACCCCCTCTCTTCCCGTGGGTATCATAAGAGGCGACTAAGGGATAACAAGGTTCCACTACCACCTTGGAACTTAAGAAGCCGACCGATGGCGGGATAACCATCTAACCGCTGGCTTTGAAACACACAGGCCGAAGAGGGACAGCAGCGTATTAGGTGCGACAAAGCCAGCCCTGCGATCACAAACCCGCCTGCCCAGCGTGGTAACTATGGGCAACACACATGAGTTCACGCATTTTTGGCGCGAACTTGTGGAGACCTATGTCCAGGAGTGGACTGCAATAGGCTGAAATGATGATGATGACGATGATGAATCGTAATAGAAAGATTAAGCAGACAAAGGAAGAAAGATAAGGGCAAACAAAGCACTTCAGAGTAGTATCGTCGATATAGAAGCATCGTATTTTAAGAGTTTATAATGCGGTTATAATACGGTGTTCGTGGAAAGTTGAAAGCACTTACACCATTTTTATGAAACAAATGCAAAGAGAGATTTTTAAATTGCCACGATATTTCAGAGAAAACCATCATTCAAGCAAATGATAAAGCATTTCGTCGACTTTTTAGAATAGATACAGGAACAAAAGTCATTAAATCAAATCTAATTGGTTACATAAATCGCTGAATTTTCAAACCATAGACTGCACGCAAGCAATGAGAACCGTGATATCAAACAATGCCTCTCGGCTTATAGTTTGAAAAATACTAACTAACAGCTGGACAATACCACTCCTACGTATTGTTTTATAATGTTCAATTGTCTATCATGTATTATTTTTGGGTTTTTATAACATCAATTGTACATAAAAACAATTCTATTAACTGAATAAATTGCTTTAGAATAATAATAAACAATTAAATTTTTAGGGTTTCGTGGTCACAATTAAATAAAATAAAATATATTTTTGAGATTTCTGATATCTTGGCGACATTGTAGATGCTATGGTCATCGCATAACCTATGGAACTAAGGTTACATAAATTATAATTAAAGAAAAAAATCAAAGCTGAATACAAAACGAACTGCAAAAATAATTATTTATTGAGAAACCAATGAAGAAGCTTTATCTAGTATACGAAATTACGTTACTTCAAAGGCTGTAGACAACGTGTTTACAAAACTGGGTTCAGTAAGTATAACTATGAACTTCGTTGTTCGAACATTGTTCACAGACTATTTATCAGCTTTTACTAAAGGCATTGAGATAAAACCTAGCTCAAGTCGCTTGTCGAACTTCGCACTTTAGTGCTGTCGAGATAAAAGTTTACGACTTGAGAAATCGTACAAACAATATATTGTTCGTTATCGAACATTTTAATTAAAGTCACAGATTTCACTGTAGTTTCATGAATGTCATAATTTTCATCATGATGTAACATTCACCTCATAGCACACAGGAAATTGTTCCCTAATGCTGTATCTACTATTCTCAAGAATGATGATTTTTCAAATCGTCGTGAGATATATTTATTGAATTTGTTGATTTCTTCAATTTATGACATTACAAATATTTTCGAGATTTGTTGATAGTTGAGTTTTGCAACTAGAGCACAGTTTGTATCGTCAATACCCAGTTACATAGAGAAAAAAAATAAGCATCTTCCAAAAATGTGGGAAACGTATTCAGTGATACATTAAAAATTATTAAAAGTTTGTTAGGTAACGGCGCACCTGACAATATCAAAATCGTAGATAATTTATTTACTACAAAGGAAGTACGAATCACGATTCTTGATAATCAGGATATGCTAATTTAGTTCCGAGTGTCAATGCTTTGATATATTGTACACGTGACTATATTAGGGCCTAAAGTTTCATTTACAAAAAAGCTAGGAATTAATTATGCAACGTTGAAAATAAAATGATATCTTTAGGAATCTTGATTTGCTATCTTTAATGTATATGGTTTATTACTAAATGTTTCTTTTGAAAAAGCTAGTCTTGTGACATATTTCCGACGTCTTATTTTCTGACAAAGTACTTTTATCATAATCAAATAAAATAGAAGTCAGTTTAATTTCAGCATCCATCGATTACAAGGTACATAATAAATCTATCCCTTTTATAATATTCTTATGTATTAAATGGGAAGGAAGTCGAAGGGGAAATGGTATGAATATTCTCAGCAATTAGATTTAACCGTTACCCGTTAATAAATCTACGAGCTATTGACGTTCGGCTCATAAACAAATGCTTACAATTTTAACGCCCAATTGAATTTCTCGTTCGTTGTGCAATCATTCAATCATCGCGATCGTACGAATTGCTTGGGTGCTCATAAAATTTGTAACTCTCCTATTATTGGTCTTTATGATAACCGATTTGTGTATCGAATTTTTTTCAATATCACTTTAAACTTCCTACACTTGAACATTCGTATCATAAATGTAACACCGGACACACACACGTGTAACTAAACAAATGTTCTAGAACTATTGTAAACACGGTGAAATGTTGCATTAGAAACTTACGATTACTTAAATTTAGAAAATATTGGACGACGAAGTTAAACACAAATAAAACAAGTTGCGTGAAACTATTAACAAATGTTTAAAACTTCGAAACGATTTCGCGAACAAATAATAGGAATTAGCGACACGGCTTTTATTTTCGACAAAACGCGTGAGAAACAAACTATTTGACGTGACATTTCGAGTCTTTAAACTATTTGCGGTGAAAATAATTGCTCACGTAAACGAGTAAATAAGTTAATAATCGAATGCGAGATACTTGCTTTGAAGATTCATCGACCATTTATTCAGCTGCGGTCTGCATCTGAAGCAATAAAAGTAGGCAAATTATTAGTCCTAGCATTTGCATATTAGACCTTCGGTTGCACGCGATGCGATATCGCTTGCAACATTACTTCGAACACGGAAGTCCATTACCGTTTTAACGAATTTACATGCCAGTGTTATCTTAACAGAGAACGCAATGTACGACGTTGAAGCTGAAAGGTTAGTAGTTGTTAGATAGGAAGTGGATGTATAGATACGAGGTGAGGATAACGTTGCATTAGGCTTTATCAGGCCCTTATCGGCCGCTTGTATACGCTTCGGTGAGCGCAGTCGCTAATCGTTGCATCGTCTCTCCCTATAGATTGCTTAGTGGATAATACCATGAGGGTCTCATATCCGTATGAAGGGACCTATTGAGATTAGGAGCAATTTGCCAAGCATTGCCGAAATAAGATAGCTTCGATGGAAAGGGGATATAATTGATATCAAACAGAGTAGCTTTTTTAAATGCACCTATAGAAACTTGGTCAAGTGTAAGAGTAGTGAATAAAATTTTTACAATAAGAACTAAAATACGCCAATTTTGGTATTGTATGGCACATTGATAGTGTTGAAAAGATTTAAGTAATTTTTTAGATTTAAATATATTTCGTGAGAAATAAGTGTTTTGAAGTTTCCGCTTGTATTTGTCGAAATATTTATTTTGGGGATGGATATGTATACTTGTGTTTTTCTCCACCGTGCCTTGAACAGCACGTAAAGCTGTAGTGCCTGGTTATTATCGTAAGCACACAACAACGATCGTTATTCGTAGTAGGAAATTATACACTCACTCTTAGTGGAGTAGAATGGCGGATTATGCTCTAATCCTATCCTGGAAGATACTTTGCGTAGTAATGGACGTTTACAACCCAATCTAGTTCAGTTTCTGCCAATTTTTTTAATACAATACAAATAAAATCTCAAACAAAGATACTTCGAATATTTGATGGCTTTTCACGAATTCATATTTGTACGTACCAATATTTGATCCATATTTTTATCCTTATCAATTTCCTCTTAGCCTTTATCAAAGTAAGGCACATATTTTTCGATTCTTGCGTCACATCAAGATCAAAAGCACCAACAAATGAGATGCGGCCCTATTTCATTACGTAGGCACATTTTGTTACGGGCCGCATTATGCCAAACATTTCTGGATTGATTCCGTGGAGTTACGTCTTTTATGCATAATACATGTGACCTCATGATACCGATTCATGCTTACGCACAGCAAGTCGGTGTCATTTCACGATATAAAATAAATAAGATCAACTTCGAAGCACTATTAGAGTTCGTGGATGCTGCAACATGCATTGTTATAGATGATATTATTTTAGACTTTAATAGTACGTATCATTCTAAGTTTGAAAGCGCTAACTTTTGTACTAATTAATGTAAGCCAGCTATAAAAGATATAAAACACTACACCATGTCTTATGTAAACGAAGCAGTAACAGTACACGTGGTGAAAGTGCATAGGTATAATTATACCTCAGTTGCATTATATTTCCAGTAAGAGAAGTAAAGTGCTTCCCATCGTGTAGTGGATGATTTGATTGATATTGGTATTTATTTGGTATTTATATTGATTTAATATTTTTACGTAATGGCAAGTCTTTCACTTTACCAAGTTTTCTGATCAGCCTCCTCACAATTCTAATAAGTCTATTACCCTAATAAATAATATAATCATTTTTATTATTGGTAGAAAATTAACCTTACAATTGGAAAGGAAAATAAATTATATCGATGTCCTTATTCCCGTCTTGATTTAGTGTGAATAAATATTTATGCAGATCGTTGTGACCTTTCAACAATAGCGGTAGCCGGTTATGCGAAGAGGCAATCGGTATCAGCTTCACTTCGCGGAATTATCTGAACGACTATTTATATGGAAATCTTAGACCAAACGTTTCATAGAATAGTCAAGGCGTATCCTAAACTTTTAGAAGAATTTCTATTTTCGTAACTGAAACACAGATAATATTATCGATTCTATAATTAAAATTTGTAATTATTAAAAACTATCACATTGGTAAACAAAATAAAATCTTATATAATTTTTACACGTAGAACAAAACTTTAACGTATGGCTGGTAAAAACGAAATTAAAAAATTAATAGATTTCTAAAAACTTTTTTTACAGAAAAAACTTCATATCACTCATTAAAAACTTTTTTGAAATATTTGTTCAAAAAAAAAAACGCTCAAATGCTCGAAATTTAAAAATCTCTTACTAAAGATTTGAATTTGCCTCTGCATCTGAAAATAATAACGGTATCATTCCTCAGAGGAGGCATCTCAACTTCCAGTTCCAGTTCGAAATGTTCGTGAATAGTTTCCAAACAGCTAAAAAAATACGCGTACACATTGAAGCTCCAGTAAAAGCATAGTTGAATATTGAAATTTTTTTATACAGTCCTCGGCACTGATAAAAGTTTCGAGATATTAGCAAAATTTTTTACTAACAAAAAGCGAATTTTATGGACTAAAATTTTCTGTTCGAAATTCAAGAGTTCGTATTTTATATAAACAACTAACTGTAACCTAACATTTTTTTTTTGTATTTTGACGAATAAATTTTCTTTTTTTAAATTTATTTCACAAATCAAATTTAATGTACACGTATTTGCAAATGGAAGATATAGTTACGTGCTGTGATTAATTTAACTATCTAGGCTACATTATTGAAAACGATTTTGACTTTGGTTGATTAAAAGGATTTCTAATAATTTTGCTGAGAAATAATATTCATCTATACATATAATAAAATGGTAGGAAAGCCAAAACTGTACATTGAATATTTTTTTAAGAGAATATACTTGGGGTATGATCTCCAATCGATACCGAAGCCAAAAATATAGTTTTCAGAATTTTTGTCTGTTTGTCTGTACGTATGTCCGGGATAAATTCAAAAAGTACTGCATGGATTTACTTCAAATTTGGCACAAATATTATTAGGAAGTCGGGTCAACATATAGGATACATGTTATCACGCTATCACCTACGGGGAACGAGCAGTGGACCTTTATTTCTTCAGCGCATTCTGTAACAACGTGTAATCTAACGACGCATATTTGAATGTTGTTTTTATTATGTTAATAACCACGCTATAAGCTAGCTTAACATTATAAATAAAGACATTCTGTAGTATATTTAGTATCAGCATTGCTCCCGTGCGAAGCCGGGGCAGGTCACTAGTAGAAACATATAATTTGTTATACATCTAATTAAAATGTATATCTATGTTACCTTTTTGCCACACAAAGCAATGCCCAATATGCCACATCAGTATTAATCACTGTCCGACCATCTAACGGATTAACCTTATTACCAACCAATTTAATGTTAGTATTACACGAGACATATATGCATCGTACAGAACTAATTAATAATGTATCCCGATTGGCTAACAATCAT
Source organism: Melitaea cinxia (assembly GCF_905220565.1). NCBI lineage: Eukaryota > Metazoa > Arthropoda > Insecta > Lepidoptera > Nymphalidae > Melitaea > Melitaea cinxia. The sequence goes on along the minus strand of NC_059399.1, from coordinate 1,895,962 downwards.
TAAAGCATTCCAGATAATGCCAGAAGCAGGTCAACCAACTCGGCCTCTTAACGGCAAACCAAGTCAAATGATAACTGACATGACGGAATTAACTTGACGACTTTATTTAGAGTCCAAGCAATTGTTAATTTCCTCCAATGAACTAATGGGCTAAATCCTCCTCGTCAACTTTTGTAATTGGTTGATTGGACCGTGCCGCCCTTTTGTATAGTGAAAGAATGAATTGATGAATATGGGTTATTGCGAGGTGGGTTTATTAGTAACGTTCTTTCGGATGGAACTATCTCTCGTCGCCGATGGAGCTTGAAGGGATTGATTTTTTATTTCTATACACTTTTATTTATTTCATTAAAATAATTAATATAGTAAATGTGGTGTTTCTGGTCGATTTCTTTCTGCAGAATCTACATTACAAATCGGTACTTTTAGACAAAAATAATTTTTATTTGTAAAATTACGACTTTTGCAGAATTTTCGAATAAAAATTTTAAATTTGATTTTTGATTCTCTGCCGATAGATAAGTTGGTGTACTGCAATGCGCTAGTTGCCACTGGGTCAATCTTCGCTCATGAAAAATATTTGCCTTCGTCAATTGTATGGTCGATGTGGTCCAGGCGATCGTATAGTGTATATCAGCAAACTCCAGACACTGGTTTGCGTCCCAGTAAGAGCCGTAGAGTGTGATACGTTTATTTTTTACTCATGTTACTTTCGATATTACACCATTACGTAAATAATTGTATATAACATTCTTACAATAATTTTACGCCCACATTACAAACACAAACCTTCTTAGTTAAAAACTCAAAACTAAAAGAAAAGTAAACTTATACTGAGAACATTGAATTTGAGAACAAATCAACAGAAATTTCTCTTAAAAACTTTTGAATTGTCGCATACTTTCAAAAGATATGTATGTTATCTGTTACTTTCTTTTACTATCTCAGATATGAAAATCAACTTTCCAAAAACTAAAAATAATTGAAATTAAAAATTTCTACGTAGTCTTAACTAACATTTTAAATAATGTCTTTATTTGAACGGCATTTTAGACTAAAACTCGTTTGGAAACAAACAAGAAATCTTTTTATTTCTTATTTACAAAACCTTTCAATTCTTTTAGCACTATGATAATTAATTTCAAGTAAATTTTAGCGTTAATTTTCTGTCATGAAATCTTCAAATAAATCAATAGACGAGTAGCTTGTGCAAGTGATAGCTTGAATCATACGTTACTACATATATATGGAAATTTTCATACTTAAAAATTAATTAAGAATTTGTATAGTTTTAAAACCATCGCAGTATTCATTATTCATCAAAATATTTATGATAAATTGTCAGTGAATCTAATTTCGCTGGTTGGTTTCAGAAAATTACACATTTTTTGTACCTAAAATCAAAAGAATAACAGCAATATCAAAGGTCTAAAGTCGAAGGAATTTGTTGCTCAGTATTTGGATACATGTACGCAATATTTTACACGACACAATCTACACCAAGTCTACACCAAGATCTAAATTTATCTATATAGTTTTTATAATGTTTAGTTTTAAAATACATATTATGTGTATAACTGAACCCACAAGCCTGATGCAGTAAGAAGAGTCATTGCCAACTGCACCTACGCGACGGGTCAGTCAGTCAGGAGTACAATACAATTGAATACAATAACTAACTTAAGTAACCAACTCAATAGATTGCGTTGATCGAAACGACGTCTGCGTTGGAACTGGGTTAGCACGATGAGATTTCAAGCGCTACTTTTAAATTAATCTCATGCTTGGTTGTGACTGATGATATTGTAAGGATAAATTTATCAGAAGAAAATAGAAATGCAAACATCAGGTAATAAGGTAAGTTGTGTGGGGCTCAACGTGCCTTTTATCCTCGACGCTAAATTCTTGAAATTATTTGATAGTAGAAGAAGGATTGGTCTAACTGTAGAATATTTAAAAATTTTATGATTTACACATTCTAAATTAACACTATTACAACAAATTGGATTAAAAAAAATTGCATTAAGAGATGGATAGAATCAGTGGTGCCCCCTACTGACATTTTGAACATGACAATTTGTGAGGATATATGAACATTTGTTGCTCTTTCTTACAAATATCACAAGACTTTATGTAATGAATCCTGGTACGTAGATAGATGGAGATACACATTAACACATAGGTTACTTAATGTCCCTGCATTCCCACGGGACAGGAAATAACGCGGGTGTAACCGAGGTACGGCTAGCTTGTAATATGTAATATAACTTTTTATACTTTGATATGAAATTGTTAAAACTTCGCTTTTAAGAATGTTTAACGGTATACTATTCTGTAGGTTTTCTATTGAAATCGTTTATAGGCTCGATAATACACGTCATTGATGTATTCATACGATTTTATTAATGAAATATGATGATGTTAAATTGTAAAGTCAGAATCAATCGTTCTTTAGCGGTAGAGTGTGACATATTTTAAAAGGATGGGTAACTTTTATAGTTCATAGAACCATACTAGTATCTAAAACTATTTTTTTAAAGTAGGTATTTTAAATTTCTTTGAATGGGAACTGTCACAACGAAGTACCTATAAATATTTAAGAACGTCACACTATAAGCGTTTTGACGATATAAATTAGGTAATGTGTAAATATAAATTCTGCCTTAATTTGGAATACCATCCAAAGAGAAGTCAAAATTTTTAAATGGGTGCAATTTTTTAGAGATTACGTTGTTTCTTTATCTCTCTCTCTATGCACACACAATTTCTCTTTTCGTCTTGTCTCTTTTCCATTTTAATCTAAATAACGTAATATTTTGTTTGTTTCTCCAATTGTAACTACGCTGATAATCTTATATTAAAAAAATACATTTTTATATTAGACAGCCTCCGAGTATTTTGAAAATTTGTAACCTAAATATTAACAAATTCAATGACTATTAAACATCAATATAAGCGAGAGAGTCTTTTGATATTTAGTAAATTTTAAAATATTAGTTGAAACAAATCATTCATTGAAACATAATATCTTATTTAATCAGTCACTTAGAATAAAGTGTCCAAATTATATCTTTGATTATATCAATTTACTCATTTAATCTGTAGAACACTTCCACCAGTTGACTACTAAAATTCTAAGGATTACTGTGAAACAATTTAAAATTGTTATCAATATAATTTCAAACAAAGATTCGAATTCCAAAAATCGGATACACTAAAATGAAAACTAATATAAATAGGACGATAGTCTATTCGAAACTGGAGTGCATTTTGTAAGCATTACAGCAGTCTTCCTAGATATCTCGATATCAAATCGAATTGTTCCGACACACTGATCTAAAATCTCGATAAGGAATTCGATTTCTCGTAACAGTTATATATCGAATGTTTATTCAAATCACATTCGATCGGTGCGTTTTAAATGGATTTTTTTCACTTAACAAATATTGTTATTTGAAATACACTCGATCTCGGGAGCGATGACGTTCTTAGAACTAGGTCGGATTCCGTTCGAATATGCGTCTATTTAACATTATCGCCTTAATCTGATAACATTGATGTGGATAATACGAGGTTTTTTTATTCATATGAAGATCCTTTCCTAAATAGCTTGTGTATACAATAGTTTAAGAATATCTGATATTGATGTTTAAAAGATAAGGTAAAATAATCACACTTTACTTACCTTTTCAAGTAGATAACTTTACGTAAGACGACAATTAACACGCTTACGTGATCTTTGAATTTTGTGCTTCTCATAAAACACACTAAATTCAGCAACGTATACATAAATCAAGATGATCACTTCCATTGCCACTTTTCAATATCAGTATCATTCACTTCCTCAAATTAAACAGCAATGTAAACACTGTAACGTTCTATTGTCTTATTTGTGTAATCTTTGTTAGTTCCTAATTGAAAGTTACTCGCCCGAGTGACACTGGTCCCTTACTAAATCCAATGACCGCAGGCTATATTGTGCTTCGTTCCTTGTCAGATTAGCAGCTCCCTCGACGTCTTAGTAACAAACTAGGATTGTAAGACTTTCGACTTCATAGACAGGATCGAGGATAATGAGCCTTATTACGTGTTCGACTAATTTCTTTTACAAATTGTAATTACTTTTAATTTGTCCAACTGTTTTGTAAATTATCTAAATTATTTCCTTTTTGATTCATATTAACCAATTACGTATTAAAACACAGTTTTTTTAAGAGTTTCTTGCAGGTTTAATCTACGTCCCTAATCGAAGGTAGTTTCACTATAACAATAATAAAAAAATTAATTTGTAAGATGATGATTTGAAGGCCCTTTCAAAGCCTGTTTGAATAAAGCTATTTAGATTTTGATTTTTCATTTTGATACTTGTTATTACGCTACATATACTTGAAAGACATATAGACAACAGAGTTTGTAGGTGAAATAATTGTTTGCATTTATTATTAATTAACTTGTACTTTATAATGGAATAATTTCTTACAATAATTGATTTTAATAAGTTTCAGTCAGAATTAAATTTTACTTTATTTAGCTAAGCTTCGTATTTCATATGCGTTTCTTCATTCAACTAATACATTTTTATTTAGCCAATTTGAGACATTTTCCCTTAAAGTTGATAGCATGCAACAACAAAGTATTCAAATAGTAGAAAATATCCCAAAAATAAAGAGCTTGTTACTTAACTTGGATAGCAGACTTCTAGTAATGCTTAAAATATTGACACGATATATTTTGTTTAAGATTTTCACATATCGTTCTTGACTTGTAAGAGCACAAAGAGAGCAGAGTAGTAAACATATCAAGGATGTGAGTAAATTTAAATGGACGTTAAAGCATTTTGGACGTTTTTGAATACCCATAATTAATTATTTGCAGTACCAAAGGATTCACGAAGGCGAAATTGTCTGAAGAGAAGGAATTAAAGGTAGCTAAAGGTTCAGGACACACTCGCAAAATAAAAATCTTAATGATGACAATGTTAACAGAAGAGTCGCTTTCTGAGATTTTTGTGCTAGAGACTGACCGTTAAACCTTAGTACCTTGTGTATTTCTAATTCTACATTAAATGCCTGTGTATGAAATATATTTAATACATTAGTAATCGAATAAATTTAGAACGTTATAACTGTTTAGTTATTAACATAAGCTGTAGAAAACATTTTAGATCAAAACTAATAATTATATTTAAGCTAAAAAGATTATAGTTACAATCAAGTCTTAGGAATAGGCGAATCGATTTGGAAAATTCTTTTCGATTTAGCTAACCAATTTATTAAGGAAAATTATAGGCTATAAAATTTCACGTTACGAGTCTCGAAAGTGGAGCAGTGACTATAAATATCAAGCAATTGGACGAGAATTGTAATGCTAGGCGAAATCAAGGTACTTCCATTTACTAATAAATTATAACAGACGTATATGGATGGAATTTACGCGTTTACGCCACTAATGGCAGTGTTAAGATAAATCAAACGGTAATAATTGTGGTGATTTATATCAGCGGAGATAATTAAATTAGCGACACAAAGGGAACGAGAATTAATCACAGACACATTAAATTGTTTTGATAAGACGAATGAAAATGTCCGGTTTGATTTTGGTTTCAATATTTTTCTGTTTGTTTAACCATTTAGACAATGGATTGTTGTTACCTGTTGTACCGGTGGCTTCGAACCCGGATTATGCCAATTGTTTGTCCAACACTAAAGACTCCTCCACAACTGTTGTATGTGGGTGTTTGTGTTTGTATTGTGTATGTTTTCAGAACAGAATTTTATTCTGTGAGTTTATTTTTTACATATTAATTCTCCGTCCAGATTTCTTAGTTATAAAAAAAAACTACAAGAAAAGGATATCAAGTAATAAAAATTGAGAAACTTTTGAGAGTAGTATTAGAATTTTCAAATATGTCTAACGTTTTTTTTTTTTGAAGAATAATTCAAAAGCAAAAATAGTCTTTTAAAACATAATTTAAACATCCTTGAAACGAGATGCCATCGTGGTCACGTCATTAATAATAAAGTTAATTACAATTTCACCGATAAACGAGAGTAACGGCATGTAACAAGAGTCTTAGTGATAGTGATGTCAAATGTCAGAATCGATACTCTTGTATCACTGTCCGAACAACACTCGCGTTACCGCATCTTACAATGACCGCAAAATATCGATATTTCTTGTTATAATAAATTTAGTAATGTATCGGATTACCGGAAAGATTTCGGCAAACCCTGTTCGATAGAGGTAAAATTATTTATAGTAATTATAGAGTGGGTATTACCAGTCTATATTTATTGATCGATTTTAATAACTAAAATGAACTTAGTATATTGTAAATGATATGTATATTTGTATGCCTTATAAAGCAAGTGGCTTAATAAAATAGTCACCTACGTTTTATCTACTTTGTAGAAAAGTTAGGTAACAACATGGTTTTATTATTAAATAAACAATAAAGTTCCAGATACTGAGGAAAATTGTTACCGAAAATGTTATAATAAAAATATTTTCCTGTTTTATTGACTACCGGGTATTGTAATTGATCTTCACGACTTGTATACCCGTCCTCACGGCAAGGAGATTAGGCATAATGGTAAGATGGGACGACTAGTTACTTTTTAGTGAAATTGCAGAAGTATAAGATTTTAAAGCCAAACAGCTACTGTTAAATATCTTATTGTTAAATAAGTATTTATAGTTCATAATTACATCATCATTACAGCCTATACAGTCCACTGCTGGACATAGGCCTCGACAAGTTCGCGCCAAAAATACATGAACTCATGTGTGTTGCCCATAGTCACCATGCTGGGCAGGCGGGTTGGTGACCGCAGGGCTGGCTTTGTCATAACATGGCATAACAAGTTTGTTTTTGCTTTTAATGTTCATACAATGTTTCTTACATTAGGGATGCTTGTTATATTGGTTGTTAAATAACAATTTATAGCCTATTGGCTTGTCTGTCTTTCAATCAGCTTGTAAATTTTTCAGACTATCGTAAGTATATTATGTATGTATAAATAAATTAACAAAATTTTAAAACTTGTGATTTTATTAACAATAAATAATAATAGAAAACGTGTGTGAAAATAACACATGAAATAAACTATCATATTTATTTTAATACAACGTTACTATCCAATATTGATACATAATCGATAGTAAAATAATACCTACGTTAAGAATCGATAAATTTACACGAATATTGCTGTCACTATTTAAGTTCATATAACATTTAAATCTATATCACGTTTCAAAAACACATTCAAAATTCGTAACACGAAAAAGTTTACAACACAAATGTTCTATCTTTTAAAACTATTCACGTTCCGAGAATCGCTCAGAGGCGTTATAAATCGATTACTCAATTCTAGATACATAAATGACAATCGTAAGTTGACATCTAATTTTTTTTTTTTTTTGTGAAGATAAGTTTGGTGTTTTATGTTTTTGAAAGATCTTTTCAATCGGTTGGTGTTTTTACTTCGATAGGTGATGTATTGGTGATAGGCGCGACGTAAAGTTATTTGTCGCACGTTCGTAAAGGTCGACGCCCTTATTGTTGTCGAGGCTGATATGGTAGTCTTTATTGTAATATAAAATATTTAGTAGTCATTTGCAAGTGGGTTACGAGTCGAATGATTCACGTATTAATACAAATTTATTGTATTTATTGATCCGGCGGAGTTTTTTTATTCTCGGGAAGGAAGTTGCCATATTTTTGCGTTTCAATGGGAATTTCTTAGCATTGTGAATGAATATTAATATTACGATACAATAGAACTTTATGACAAGGACAAGCTCTGCCCTGCGGTTCCACTCGCGGTAATTTGAAAAACAGAGCACAAAGCCTTCTTCTGGAAATGCACGATCCAATAACAAAATATTTTTTATTATTATTGCAGTATTTCTTCAGAGAAACAAATACACTTTTCAGCTAATTTATAAGATTTAAATAATCAATTTTGAAATAATGTAGTAAAAATTCCCGATCTTAATGTTTTCGAAATTAATGTTTTTTACATGTAACTTCATAAATTATTATCTTTTTATTGTATTTGTATTGAAAAATTTCATTCTTTTACCACAAAAAACGTATTTTTTTTAATCATTTACCGTGCAATACAATACATACTCATACCCTTTTGCCTTTGTCGAACAATTAGTTCAGCAGAAGAGGTTAAATTATTTGAGTTCAACTGATACCTTTGTCACAACGTTACGTCAAAAAACAAATATGTTACAGTCTGTGGTTACATGGGCAGTCTTAAAAGTTACACATTATACTTAAATTAACTTCATATTACTTTTAGTTGATTAATAATTTCTTAGATGACGACAAGTTCGCATAACGGTCACAGCACTGGTATGCGGCTGGTGTGCTGGTAGTAACGGGTGCGATCCCCGGACATTTTATACATTTATATTGGTCATACAGATGTTTGCATGGTAGACGTGAGACGTAGACGTAGACCGTGACGTGAAAAATAGAATAAATGCGGGATGGATGAAATGGCGACAGGTCTCTGGAACAGCTTGTGATCCACGAATGCCCCTTTAACTTAAGGGGAAAATCTATAAAACGATCATAAGACCTGTCGTAATGTATGGATCGGAATGTTGGGCAACAAAAGTGACGGATGAAAGAAGAGTGCACGCAGCCGAGATGAGAATGCTAAAATGGATGTGTGGAGTAACGAGGAAAGATCGGATTAGAAATGAGTATATAAGGGGAAGTTTGAAAGTAGCACCCGTGACAGAGAAAATGAGGAGCAATAGGTTAGCGTGGTATGGGCATGTAATGAGGAGGGATGAACGCTATGTTGGTAAAAAAATGTTAGGGATGAATGTCGAAGGACGAAGAGCGATCGGCAGACCGAAAAAGCGATGGATGGATTGTGTGAGTGAGGATATGAGAAAGAAAGGAGTAAGCACTGAAGTGACGAATAATAGAGAGGAATGGAAGAGGAAAACATGTTGTGCCGACCCTACATAAGTGGGATAAGGGCAGGAAGATGATGAGATGTTTGCATGATCTAGGTTTTGTGCTTGTGTATGGTCCGGACCCTCTACTCGAGAGAAAGTCCTACTGGGGGCTTCTGTTTTTTTATACTTGTTTATAATAATAATATTCTTTATTGCACACCATTAAAAGATACAAACAAAAGTAGTATAATTAGAGGAAGATGTACAAAGGCGGTCTTATCGCTAAAAGAGCGTTTTCTTCCAGACAACCTTTGGGTATAGGACAGCGCATAGAAAAGCGGTTAGGAAGTGTACAAATATTTTTTATAGAAATTAGAATAAATTACAATAGAATATAAATGTTTATTTATTTCAATTACGAGCCAATTTAACATGGGTCATTATCAAACTGAACTAATTATCCACCTCGACTAGGCCGCTGGCGCAGTTTGTAATGACCCTGCTTTCTGTTTCGCAGGTTGTGGGTTCGATTCCCGCCAGAGTCTGGGTGTAATATTTGTATCTATATATGTATTACTAGCTGTGCCCGCGGCTTCGCTCGCGTTGAAATTAGTGTGTCACAAAGTTTTCCCGGCAAACTTCCAGTGAAACTCTCATCAAAATCGGTTTAGCCGTTCCGTAAACCTTCCTCATGCCAGTGGTGGAGCCCTCTCTCCAATGGTGAACCCGCATGAAAATCCGTTCAGTAGTTGAGCGAATCGATCACATTCACTTTTGGGGACTTTGTTTTATAATACACTAACTGTTGCCCGCGATTACGTCCGCGTGGTTATGAAGATATGCATGCTTACTTCAATAACATAAGACTTTCATACAAACTTCCAACCCCCGTTTTATCCCCTTAGGGGTCGATTTTCGTAAAATCAGTTCTTAACGGATGTTTACGCCCTATAAGGAACCTACCTGCCAAACTTCAGGTTTGTAGCTATTATAGTTTCGGAGGTTTCGTGATGAGTAAGTCAACCTACCATCCCCTGTTTTAACTCCAAAAGAGAGTTGATTTCTAAAGATACATTATTTGGACACCTTTCTACCATCTATAGAGCATACATTTTAAATTTCAAGTCTCTTACTTCAAAAACATAGAACTTTCATACAAACTTGCAACCCCCGTTTTACCCCCTTAGGGGTCGAGTTTCGTAAAATCCGTTCTTAGCGGATGTTTACGTCCTATAAGGAGCCTACCTGCCAAATTTCAAGTTTGTAGGTGTTATAGTTTCGGAGATTTCGTGATGAGTGAGTGACCTTTCGCTTTTATATATATTATTATAGATTATAGATTACTACGTATATGTATCAAAAAAAATCCTACAAAAATCGGCTGTTACCTATAACGCAAGCATCAAGTTGCTTACCTTAGAAAGAAATGACCGTTATTTATTTATTATTGTAAATTAATACAGTATGTTTAATTTAGTAAGACATAGTAGAGCGAACAAGGAAATTAGAAATTACTAATACTTCCCTTTTAATATATGTATGGTTTCTAATCTTTGAGTCTTCTATGTAGGTAGACTTTCCTATCGACTTAACATTAATAAAACACATGTTATTGACATTTGACAAGGAAGCCTTGGCGTTGTTCGAAAGCGAATTACAGTTGCGTTTATATTTTGCGACTTTGCCTTACGATCAATTTCGTCTATTCCTTGGTAGTAACCACACACATTTTTTTTATAACTAAAAAGTACACAACCTAAGTCTGTAGATATCTGTATTACTAGGAGAATTACAAATTTATTGCCAATCGTAGCCTCGCTGTGGTTACAGCTCATTCTTGGAAGCTTTGAAACTCAATAAGTAGGTATAAAAAGACCACAACAATATTTTATTACACAAGCGTATCTACGGCTCACCTGATGGTAAGCGATTACCGTAGCTTACAGACGTCTGCAACTCCAAAATCATCACAAATGCGTTGCCGAGCCTATCCCCAATTCCTCTCTCCTCCCCCAGGACCCGTGGTCATCTTACTTTTAACTGAGGTAGGGCACAGCAAGAAATTTTCTGCTCAAATTATGGGGGCAGCCCGACTACAGAAGTACCTCGACCTTATAGAAGATTACAGGTATTATATATACTTATATAAAATACTGTTTTCAAGCAGTGTTGTTTTTCTAATAAATTGGCGCTATCGTCATGTTTTTCCGCCAAAATTATACATTGGCAGAATTACATCGTGAACCTATCAAGCTTCTTTTTCAACTACCCTTTAAACAAAATGATCAATCAAATTAGTCAAGTTCTTACGATTAGTCGGACGATGTATCGCGTCGCGATAGTCTCACAGGTCTTATTGAAATAATCTTAGACGAAATACCGTTATCCGCTAAGCGGTGACACAAACATGATTGGTTGACAATTTGAACGGCGATTAATCTCCGAGTAGGTGTACGTAGGACGACCTGGGAACCAATCTAACGAAAGATACTTGAAACTGTATTAATGTACGCCTCATTACAAATGTCACATTAAAACATGACTCACGTTCCACTAACGCGATCGTATTGTATTTGATAATTATTATCTTGAAGTGTAAGATAAAAGACGACCTACATTAGTTTGCAGGGTTATATCTCGCATGATTTGTATTGTAAAGAGAGGAGAGAAAATGAGATGGATTATTTGTGATGGCAGTTGAATTAAATTTGAATTTACAATTGGCGATGCTGCCAGCGTTGTTTGTGTGTGTAATTGCTGGCTCGCTTGCAATTTACGCACGGTCACCATAAACAAGAATTCTTGTATATTACGGGAGAATGACCTCCACTGAAGCATACACAATACCTTATAAATACTAAGCAGTTTTACCACTTCTAATGTGTTATTTCTGTATAAACTATGCCTTTTTAAAATTCCTTAATGTTTGTTTATAAGCAATAACACGTTACTATATGGATTACTTGGTAAGTATCACTGAAGTCTAATACAGTCCACTGCTGGAAATAGGCCTCCACAAGTTCGTGCCGAAAATGGCATGACCTCATGTGTTTTGTCCATAGTCACCGTGCTGGGTTGGTGACCGCCGGGCTAGCTTTGTCGCACCGAAGACGCTGCTGCCCATCTTCGGCCTGTATATTTTAAAGCTAGCAGTTGGATGGTTATTCCGCCATCGGTCGGCTTTTCAAGTTCCAAGGTGGTAGTGAAACTGTGTTATCCCTTAGTTGCCTCTTACGACATCCACGGGAAGAGAGGGGGTGGCTATATTCTTTAATGCCGTAACCACACAGCATACAGCAATACAAGCTATTACACATAGATACTCAGTAAGGGTGTTCTACTAGAACTTATGAAACTAGTCATATGAGTACTCAATTACTTTTTCACTACAACAACAGGATTACCTAGCATCGAAACTTTTATCTACATTTTTCATGACCAATTAATGACTGAACTATAGGTATTTGCAGAAACAACAATAAATAATTTCAGAACAAAAAAAAAAAACGTTTTTAAAACATATTATTTTTATAAGATTTTTCAATCACGTTTGTGATAATGTTTCACTATTGTGTTATTTATTTAGAAAATCAACAGCCTGTGCATATATAATTTCTCGCTACAGCCTATACCAAAAATTATAGCCAATAAAAAGGTTACTCTCGAGTAAGTAAATTGTTATCATGGAGATATTGTAGAGAAAAATAGAAAACTACAGTCACAATAAGTACATACAAAAGCGCAAAAATAATGCTAATGATACAATTTTGGTGTTGAGACAATGTTGACTATTATTTATCTCACTGCTTAACGGCATATGCGCATGTCTATTTCACCACGTAGAAGGGTACTTGAGATTAACTAACGTTTACGCTTACGCTTCAGCCTGTAATATCCCACTGCTGGGTATAGGCCTCTTTCCCCATGTAGGAGACGGATCAGAGCTTAATCCATCACGTTGCTCCCATGTGGGTTGGCGGATATATATCTTACTATGAGTAACGATCGCTATCAGGTGGACATGATAACAACCGGTACCGACACGGCTTAACGTGCTCTCAAAGGCACGTCGGGAAGACCCACAAGGACTGCACAAACACCCAGACTACGGCAAACATCTGTGTGGTCAATACAAATGTTTGTCATGTCTAGGGATCGAACCCGCAACCGCCAACACAACAGCCACAAACCAGTGCTGTGGCCGTTTCGTCCACACGTTGTCAACTGTGACGCGTTGGCGCATCGTTAAATATCTCATAACATACACACACGGTCGTCTGTTCCTACGATAAGCAACTTATTGCTAGTATTATAGTTTGTTTTAAACGTTTAATTGATAATATTTATTAATACATACAAATAATGTACATAAAAGAAGGTATATACAACTACACATCATACATACACATATACGAGTATATACACTTCTAATTAATAATTCTATATTTGATAATACAATTAATAATTATTTCCTTTGCAGTTTCACTTGACATATAATTATGATTTTTTTGTATTGAGCTTATGTGAATACTGGTTATAAGTCTGACAAACGTTTTTATTTAAATAAATAAAACGAATTTTCTTGCTTTATTTTATGTTTGTGTATATTGTAAATATATTGCACAAATACATCAACATTAATTCGTATTACGTGGGAATAAAAGGCAATTTCTGGGTTACTTGTGTGCATTGCGATTAATACGCCTTTCACACACTCCAGGAGGTCTACGTGGCTCAATAAGAAAACGAAATTTATTCTCTATTTATTAAGTCATGTTATTTAAGTGTCTCTGTAATTTACATTTAAAATAGACTTTAAATTTAGTTAAATTTTACAACTAGCTGGTCGATGTTTATGATGATAGACGAAACTTGGTAATAATTTACTTTATTTACTGATTGGATACGTATATAACGTTTGTATTAAATGGTATTGACTCTTAACCGTTTGATTAGTCATATTCAGAGACGTATTCAGCTCCTTGTTTCAGAAGTAATTAGACTAATGCGTATTGTTATCTCTCTCCCACATGGTACATATTCATATAGCTGTCACTTTTTAGTGTAGAACGTATGTGAATAAATAAATAAATATCTTATAACATACAAACACGGTCGTATGTTTCTACGATAAGCAACTTAATGCTTGTATTAATATAGTTTGTTTTAAACGTTTAATTGGTACCATTAACCTCCGATGGAAAAAGGAGTATAATGATTTCGACAAGTGGTGCTGTGTATTGATTTGTAGTATCATAGCTTCTATACAAATAATCGATATTTTTTGCTGTCTATATAGAGTCTAGCCTCTTATAGATGATATACCTACTCATTTTAAATTCTATATTTATAGACAGGTTCTTAGGATCTCGGATTTAGTATCTATTACTTGAGAGTTTTAGTCTTATATTAATATATTGAGACAATTCTTCTTACAAATTTCTAAATAAGATTTTAAATTAACATCGTTATTTTCATTACTAAAAAGATTCAAAATGAGATATTTACCATGTTTTTTATTTTTATTTCATTGAATATCCTCCCGTTCATAAATAAATTTCTGAGTACCTACATTGATTACTTCTTCTTCTCTTCTTTCTACTTCTATTTATCTTCTATATATATATATATATATATATATATATATATATATATATGTACTATATATTCTAATACTTTATAGTATTGTAAACATAATTCAATATATTATAACACATAGGGCTCAATGTAGACTTGAAAGCGATATTCCGTAACGTAAGACTAAATACAGAGATTACACAGACACAAATGCCTAGAACAAACAACATAAACAAGCATATTCATATTGTTCTATAAACAAAATAGTCTATGGAACAGCTATGACTATACATGTACTGGAAGGCTACGATGTTTAACTACTTAAATAGAGAATTTCATTATTATCTTCGAAACAAAATATTCTTAATCGAACGTATCAAAAAGATTACGTAATCAGGAATAAAGATATAAAGATACGATTCCCAGAAGTAATTGTTAAATTTATTCCACAAAGCCGCCAACATCGTCATTAGAAGCGGTGAAACAAAGCGATAGAAAAAAAAAAAACAAAGAAGTCATTTGTATGAATGCCGTGGATGCGTCGATGTCTGATCAATAGGCACGGCGCTAACTGTTCTAATGATAGGCAACTTGTTAGCATAACACGTATAATTCGATGTGTTGAAATATTGGAAGAATATCTGTGGATACGGGATATTTGTGATTGATTGTGATACAATTATATCTTTGATGTTTAAATGGAATAGTTTTTGAACGATCTTTCTTTCGCCATCTTTGTTTCGCATTATTAGTAAATAATTTCTTTTTATTTCTGTTTAAACCAGCCATATGTTGCTCACCGTCAGGTGCTACCTCTTATAGTTTATTTATTTTGTTTACTAATGCTTAATGCATACATCAAACGTATGGAAAAATAAAAACTTTGAGTAGCCCATTGGCGCAGTTTGTAGTGACCCTGCTTTCTGCTCCGAGAGTTGTGGGTTCGATTCCCACCCCGAGTCTGGGTGTAATATATATATTTATTTATACATGTATAATTGTATGTATGTTTATCAAAAAAAAAATGTAGCTATACCAGTCGGCTGTTACCTATAACATAAGCATAAGTTGCTTACTTTAGGAAAAAATGGTCGTGTACAAAAAAAAAAACATAGGTACAAATTAACATAATAAAGCAATTTTATCATCTGTAGCAAATCATTTAGGTAACATTTTTAACTAAAAAGAAATTATCGAGAAGATTGTATTATTATTACCAGTATTTAACTTACATATCCGCAAAACAAAATATAGGTAGTAAAAAATAAAAAATCTATACATCAAAATAATGTACTTATAAATACGTGTGTAGTAAGAATATATGAATATAATAAATATGATAAAGACAAAGACAGTGCTTGAACAAGGACTTATAAATATATTTATTGACTCATTTGAAGGAATGCCAACAGAATTACTGTAATTACTAGTGTGAAATTTTAATAGTAAGGAAATAATATTAGTAGTAGGATGATGGAAAGTTATTAATAGTTAATTGTCGTTAGGATATTACTTATCACTTTTAGCATCACGTCGAATAAAACAAACCTGTATTGAACTAAAGTATTGTACTCAAAAAAAATATGTTTTATTTTTGCTACTCGTAGGTCGGCAAACAAGCGTACGGCTCACTTGTTGGTAAGCGATTACCGTAGCCTCTAGAAACCTGAAACATCAGAAGCATTGCAAGCGCGTTGCCGACCTTACCTCCAAATTCCCCCGAGAAGATTTGGTCAACTTACTTACTACATGAACATAACACTGTTTGGAAGCTGTATTATTTAGCTGTGATTTTCTGTAAGGTCGAGGTACTTTCCCAGTTGGGCTCTGCTCCAAATTTTAAACAGGGTATTTCCTGCTGTACCTTACCTCAATTAAGCAATTCTATTAATAGTACAGAGTTGTTTGCTTTTTGGTAAAGTTTTATATATGGATGTATCAATTTTGACATAATCTTTATTAGTAACCAAGATGAAAGACTAGAAGCTGGTTAACAAATCAGCGTGATTGCAAATCTCACTTCTCAATAATTAGAAACGTATCTTTTAAACTTAGAGAATCAATAGTCACAAAACATTTTCTTAAAAAAATCTGATCCCACGTCTTATAATTCACCGCATACAACATTTTTGTCCAGATAATTGGTAAATGCATGATTCAACGAAAGTCAATGCTACCAACATTCTTGACACTAATGAACATGGACCCCACAATCTAAAAACATTAGTTTTTATCTTTGGTATTGTAAGTGCGTATAATGTTGAAGAATGTTGAAAAAATAAATTTTATACAAATTTAGTTTAAACTTGTAAAGAATTTATCTATTTGACAAATATGCACTATTATTTTTTCTATCGAAACCTTAAGTAGCGATTTAATGTCTTCAGAAAAATCACAAAAGTAATTATTAATTTTAAGTCTAGACTAAAGAAGGGATGAGAATTTGATGAAAGTAAAACTTTAAACGATCTTTCCATACGTTCGAAGAAACTTCAATTGAAGATTGAATTCCGGAATTCCGGCTTTACCTAAGGAAATTTAATCCCACAGTACACGAAGCCAAACTTAAGAATCAATTTCAATTTACTATCTCGACTCTTCTGGAATATTCGCGACTGAGAACATAAAAGTTAAAGGGAATCTATTCGTACTTAGGAAATTATTCACAATTATTTATGTGTTAATGATTGAATAGATTTTTTAAATTATTCGAGGGTACTTGAATATTTTGTAGTAAAAATCCCAAGGTAAATGTCTTTTAAAGCCTAAGTTAAATGAAATAATTTATTGAAGGATTAAAACTCTTTTAAATAGTAACACTAGAAAACATAATATATTACCTGTATTAGAACACAAGCTATAACCGCTTATTTATTATTAAACTATGGACAATAGAGAGGTTATATTTTCATTTAGTATATTAACTATCTTAGCCTTGTCACGCGACTTTGAACATTAATTTTTACGTACGTTAGAAGAATTTTAAATAAACTAGCATATTGTTAGAACTAATAATTCTATTTGAGAATAATTGATAGATTGAAATAAAATAAATACCTCAGACCTACAATGTTAAGATATTTTTTTGTCTTTGCTATTATGAATTATGTAAATGGACTGAAATAGTGAATAAACATAAATTTTTACTTAACATTGGGAGCTACAACCATTGGGAGGATCGGTTTTAATTTGTACGAGTAAAACCACGATTCGAAGGTGCTTTTGAAGATTTTTGATTTTGAATATTAATTATACGCCTGAGTCTGGGTGTAATATTTGTATTTATATTTATGTATTTGAATATTTATAATTGTATTATTTCTATTTAAATTTATCAAAAAAAAAAAAAAAAAAAAATAGAACAGTCAGCTGTTAACTATAACGCAAGTATTAAGTTGCTTACCGTAGGAATAGACGACCGTGTAATAACACTAATCCTAAATAGAAAAAATAATAAATCGATGTGAAAAAGTATAACACGAGCAGTGAAGGTGAGCGTTGATACTTATCTCAAAGGAAGCCTCCTTAAACCTACACCTAGGTCGCAAGTCCTAGTCACTGCTCTGAGTTACTCCCCCTACCACACGATGGACTCAGCACCCATATGGTGAAACCATCGAATACTAAGAAGTTCGACCCCCTCCCCGTTAACTTATAACTATCTTTTGTTCCCTCATATTGGAATTAACCAGTCTGACTTAATACTACTCTGACAGACTTATTACACTCTGTCTGATGAAAGAGATTTGAATACGTATAAACAAATTAAGAAAAGTATAATAACATAATATATTAATTACATATAATTTCTAAACCCTTTGATCAAGCGAGCGCAGAATTTCTGTTAGCAAATTAACACTCCTGACGTCATCACATTCAACAATGGGCATTGTTCTAACCGCGCTAATTACTAGCTAATGCTGCTTCAATGGTTATGTGACTTTGTGGTTAACGAGCCGCCGAAGATGCATTCTCTGGATACGTAAAACGTTAAATTTCCTTTGTCCTGGACCATTGAAATATTAGTCTTTACGAGGTGCTAAAATATTTACAGCTACTACATTATAATTAATGTAGTAATTTTTTTATTAAACGTTATACATAGAGGTACGTAAGTAAAAATATTTACGTGTATGGTATACATATGGTATGGTAGTACACACAGGTCAACGTTTAATTTTATAATTTATTACAAAGGTGGCAAACAAGCGTACATTTCCCCAGATGGTAAGTGGATATCGTAGTTTATGGACGCTTATAATACCAGGAGTATATACGGGTTGCCAACCCTATCCTAGCTTGCTGTGTGGTTACGGCATCAAATAATATAGTCACCCCCTCTTCCCGTGGGTGTCGTAAGAGGTGACTAAGGGATAACACAGTTCCACTACTACCTTGGAACTTAAAAAGCCGACCGATGGCGACATAACCATCCAACTGCTGACTTTGAAATACACAGGCTGAAGACGACAGCAGCGTTTTCGGTGCGACAAAGCCAGTCCTGCGGTCATCAACCCGCCTGCCCAGCGTGGAGACTATAGGCAAAACACATGAGTTCACGCCATTTTTGGCGTGAACTTGTGGATGCCTATGTCCAGTAGTGGACTGCGAAAGGCTGCTGTGAACCCTATTAGGACCCTCCCCAAAACTCAGGTTACCTTCCCACCACGGGAATACTACTTGAAATCAATGTTATTTAGTAGTAATCTTCTGTAAAGTAAACGTACCTTCTCAGTCGGACTGTTCCAGATTTTGAGAAGCATATGTTCTGATGTTCCCTATCTCAATATAAAAAGAGTAATGCACATAGCTCTACCATAAATTATATAATGAATGCGACATCATTATTGCGCCTACATGTCCTAACAGTAAGAAATCTGCCCATCCAGTCTATCCAGGTGCACGATCGTCAATCTCATTTTCTTTTGAAGTCCAATAATCCACCATGCCCACCCTTTTGCATTTTCGCCTTGATGACGGTTTAAGTTCTGACAGTAACTTTTATGGGTCTTCACATTTGACAGTCGATCGTAAATATGGGTTGAGTATATGACTTTTTCTTTTACCCGCTGAGTGACCTTGAGTATTTTTATGTAGTTTAGTATTTTTAGTTCAGTCCAGTTGTAGAGTTTATGTTTTAATAGCATGAGTGGTAAAATTAGTGTTTACCATTAAGATGTGAGAAGTTTTTTTAATTAATTTTGCAACATCAACAGGTTCGTTGTTGCCTGTGATTTTTTTTACATCTTGTAATTTATTACTTTGACATAAATAACCATTACTTCAAAATTATTGTCATTTGTTAAGAGACGTCTTTGACGGAATTAGTCAGTTTTGTTTTAAAGCTCAATAAACAATAAATGTTTTGAATTTGGCAAAACTTAACCCAGGAGTAAGTATCTGTCTAAAATAAAAGATCTACTACGATATTTATACCTTAGATTATTTCGAATATTTTAATAAAATTATTATAAAATTCAAAGTAATAACTTTGATCGAACTAATTTCAGCTAGAAACTATAAAATAATACGCAAAATGTGTATAATATTTTGTCTATTTTGAAAGCAATTTATGGTGTGCTCGGTTATTTAGCGCAATCATAAACTGAATGCTCTCGTAATGCTTGAATTTCGCTTGTAAATTACACAAATTAAATTATTTATATTTTGATAGTAGCATTTCAAAATATAATCGCAAACTCGTTAAGTACATTGATAACTTATTGTGGTTACAATGTTGACAAGAACATGTTAGATGTAATCCTATTTTTAACGGACTTCAAAAAGGAGGAGGTTCTCATTTCATGTGTATTTTTTATCTATGTTTCCTCAGAACTTTTTATTAGGTTTACTGGCTTCGATGAATTTTTTGAAATTAGAATTTCGAATTTAGACCGAAAGGTGGTGCGTGTCATGTAGTCTCATTTTTTAACTGATTAACGCCGAGTTGCACGAAAATAAATTAAAATTTAAGTAGTGATTAAACTAATTTTATCGCAAGAATTGTATGAAATTCTTGTGCTTAAATTAGGCTAATCTCTACTTAAATTTTAATTTTGTTTCGTGCAACTCGGTGATAGTCTGAAAAATACTTTCGAGTTATAACTAATAATGCGTATTTGCTTGACTATTTTTCGTTGGTCTATGTTGTATTATACCGTATAACTTATTAAATGATGTAACGATTTTGATAATTCTTTTTTTTTTCAGAAGCTGGTGCTGACCATGTGATCAACTATAAAGATATTGAGTTAAAACTAACATTTTGTATAAGTAAAATAATTTTTAACAAAAAAAAAAAACCTACTTCAAAAAGGAAACTAAAAAGTGAAAAATAAATTTACTTAGTACAAAGTAATTCGTATTTTGATTTAGTTAATCAGAAATGATTAAATAAATATTTTATAATTTTGAAGTCTACTAAGAGACGACTATCTTTCTTCTCCATCATCAGATCGACTCCAGACCTTTATTAAATAGTAGTGCTTTATAGTACTTAATGAAAACATGATTAAATTTACTAGTCACCCTTACGATTTTTGAAAGTTTCCCTCGATTTCTCTGGGATCCCATCATCAGATCCTGGTTTCCTTATCATGGTACAAAACTATGAATATCTTCTTTCCAACAAAAAAGAATTATCCAAATCGGTTCATAAACGAAGAAGTTATCTCCGAACATACATAAAAAAAAAAATATATATATATACGGTCGAATTGAGTAACCTCCTCCTTTTTTTGAAGTCGGTTAAAAAGGAGAGAAATAAATGCTTAAAGAAATTAAAATATGATCTATTCTATAATCAGTCTAATTCTTTATCTGAATATTTTCATAATTATTACTTAATACCCTCTAACAGTGTTTCTATAATTTAACTTGACTTTAGTTATTGAAATTACATATCATTATTCAAATAGATACGTTTTGCTTTTTAATATTAATAGCCATAATAGCAATTAAATTAAAATGTATTGAAGAATTAAAAACTTTGAAAAAACATTTTTTTTAAAGAAATATAAAAATATAATTAAAGTAACCATTTTCTAAGCGCGCAGATATATATTTAAATATGTAGTTAAACAGTTATATAACAACATTTTTATGCCAATGTAAGTTAAGGAACCAAGAGAAAAAAAAAAAAAAAGTATTATGTAATCATGTGTTTTATTTGACACACTAATAAAATTAAGTATACTTTCCATCTCTATCCCTCTTATTCTTTCTCTTTCCCTCCATATTATAACAGAACGATAGACAGTAGAGTGACATGCGATATCGTGTTATAAATAAACAAATGATCAACATTAACATGTAATTAAAATAAAGTAAATTATGCGTGTTGTAATGACACCTTCGACGATCTATTTGTGGCGAGTCAGAGGTCCGTCCGTTTATTGTTTGTTGAGGAGTGCATCGGTTAACAAACTTTACATAAAATATGCTCACAGGATGTACAAATGTAAGGGTCTATTTGAAATGATAATTATAAAATGATTAGATAGTGCGGCGTCATTACAAATGCTGCTGATTTTCATTGCTCCTAATATTTGTTATAATTTTAATTGATTAGGTCATCAAAAGCGTTTTATACGTTAGAATTTATACGTGTAGGTATATCCGCAATTCCGTAATAGGGCAAAAAAAAATTTTTATTCTAAAAGCATTATTATGTAATATGTAATATTTAAATGTATTCACTTAGCCTGTTTGTTGAGGGGTTATCATTTATGGAATACTAGCGATGTAAGCGCAAAAAATGTGTTTATTTACGACATCACATTAGAAACCTCTAAAACAATCAGTGTTCCTCGGTGTACATGAGGTGTACTGGTTGAAATGATGTTAATTTGCTAAAAAGGGCTAATATCTATATCAAGGTTATATAATGATATTGTATGTATATATATATATATATATATATATATATATATACATACAATATCATTCATATATATATATATATATATATATATATATATATAAGGTATATTATATCCGTCAGTAGACAAAATATTTATTCAAAGTTATGTGATAAAATAGTTTAGACGTAAGCGTATCAAAAGAAAATCAAAGCTGCCTATATGTAGTACGTACGTAGCCGTTTTGTGGCGGATAAGTACGACGATATGGTCAATCTTGTTTTAAACTACATTACAATATAATGTAGTTTTAGTAAATATTAATATAAACTGCGATATTATGTAGGCTTATATAATTTATAAGAAATAAATATCATACAAAATTACCTCTTAAAACATTCTCTACCATGAAAAAAGTTGTGATGAATTTCCAGCAGCTGTAGCGGTTTCAATGCAATACAAAACAAAAACACATCAAACGTGCAACGGAATCTGTAACACGTGACACATAAACACACAATGAAGCAAAAAGTCTAACACATGTCCAGTATCTGCACTAGTAAGAATGTTACTGTCTCCAGAGATCCGTATTCTTGCAGTGTATGATAATAACATTAGTTCAGTAGCATTTTTATGCAAAACTATTGGTCGAAGCTAATGAAAATTATGGAGTAGACGAATCCGTTGATTTGAATTGTCTGATATCAGAAACCATCACGATATAAAGAATAATTTTGACACATGTGAACCCCTCAGTACAGGGGATAATAGCTATGAAAATGTACGAAATAAGAACGTATTGTAACATTAATTATTCACGATATAGTAAGCAGCCATAATGTACTCACTTTAATTTAAATTTTAAAGACAATAATTTAATAGATAATACATGTATGACTTTAGTATCGTGTAAAGTGCGGCTAAGCTGTGTGGTTACGGCAGTAAATAATGTAGCCACCCCCTCTCTTCCCGTGGATGTCGTAAGAGGCGACTAAAGGATAACAAAGTTCCGCTACTAACTTGGAACTCAAAAAGCCGACCGATGGCAGGATAACCATCTAACTACTGGCTTTGAAATACACAGGCCGAAGACAGGCAGTCTTCGGTGCGACAAAGCTAGCCCTGAGGTCACCAACCCGCGGTGGCTATGCGCAACACACATGAGTTCACACCATTTTTGGAGCGATCTTGTGGAGGCCTATGTCCACCAGTGGACTGCGATAGGCTGAAGTAATGAAAGTGCGGCTGGAATGGATGCACTTTGCTAAAAAAGCAGTGCTCAGAAGTGCTTTCGACCCACCTAACATTTCTCCGGGAACCTCATCTCGACCACTCTGATAAAAGTGTCCTGCTTAGAAGAAGAAAGTTCCCAACTCAATTATTTTTTAAATAACTGCAATGTGTATACTTTAAAAAAAATATTAATTATACGTGTTTTTAAATAAATAAAAATGTATCTCAGACATCCACAATACGACATTCTTTAATCAATATAATATTCGAAAAATTAACACCACAATAACGTAAAACTTACAAACTATATATATATATATATATATATATATATATATATATATATATTAATTATATATATATTAATCTTTATTATTTATTGCGGGTTTCATCAGTCTAACGATGCCACCCTCATATCTCTTAACGTAAACAATAAATAACGTTAATAATCTTTTTTTTCCAATTTAATTTGACTTTTTGTGAATGTGTTTTGTTCTAAAAGTTAAGCAACTTTGCTGGTAGTTCTGTTAAAATCGATAGCCATCTAGTGCAGT
Organism: Melitaea cinxia; assembly: GCF_905220565.1. Classification (NCBI taxonomy): domain Eukaryota; kingdom Metazoa; phylum Arthropoda; class Insecta; order Lepidoptera; family Nymphalidae; genus Melitaea; species Melitaea cinxia. The sequence goes on along the minus strand of NC_059399.1, from coordinate 1,871,814 downwards.
GGCAGGGAGCCAGCTTCAAACACTGAAGACCGGGATTTCCGAATAGACAGACAAATATTGCCAATACCGATTATTTCAGTCTGAGTATCATTTTATATTCTAAACGGCTTCGACACGCGGTTTCATCCGCGTTAATTAAAAAAAAAACTCACTATGATGTAATATAGCCTATAGCCTTCTTCGGTAAATGGACTATTAAGCACAAAAATAATTTTTCGATTCGAAGCATTAGTCCTTGAGATTAACGCGCTAATAGAAACAAACAAACAAACAAAATTTATATAAAAGATTTTAGATAATTTTTCTTGTACGAAATTTTTGAATAATCAGATGGTTTTTATGCAACAGGCTGTACAACGGGCTATAACAAATTAAATCTTGTTTTTTTTTTTTGTAATATCTTGAGTCTAGAAATTATTTTAACTGTGGAATCCTCTCCATATATCAAACCACTATATAAAAATACTAGCGACCCGCCCTGGCTACGCACGGTTGCAAAAACTATCACATTTCCTCTACTATATTATGCATGTATTATACATATAAAGCTTCCTCTAGAATCACTCTATTTACTAAAGAAAACCGCATCAATATCCGTTGCGTAGTTTTGAAGATCTAAGCATACAGAAGCGGGAAGCGACTTTGTTTTATATATATATATATATATAATGTATTATATATATGTAATGATTAACGTATGTCATTTACGAATTAAATTACATAGTACAGCCAAGATATAAAAGCAATTTATAGCTCAAATTACAGTTACATCAAGAAAAAAATATATATCTTTATTAAAATTTCCAAAAAGAACTTCAGAACAGAACGGTACACTCTCTTCGAACTGTCACTCAATGAGAATGAATGGAACCATAGTCAAATTAAATTCAAATCACACACGTTCGATCAACAAGAACTGAAACTGGAGTCTTCCGTAGTCCAGCAAATTGTTTGCGACTCTATGTTTGTATTGTGGACGGAGTTCGGGCACAAAAATCACGACACGATGTACGATACGGCAGATATCGAATCAAATTCGAAGCACGCACGCTGAATCAACAGGACCGATGCAACTGCGTCCAGAGTTCTACACAGCAAATTGTGTCCCACACCGTGTTTAAATTGACCGTTATGTAACAGTTTTTTTGTTGACACATGCATGTAGTTGGAAAATAATATACTGTGATGAGATTAAAAAGTTTATTTCAAAAAATTTATCGAACTTCTCTTCAGGATTCAGATCATCTGAAAATTGAATACGTTGGTTAATTGATGATACTTAAAATCCTGAAATGTAAGTTGCTTTCTATAGTTGTTATAATCGTATGTTTTGTAGTTAAATTTAAACGATTTGCCATATTTTGAAGTATTCTATAAATTATTAATTCATTTTTAAATAAAAAACTTCAAAACTTTAAAAGCTTGTATAAGTATACAACCAACTATAAGGTACATTTTATGGGTATTCTGTATAATAAAATAATGTATATTTTTTTCTGTCCTGTGCAATAAAGAAAGAGTTAATAGTATAGACAATACTTAAGGTATTATTACTTTTAAAGTATATCGAAGAACATTTGCACTTAAAAGTCGAACACTCAAGATCGTTTAGAAATAAAACTCTAAAAAGTATACCATAAACTAGACGACATTAAAACTTCCCAAGAATTTAAAATCAATTCTATATATAAGTAAACTTCACCTATTGAAATAAGATCTCAACACTAGTCTGAATGGCAGTCGTTTATTTTGTTGTGACGTGAATAGCTCGCTTTAGTACGTTTTTATTTATTGCGTCGACGACTTTAAAAGAGTCGCAAACGTCTGTAGGACGCCATTTACGTAGGGTTGGCGATAAAATTTGGCCTCTCTTTCACGCTTGTTGACTTCGTAATGAGTGGGAAAGAGTAGGGGGAGAAATTGAATGGGATATACTGAAGAGAGAAAAACGATTTAAATTGTGCTTCGTAAGTTAAATTAACCATTAATCGAATTCAAAATAAGAACATTTAGATTTTAGAAGTCAGTTGAAAGTTCCAGATGCAATGTAATTGAGGAATTAAAATTTCGTCATCAAGAATCATTGTCCTTGTCAATTGGAATACTTCTGCATTGATTACCTCAATATACTTACATATTTTATCATTTTTGACTACTAACAATTTAAACAATGGTTTTTCTGTTAGAAAGTGTATGTTAATAGTGTGAAATGTAACGTACTTAATATGTATGTAATTAATGTAACAAAACTCGAAGTAATGCTAATGCTTTGTCTATTCCAATTGCGCAGTGGCTAAAGCAATATTTGGTATGACATTGTTTGTCAATGATTTTGAACTATTTTAACGAAAAATTAAGTTTGTTATGTAAAATAGTTGGAAACATGATGGGTTTGACATGGCAGATGGTTTAAAATAGAAACAAAATAGATTTTATAAGATTTTGCAAAGTGCAATCACGTCCATAGTTATATAGTCACGTTTGTTATTTTAAGATCATAGGGTAAAAGTTACATAACTTCTAATACAGGGTAGTGTGTGTAAGGTTTTTTTTATTGATTTAATATATTTTATGCATAATATATATATAATATTAGCATTCTGCACTCCTTCTCTATATAAATTATAAGTGTGCGAAATTTTATACTCCTCCGTCCGCGCCATTTTCGTCAAAATGCGGTACAAAGTTTTTGCTTCACGTATTAATAATAAAGATATATAATATTTAATAAATTAAGCTTCTTTGTAAATCAAGTTATTATTATAAAATAATATTCAGTCGTTACTTGCTATTTAATATTTACTGCAGCAGATTTCTAGTAACATAATAAACGTGAAAGTTTGTTTGTTAAGCTTTCACGTCTTAGCATCTCAACCTATACTTGTCAAGAGAGGCAAAGATGAATTGTATTTGCTTTCTCAATTATCGAATAATTCTGCATATTATAAGTGACACTCGAACAAAGGTTATCTAACTAGGAAGCCAAACAAGTGTACGGCTCACTTGATTGTAAGCGATTACCGTAGCTTATAGATTATCTGCAACACCGGAAGCAACGAAAGCGCGTTGTCGACGCTAGCCCCAATCCACGTTGGAATTCTGGTCACCTTATTCATCACAGGAACACAAGACTGCTTGAAACCAGTATTATTTAACTATGATCTGGTGTAAGGTCGAAGTGTTCGGCGTCGTTGGGATTATTCAGAGGTTAGCCGGACAGTCCCCATACAGGAGAAGTCTGGCCTTTTCGCCGAGGCCAGCCTTTCGCTGGAGGGATCCTGTAGCCTGCAGGTGCGGCACCTTCCAATTAAAGCGGCTGAAGGCTCTTGCAGGTGTTTGGTCAGTATTGCACACCCAACACACCCAAGTGCTGAGGCCGACATACGGTCTAGGGCTACCTATCCGGGCATCCTGTATATCCGTAAATGGGTTCCCCTGCGATACAAAAAAAACAGGTCGAGGTACTTTTCCAGTGGGGTTTTTTTATATTTAGAATAGTTTCTCGGTATCGAAAAACTATTCATACTACATATAGTATTTCTGTGAGTATTTATATAGTAAACATATCATTAGGGTAGGGTAGATGGAAATTTCTTGCTCAAAATCTGGAGCACCCTACTATGGTACCTTAACCTAAAAGAAGATCACAGCTAAATAATATTCGCTTTTAAATAGTAATTGTATTTCTGTGGTGAGGCAGCCCGAGCAAATAGGGATGCGCTACGACAACGCTAACTAAATTAGGTACGGTAGTAATGTGTATTTCATATGTACCTAATTTTAGATCGGGTCTTAAGGTCAACTCAGGTTTGCTAACACGTGGTTAGTTTACACGTGGTTTTTTTAGTCAGTAGGAGTCTGATATAATCCTCTGGTGCCCCCGCGCTGGAGGGTATCCATGATGGATTTTCCCTACGTAAAAAAAAGTTCTTACCTAATTAAAATTTTGTAAAATTATGGTTAAAATGTACTTACTCGAATAAATATATTTTTGATTTCAATTTTGATTTGAATTATAGTATTCATATATAAGTCAATTAGTTGCGTAATTAATTAAAATTATCTCTCAACGTATCAACGGTTCCGTAATCTTCAAAGAGGCCGAAGTGTCAAGACATGCTAGTTAAAAAAAATCTCTTCCAATTACGGCCGCGAGATGTAATTTGATAAAATACAGACGATTATTACGCTTCGTAATGCTTTATATTGTTTCTTTTTGATAGAGGACAAAGATATGAACGAAAAAGGAAATTTATAAGATTTGAAAAATATTGTTTTATCTGATATAAAATTAACAGTGAAATCATTAGAAGGTATGTTTTTTAACCGACTTCAAAAAAGGAGAAGGTTACTCAATTCGACCGTATATATATTTGTTATTTGTGTTCGAGGATAACTTCGTTGCTTATGAATCGAATTTGATAATTCTATTTTTGTAAGAAAGGAGATATCCCAAGAGTGGTATCATGATAAGGAAACCAGAATCTGATGATGGAATCAAACACTACGACGACTAGTGCGTTTGCTAATTAATTTCGTCTACTTACCTTGTATTACTTGTCGATGTAATTAAATGTATTTTTTTTTTCGTTTGTGAGCAAACAGAATTATTTATTAAAATAATAAATTATAAATATTTTAACGAACTTCGAAAAAGGACTCTCAAATATAATGTTTTTTTTTTTGTGTTAATTCATAACTTTTTAGTGAGTTTACCGTACCGATTTCGATGATTTTTGTTTTTCAACCGAAAGTTAGGGCTTGTCATGTGGTCCTATTTATGTTACCGACGAATAGTTTTTGAGTTATCTCTATGTAGCGTAGCGTATTTATTTGACCGCTTTTTCGTCTACCTACGTTGTATTACTGGTTGATGTAATTGAAGTCGGTTTTTTTTATATTTTAGGAGCAAAAACAATTAAGGTACGACCCTTGTCCTTCTTTAAGAATAAGGCTATGCCTTTTATGCCAAAATTTTAAAATAATACGAAGTAACGCGGTAAAAAAAAACAGTACAAAATATGGAATATAAAAAAAAACAAATTTCCTCTTCCATAACATTAACATACATTCAAAATAATATAAACAAAAATAATATAAACATAATATAAAAAAAAATATCACGATTAAATTTTTTTCAAGTTTCTAAGAAACAAAATTTGTTATCACGAGGAAAGTTGCGTAACAAAAAATACTTATATAAAACGACCAACCATCCGTTCGGAAACCGCACGTAAAAAGTGTTATGGTATGTTTTTATCGATGTTACTGACCGCTCCGATGCGTTGCGTACAAAAAATTTATAATTTACGATTGCTAAATCGCTACTAAATTCCGAGTAGGTACACGTTTTTTTATTTACTTATGACTTGTTAAGCTTGTATTACCTCATATCTTTTTATCGCTTGTAAAATTGATACTAAAATTAATTTAACATTATATAATATTATATAATTAATTTTTGTTACAAATGAGATTAACATTTGAAATCTATGAAAGTAATAAGATAAAGTTACCGATAATAAGAGTAAGTTACCTGCATTTAAAAACTACAACACTACCAGAGGTTATAGCGTCCTCTTAAATATCTTAAGTTTTTTCTTAAAAAAAGTTCTAAAATATATATAACGAAGTTTAACTCAAAAAAATTAATGCCTATTTAATAATTTTTAAGTAAATAAATATTGAAATCAGTAATATTTAACATTTTTAGAATACTAATATAAAAATTAAAGTAAATGGAGCAATTAAAAAATCAGGAACTTCCAACAAAAACGTTTCGTAACAAAATAGTTATGTACATGTAACCTCTGTACACAGAATTTTTTAAAGAGAAAGCCGCGTGGCAACAAAAAAGTCCCACAAAAGCTATCGTTACGAGACACTTTAATCTTAAGACGACTAGCTAACACTGCTCCCATATATTACATGAAAGAAAACAAGCAAATAGATCTAAGATAACCGATTTTAAGCGTTGTAAATCAGTTTGTTACAATTAAACGTTTGCTAGAAATTAGGGCTTGTCTATAATTACGTTAAGACACTAAGAAATTGCGTTCTATTTAATTATAAACAAGTGATGAAGTGAAAATTACAACTTTAATTGTAAGGGTAAACCTATAATGTTGTTAAGATATAACTATTTATAATTGCGAAGGATATGTTGATATATTTATCGAAGCAAATTCTTATTATGCTGTTTTATATCTGGTAGTGGACATGTGTTTTTATAGAGAGCATTTGGGTATCTGACGGGTCTAAAAATTTGTGTTTGTTTTTCTAGGCCTCATATACAGATTTTAATACTGGGAGCTCCTGGCTATGACGTATTTATTTTATGGCTGGATAGATTTTTATAAAGCTCAGTATCTCCAAAGTCAGGTGTAAGCTAAATTAAAATACAGGTTATTATTTAACTCATTATAGACAAACAAAGTATACGACTTGAAAGAATTACTAACCAATGATTTTGAAATATTGAATTTTCGATACATTTATATATAGAGGTACTTATAATTTTATAAAGAATTCAAAATTGAAATTCTTTTTTTTTTTGGTGTAAAATACAAATTTAGTTAAAATAATATTTGTGTTAACGCCACATTACAGAATTAAATTTTTATAATAAATAGTACGTGGCTTTAGTTTTACCGTTATTAATAATACTTATTTTATATATAGATATTTTATAAATACGCAAAATGTAGAATTAAAAGTATTCTTAAGCAATTTGATAACAATTTACAAGTTATTCATATTCAGTAAAAATAAATCAATAACAATTTGTTATTATACATTAATTGTTACACAAAATTCAAAGGACGAAAATGTCTTACAATCCATTTAATCGTTGTGGACGCGGGCTAATAAAAGTGATCCCACTTTACTGCTTGTATTGTATCGTAATTGGAATGTCAGTGAATGATCGATATTTATCTGAATCGATTCGAGAAAGAAACTCGTTTTACAAATCGGATTATGTAAAGAGCAATTTCATTACGATTTGAAACGATCATCGTGTTTGAAGATTATGAGGAGTGTTTTTTATTTATCGGTGACTTTATTTTGATTGTCTATTGATCTGGAGTTATGTTATGTGTTTTTTTTTCGCTTTTACTTTTTACCTTTGAAACCTTACCTTATACCTAACTTACCTTACCTACCTTGAAGATATAGCTACCAAGCATAGCTCATCTTAAGCTGGGTTACAATTAAAAGTTACATACTTTTTTTATCTTATAGTCTAGATAGAGATAGGCTCATACTAAATGGATGGTAATCAAAAACAAGTCACTGTTACAGCTTAGCTTAAAATATTATTGTTTTGGTGTATCAATGACAAACATTCCTTCAATGGATAGGACCATATTTTAAATATTTGTGTAAATGTTCTGTTTGTAATTTTTGGGTGTATCTTCTTAAGGATTTCGGACACCCCACCGTGTCTTATAGAGCTCGTAAAGCTATCGGTTTTGCTCGTTATCGTAAACATTCAAAGTCGTTACTTTTTTTAGAGAAGTTAAAACCTCATAGGTTCCGGGAGTCATATCGAAATTTCTCTGTGGAAAAGTTACAGGTAAAAATAATATTTTGTTGAAATCAATACTGGATTGCTTTGAAAAAAATAATAGACCCGAAACTCAAAATCAATAAATGATATGTGTTTGTAATTAGTATTTTTATACTGGACATATAACTAAATTTGTATACAATTACTTGCTGACTCGGCAAACGTTGTCCACTAAATGCTATTTAAAATAGTGGTTAGCGGTAGAAGTGTGAAAAATTAGGGTTGTATGTATTTTTCAACGCCAAATCATAATAAAATAAAAAATTAATAATTTATCTAAAAATTAAAAAAATATATATTTAGGGGTGGACTACCCTTAACATTTAGGGGGATGAAAAATAGATGTTGTTCGATTCTCAGACCTACCCAATATGCATACAAAATTTCAAGATAATCGGTCAAGCCATTTCGGAAGAGTTTAACTACAAACACCGCGACACGAGAATTTTATACATTAGACTAGCGACCCGCTCCGGCTTCGCACGGGTATAAAATATAATTATAGCCTATGTCATTCACTGAAAAAATGATTAAAATCGATCCAGTAGATTTGATTTATTCATTACTGCCCGTGGCCCGCACGCGTTAACTTAGAGTAAAAGCCGGCCGGAACCGCCGCAAACGCTACGTACCGCGATTTTTAAATCTGTAATATCTTCGAAAATATTCATTTAAATCATATGCTGTAAAGGGCCATATAGATCTATATTAAATAAAAAATACATTTAAGGTATTTAATTGGATAAGGATTAATGCTGTATCGGTTAAAATCGCTTCGAAAATTAGTCATTATTTGTCGTAAAAAGTAAATGACAAAAAAATGTTATTGTGGGATATCCATAAGAGATAGGTATATACCATCGCGAAGTTTTCTGTAGACCTTTTCAATGTGTACAGTACTTAGTACATTATTTTGATAAATCTCGTAGGGTTCAGCCTGCGTTTGCAATTTAAGCGAAAAAAAAAAATATTTACGACATAACATTAGAAAACTCAAAAATAACAGCATTTCTCCACTATTTAATGGATGTTATTATACATATAAACCTTCCTCTTGAATCAATCTATCTATTAAAAAGAACCGCATCAAAATCTGTTGCGTATTTTTAAAGATTTAAGCGTACATACATGTGCAGGGACAGAGAAAGCGACTTTAATTGTTTTATACTATGTAGTGATTATATTGAAAAAAATTTTAACTGTAAATGTTGGGTTTTGTGCTGATTCTCTTAAGTATTTAAATTCTCTATAGAGATGATATTCAAAATAATTATATTCTTTCTTTCTTTTTTCTTTTGCAGTTGAGTAATATACTATCTAAGATACTATCAGTATATCACATATATGTCTTTGTATTTCAAACATTTAACAATGCAACAAACGCGACGTATCGTAGCATAGCTGTCGTTCGCTCGATAATCAATCAAATTGTCACAGTTCCAATAAATGAGTCATTTATGCAAACATATAAATAATAAGCGAAGAATTTTACGTGTAAACAAACATGACAACTTGTGATTAGTAAAACAGATTGAAATGACGTAAAAAACCAAAAATGTAAAAAGTGGAGATTTACCTAAGTAATTACGTACATAATTTAAATTTAACTTGTGAAATACTTTTTAAAGGAATAAAATATTGTAACATCAGATCAGGTACATAATTTTTCTTAACATGTTATAATTATGTATATATAGCCTTACACTTTTTTTTTATTCTAAGTGGATTTTGACGGACTTTTTTCTCAATATTTTTATTTCAATATGTTAGTAGGTTTGACTCACAATCGAACCTAATGTGATGTTTTAATTAATTTTAAGATTGATTTTCCAACAAGACAAAGTCTAGTCTCAACTGGCTCGTTAGCCCAGTTAGCAGCGAACCTACTTTCTGTTTTGGATTGTAGATTCGATTCTTGCTTCGAATTTGTGAATAAACAATAGACCGGACATAACGCTCTAAGATAAATTAAATAAAATAACCTATCTGATAGATATTGCTGTTCCCTTTGTTAATTTTTGAAAAAATTAACAAATATACTGAACTAAAGGATGAAGTAGCTAGAATTTGGAACCAAAATAAAGTATACATAATCCGCTTGGATGGAATGGGTATAATACATAATACATAATCCATGTGGTGGAAAGAGCTATTTAGCTCTTTCCACCACAGGTGTTATCCCAAACCATCTGTTACATAGTATCAAATTACTAGAATTAAACGAAACTCTTTACATCACCTTACAAAAAGCCGCCATTTTAAATACATGTCGAATCGTAAGAAAGTTCTTGCAAATTGACGAACATGAAATTCCACACAACGCATAATTTAACACCACACGCTGCATTTACTTGGTTTTGACCCCTAAATGCAGGCAAACCAACCAAAGCCTGACAAAAATTACCGAAAATATTAATAATAATAATGAAATACATAAATATAAATAGCTGTCGGCTGTTACTGTCAGTCATTAAGTTACCTATCCTAGCGACAGAAACGTGTATGCTAAAAATATTAAAAAAATAATTCTTTTTAAAGCTATACCCGCATATAATCTATTTGTCTGAACAATTAAGTACTGTTTGAAAGTTAAATGCTGGATCATGTTGTCTCATTGGAACAGGGCGTGAAAGATCATTGTTAATTGAACTATGGATTAATTAATTAATTAAGTTCGAGCCCTTTGTTTTGTTTAATGATTTTGATATCCTTGTTCTAATAATTGAAAATGTCTTTTTTAATCAATTCAATTTTGTAAATGATGTTAGATAATATGTACGATTTTATTTTTCTGTTAACACACCCACACATTAGGAATTCGAAACATTTTTGAATATCATATCAAAAATTGACTGCTCCAGCGGGGATCGAATCCGCGTCTCCGACACGGTCAGTCAGCACCTTAAGCTTGTTGACCAGTCCCTTCACACTGACGGTTCACGTCTCGGCTCCGTATGTTAGACATTCATATTTTAGTACGTAATTAAATTAATTTTTTAGCTATTATATCAAAATCAACTATTTACATCATTACATTATCATACAGTCTACTGCTGGACATAGACCTCCACAAGTTTACGCCAAAAATAACGTGAACTCGTGTGTTTTGCCCATAGTCACCACGCTGGGCAGGCGGGTTGGTGACCGCAGGGCTGGCTTTGTCGCACCGAAGACGCTGCTGCCTGTCTTCGGCCTGTGTATTTCAAAGCCAACAGTTGGATGGTTATCCCGCCACCGGTCGGCTTTTTTAGTTCCAAGGTGGTAGCGGAACTGTGTTATCTCTTAGTCGCCTCTTACGATCGAGAACCACCCACCCACCACCACGGGAAGAGAGGCGGTGGCTATATTCTTTAGTACCGTGGCCACACAGTACACTACAGTAACTATTTACAATTGTGCTTTAAATCACCTACAATTTCCAAAGAAGCTGCTTGGTTTATTTAACATTAAAATTTAAATTCAAATGAGCTTTAATGGTCTAAACTATTGTTGTATTCAAAAATTGTTTAAAAACACACTATTCCGTAACGTATTTGGAATCATAATGAAATGAAACCAGTGATGCGAGTAATGGGTTTCCGTGCGCACGCGCCGGTCTCACATCAAACGTCGCCGCTTTGTAGCATAGAGTAAGGAAATAAATATGACATAGAACTATTAATTAGCAATTTTGATTATGACAGTTTTATACGCTACGCTTTAGCCTGTAATATTCGACTGCTGGGAATAGGCCCTTTTCCCCATGTAGGAAAAGAACCAGAGCTTAATCCACCTCGCTGCTCCAATGCTGGTTGGCGGATATATTCCCTAATATGAGTAACGAACTTTATCAGGTGTACATGATAACAACCGGGACCGACACGGCTTAACGTGCTCTCAAACGCACGGTGGGAAGACCCACAAGGACTGCACAAACACCCAGACTACGGCAAACATCTTTATGGCCAATACAAATGTCTGTCATGTGCGGGGATCGAGCCCACAATAATTATTATTTATTCAGCCACAAACTAGTGCTGTGACCGTTAGGCCAACGCGGCGTCATTTTTATAATATAAGACATTTTTATAATATTACTAGCTGTGGCCGCGGCTTCGCCCGCGTTGAAATTAGTGTGTCACAAAGTTTTCCCGGAAAACTTCCAGTGAAACTCTCATCAAAATCGGCTTAGCGGTTCCGTAAACCTTCCTATTAGCCCTCTCTCCAATGGTGAAACCGCATGAAAATCCGTTCAGTAGATTTTGAGGAAATCGATCACATACACTTTTGGGAACTTTGTTTTATAATACACTAACTGTTGCCCGCGACTACATCCGCGTGGTTATGAAGATATGCATTACTATTAAGATGTTTAACGCAAATTATTTTTTTATTTCAGTCACTTGAAATGCTTATCAAACTGAGTAACTTTTTAAAAGGCACAATTAAGTATCATTTAATAGTTACTTTTATAAAACCTCTCTATACACCACATTTTTAGTTTTATTTACAGGCTGTATATATTTCATACAAACTATCAACACCAATTAAACCCCCTTAGCGGTGGAACATCGTAAAATCCGTTCTTAGCGGACGTCTGCTAACTATAATCTACCTCCCTGCCAAATTTTATCTTTGTCCAACCGGGATGGATAGACCATCCAGCGGTTTTTGAGTTCTCGTGATAAGTGAGTTAGTGACCTTTATCTTTCATATATACAGATTACGATGCATTATTTGGACACCTCCTCACCACATATAGAGTATATATTTTAAATTTCAAGTCTCTTACTTCAAAAACATAAGACTTTCATACAAAATTTCGACCCCCGTTTTATCCCCTTAGGGATCGATTTTCGTAAAATCAATTCTTAGCGGATGTCTACGTCCGATAAGGAACCTATCTGCCAAATTTCAAGTTTGTAGCTGTTATAGTTTCGGAGATTTCGTGATGAGGGAGTCAACCAACCATCCCCCGTTTTAACCCCAAAAGGGAGTTGATTTCTAAAGATAAATTATTTGGACACCTTTTCACCATCTATAGAGCATACATTTTAAATTTCATGTCTCTTACTTCAAAAACATTGGACTTTCATACAAACTTACAACCCCTGTTTTACCCCCTTAGGGGTCGAATTTCGTGACATCCGTTCTTAGCAAATGTCTACATCCTATAAGGAGCCTATCTGCCAAATTTTAAGTTTGTAGCTGTTATAGTTTCGGAGATTTCGTGATGAGTGAGTCAACCTACCATCCCCCGTTTTAACCCCAAAAGGGAGTTGATTTCTAAAGATACATTATTTGGACACCTTCTCACCATTTAAATGGCGTACATTTTAAATTTCAAGTCTCTTACTTCAAAAACATAGGACCTTCATACAAACTTCCAACCCCCGTTTTACCCCCTTAGGGGTCGAGTATCGTAAAATCTATTCTTAGCGGATGTCTAAGTCTTATAAAGAGCCTACCTGCCAAATTTCAAGTTTTAATTGTTATATTTTCGGATATTTCGTGATCAGTGAGTCACCCTACTATCCCCCCGTTTTAACTACAAAAGGGGGTTGATTTCTAAAGATATATTATTTGGACACCTTTTCACCATCCATAGAGCTTACATTTTAAATTTCAAGTCTCTTACTTCAAAAACATAGGACTTTCATACAAACTTTCAACCCCCGTTTTACCCCCTTAGGGGTCGAGTATCGTAAAATCCATTCTTAGCGGATGTCTAAGTCTTATAAAGAGCCTACCTGCCAAATTTCAAGTTTTAATTGTTATATTTTCGGACATTTCGTGATGAATGAGTCAACCTACCATCCCCCGTTTTAACCCCAAAAGGGAGTTGATTTCTAAAGATACATTATTTGGACACCTTCTAACCATACATAGAGCTTACATTTTAAATTTCAAGTCTCTTACTTCAAAAACATAGGACTTTCATACAAACTTCCAACCCCCGTTTTACCCCCTTAGGGGTCGAGTTTCGTAAAATCCGTTCTTAGCGGATGTCTACGTCCTATAAGGAGCCTACCTGCCAAATTTCAAGTTTACAGGTGTTATAGTTTCGGAGATTTCGTGATGAGTGAGTGACCTTTCGCGTTTATATATATTATAGATTATAGATTATAGATAGACTAGCTAACCCCGCAAACGTTTTTTTGCATATATCTTATTAACACCCTTAACCCCCCCCCCCCTACAACTTAGGGGTATGAAAAATAGATGTTGTTCGACTCTCAGACCTACCCGATATGCACACAAAATTTCATAAGAATCGGTCAAGCCGTTTCGGAGGAGTTTAACTACAAACAACGCGAGAGGAGAATTTTATATATTATCTAAGCTTAATACGAAGCCGTTTTACGAATATAAAACCGCTCTTTCATGTGCTACGTCTGTTAGATTATTCTATGTTTATGACCACCAAGATCGTGAAGTACGTGACGGATGTGTACCCGCTTATTGAAACGTTGCTTGTTTAACTATGAATAGTTAAACTATTTGTGCACTTAATATAAATAAATAATAAAATTGAAACTAATTAATGGTTTATAACATCGATAGCTTTTAAAAATAAAATTATCAGTAAAGATATTTTGATGTATGTTATTGCGTACAAGGTTCTGAACTTCTGACTATTGGGTTTACTTTTTTTTTAAAAACAATGTGCTGCTCAACCGAGATCTGACAGATATAATGTATAATAAACTTTCAAGTCAAGTTTTAGCGTTTATTATTTTCTTTACATAAGAAACAAAAGCGCGTTAATTATTGTTAGTTTTAAATAATCGATAATGAATAAAACTGTATTTATATGACATAAGAAATTTACTTATTGATATATCGGATTGAACCATAATCGCTTCAGCCTTTAATATCCGACTGCTGTAGACCTCTTTTCCCATGTAGGAGAAGGATTACAGCTTAATCCATCACACTGTTCCAATGCGAAAAAAGAGGTTTGAACGTGTTTTGACGTATTTGTTTCCAAGTAGACACTAGTAACTTCCGTTGGACAACATGAATGTACTTCTAGAAATGTCTAACAGGCAACAAAGTATTTAAGAAGCTAATGTTTAACATCATAGGAATACATACAAATCATTAGAATTCACTTACAAAATCAGTTCTATCAAATCAAATCAAGGAATATTTGAATAGGACAATACTAATAAACGTTCCAAAATTACATCTTAACGTATGTTAAATGTGTTAATGAGTTAGGGACGGTGTTGAATTATATGATAACTTTGGTTATAGTTGCAGTTTGAATTATCTTCGATGTTATTGGAATAGTTTCATTGTCCTATTATAGATTATGTTGATAGGGATTAGGAGATGTTTGTCTTTCATAGTATTGGTCCCTTGTGGTTTTAGTCGCGTATTTATAAACGGTTCACTAATTTATATTATAAGGGTGATGTTATGGAAGATGTAGTTTTCTATTGATGTAATTAGTATTGACATTGGATAATTCAGTTCCGATTTAATTTGTTAAAACCGAGCAGCTATAATCGTCTTTTTTTCGAATTTTAAATTTTATTACTGTTAATAAATTGAACTACAAATCCAGTGATGTTTAACACTTTAAAGTGATATAAGCATGGATATTAAAAAATGCTATATAGCTATTTATTATACTTGCGCTGAGCATTGTATAAAAAGTATTGTAAGAAATTCTGCATATTTCGGTAAAATTATTTTAAAAAGTGTAAACATTTTGCTGTGAATTGAATTTAAAAATGTATAAAGAAAAGATTCTTCAATTCAATACTATTTAAGATTTCTAAATTTAATTGACATATGGCAGTTTCTATTATCATGTCCTATACCCAAAGGTTTTCTGGAAGAGATCGCTCTTTCAGCGATAAGACCGCCTGTGTACATCTTTCATTTTATGTTTTTTTTGTTGTTTCTTTTATTATTATTATTATTATTATTATTATTATTGACATGCCGATTAAATGAAAAAAAAAAAACGTCGACGAAATAACAACAGAATTGAAGCTATTTGAATTAGGACATCTATTTAAATATGAATTATGAAACATTATACCGTTAAGATATCCTTCATATGTGAGAGTATGTTTCGCAGACATTTTTTTTTAATTTTTAATATGAATCTATCTCAAAAAAACCATAACCGTAATTAAATTTCGAAATATCATTTTAAAGCTTTACCCACCCACAGTTAACAATACATTTTAAAATGGGCGTGGCATAAAATAATTGACAATGTGTACTGGGTTACCACGTTTGTTTCTTTTTTGCCATTTTTTTTTGCCGTTCGGCATCTTTGAGCGAAGACTGCTTTATGGCAAAAAGATCGCTTCGTTCCGTACTGATAGCTTTTGGGCGTTGAAGTGCCGATTATGAAGCGTAGCCAATTATTTAAAAATTAATGAGCTACCGCACGCCTTGATGGAAGGTTCGAGATCGGCTTTATATTAACGTACAAAAAAAACAGAAAGATGTAAAAAATTTGGTTCTTAGATTTATTCTTACTTCTCAAGTATATTTTTACCGACTATGACAAGTGAGTGTCCAGTAAAACAATTGACGACAAGTAGAGGCTTGGTACGCAATCAGACTGTAACATTCCACTACTGGGCCTCTATATCCAAGCTATAACAAGCAGTGGCTTCGCCACTTTGATTTACAGATATGAAATAGGATAATTATAATAAATGTAAAGTTATGATGAATATTTACAAGGGTAAACATAAAATGGAATTTATTTACAAGTATTACGGTATAAATCATGTCATGTAGGAATTGGGATAGAATGCTTTCAGCATTTTGCTGTTGAATCACAGTTGAGATTCTTTGAGCACAAAATCATTCAATCAATGGAAACTATGTTAAGTCATAAGAGATATACAGTATACTAGCTGACCTGGCGAACTTCGTACCGCCTTATTTTTTTTCTTGAATATTATAATTATATGTAGCGAAACAAAATATAGCCTATCTTTCAAGTTGGATCGAACTACACATGGTGTGCGAATTTTATTATAATCGGTTAAGTGGTTTAGGAGTCCATTGAGGACAAACATTGTGACACGAGATTTATATATATTAAGATGTGTGTAATTATGTACAAAATTATATTTAAATACTAAGAGTAAAATATAAAAACATATTAAGAAGTGTGGACTTAGTGACGTTGTATTTCATGCAACATGTTTCTAATTTTGTACTAAAACACAGTTTATATATTATTTTCAAAAGAGTAGCTGAGGAGTTTCTTGCCGATTCTTCTCTGCAGAATCTACATTCCGAATCGGTGGTAGCTTCACTTTTACAAAAATAATAATTTATTTTTAAAGTTTTAATTTGTAAAATGACGATTCGAAAATGCTCTTGAAGCCTTTTTGAATGAAGCTATTTTTGATTTTGATTTTGATTTTATGCAATTAATAACTGCACTAAATGTTATTCTTCTTGTCAAAGTTATAACCATATATATTTTATTTAAATTTAACATCCATAGGCACTAAGATGCCCCATGATTTATACTATACATATATCATGCTCCTTATCCTACAGGCGATTGTTTATTTAAGACTACAGATTGAAAATCCTGTGACTAGCTAATAGGCTAGGATGTGGCCCGACGCTGATAGTATTGTTTTGTTGAAATATTCTATTTTTTTTTTGTATCGGTACATTTTTCGTTCATTTTGGTTATAGCCTACAAAAAAAAACTAAATTATATTTCAAAAAGATAAAAAGTAAGGCCTTAAGTACAATAAAAATACAGTACATTACTAATCTAATTTATTACAGGAACGATATCTAAAAGGAATAACGATGCTTCGGTCTTCAGAAATAATAGGACGATTCTAAAGACGAATGCATCGAACCTTATCTCGTTTGTATCATCTGAAAGAATAAAATATTGATGTAGTTTAAAATAGTGGTTTGAAGATCGAACCGTATTTTAAATGGTGGTATTATAATTGGGCAGTAAGAAATTTAGAGTATTAAATGAAAAATCACTTTTTATTTTAGTTTTTTATTTTATTTATTGGCGAAACAAACAACGTCACATAGAAATAAATTTCTGGCAAAAAACATCAATAAAGTTTCCACTAACAATAATAAACATATGTGTATTTAAGAAGTCGAAATTTTAAAATAATTAACAAGATACAAAATGAATTTACTATCAAAGAGAAAAAAAATCAGTCAAATATAAACATTATGTGATAAAAAAAAATACGAATTAAAAATATAACAATACAGCTTCGGTTAACGATGTTATGTGTATTATTATTATTTGTATATCATCATCATTTCCGCCTATTGCAGTCTACATCTGCCTCCATAAGTTCGCGCCAAAAATGACGTGAACTCATGTGTGTTGCCCATAGTCACCACGCTGGGCAGGCGGATTGGTGACCGCAGGGCTAGCTTTGTCGCACCGAAGACGCTGCTGCCCGTCTTCGGCCCGTGTATTATAATATATTCTATTGTTGATTGTCTAAGTCTGTAGTCAAACTGAACAATTTAAAAAAAAAAAGATTCTTTATTTCCATTATTTTTTTGGTTTTCTTTAATTTAAATTTTTTATTATGGTTGAATTTCGCCCTCAAGACGACTACTAGTATAAATAAGTATGGATTGTGACATCCTTGATTAAAAATACGAATTAAAAAACTTATACTCGTTAAAAGGAAAGTAAAAATAATTACAATGATAACTCATATCGTGAGTCACGCGTTACCGTGCACTAAATATGGATGAGAGAATTAAAATAATACAAGCGGTATCCGAGGTGAGATATGGGTTAGCTTGATTTGAATAAACAGTCTTCGACCTTCCGTCCGTAAGTTTATTAGCATATGACACGGCCATGAATACGATTACTATTTGTCGGATGCATTAAAATTATATGTATAACATTTACGTTCGTTACTGGCTATCTTCGATTTATTTTAAACTTTAAACTTTAACTGAGGTAGGGCACGGCAGGAATTTCCTGCTCAAAATATGGAGCAGCCCGACTGGGGTAGTACTTCGACCTTACAGAAGATCACAGCAAAATAATACCGTTTTCAAGCAGTATTGTGTTCCTGTTGGTGAGTAAGGTGACCAGAGCTCCTGGGGGGATTGGGGATTGGGTCGGTAATGCGCTTGCGATGCTTCTGGTGTTGCAGGCGTCTATAAGCTATGGTAATCGCTTACCATCAAGTGAGCCGTACGCTTGTTTGCCAATCTGGTGACATAAAAAAAAAAATTAAGCTTTGTCGTGTCTTTAGTCTAGACATGCGTGTGGGTAAAACAAACTGGGATAGGGCACAGCAGGAAATTTCCTGCTAAAAATATGGAGCAGCCCACTGGGGCTACTACCTCGACCTTAACGAATATCACAGCTAAATAATACTGTTTTTAAGCAGTATTGTGTTGTTTTCTGGGGGGAATTGGGGATGGGCTCGGCAACGCGCTTGTGATGCTTCTGCTGTTACAGACCTCTATAAAAAAGCTACGGTAATCGCTTACCATCGGATGAGCCGTACGATTGTTAGCTGACCTAGTTATTTATATATAAAAAAAATCATGATCGAAGGTTGGAATGGTTTTGGTAAAAATTCCAAACACATTTGAAAAATAAATAAATGTGTATTTATTGTCAAGCTTATTAAAGCTTACATCCTCAGCTATATATTAATGGAGTAGGTAAAATTAATTACTGGTACACTTGGTGCTTTCCGTGATTTCATATAGTTATGTGGAAAAATCAATCTTTTGCTGATACTATAGATTTTTAACCAAATTTTAGAAAAGAGGAAGTTGTTTGAAGTTCTATGTTTAGTTCAGCAGTATCAATATTATGTGCAGTCGCCAATTTTTTGCTACTTGTTAATCAATTTAGAAAAATGTTTTTATACCAAATTGAAACAATAACGGAACGAAAGGTTTTTTTTTTAAATGTAAACGTGGAAAAAACCTTTATTTGGCAAATTTGAAATAGTCTAAAATAATTAACTGTACGAATATTTCTAAAAGCAACAACATGCAAGTTCATTAAAAATGGATAGAACAAATGCCACAAAAAATAAATAATAGCACCGTAACCGTCAGTGAAAACTGTCCTAGGCTTTCGAAATTTAAAATTTAAATTTTAGATAAACGGCCTTAGCGTTGAACAAAGGCCGTAGTTAAACCCTGCTAGTCTCAAAATATTTAAAGGATCTGGAACATTCCAAACAAACCACGATATTCACAAACGACCGTTATTAAAACAAGTATTTAGGGTCCAATGTGAAAAACTACTTGTGCAGTCCTTGTGGGTCTCCCCACCGTGCCTCGGAGAGCACGTTAAGCCGTCGGTCCCGGTTTTTATCATGTACACCTGATAGCGATCGTTACTCATAGTAGGGAATACATCCGCGAACCCGCATTGAAACAGCGTGGTGGATTAAGCTCTGATCCTTCTCCTACATGGGGAAAGAGGCCTATGCCCAGTAGTGGGATATTACAGGCTGAAGCGTAAGTGAAAAACTAAAATTTTTGTCTCTGTCTATCAGTCTGTTTGTTCCGGCTAATCTCTAAAACTACTGAGCTGATTTTGACGGGACTTTCACTGGCTGATAGCTGATGTAATAAGGAGTAATTTAGGCTACTTTTACTTTAGAAATTTATTTATTTTATAACTCTGCGAACTAAAAAACTTTTTTGTTAAATTCCATGCGGACGAAGTCGCGGGCTCAGCTAGTTATGTCATACAAAAACCAGCGTCAGTATTTATCCTTGCTTTGATTTAATTATGATTGTAGTCAGAGAATTAATTATCTATTTCAGTTTACTTTCCAAACTTTTGAGCGTAACGTGCTTGTTTAGGTTTTATCGATCTTTCTCTGGGCTGGACATTTAACACCTTAATGTAGGTAACAATATTTCAAATAATTTCCTCAAACTTGAAATTCTAACCACGATCTTCTCTATATTACCACAACATTTTTCCAGCTTTATTTTCCTCTATCAGATTTGAAGTCAGAATAGTACTTAATGGTGTCGTTTCAACAATGGTTTAGGTAGTATTCGGCTATTCAATAAAACAAATGGATAAATACCTTGAAGACAAAACTTGACGACTTACTTATCCGAGACAAATGATTTGCCTTGATAAAGATTTTTTCTTATTCGGGCTTGTCTTAAATAGTTTAACAAAAATTTTACTAAAACTAAAAGTATTTTGTTGGAGTAGGCTTCAAAGGCACTTTTGACTTGTTATTTTACAAGTTAAAATTATGGCTTGTTTGGAATTAATTATTTATAGTTATTTTTTTACATTCAGATTGTATATTCTGTAGAGAAGAATAAAAATAGGTAAGAAATTCTGCAGTTACTATTTAAAAAAAAAACACTGTCAATTATAAAATTAGTCATTTGTGTGTTTGTACTGTGTAGCTACGGTACTAAATAATATAGCCACCCCCTCTCTTCACGTAGGTGTCGTAAGAGGCGACTAAGGGATAACACAGTTCCGCTACGACCTTGGAACTTAAAAAGCCGACCGGTGGCGGGATAACCATCCAACTGCTGGCTTTGAAATACACAGGCCGAAGACGGGCAGCAGCGTCTTCGGTGCGACTAAGCCAGTCCTGCGGTCACCAACCCGCCTGCCCAGCGTGGTGACTATGGGCAAAACACATGAGTTCAAGTTATTTTTGGCGTAAACTTGTGGAGGCTTATGCCCAGCAGTGGACTATATAGGCTGTAATGATGAATTAATTTGTAAATTTTACAATCTTAAATTAACAAATAAATAATTAAATACACTGTCAGTGTTTATCTAAATACGAACAGCGTTGATAAGACTCGTTAAATTAGTACTAAATTTATTAGATGAAAATCGTTTAGGAAAAATAGTCAAGTTATGTAAGTCGATGGTACACATAGCGACTACGTCCAGTCTTAAAGGAACTGGAGTCATCGATTAAAAATGTGTGTATCACAAAATATTTTCAGACTGTACAGTCACCAATCTTACCAAAAATTGCAGGATTTAGATAAATGCATCAGACGCTGAACAGCTAGCTTTCGTTTAGATTTAATGGTTATTTGTAGACTCTGTAAAAATCAATACTATTATTTATGTGTATTATGTACCTAAAAGCACCTCTTCTAATAAATTTAAAATCCTACATATCAACGAGGTCCATTTTTAACAATACTAGAATTATCGATCGAGAATTAATTTGAACCACAAACCTTTTTTTTCGATGATATTGTTTTTGTAATTTTTTTTAACTTAGTTTTTTTTCTAATTAATTGTGTTTGCTTATTATTTATCATTGTTTCTATTTAATTGTATTTATCGTTATGAGTAAAAACTGCCTGCGATTTGTGTGATGTCCCGAATAAATGTGTTTCTTTTTTTCTTTTCTTTTGAAGTAGACATCATTATAAAAATTCAAAGCAATATTTGTAAGACCTGTGATATTTTTTACCATTAACTACACGGAACCTTAACGTAAACTGTAAGATTCTCGTTAAAACGTGCCGACATCTTTATTACTTACTTAAAAGTCCATTTCGTAAATCAATATTTTATTTAATTGAAAATCCAAGCAACGCCATGACTTTTATTACAAGTTGATTGTAATTTATTTCGTTAAAAAATCCCAATTTTATATATAATTCTGGTAAATTAAATTTTTATTAATGATCATGAAGATTAGATAAAATTTGAGATATCAGAAATAATCATTAAACTTAGTAATTAAATTAGTACTTTTATGTGTATTTCATTTTGTATTACGTTTTCAGTTATTAATTTAAGGTTTGAGTCAGTTTTTAGATAAAAGCCAAACGATAGAAATATATATATGACTAGGTCAGCAAACAAGCGTATGGTTCACCTGATGGTAACGATTACCGTAGCTTATAAACGTCTGCAACACCAGAAGCATCGCAAGCGCGTTCCCGACCCTATCCCCAATTCCCCCCAGGAGCTTTGCTTACCTTATTTACGAACAGGAACACAACACTGCTTGTATACAGTATTATTTAACTCTGATCTTCTGAAAGGTCAAAGATGATCTTGACCTACATGGGGTAGAACCTAATTCGGGCTGCTCCATATTTTGAGTAGGAAATTTCCTGCTGTATTCTACCCCAGTTAACTAAGGTAGAACAGGGGAATATTTACGCCTTTAAATCAATAAATACAAATTAAAATATAGTTAGAAGTACCAATATGTTTTTAATTACAAGCAAATACGGAATCAGAACGAACGATATTCGAGCAAAAGGTAGGATTAGTGTCAATTGCGCCATCAGGTCAATTTACGTTCAATTTAGTTATATAGTCAGACAGATATATCTAAATCAGTTTTATGTCATTTACTTTATATGTTGTGTTGAATGATAATGTCAAAAGTTTACGACATAAAATGACATGATACTCGCAACAAGCTTTGTAATAATACTTTGAATAAATCTAATTTTGTTGAAACGGAAATTTCAAACTCAAATTATTTAAATACATTTTATCGAGTAAACAGTTGGCCCATCGCGTTGTTTTCCATATTCGATTTTCTTCTTTTCTATACATATATATAAAAATTAATGTTTGTCTGTATGTCCTTTATAGAATCGTAAACTATTTGATCGTGTCATGATCTTCAGCAAAGTGTTGTGCAGGAGCCCAAAAACGTTTCTGAGTTGGAATGACAAAAAAAAGCGAAATTTTAACCGGCTTAAAAAGACGAAGTGTTGCGTCTTTCGAAAAATCCACAAATAATTTAAAAAAGTCTTTTAATTCAAAAACCGCCAAAGACGAAATCGAAAAAAAAACATCAATTACTCGATACTTAATCAGTTTGCTGGTAAAATAAATTACGCTGCATTTTTGGAAAGAACCTTATTACACGCACACACACGCACACACTCATTACGAGTTTCTCGATCTTCGTCAACTATCGATCATTCGGCGAGAACATTTAAAGAAATTTAAGTACGCACAGAATGAAATGGTGTTTGTTAATTAAAAACGTCAATCAACAGTTCGGGGTCGATTTGAATGGCATAGACTAAAGTTTATGGATGTGGCATATCTTGTGAGTGATGGACGTCGTTTAATGGAGTGGAAATTGGGGAGATACTTTTAAGTGGTAACTTGTTGTTTTTTTTTATGGAATCTTTACTTTATATCAATTTATAGGTGACTTGTATGTACGTGAAGTTATTAAGGTTAAGTTTTAAATAATATAGGAATTATACGTTGGTACAAATACCAAGTTTTAATTTTTATTATGGATTTAATTTTTTTTTATTCCATAAACTTTTACATACATTATGATCATCATTAAAAAAATACTGTTAAAATACACATTGAAGTGTGTTTATTAATTTATTTAAAAAGGGTATTTAAAATACTTATGAGAAACAATAACAATATTTAAATATTATCTTGAAACAAAAATATCCATCAATGATATTTAATCTAAGGCTACATCAGTAAGCTACTGCTAATGATGAAAACAAATAAATCGTCAAATTAAATCTCCTTAAACGTAACGATCGGTTGATATTTTAAGCACTTTGTGTTGTCGCTATTCGCGTTAATGAGACAACGGCTTTAATAGCCTCTTTCGGAATTATTGTTATTGTATCACCTTGTTCGAGAGGCAGAAAGGTACACACACATAAGACAAGACAGTCGCATAATGTACACAAGGAATTACATAAGGCATAATTATGCACAGTAAGTATAAATTATAATTGTGTCTTAAGTGACAGAAAAGGATTCATACATGCTTAAGGCAAGACGATCGCGTAATATATGAATAAGAAATTATTACAAAAAATTACTGTCAAAGGATCAACGTTTTGTAAAGAGTTTGTAAGGTATGCAAAAATTAAACTCGTTATGGATTATAAACATATACGCAAGATTTACACATACAGAAAAAAATAAACAAATAGAATAGAAGATCACAAAATATTATTATATCGACTGAGCTATCATCTACGAAGCAAAAAGTTATTTCATTTGTGCTAAAGGAAGTCATTAACATATGTAGTATTCATCATCATCATGATCATATCACCGCAGCCTATGGCAGTCCACTGCTGGACATCCTGGCTTCCACAAGTTCGCGCCAAAAATGGCGTGAACTCATGTGTGTTGCCGATAGTCACCACGCGGCGGCGCCAGGCGGCGGCGCCAGGCGGGTTGCTGACCGCAGGGCTGGCTCTGTCTCACCGAGGACGCTCCTACCCGTCTTAGCCTGTGTATTTCAAAGCCAGCAGTTGGATGGTTGTCCCGCCATCGGTCGGCTTTTTAAGTTCCAAGGTGGTAGTGGAACTGTGTTATCCCTTAGTCGCCTCTTACGACACTCATGTAGTATTCAACCAATAGAAAACAAGCTGAATATCACTAACTAGTCATTACATATATATGTGTAGAAAAAATCATACTACTTTTATATACATATATACATCTAACTTCACTAAGCGTCTTACTCTTGTAAGACTTAACTTGTAATTTAAAAATAAAAAATGTGAGCCATCACGTGACGGCTGGCAGATGTGAAACATTTAATAAATATTTATTTTCTTTACATACATTATGCGACAAATCATATCAACATATATTCCATCATATAGCGTAGCGGTGCGTCGCCACGGCCTGTATTACCACGCCAACAATCAGGTTTACCCTTGCCTATAGATGTTTCACATCAAAAAGCGAAACAAAAAATGTTCTAGTGCAATATAAAACTTTGAAAGCCGCTCGTGTGCACACATCAAGATCTTAAGATAATTTTAGACTGCACCTTATTTATCAGACGAAAATACTCGGCTCTCGTTAAAATCTTAACTGCTTCGATATTTCAGAAAATGGATTTTATGCCCATTTTCTTTATTTATATCATTAAATTATTACCGTATTTAATTCGAGCTGGTATATTAATCGAGATTTTGTTTGTGAAATGTTTTGACATTTATGTGAATTATTTTTTCACAGCACTGGTATGTGGCTGCTGTTGCGATCCACGCACATGACAAACATTTGTGTTTGCCGTGGTCTGGGTGTTTGTGCAGTCCTTGTGGGTCTCCCCACCGTGCCTCGGAGAGCACGTCAAGCAGTCGTTCCCGGTTGTTATCATGTATACCTGATAGCGATCGTTAATTATATAGTACGGAATATATCCGCCAATCCGCACAAGAGCAGCGTGGTGATTGAGCTCTGATCCTTCTCCTACATGGGGTAAGAGTCCTATGCCCAGCAGTGGGATTTTACAGGCTGACGCGATATGCTAAATATCGATGCATTGTAATAATTGTGTTTTCTGGCAAACGAAAAAAAAAATGTCTTTAATATATCCAGCACCATTTACAATCATGAAATATTTATGAAGTAAAAAATACAAAAAATAAATAAATAATATAATCAAAATGAGAAAATCATCTTCTTTTGAATTTGGTTCAAAATAAACTAAAGACTCATAAATGGACTTTAATGTTATAGTGTAGAATGTAATTATGTATGAATAATGTATAGCTTCATATACCTACTTATTCATACATAGAAAGAACTTTTTGCCATTACGTTTTAAAATAAATGGTTTAACATTTTTTTATAATTAATTAAACCAAAAATACTAAATATAGAATTATTTTATTAGTTTTCAAATTAAACAGAAAAACTTCTGGAATGCAATTTGAATTTTAATTAAAAAACAAATCTAAATTTTTTTTTCAGAAACTCCAAACTTGGGTAAGTAGGCCGACGATATTACGTTTTTATTTATTTTGTTTTCAGTAAGGAGTCCTACTCATGAAATAATTTCATTTTGTTTCAATCTATCCACCTATATATTTGAAATTAACTGGCGAGAAAATATTGTTTAGTTGTCTTAAATAG
Source organism: Melitaea cinxia (assembly GCF_905220565.1). Lineage (NCBI taxonomy): Eukaryota > Metazoa > Arthropoda > Insecta > Lepidoptera > Nymphalidae > Melitaea > Melitaea cinxia. Next base: position 1,845,382 of record NC_059399.1, on the reverse strand, counting down.
TTACAAATAAGCTAGAAAGTAACTTACATCTTTTAGATTTAAGGGATATTCGAAATTCAAATTGATTTATTTAATAGTTAATATATATATACATAAGCGAACTCTTTGCATGGACAAATTAATCATGTTATAAAGGCAACTTCACTAGCAGTATTTTATTTACTATTTAATTTAAAAAAGTACATTCATAACGTTTTAAATTTCAATGAAAAATGGCATTCATTTTTCTCATACTTCCAATAACAAATTGGCAAATTCATCATCATCACTCAATCAGCATACCGCAGTCCACTGCTAGACATAGCCCTCCACAAGTTCGCGCCAATAATGGCGTGAACTCATGTGTTTTGCCCATAGTCACCACGCTAGGCAGGCGGGTTGGTGACCGCAGGGCTGGCTTTATCGCACCGAAGATGCTGCTGCCCGTCTTCGGACTGTGTATTTCAAAGCCAGCAGTTGAATGGTTATCTTGCTATCGGTCGGCTTTATGAGTTCCAAGGTGGTAGTGGAACTGTGTTATCCCTTAGTCGCCTCTTACGATATCCACGGGAAGAGAGGGGATGGCTATATTATTTGATGCCGTAACCACACTAAATTGGTAAATTAGGTAAAGCGATTCTTATACTTACAGTACACTTTGTTGGAGAAACCCTATGATAAGCAGTTGTTCTTATTTTTATGGATCGTAAACATAATCTCAGTGTTGCACTCCCGTGGCCTCTTTACTGGAAATGATATACAAAGTTAAGCACAGAATTTATTGCCGCTTTTAAACCAACAATGTTAACTTTGTACTAAGGTAAGGAAATTGGATACTTAGTTACGTAACGTGGACTAGATACGGGATGCTTCTAGTGGTTTAACCTAAAATAGATTTAATTTATCTGTAAAACAATTTTTACTATAAAGAAACATACCTGACTTGATAGTTTCAAATAAAAAAAAAAAAAAAAAATTAAAAAAAAATTAAAAAATACTCTAAAGGTGTTTTCTTGACTAAATAAACTATTAATTGTTATTTAAAAGCAGAATTCATTTAATCATTATAAAAAAAGGTTTTTAGATCTAAAAACACAAATTGTATGAATCAACTTTTTTGTATCACACAAATAAATCAGAAAGCAATACAGTATTATCTTTGACAAGTCATCACGTTTTAAAAGCTTACCGATTATTTCTTGTCAAATTTGTGGTTTAAAATATAAATGTAATATGCAAATGAAGCAAATTGCTTTTTCCTGCAATAAAACGAATAACACGACACTCAAACAAAGGCTCAACGAAAATGTTAACACCGCGAATAAAGATTAACGAGGAATCAATAGAAACGTATCACTCGGATAAAAGGAACGTCCGCGCAATCAATTTTAATCAGAGAGCCTTACACGTGGCTATTTTTCGTCATGCTCACACTTTTGAAGGTAATAATGAGAAAGAAAGAGATAGAGTCACCAATAAGGCTTGTATCGGTTTTGATGGAGGTGCCATTACGATGATGCGAGACTACTTTCGAAATTAAAGTCCGCTAAAGAAGATTGAACGGGAGTTCTTATCTGAAGACAATGATGTAAGCAAAACGCTGATAGAATCTACGACGTAAGAAATTCACTTAACGTTGTTTATAATTAAGATAAATACTTTAAAAGGTTTCTTTTTTTTTGAGATATTTAAAGAATGACTTATTTATGATTCACGACTAAAAGCCTTAAAAGTTTAATTTCATTTTCTTTAAATTATGTGTTGTTTTAAAAACTAAATGCTACTTTGATAACATGAATATCAAGAAAAGAATGAATCAGCTTTAAGGAAACTATAAAAAAATGACATGATGACATCTATAAAAACAAATGATATAAAAAAAATAATTATACATATAAGATGGTATGGTAATTAAACAGTAAATTTAAATATAGAATACTAAATTCAAAGGTCTCAAACAAAACATTACTATCTCAAAAATGTACTCATACTGGTAAGATGTGATCACACAATTCGAAGTTAAAGTAACCGGCTTATTTTGTAGGGGGATATAAATTACATGGCCTATAAATCTAAATGGATTAAAATCGATTTGTAATACAGAACCAGTTACACAGAGTATTTGCTCTTAGTATTGATGTGGCAGGCTGTATGATTGATGATACATTACCAACGAACCGTAGTGAAGCTATAACGATATTTAAAATAAATTGATTCGAAATGGAACTCCTTGTTGAAAGGACTAAAGGCGATAATGGTTTGTTTATTGAGGAACTTAAAATACAAAGTGATTTTATACTTAAGGCGCTAACTCCAACGTAAATTGTGGCAAAAAGCCATCTAAATAAATAGTCGTTTAGATAAAATGCAAATATTATATTATAAATATAAATATATTATTGAAGTATGGGCAACTGTACCATTAATTATATTATTGTTTATTATGTTAAAAGATAGGTCAGAAATAGACAAAAAAATAGAGGAAATGAAAAGTATTTGAATTAAAAAAAAAAAGTGAAAACAAAACAAAACACTTTATAGGGTTTAAAGTATTCAATATACAAAGATGAAACAAAAAGATTGAGATCAAGAAATAAAAAAAGTGTTTCTGAGATTTGTTTAAGCCAGTAATTCGAGGCTAACAAATCCAACTCATGAATCCATTTTTTACTTATATTTGTTTTTTTTTTTTTTTTTTTTTGTTTTACGATTGCATATGTTATTTTTCGATATAAACTATTATATTGTCGAATATATTTCGTGTCGAGATTTGTAACAAACTAATATATTCTGAAAGAAATATTACAAAAAATAATTATTCAGTCGATACACAAAGAAAACATTTGACTTTCATTTTAAAACGGAAAATGATAAAGACAGTGTAACGGATATTTATTATGCCCGTACAATTGTTTTGCATTTCTACGTTAGACGGGAGAATTCAAATAGACGACCACGAAGGCTCTAATCAAACAATCAAAATTTCCATACATAATATATCATACGGCGCCATACGAATTAAAAGCCTCAGGCCTCCCGGCTTACCACCTGCTTTAGCAAGGTTCGTTCCTAGTCCTGAGAACTAACAGATGACTTTAGTATGGTGTTTACGTTTGATGCTAAAGTCACGAAATACGGATGTGCTTTCCTTCAAATCGTATAATTTTACTTTAAATGTTTAATTTTCTACACTTACATACTATTTTTGTGATTTTACAAGACATTTGAAATATTAGCAACAAAACAATACGACTATCGTTTTAATTATTTTAAAATTTTAAAGATTGTGTATGTAAAATTATCATCACATATATATTAATACGCTAAGGTTAAGATGTTTGCCTCCATTTTTAGAAAAAAACCTTACAATTACTCCACATAAATTATATATCATTTTATAGATAATTGCTTGCTCTACCGGCATCAACTAAATCTAACTAAAATTAACTAAAAAATTTATTATTGCTTTTGTTTTTGTAAATTAATTAATTATTAAAATTATACGACGGCTTTAATTTTGAAACAACGCCAACATGATTGACGGTCGGAAAATTTTTTGTTCAATTTCAAATCAACTCATGTATAAATATTTTTTATTTTATTTTGGAAAAGTATAATTATTATACTTATTTAGCGCGGTTTGTTCGCACGGGTATAGCTACTTAATATCCATATTTCATTCAATACACTGTTTTTAAGACAATCTGTTTCAAAAGTAAATAATTTTGATTATTAAGTCAAAGAGCTTTTTGTCTAAAAAGAAATGTACCTCTGCCGATGTAATTTACTCTGCAATAAATATTTAAGCGAGACAAAAAACAAGAAAAAGCAAAACAATGGCAGCCTATCCCATTATACCACCTTCGAATTTTCTCTTTCAAGGCAAAGTCAATGCCGACGTTTATTAGCCAGTTCCCTGGAGTGTGCCGGTGTTTTTCCAAGGGGCAGGCAGACTGTCATAAAAAATTTACTCCGACCGAAGTATCAAGCAAACCTTCGATTGGTTATTTTTCCGCAATATCTTTATTAAGTTAATATTGAATTATGTATTATAGAGTACCTTGAATTATTGTAGCAAATATGGATGAAAATAATAATAAGACTGAAATATCGTTCATTAATTTCTAAAATATGAAAACATGGACATAATTATTCGAATCTATTAATAAATGTAATACATGAACAAGTTTTAGCGTATAAGGGAAGGGTCGTTAAACTCTCAAACCCTTGTAAGTTGGGAAGTGAGTCAAATGCTATGTACCTTACTCAATACTGAACCAAGTATTTTTTTTTGGAGAAGGATTACTCCTACACCGAAATGCAATAAAAAGGAATATCTTCTTAAAAACTACAGATTAATTGCATATTATGATTCGACTAGCCCGTTGGCGCAGTTTGTAGTGGCCCTGATTTCTGTTCCGTGGGTTGCGGGTTCGATTCTCGCCTGAGTCTGCGTGTATTATTTCTATGTATATTTATAAAAAAAAAAATAGTTTTAACATTCGACTGTTATCTGTAACACAAGCATTAAGTTGCTCACCATAGGAACAGACGACTGTGTGTGTATGTTATAAGATATTTATTTATTTATGAGTAAGCTTCCTTGATTACCATGTCACACCAGTTATTATTTTTATTTATTTATTTATTTATTTATTAAACTTTATTGCACACACAAAAAAGAAAATACATTTTAGAACGATTTGATACAAAAACAAACAATGTATGCAAAGGCGGCCTTATCGCTTAAAGCGATCTCTTCCAGGCAACCTTTAATAAAAGTAGTATAAGAAAAATTTGTCGGTAGTAGTGCGCAATCAACAACGCAAGTTTAGCACATATAATTAAATTAATTACAATACATTTAAACGGTATATATCTCCATAAACATATAAACACATATGTAAACACATACACACTATATTTATACAAACACAAATAAAAACAATATTACTTGTTGCAAGTCGTCTCAATCTTTATTTACGAAGTATTTTTTAAATAAAATGCTGTGGCGAAACAATATGTGGTTCAATTTAAGGTATTAATTAAACAATTAGTAAGGTAGGCGTACGACATATTAGCACATTGACGGAGGCAAACGTGATAACGGGCGCGTGACTGCATTTGATCGAAATCCCTGACGGAATGATTTGAAGTCCAGTCTACTGTACTAAACACAAGGTGAACGAGTTACATCTATTTAGTAGTCAGCTGTGAACTAATTGGACATATCATCATTTCATGATTTAACCAAATAGTATTTATGTTATTCCCAGACATTAGAGTCAAGATTATTGTGACTTAAATATTGTTTATTTATTATTTATTTATATCGTTAGCTTAGATCTTCTACATCTAAATATCGTTAAGTAAGATCTTCACCTATATTTTAATCAACTGCTGTTTAGAAAGAAATCCCAGCTAACAGAATCGATCGATATCAGGTGAATAAGCCCACAATCTTTTGGTTGTTGCTCCAGTCTCCTCCACGTGACATTGGAAAAAATCAATACTTATTTTTATACTATCCGACTTATTCATAAGAAAACGAAATGTATCTAATCGAACTTTTCATATTTTTAGCTGAATTATATATATTAATTCGTATTTCATTAAATAATGATGAATCATAAAGCCATTTTTCATATCATCCTGTACCACATGATGCGTAGGTGATTATTAAATCGAATCGACCCTTGTAATACATTTTAAATGAATAAATTTCTAAACACGAAATGGGCGCTGATAAGTCGTTAATATTCTGTTATAAAATGTACTTGTCACGACCGTAGTGAAGAGTGAAAAGTTTCTTCCACACGTGTCTTACTATAAAACATTGGCAGTTAATAAATTGAACTTTTAATAAATAATTTTAAATATCGAACATAACATTACGCCAATTTTAAACAGTGTAATAATGTAATGGGCATTGGATTTATACGTCTCGATAGGCAGAAGATTTAGTACACGTTTGAACTCGTCTATTTACGACGTTTCTTTGTTGTCAGTTTTGTTTTTAAATTGTGTTAAATATCGGTTTTAGAAATAGAGGTTGTATATATTGCTATTTACTAGAGTACCATTCGCCAACTCGCATTGGAGCAGCGTGTTGGATTAAGCTCTGATTCTTCTCCTATATGGGCAAAGAGGCCTATGCCCAGCAGTGGGACATTACAGGCTGAAGCGAGCGACAGTACCATTTTATCTCTCGCTATTTAGTGTTTTTTTTTTTTTGTTTTATTAGAAAGATGAATTATACTGTAAATGAAAATATTTTTCATTTATAAAATATCAGTTAGCAGCTATATTCATTTTTCATTATTTCTATCGTCCTCGATGCAAACGAACAAATAATAATTTCCACAATTATCTGAAAAATAATATCCGGTTACAAATGGAACGTGCCACATACGCCCGAGTAAATTGAATACGTAGGACCGCCTCTTACCTGTACCTTGTTATGTGTTCCTGAATATTGAAAAGCTTTCCGAAATATAAACCGATATTCCCATAAATAACCGAAACTCAACATTTTATTAATTTAATGCGCTTGACAGCAGCTTCATTGTTAAAGAGGCGTCGTGATAAATCGATAAATATTCACCGCTTTATTAAAATTTTGTCTATTTTATATAAACATAAATAACATTTCGTTGTGACGGAATACGAGAAAGCTTACTCGGTTATACCTGTGTTTATATTAATTGTATCTGCCCTCCATCTTTGTACTGCGATATTTTATAGCATAACCTTAATAAACTTACTTAAAATAAAATCGAATTCGTAGATTTAAGTGGTAAAGACTAGAGAATTAAAAAAATAAATAAAGATATTTAGCAATAATGAATTTTACTTTCATTGCTCATTTATTTTTAAAGATCGTTTGTTTTCAAGAGAGTTTCGGCAGTAATCTATTGACTATGTAGTACAATGAAAAATTAAATAAATTTCAAACTTGATAATTACGAAGGTAAAAATTATAACAGACTAAGATAAATACAATCATTACATAGTGTAAAACAAAGTCGCTTCCCGCTGTCTGTATGCTTAGATCTTTAAAATTATGTAACAGATAACAACTCCAGAGAAAGGTTTATATGTTTAATACATGCATAATATAGTAGAGGAATACTGGTAGTTTTTGCAACCGCGCGAAGGCGGGCGCTAGTAATCAACATATTATAAAAAAAATTAAATATATACAAAGTTAATTTGATTTATCTAATATTAGCATCATAATTTATAAAACAATAACTACAAAAATAACATTTAGAATAACGATTATAATAACACATATTATTATAATTACGAATCGGTCTGTTTGTGTTGCTACATTAGTAACACAAGACTTTGCATAATTTTAAGTGAAACTGACAATTGCAATGACTTCGTCCATGTTGAAATTGTAATGGTTCTATAACATATATGCTATCCCAAAAGAATTGCAAATTTTACTCAAGTGAAAAGTGGCTTGTGTAATCTTGACCCTTAAGCTCACTAAGACCCTTTGTCTGTTAAAAAAAGAAAATCTATCGCATGTTCAATCTACAGCTACTTGCACTAAGCGGCTTCATTAACAGTTCGCTTAGTAAAATATTCGTTACTATAAATCAACGTAACAAATTTCCTATAACTTTTAAAACACCACTAAAATAAATTACCGTTAACTGTAAATAGATAAGTAGCGATTTAGTAACGTTTAATTGCGACAATTATATCGTTATGTTAAAACGTTAAAGAACGGTTGTTATTCACGCGAACGTAATTAAAACGATAATACGTATCGTTTTAGCTCGTGATTATATAATGGACATGTTGACAAAGTAATGCGATGTTAACGAACTAAATTGTCCGTGAAATCGTTTGATAGTTTAATTGTTAATTTTTCAACCACCTGGCAAATAAACGGTTGATTGTGAACGATGGGTGGGTTTTTACAAATTAATATAACATACTTTAAGGGCGTTGTAAAACAATTAAATGTTTAAGTAGTTGATAAGGAGAATTTGGTGTGTTTGACAGTTAGTTAAAGCACTATTAATTAGCTTTACGATACTCATATGTTTACATATTATATATCTACATATTTATATCATTTATAATACTTTAAGTAATGTTATTATCTGTTAAAATGTAATAACATAATTCAGGTTTGTTTTAATAATTATTTTGTTATCTTTAAATGGCATTGTTAAATAATAATTAATTTTATGTTTATATGATACCTAGGAACAAATAAAAGTAATCAATATTTTTAAGCATTTAATAACCTTTGTATTTAGCATCAAAACCGAGAAATATATTCGAGCATATTCTCAAGTAATTTTACATTTAATTAAAAAAAATGATAATTTATTAAACAATAAAAAAAATGATTTGTTCAATAATTATTATTGAACAAAATAAAATAATTTTATTATTCAAATCTATATAATTACGTTATAATATCGTCTATCCGAACAGCGTAGAGTATCATTTAACACATGAGAAAACCGCATCGTATAGCACGCGTAATTTTAATCTACCGAGTAAAATCTCCTTGGCAGCCACTAAGTAGCTTACTTACGCATAGAGTTCTAACCTAATCTTATTTGCAGGGTTGCCATACAAGCAATTCGTTAGAATTTATTATTTAAGTAGCATATTATTATTTGATTAGAAAAAATATAATTATAATAATTTTAATATTAATTAATTTTTCTAGTTGTATTTTGTGTTATAAAAATTGTTTTAGAAGAATTGTTTTATGGGTCAATTTTTACCTGAAATAAAGAAATTATTATATTATAATACAGCGGGTATACAGTGCCGGTAGAGCTGCCAACATAATATCTATCATATTAGCAAATATTTTTTAATTTTACAGTTTTTTAGTAGGCTGTCTTGAATATCTCGCAGAATCTTTTTTTTTATTACTGTAAGTAGATAGGTAGACCCTAAAAAATAATGTTTGTAAGTCATTAAAGCAAAATAATAACATTGACATAATATACCGTCTTCTAACTTAACTGAATGTTTTCTACGTGACATTGGCGAAATCATTTGTGCTCATTTGGCACTATTGAAAGCGATTTTAACCTGAAAAAGAAGAAGAAGAAGACTGAAGGTCTTATAACCATTTTAAATATATATATATTTTTAAGGTACGAACCCTAACTATTCTACTAAAGCACCGTAAGAAATCTTAAATCTTACTTCTTATGACTTCTGTAAAGTGTAAATTTTATTCGTTTTAAAGGATATAAATTCTTTTTGATCGCTTGAATATATTTCATATCTACGTAATGAACAGTATTTTATTTATATAAGTCAGTTAACGTTTCATTTGAAACTAGCTGACTCGGTGAACTAACATTCATATTTTTTCTTTCCTAAATATATCGGCTTTATTTAAATTATTTTTTAAACAAAACCTTTTCTTGACAATAACGAATACATAGAAAAAAACATATATATTAATTTTGTACCGCCGTTTGGAAGTTGTTCGCTTACATACATTTCAGCCATTCATTTTATACAGATTTTCATTTTTATACATTTTATATATAGCTGTACCGTAGCCACCCCATCTCTTCCCGTGGGTGTCGTAAGAGGCGACTAAGGGATAACACTGTTATGTGTTTATTAAATTAAACATCCTTAGTGTCTTCAAGAGATTTATTAGTTTTAATTAAACTTACATTAGGTACAAGCTTAATCCTACAGTCAGTGCTCACTCTGTAGTTCTACCGAAGTCTCTAGATTAATGTCATACCATAAACTATAAACTGTAGACAATATTTAACCATCGACTAACATGTATATAACATCCTTCCCTTTTACATTATTTACTTGAGATTAATTTATAATGAACTACACTGACTTTTGTACTTACTCTAGGAACATTAAAGTTTACAATTCAAGTTACTTTTCAAGCTAAGTAATTACTAACAAACATATTCACATTATTACATATGAACCAAACTATAACTATATATAATATAATATAACAAAAGTTATTATAAAAACAATTTTTATTAATGTTAGCTTTATATAAACAAGGTATGAAGACTTATTTTATTTTGTTTTTAGTTACAATTAGTTATATGAAGATACAAACTTATTAAATTATTCAGTATTCATGTACTTATGAATTAAACAAAATCTTTAAGATAACTTGGTCTTTTAATCAATCTACCTGATCTTGATGTTTTACTACCATATGTATCATTATTATAATTTACTTGTCCTGAAGAACCATCATAGTTCTCTCTAGGTATTACATTATTTTGTATGTTCCGATCTTGAATCATATGTCTTTCTACTTCTTGTCTTTCACTCTCTTCACAATTTCCTTGATCTTCTACCCTGCTCTTGTCATAATACTTTCCTCCTTTAATTAACATTCTCCTATTCCTAGTTAAAATATTTCCTGATTCATTCCTTACTTGATATGATCTAGGACCACTTCCTTTACCTAACACTATACCACTCTCATGAGGTTTCTTGCAATTCTCGTCCTGTATTTTAACAATTTCTCCTTCTCTTAATTCTGGTAAATTTCTACTTCCTCTATTATAGTACTTTTTCTGAATTTCCTGTTTATTTAAAAGTTCTTGTCTATATTTATCCTTTCTTTCCTGTTTTAAATCTAATTTTGGCAAAATTGTTTTAATTTTTCTATTGAATAATAATTCTGAAGGTGATTTTCCATCTGTGTTTACAGGAGTGTTTCTATACATTAACAAACCTAAGCAAATATCTTTCTTATCATAAATTAGCTTTTTTAACAATTTCTTAACAGTCTGTATATATCTTTCAGCTAATCCATTCCCTTGGTGATGTTTTGGACTTATTACCTTATGTTTAAAATTCCATTCTTTAGAAAAAGTTTTAAATTCAAAGCTAGTAAATTGGGTTCCTGCATCTGTATAAACTATATCTGGAATACCATGTCTTGCTAGGATTTCTTTAATACTGTCAATAGTACTTGTTGCATATAAATTATTTAATGGTTGTATTTCCACGTACTTACTATATGCATCGACAAGCAATATGTATGGTTTAGAATATAGAAAAAATATGTCTATAGATAAAATTTCCCATGGTCTTTGTGGAATTTCCTTCTCAATCATAGATTCTTTCTTATTAGCATTCTGAAAACTTTTACAAGTGTCACAATTTTGTATCAAATCTTCTATCTCTTTATTCATATTTGGCCAAAATACAGTATTTCTTGCTAACACCTTGCTTTTTTCTATGCCTAAGTGTGCATAATGTATGTTTTCTAATACTTCCTTTCTTTTTGACTGTGGTATTACTATATTCCTACCTTTTACAATTAATCCTCTAATATTACTCAACTCATCTCGGTAACTATAAAAAATTTTAGCTTTACTATCTATAAGTGACTTATTTTCTGGCCATCCTTCCATTATATATTTATTTACTGCCATTAATTCCTCATCTTTTGCTGTTTCTAATATTAATTCTTCAAGTTTTTTATCTGATATTCTATAACTTTCCATAATCATGGCTACATGTGTTTCTACTTTTAAATCTGAATTTTCTTCTGTTTCTAGTAAATGTGATCTACTCAAATGATCTGCTACCAAAATTTCTTTACCTGGTTTATAATTTAACTCAAATGAATATGGTTGTAAAGCCATTCTCATCTTTTGCAATCTAGCTGGACATCTATTTAATGGTTTAGAAAAAATTGATACTAGTGGCCTATGATCTGTCTCTACTTTAAATTGATTTCCATACAAATACTGATGAAACTTGGTTATTCCATATAAAATTGCTAAACATTCTTTCTCAATCTGACTGTATTGTATTTCTGTTTCTGTCATTGCCCTCGAACCATAAGCTATAGGCTTTCCTTCTTGTAAAATAACTGCACCTAATCCTGCTTTAGAAGCATCTACACTTAGTACTATCTGTTTATTCATATCAAAATAACTCAAAACTGGTGGCTCAATTAATAGTTTTTTCAAAGTCTTATAAGCTTTATCTTGTTCTTTTGACCACAAAAAAGGTACATCTTTCTTAATCAATTGCCTCAATGGTGCTGTTATCTCAGACACATTGGGAATAAATCTTGCCACATAATTAATCATTCCTAAAAATCTTAATATTTCTTTCTGAGTTTTCGGTTCTTTCATCTCTACTATAGCTTTTATTCTGTTCTGATCTATCTTAATTCCTTCTGTTGTTAAGACATGTCCTAGGTATTTAACTTCTTTCTTTTTAAAATTACACTTCTTCCTATTAAATTTTATATTATATTCCTGTGCTTTCTTAAGTACCTGTTCTAATATTCTGTCATGTTCTGCTTCTGTTTTCGCGTGAATTAAAATATCATCAATATATAACTCTACTCCGTCAATATCTTTAAATATTTCACTAAATATTCTGTGAAAAACTTCTGGACTTGAAGCTAAACCAAAAGGTAATCTATTAAAATAAAATCTTCCAAATGGGGTATTAAATGTTGTTAAATTTTTACTATTTTTTGTTAATTTTATCATCCAAAATCCTTTATTCGCATCTAAGGTACTAAAATAATTACTTCCCTTTAACTTTGCTATTATTTCATCAACATTAGGTATCATCATTTGTTCTCTTTTAATCTGAGTATTTAAATATTGTGGATCTAAACAAATTCTCATTGCCCCACCTGGTTTAGTTGTCATAACTAATGAACTTACAAAATCTGTAGGACCTTCTGCCTTACTTATTATTCCTATTTTTTCTAATTTACTTAATTCTTCCTTTAATTTATCTTTCAATTTAAATGGTATATGCCTATTTCTTTCAATTTTTCCTTGCCAACCTTCTTTTAACTGAATATCATATTCATAATCTTTTATTTCACCTATCCCCTTGAAAACATCTTTATATTTCTCTAATAGTTCTAACTTTTCCGTCTGTACACTGCTAATATTCTCATTATTTGTTCTCTGAATCAATTTAAATTTTATTAAAGTAGGCAAACCTAAAATAGGTATATAATTACCTTTACAAACCTGGAATTCTATTTTCTGAATCTGATCATTTATTTTTACTGATAATTTAATCTTTCCCAAAGTTTCTATTTTCTCATTACTATAACTAGTCAATTTACAATTAGATTTTTCAAATTTACTTATACCTAACCTGTAACAATCATTTGCAGATATTACATTGCATTGAGCACCTGAATCTAATTTGAATTTTAAATTTCTATTCAATTCGGTGAAATATACATACTCATACCAGTTTCTTTCTAAATTAACATTACTAATATTAATTATATACATATGACACGACTCACTATCGCTGGACTCGCTTTCTTGAATAGCTTTTACAGCATCTCGGGCTCTGCATTTTCTCGCAAAGTGGTTCATCTTCCCGCATTTCATACACTTCTTTCCATATGCTGGGCATCTTCTTTCACTGTGATGAAATCCGCATCTCGAACAGTCAAACTTCTTCTCAGCTCGCTGTCCTTCTTGTTTCTTATTCTTCTCTGAATATCTATTTTCTGTATTTCTCTGTTCTAGTCTGTGTCTTGAATCTCGGTCTGTTCTGGTATGTCTTCTCTTATCTGTTGGGTTTCTTGTTTCCCTTTCCGACACTGTTCCTTTTTCATTCTTCTTTCTTATACTCTGTACTGCACTCGTCCCTGGTTCGTTTGAAATTTTCTTAATTTGTTCCTCTGCTAGTTCTGCTGCTTTACATATCTGGATTGCTTTACTTAATGTCAGGTCACTTTCTCTTAGTAGTCTATCTTTTAATCTTTTATCTAAAATTCCTGTTACTATTCTGTCTTTTAACATTCTATCCAAAAGATTTCCAAATTCACATTCTGTGCTTAACTTTTTTATGTCAGTATAAAAACTATCAAAAGTTTCACCTTCTTTCTGGTTTCTTGTGAAAAACAAATGTGAATTAACGCTTTCATTTTTTCTCGGGATAAAATACTCGTTGAATTTAGTTATTACTTTTTCATAATTGTAGGCCTCACCTTTAGCAAAGTCGAAAGTAGCATGAATGTCTTGAGCTTCCTCACCCATGCAGTGTAATAATAATGCCGTCTGGACCTCACTGGATTCACTATTAGCACCTGACGCTAATCTGTATATTTCAAATCTCTGGATAAATTTTTTGTATTCTTCCATCGACAGGTTTTTTAAGCCCGTAGGGGGTTTTAATCCCTTTATTCCATTAGATTTTATTATTTCTTTTTGTGCAGACTCCGCCATTTTGTTCTTATCATGTACGTCGTAGAATTCAATATAGTATACAATTATTTTATTTCACGAACCTGTTTTTGTTTTTAATTTCGCAGCGCCATGTTATGTGTTTATTAAATTAAACATCCTTAGTGTCTTCAAGAGATTTATTAGTTTTAATTAAACTTACATTAGGTACAAGCTTAATCCTACAGTCAGTGCTCACTCTGTAGTTCTACCGAAGTCTCTAGATTAATGTCATACCATAAACTATAAACTGTAGACAATATTTAACCATCGACTAACATGTATATAACAAACACAGTTCCAGTACCACCTTGGAACTTAAAAAGCCGACCGATGGCGGGATAACCATCCAACTACTGGCAATGAAATACACAGGTCGTAGACGGGCAGCAGAGTCTTCGGTGCGACAAAGCCAGCCCTGCCGGTCACCAACCCGCCTGCCCCGCGTGGTGACTATAGGCAACACACATGAGTTCACATCATTTTTGGCGTGAACTCGTGGAGGCCTATGTCCAGCAGTGGACTTTGATAGGCTGAAATAATGATGATGATGATGAGCTGTACCGTGCGCGCGTTGCTACGCTTTTTTTTTTGGTCGCTCCTACTCAGAAACTTTTGTGGGCTCATGCACAAAACATTGCTGAAAATCATGACATAATCAGTATATATCGATTATGTAGAAATTGTAATTTTACTCCTTTTTTCTGAGTATTAACACTCCGTCAATTTAAATTTAGAATTTATTCTTCAAATCACGCCAAGACTCTAAATGAATATTATGCAAAAGTTATTTAAACAGTTAATATTATTTAAAATCTATTGTTAAAATGATTTCCATAAATGCAGACATACATGCATTTTCATAAATGCAAAAACACACACACACACACACAGACACACACAACACGTCGCTTGCGGCAGGAGCAGTTATGCAAACTTTGACTTATAGTACATAGTTCGTACCA
Source organism: Melitaea cinxia (assembly GCF_905220565.1). NCBI lineage: Eukaryota > Metazoa > Arthropoda > Insecta > Lepidoptera > Nymphalidae > Melitaea > Melitaea cinxia. The sequence goes on along the minus strand of NC_059399.1, from coordinate 1,830,213 downwards.
CAAAAGCTTTAACCAAAACAGGGGCCATAATTTTGCTTCGTCTCTAACTTCTTTAACGTTTGCTTGTGTTACGTTGAAATGTTCCACCGTACTCTCTTATTTATAGTAATAATATCTGACCCGGCAAATTCCGTACAGCTATATATTTTTCAGGAATTTATAATTTATTTTTTATTTCTTTTTTTAGTACAACTAGGTCGACAAATGGCTCACATGATGCATTGCAAGCGCGTTGCTGACCCTGTCTCCCCTCTTCAGTAGCTCTGGTCACTTTACTCGTCAACAGGAATACAACACAGCTTGAAAACAGTATTATTTAGCTGTGGTCTTCTGTAGGGGAGAGGTAGTTCCCCAGTCGGGCCAGTTCATATTTTGATTAGTACATTTCGTGCCTTGCTAGTGTTAGTTTTATTTTATTCTAACCTTGAACTGATTAATAACGAAAAAAAAGGATTATAAATTTGACGTAATCGTTCGGAAACTGCGCATACACATTATACATTTCGTTTATGCGTTTTATTTGTGTATAATCAAATTAAATAGTAGTTATAGTAGATGACTGATTTAAATATTAAAAAGTTAAAATTTGCATTATTTTCACTACATTCGTGCAGATTGTGACATCACTTTTAATTTGGGGTTTTTCGAAATAGAAGAACCACCTACCTTTTCTCTAAAGACGTATTATGGACCTGCACTCCTCTAATGGTTTATACATCCAGTCAAGGTTACCAAATAAAAAAATCCTAGCAGTAAGACTTTGGGCCTTTGAAGTTTTCATTACTTTTCAGTTTAAGCTTTTCATTTTGACTGTCAACATAATTATATTGGAACTAGCAAAAAAAGTCTAAAATAATTGGCCATGTTTATTTACACATAAGTCAAAGGCTCATACCTATAAACGAGTTCCAAACAGCTCTTATATTGCTAATAACAAGGTATTGAAGTGCGAAAGCAGGACAAACAACCTCTCTATCACATTTATAATATTAGAGGCAAGATAATGTTATTCCCTTATCGTAGTGGTGTCCTCACTCCTCAGCAACCTTAAGGTACAATCTGTACAATGATTTCATATTATCAACAGCCTTAACTCATGTCAATCTGGTGATAATAATCACTACTGCAATTTTACACAAAGGGATTACAAGTTATAGGCGGTAGCGAATATATAATAATTTTTTTAAGCAAATGCTCAAAAAATAACCTTTGGCCTACGCTTAAACCTATGTGTTGTCGGTGCTTGTGAGCAACGATATGTATTTATGTAAAATTTGTGTTAAAAATATCGCACCTTCGGTGGAACAAGGGCTCAACTCCACTTTTTGTAATTTTACAGGAGAGCCATTTTAAAGTTTTTTTTACATTCCGAGTCGTATTATTCGTCTTTGTACTGCTTCAAAGTGTTTGTTCTTTGCTTGAAATACGACCTATTTATTTGTGAATATGGCCCTGTAGTTTGCAAGTGCCAAATATTTTTTATTTGCTATTAATATTTTTTTCAAAATAAGGTGTACATTTATGCCTTTGTTCCACCAACATTTAAATCGTTTTGTAATTATGACCATATTTATCGTTTGTGTTTCAAAGATTTTGAAAAATAGAAATTAGTTTATTTGTTGCAAAAAATGTTTTATTTTTTAATTAAACATCTTTTTTAGGAACTTCTGTTGAAAAATCTTAAAAAACTCTAGCGAAACTCTTTGGAATTTGCCTTTAAAATTAGCGTCAATATTAACGTTATAAAATCTTTGTCCATAGTAATCAGTCCGTTTTTACTTTACTTTTACAAATCAAATTCACTTACTCACTAACTCCACTTGAACAAATCAAAACTAACGAACATAAAACTACAAACAATTTTCATAGTTATTGTTGTACAGACCACTTTGGCATTTTACAGTAAATATTTAACAAAAAAAAAAAAAAAAACGATAAAAAGAAAACATATCTAAGAAACTAAAATAATAATAGCAACGATGCTTTCATAGAAAACAAATGAATCACGTAGCGCGAGATCTATCCCTTAAAGAGGTATCTGTAATTTCACCCCATCTCATCCCGTGGGTATCGTAAGAGGCGATAGAGGAAAAACCACTAGAGGGTGGGCAGCAGCGCCTTCTAAGCACAGCCTGGCAAGCGTGGCGATTACGCCAAATCCCCCTAAATGGCAGACACGACAAAAAATTGTCCCCCAGTCCCCGGCCGCCCCGATAACGGCGGGGCAAGAGGCTATAATCTCCGGCAGAAGCCAGGCCACCACACCCAACGATGACACTTGGCCCTGGCAACATATAACGCTAGGACGCTGCGGACCGACGCGAAGCTCATTGAATTGAAAGAAGCTCTCAGCAGGTTGAGCTGGGATATTATAGGCTTATCTGAAGTCCGAAGAGAGGGAGAGGACTCGATGTCTCAAGTCTGGCAACCTGCTGTACTATCGGGAGGGCGACTAACAGTCCCAGGGTGGTGTCAGGTTCCTCGTCCGCAAGGCTCTCGTCAACAACATCGACGTCGTCAGGAGAGTGTCGAGCAGGGTGGCGTACCTTATACTCAGAATATCCAAGCGGTATTCGCTAAAGGTCATACAGGTTTACGCACCGACCTGGACACATCCATATGACTAAGTGGAAGCTATGTATGAGGAAATCTCTACAGCCATACATAGCTCTACATGCCACTACACTGCTGTGATGGGAGACTTCAATGCGAAGCTAAGCAGACGATGCGGTGATGAGTTGTGAGTGGAGCAATTCGGATACGAGCAACGGAACTCCCGGGACTGGCTACTGACTGACTTCATGGAGAAGGAGGGACTCTTTATAATGAACTCCTTCTTCAGGAAGCCGGAACGGCGCAAATGGACCTGGTTGAGTCCCGACGGCACCGTCAGGAACGAGATAGACTTTATCATGTCGACGAACAAGCACATATTTAGTGATGTCTCAGTGATCAATGCTGTGAAAACAGGAAGTGATCACCGACTTGTCCGAGGCATATTGAATATCGATGTCAAGTTTGAGAGGGGTCGGCTGATAGGGTCTGCGCTCCGACCTGCGCCTGCTCAGATTCAAAACCCCGAGAGCTTTCAACTCGAACTCCAAAATCGCTTTGGCCTGTCGCCTGGCCGACTGCGTAAATGTGGACGAGCTCAACGACGGGCTGGTGGAAATTACCCGTGCGGTGGGGTCTAAGTTCTTCAAGACCCGCTGCCAAAAAAAAAGAACCACTGCAGGACCGATCGTCGTCGAAAGCATTAGGGCAGGCTTATGCTCAGCAGTGGGCGTCCATGAGCTGGTATTATGATGATGATTTTTTTTATTCTGGTGGTCTTTAACGAAGGTGGCTTGAATGCTATCAATTTGAGGCACATGCATTTCTTCGATATTCTGAATGTCTTTGTCATCATTTAACATCATCAAAACTTTTCGATTTCGGGATCCCATTTTTCTCTGAAAATTTAACTGTATAACTTAGAATAAAGCTCCAGAGCTTAAACAGCAACATCATTTTAAAATTAAAAAAAAAAAATATTTGTCACAGTGTAATCAACTACTCAGAGTTAGAAAGGAATTCGGTATGAGAAAGTATGAATTGTTTTTATGCCTATTTTATAAAACATGTATTGGAATAACAACACCACATTTGTTCATAACACTATAAAATAATAAAAATGTTGGAAGTACAAAGTCACAAATGTTGCAATGGCTTTGTCTCTCCAAACATTTGCTCACGAAAAAGGCATAAGTGTGCTAAATATGACTTTGTCTCTCCAGGAATATCAAATATCAAAAGGCATATTTACCTTCACGGCTTTGGCGCTCCAAGATAAAAACATTGCGCGCCGGGGCAACGGCGCAACTGACCAATGAGACGATGTCGCGCCAAAACGCCCACCAATTCGATCCAAAATGACAAAGACACTATTGCCGTGTAGTGACTTTTAAAGTGAATCTAATGGGAGTCTTTGTCCCACTCGATACTAGAGTGTTTTTTGGGCATTTCTGCATATTTAACTCATTTTACGATTTTTTGTAAGATACGCCCTTGTTCCACCGAAGGTGCGATATATCTAGAACTTTTTATTAATATAATTTTCATGTTTTTGTATGACTAATACAGACTGACTTGGAATCATAATGAGATTTTGTCAGTCGATAGATAACATTTTTTGTATTTTATGTTTTGAATAATTTTGTAGGTTAGTGAATAATTTTTCTTGCAAGAATAACTATCGTCATTAGACTATTTTGTTAACAACTGACACTGATACATACTCTCTGAGATATAATACCAAGGCAAACACAAATAAAATAAATAAATCTATATACATGCAAACTAAAATATCAGCTTCGAACTGAAATCAACTCATGAATGTCGACGTTAAGAGATCTTTTGTCATTACTATACCAAAAAATCAATTTCAAATACCATATAGGTAAATAAAAATACAACGCATTTAACTGCGTACCCGCTGTCGCTTATAACATACACCGTATCGAAATTTCGAATGATAATTTAAAGTCGCCAACGAGCGGTTACGTCGGGCCCGGTGTTATTGTGAATTGATTAAACGTTTTACCGGAACAATCGGTAGCCGGAATGCGGTCAGTTTATACTAAACTATTGGTTTACTGGTGCTTTGTTTACTATAATTTATTTAAATAAGATGATTTACTTTCTATCCCTACTTCTACCTTTAGCCTTATAATGGGCCGTGTTGGACAAAAAGAAGGTATAAAAATAATTAATAAATATTGTTTTTTATTTTGAATATTGTTATGAGACATGCAAATACAATAGTATAAAATAAAGTTTTATTTGTATCGTGTTTATCAAATAATGTTTAATTCTATTCTAATTCAAGTCAGGTGTTTATTAAAAACGACGCGTTAGCGCAACGGTCATGGTGGATTATGCTCTGATCCTTCTCCTACACAGTGAAAGAGACCTGTGCCCAGCAGTGGGATATTACAGGCTGAAGCAATGCTTTAAACAACTATTTTATGTAGCTTATTAACTTTTAAAACATTTTTTTACATATTTTATTCTGTGTCTGTGTGTGTATTTTTTCCATGTGCTAAAGTAACTAAATTTTAAAATTTCAAGTCTCATTTCCAGTGAACTTCTTTGAAGTGTCTAATGCATCGCATTAAGGAAAGAGAACTTTACTTAAGAGAGATTATTCGGATCGCAAAAGAAATATCTACTGTGAAGCGACACTGACTTTAGGTGCGTTTTTTACTATTATGTACATACTTTAATATGAATACGTATTATAAGAAGCAGGTTTAGTTAATAATTTACTAGATAATATTAGAGTGTGTTTAAATTCCATTAAAATAACACGCCATATACCATAAAATTATGACCACTTAAACCCATATTTTCATCAAAACACGGAAACCGCACATACAACAATAATTCATTTCTAAATGGCTTTCTCCGTCGAATCTCGTAATATAATAAACAGACGCCGTTCCTTCAATAATGTTACTAGTCCCCGCGAAACACGTTAGCTGTTCATATTATCACAACCAATAATTTATAGGACATTGCCTTTAGTATTGTCCAGATACAAGCGATATTGTTATTGTTGTTTATTTTATATCGTAAAGACATTGCAAGCCTGCTCCGAGTATTATCGCTCCTTGGGAGCCGCGGTTTGAATATTGCACTTATCACTCGTTATTACGTGAAATTTATCAATATTTACTATCAATAAACGAGGTAAAGTTGGAACGAGAACAAGATGACATATTCCTTCAAAATATTTCAAAAGATAGTCTTCTGTTTTTTTACGTATGGTGAATCTTCTAAGCTTGCTATTGTTATGTACTCGTATTTAAAGAAAGGAACGTTTAGTGAAATAAATCTTAATATATATAAATCTCGTGTCACAATGTTTGTCCGCGATGAACTCTTAAACTACTTAACCGATTTTAATCAAATTTGCACACCGTGTGCAGTTTGATCCAACTTGAAAGAGAGGGTATATTTTGTTTTGATATATGTAATTATTATATTTAAGAAAAAAATAAGGCGATACGAAGTTTGCCAGGTCAGCTAGTAACAATATATAATTCCACTTAAATATCTATTGAACATCAATTAATCATATTTCAATAATTAATTACTCCAAGAATGAAACTATTTAATTGAAAGGAGAAACAAGTAGTACAGTCAAAGAATTTAATTCTTGCATTCTCGGCTAGTCTGCAACCGTTACCAATCCAACATCCCGGAACTTACAATGACAATGTTGTTTTTATATCGATCAATAAACGCTCTCGCATTTCTTAATGCTTGAACCTCATCGTACATTGTAAGATCATGTACTTGGAAAACTTTTTCTAAAAGCCGAAAACATTTCACTTGATTTTTTTCAAAATTTGAGAAACATTTTATATACTTTTTCCGGAAAAAACCTACTCATTTAATCGTAATAGATGTTTGTTGAATATTAGAATTTGCGTCTCTATTTGAAAATAATAAGTGTATCTTAATCCGTATGTGATATTGACGAAAATTTGGTAGTATTACTACATTTTTAATGGATATCTAATACAAATAAAAATTTAATTAAAAAAATTAGTTTGATAGGCATCACAAAAGTTGTGTGATTTTTCATGATATATTAATCTAAGTACATATAGAAACATTAGAAATATTTTCTTAAGATGTGCGAGAAGATGAGAGCATAGAATAAATCAATGACAAGTTATCTCAAAGAAATACTTGAACTATATGTTTTAGTAGACGTGTATTAGAAACTGGCAATCATACTGATATTTCTTGCAAATTTATTCAGCTATAAATACAGGTAAATGGTATATCATAAGTAATTACGATTTATGTCAATAATTTACATGTAATAATTTCTGAGAACGACGCCTGTAATCGACAGATACCGAGCCATTATCCACATCCTTAGTTTTCGTGTCAACATAAAACTCAAATTATGTAAAACTCTGTAAGCTATTTTGCTTTAATATAAGGTCAGTAAATAATAATTCATGTCAGGTGTCCTTAATACTTTCAAGTGGATCCAGATAAACTGTGCTCTGCTATAGCTAAAAAACTACATAATACTAAAAAATACAATGAAACAAGATGAGTAACAAGCTCGAAACTGTAAAACGCGTAATCTCTTAAGTTCCATTCTTCTTCATCATGAAAAGTAAATTCCGACGAGAGAATAAAATAAAAACACGACAGCGGTAAAAGACTATTTACTGTACCTTGAAGAAGACATTTTGAGTGTAACTACTTAGTCTGTGGGCGTTCGAAGTGGTCGAGTATGGTCTGTTTTGTAAGCAATAATATCTAATATATAAAATTCCCGTGTCATGGTGTTAAACATTGAACTCCTCCAAAACGGCTCGACCGATTTTAATAAAATTTTGTGGGCATATGGGGTAGGTCTGAGAATCGGCTAATATCTATTTTTCATACCCCTAAGTTGTATGGAGGGGGGATTAAGCGGGTTAATAACATATATGGCAAAGAAACGTTTGCGGGGTCAGCTAGTTTAAGACATATAGTAAAAGATTCAATGTTAGACTGGGCCCAAAAAAAACGACTATTTTTTAACGATACTGTGAAAATATTCATTGTATTCTCATTCACGATGATATAAAAAAATTATCGTAAAAGTTTAAGCCCTTAATAATAATATTAAGGGGTGTATTGTTATTACTATTTGCTTATTAACAGTAATAGCGTTTTTTTTTTTACTCATATCTCATCAATTATTAATCTGAAAAATTTGAGCGATGCGTATGCTTCAAAGAAATTTAATATCCAGAAAAAAAACTTTCTTAGTAAATTAATGTAAAACAAGCCGTTTCTTTGTAATCGTGACTTAAACATTTCGGGACGTTCTACGGCCTGCTGGACTGACGATCTACGTCAGATTGCCGGTGTAGGCTATGGGCGGAAAATCCCGATGTCTGGAACTTGGGGAGGCCTATGTCCTGCAGTAGACTGCAACAGGCTGAACTGATTGACAGACTGACTGAAAGACTTGATTTTAATTGAAATTTGTTGGTGTTTGTATATGAGTTGAGATGATGGAAATTTTGACATTTCGTAATTAAACTAGTTACAATTTGAAATTTTATTTGAAGACAATAAAATTGTTTTAGCCTTAGTGTCTTTCACAGCTTAGGTACAAACTTTTTTGATTAGTTCTACTAATGTGCAAACAACGCTGCATGTATCAGGTAGTAGATTTTCTATACGATATAAAAACTTCATATTTTATATATTACAGACAATAGCTTACTATATTTGAAAGTCCATATCGCTTGTCACTTGAATCAAATTGACTGCAAGTTCATTCGTGCGCAGATTAAGTTGTAGCGATCAGCATCATTTCTTTACAATCAGATTATAGCCGCCATTACACAATGTCATGAAGTAGATGCGCCTGCGCCGATAAAGCGATTCGTTCATTGTGTATTGTTAATAGATTATTTTCTTTTCATTTGTTATTTCCTTTGTGTTTAACGTAAGACACGTTTTAGACTCAAAAAATAATTTTTTGTTTTAGCAAATATATTGTCTTAATTGAATTTTCATTGATAAATACACCTTTGATAATGTTACCAAGTATTTAAATTACAATGATTTTTTAACGCTTGTTTCTAAGACTTATTATAATTAATTATTACACCAAGGTAACCGACATTGCTCGAAAGATCGCACAGCTGAAGTGGCAATGGGCAGGGCACATAGCTCGAAGAACAGATGGCCGATGGGGCGGACAGCTTCACGAGGTGGACGACGATCTGGGTCGCGGCAAGCCGCTGGATGCGTGCTGCGCAAGACTGATCGTCGTGGAAAATATTAGGGGACGTTTATGCCCAGCAGTGGGCGTCCGTGAGCTGATGTGATGATTACACTGAAAAGGTTTTTTTTTGTTTATAAATTTTGAAACAATAATTTGTTAATAAAAAGACGTGGAGTTATTTTAAACTTTTAGTTTCCGTTTATGTATAGTGTAATATAATGATTATGTAAGTTGTCGTGATTAAAACTTGCTGTACTTGACACTCAGCTTCATGTATCAATCGACTAATATAAAAAAAATAGTTATCTGTAAAGTTGGTTTACGGACGATAGCTTAACGTGACAACGTCATAACAAAACATCTCCTCGGACGCATCATGTTCATCGATTTATTAGACGTTGTAACGTCAAAATAAATAACGATATGAATGAACATTTTAGCCTTTTATCGGAAACACACCAACAGTAATACATTACTATTCTGTAAAAAGCAACGCTACCTGGGTTTTGTCCCATTTCATCGACAACAGCAACCGAATCTATTAAAATAATAACGGTCCAATTGTTACAATATTCAAGTAGGTATTAAGAATTTCGTACAAATTTAGAAACGATCGCGACTTCTAAATGGCTCTCGTTATTTCGTTTCCAAGTAATACCAAAATACTATTATTATCTCAGAACATTCGAAACCAAAACCGATAACAAGTTAAGAGGTTTATTTATACTATTAATAATTTAAACCTTATTGAAACTTACGATTCTCGTTATTTCAAATAAATAGTTCAAACAATTTACTTTACATTTAACTAACAGGGTCTATATGACCGGTTTTTATCCGACGCTTATCTATTCGAAATCAACTGTTTACACATCAAGATTTGTGCGACACTCAATTTGTGCTTCGTAATTATTTCGTTCGTTTACTTGACGTTTTACTTTGGTTGTTTACAGTTATTTAAAGAAAATTATGGATACTAAAACGATGTTCCCTTCAGCCTGTATTATCTGCTGGGCATAGGCTACTCTCCCCATGTAGGCGAACACGCAAGGACCACACGTTACATATAAGAATACAGTCGAATTAAGAACCCCCTTATTACCTAATTTAAAAAAAATTTGGAGGTTCTTAATTCGACTGTATTTTTTTATGTATGTTACTTCAGAACCTTTAACTGGGTGGACAATTTCGATGATTTTCTTTTAATCGAAAGCTGTTGCTTTTACACGGTTTCATTTAAATTTGGTTGATTTCTAATGAGCACACTATTTTTATTCATCTTTAAGAATATTGTACACTTCCTATCCGCCACTGTTATATCGTGTCCTGTGCCCAAAGGTTATCTGGAAGAAATCGGTCTTCAGCGATAAGATCGCCTTTGTACACTTTTTTTTAAGTACTACTGTTTGTTCATATTTTGGTGTGCAATAAAGAATTTATTATTATTATTATTACTTTTTGAATAACCTCTACCAATGCTTATTTATTTATTTTTTCGTCTACGCACGTTGTATTACTTGTCGATTTAATTGAAGTCAGTATTTTTCGTTTTTACAGACAGTGGAGCGGTAATTATTTCGTTGAAATTTTAAAGGAATGGAACCCATAAAATTAAACTGTTATAAGAACATACGTCCACAGAGACGAAGATGTGAATATCTAGTGTAGAATTTATTTCCGTAATATAGACACTAACGCCATTGAAATATAAACAAGCAACAAAGATCTGTAATGGCAATATTTGCTTAGTTTTGTTGGAATTTTGAACATATCCGTACATGTTTCATTGTATTTTATGTTCACTTGTCTATTCGAAATGTCGTTTGTATTTATTTACTGTTTATTAAAATGTCCTATAAATGTATTGGTACAAGTGTCCCACTTGCCGTCTTGTTTAATATTTAACGGTTATTATATTTCAAGTTTATAACTTTAGGAGTCGTATGTATATAATTATCGTAAGCGACAGTTTATATACATACATATTACAAAAATAGTTAATAATAATAATAATAATAACTCTTTATTGTACACCAAAAGTGACAAAAATTAGAAAAATAAAAACAGGAGATAAGTACAAAAGGCGGTCTTATCGCTAATGAGCGATCTCTTCCAGGCAACCTTTGGGCTGAGGAAATAGTATATATGTAAATGGTTTAGGTGTACAGTTTTATCTAAACACATACAATATATTTAGACAAATAAATAATGTAAAAAGAAAAAAATAAAAATAAAGTATATGTACGTACATGGCATATATAAATAGTTTAAAATACTTCTTATTGTAAAATTTTACTGTAGTAAAATATAATTAATATTAATACTATTGTTTACTTACTTCGAATAAAATAAATAACGGACCTTCATCTTTCTTTTTAAACTTCTTTATTTTTTTATGAGATTTGATTTGATTTAAAAAAATAATTTTTAACAAAAAAAAACCGACTTCAAAAAGGAAACTAAAAAGTGAAAAAAAAAAATTTCTTAGTACAAAGTAATTCGTATTTTGATTTAGTTAATCAGAAATGATTAAATAAATATTTTATAACGGTCGAATTGAGTAACCTCCTCCTTTTTTTTGAAGTCGGTTAATAAAGATGACAAAAAAATTAAATATATCAATAAATTAATCTCTTATTTTATACCTAATGGAGGTTATAATAATAACTTGTACTAATATTATAAAGTTAAACTCAAAAAATATATTATTCGTACATATTTTATTAATAAGTATTAAAATTAAAAGATAAACATTAAATAAAGTACCATACTATAAAACCATTAAATATAAAAACTTCTTTATAATTAAAAAACATTACTTAATTAAAACAGTTTCCATAAAACAAACGCCTCGGCAAATAAATGTCTAGACAAAGTATAATTTAAAGGAAACTTAGCACACATTCTAGGTAAATGTTAAATTTACAGAGGAAGCTATAAAAGTCCTTGCAGGTGGCGCTTTCTCACAATTTTTCATGTAGGTATATAGCGTCAGTAATAACCGAGCGAAATTGTTCCTCGACATTTATTTTAATTGAGGCGTTTTTACTAAACGTTTTCAAATGTCAATTTTTTAATTGTATATGTAAATAACAGAGAACTGTTAATAACGAATTGCTTAGTGTATAATTTTCATTTCCATTTATTTTGCAGTAAATGCTTTGTCTAATTGAGTGTATAATTTCGTGTTAACTGAGGTAGGGCACGGCAGGAAATTTTCTGCTCAAGTATGGAACAGTTCAACTGGGGAAGTCCCTCGGCCTCACAGAAGATCACAGATAAATAATATTACTTTCGAGCAGTGTTGTGTTCCTGCTGGTGAGTAAGGTAACCAGAGCTTCGGGGGGGAATTGTCATAGGATCAGCAACGCGCTACCAATGCTTCTGGTATTGCAGACGTCTATAAGCTACGGTAATCGTTTACTAGCAGGTGAGCTGTACGCTTATTTACCGAAATATTAAAAAATGTTTTAATAGATATAAAGCTAACTAGAGTCATCATTTTAGCCTATCGCAGTCCACTGCAGGACATAGGTTTTTGACGCAAACTTGTGGAGGCCTACCACCAGTAGTGGACTGCAATAGGCTGAACTGACTAATAGAAATAAATAACATCAAGCGTTTAAGAAATTAACACTGCAAAGTAATTAAAAACAAGAAAAATCTTAGGACCTTTATAATGTCTGTCTTGCTATGCAATTTATGCGTTTGTAAAAAAAATCTACGCATTTTACTATTTAACGAAACACTGAGAAGAAAACATTTGAAATAGAATAAATTTATTACTATTATATCACGTCTCACATATTCGCTGTCTATTTAGAACACAGTGAATGATATATATTTGTACTTTTAAGTCCCTTTTTGACGCCGCGTTGACGCTACGGTCACAGCTATAGATTGTGCATGTTGCGCTGGCGGTTGAGAGTTCGATCCCCGCACATGACAAACATTTGTATTGGCCATACAGGTGTTTGCCGTGGTCTGAGTGTTTATGCAGTCCTTGTGGGTCTCCCCACCGTGCCTCGGAGAGCACGTTAAGCTGTCGGTCCCTGTTGTTATCATATATACCTGATGGCAATCGTTACTCACAGTAAGGAATATATCCGTCAACCCGCATTGGAGCAGCGTGGTATATTAAGCTCTGATCCTTCTCCTAAATGGGGAAAGAGGCCTATGCCCAGCAGTGGGATGTCACAGGCTGAAGCAAAGTCCTTTTTTAGTATTTTTTAGTACGGACATACGTCGTAATAACTTTCTGTGGTGAAGACTAGTTATGTTTATATTTACAAAGATTTCTTACGTTTTTTTCTCTATAGATTACTAAAAACAAAATGGATCTAAATTGATTTAATACTAGATTACTTTTACTAAAGACATGTTTACATAAAAGAGTTATTTCGGAACGCTCTTGGTTTTCCTTAAGACTCCTACAGTAAGTCCTACTTTGGTAGACGTATTCAGTTATAGCTTCTTTAGACATTTCTTACATCACGGCATTTTTTATTGTCTTCTAATTGAAGATGTCTTCGCACATGTAAATAATATACTACGGGGAAAATAGTATCTTCCTCCTTTTTTAAGGCAGTCAAAAATAGACATAATGACCTATAATTAGTATTCCCTCCGCACAAACATCAGAATGCAAAGCTCGACACACAATAACTAGGGCCGATTCGGTTAAACAAACCAAATGTTCATCTTACACTCGAAGGATTAATTAGAATTGTAAATGCCCGGCCGTAAGTCGGCGCGATCCTACCAGTTAACTTCGAATCTCAATGTTTACAGTAAACAATCCTTTTGAAGATTAAGACGGAATTGAAACGCCGTCAGAATATTTATAAGGGTTAATATTTATGAGAAATTTCGACTTAATGTTGCAATCTAACGAAATTGTCTTCTTTTTTTTGGGGAGAGTTTCCGTGCGTCTGTCGTCGACTTTATCTTCGGTTTGAATTCGGCGAACTGTGAAATTGATTTACTTTGATGGTGACTTTAGAGATTGTTCTGTTGGTTATGTTTGAATCATTTGTTTACGTGAGCGAAAAGTTTAGTGTGTGAAATAAGACAATCGAGAAATATCAGTATCACTTTGCAATTCTCTTGAATACGTTGAAAGTAAGTTAATGAAAAATGAAAATAAATTGTGCGAATTGAAATCTTTGCAAAAACCAAACTCTTAATAAATATGTTACACAATTGAAACATCACGATCATATCGTTTGTAGGTACTAATTTTAAATAGTAAATACACGAAACAATCAAATAAATAAACTAACAATAATACTTATTATAAATTTAAAATTTTTGTTGTATCTATTGTTATTATTGCTGTATTTGAACAAAAATATATGAATCATCACCAAAAATCCTTGTTTCACGCAGTAAGAGTTGTAGAAGAAGGAACATTAGTGTTTTTGTTTAAACAGGTAGCAATTCTGATTAATATTCGACTAAGCATCCTTAAGAAAAAAAAATTAAAACGAATAATTTAAGCAAGGCTTATTGCCCCTTGTATTATAGTCGAGTCCAGTATAATAGTAGAGAAAGAATAGAGCAATATCGTATATTTTTTTTCAGGGCACTCGTAACAATGGCGCTTGCAATCAAGAGCTACAATATTGGGAACTCAAAATGAACGAAAAAAATGGTAAGTAGGTATTCTATTTTACGTATAAAACTTAATATTCTATTGCATTTAATTAAAAGGGAATTGAATCTAGCAACGTAAACAATATCGTCTAAGGCACGTATACCCAATATAAAGCCTATAAAAAGTAACACAATTTTTAATTTCTACAATAAATGCTATGCTGTGTGGTTACGGCATTAAAGAATATAGCCACCCTCTCTCTTCCCGTGGGTGTCGTAAGAGGCGACTAAGGGATAACACAGTTCCACTACCACCTTGGAACTTAAAAAAGCTGACCGATGGCGGGATAACCATCCAACTGCTGGCTTTGAAATACACAGGCCGAAGATGGACAGCAGCGTCTTCGGTGCGACAAAGCTAGACCTGCTGTCACCAACCCGCCTACCTGCACAGCGTGGTGACTATGGGCGAAACACATGAGTTCACGCCATTTTTGGCTCGAACTTGTTGTGGCCTATGTCCAGTCACAGTGGACTGCGATAGGCTGATGTGATGTGATGATGATGATGATAATGACAATAAAATTATTATCGAATTTATTTGTTCAAATATAAGTAACTAAATTGCAAATATATATGTCATTGAATTGACATAAAATGCAAACTTTATTAAAGAACCTATCAATACGTATATACATTTAATTTACACTAATAAACAAAATTGTTCCACGTTCAACTTACGAGAGTTTTGCTTTTCTTATCCTTCACAATATTATATAATGTGATATTATCAAAAAGTTATATAATGTTTCTAATTCCATTATTGAAACGTCAATTGTATACAGAACAACAGACCGTATAGACGACGATGGCGTCTTAGTAGTAAGAGCTTACATAGTACTCGAGACGATATTCAATATTTGCAAATAGGTTTGAGAGTGCACAGTCATTGTTGGTTGTAATTGCGGGAATGCGACTCTTGGCTGTGAAACACTAAATGAAAGTCAAACAAGAAATGTTGACATAATCGATTTGTGATTCGTTGATGAGTGTACATAACTTGTTACATGATGTTGCGACATGTCGAATGTAAAAACAAAATACACATATACATAATTATACATAATATGTGTAAATATATTTTTATGCGCATACAAAATTCAATAGTCAATAAGTACTACAAAGTTAAAGATAAATTGACGGTTAATAATTTTATTGATATTACTGACGTGATGTGGACTTAGTGACGTTGTATTTCATGCAAGATGTTATTAATTTGTACTAAAACTCAGTTTTTATGTTATTTTTCAAAAGAGTAACTGTGGAGATTCTTGCCGATTCTTCTCTGCAGAATCTTTTCCGAATTTGTGGTAGCTTAACTTTTACAAAAATAATTATTATTTTTAAAGTTTTAATTTGTAAAATGAGATTCGAAAGTGCTCATGGGGCAAGTTGATTTTGATTTTGTCTCTAAAATTATTTTATTAAAACATAATGAAAATCATCGAGCATAATCTTTACTTTCATAATTTATTGAAATTGTAATAAAATGAAATTTACTGCTTTATTTATAAAAAAAATATTTACAAACAAAAAAGAGTTTCCTGGTTCCTGAGATAAGCAAAAGCCTGCAAAGCATTATACGTAAGAAAATTTAAGTAAATATATTTCTTTAAAGTAAATTAAACACAATGAAATAAAAAATAATGCAGAATAAGGAAGAAGTGTGTGTGTGTGTGTGTGTGTGTGTGTGTGTGTGTGTGTGTGTGTGTGTGTGTGTTTGTGTGTGTGTGTGTGCGTGTGTGTGTTTGCGCAATAAATTCTACAAGATATCCCTACTACCTTCGGTATGCTTTGAGGAGCTCTTCAGTTTTCAGGTAGCCCAGCGAGAACAGCTACTTAAGTACAATCAAGATCAATCAATCAAAATTCTCTCATAATTTAGAGTATAATTTATAGTTCTTAAATTTCCTTAAACATATTTCAAATGTAAATTTATAATAAAAATATTTGTAACTACATTAAGAATATTTGAGCTTAAGGTGATTTAAAAAACAGAAAAAACTTTTCACATTGTCTATTATGCTCTTGCATTATGTTGTACCTTCATCTACTCCATTTAGGTCTCATTTAACAACATTCGCATGTGAACGCTTGCTTAAATTCCATCACTCACGTTTAGCATTACCGAAAATTTTCGACAGCACAAAATGTACCTCTGATATTCGCGTCGCATTTCGTCGAGCGTTAACAGCGCTATTGTCCTTACATCGTATGTGAATGCGAGGCTGGTTTTAAATTGACGTGCCAGTTCCTGGGTTGAAGAGTTTCTGAGCACTGAATAAAATGGGCTGTTTGTTCAGCCTGAAACGGATTTCGCTGTCTTTTTTTGGCGTGACGTGACGGGAAACTTAAAATCGATTTTAAGAGTGTGAGGAATTATTTTAGTCAGCCCATTCCGGTTGATTGGATTTTAAATTTGGAAAATAAAATTTGATTTCTAAATTTGTAGATTGACATTGTCAAATCAGATGCCTTATATACTTCGTTGTATAAATGAAGATTAGTTGCTCATGTTATCGGGATTATTATTTCCAATTGACTGAACATTTATTAGAAACGCAATCAAATTGTCAATGCTACCTAGTAGGTTAAACCACTAACAACCAGTATTTGTCTACTACTATGTTCTATAAATGACGGTAAAATTGTAATCATCATCATAATATAGAATAGAATTCTGTATTACCTACATTTCCACATTAAGTAAATCTAATGCATCTAAAGATGAGACTGAAGATTTAAATGGTACAATTGACACATTTATGTATTGTAATAAGCACAGAGCATTTGACTCAATTAAAAACAGTGTAACCTAAAAATTTAATTGAATTGAATAGGAAATATTTGCAGTGAAATAAGTTATAGAAGAATTTGTGAATCGACAATTGCTTAAGACTGGTTTCACACAATAAATAATTAAATAAATTTTTTAAGGTTTTGAAGCAACTCTTACTATATCAAAATATTATAATAGCGGTTTATAAAAAAAATATTTCATCTGCGCGAAACCCGAAACTCGTACAAAATATATTATCAGATATAAACTCGAACATTTTAACTTCAACCGAGAATATCTTGAAATTAAAACGAACCTTTATATAAAAAATACTTACAGAAACGTTCAGCTATGAAATACTTCTGATTTCCAATCACCTTAAAACGTCTGGTCATTCGATTCGCTCCCACACGTGAATAGACTTCACTTGTATATATATTTTATAGAACCAACAAAACATCTGAATATATAAATGAAGAATTTGAATAATATTGCCATTTCCTTGATCAAAGTAATGAAGGTATGAGATTTTTCCTTTAAATATTTTATCGAAAATATCTGTTTTGTCAAATTCTTTGACATAACTTGAATGAGTATATTATTAGATATAAACCAACAATTTTATGAACAACATAAATACAGAATTGTGTCTTAAAGTACTACAAAAACTTGCAAATTACTTAAAAGTTGAATTTGCCTGCCCGTAAAATGAATGCCCAAAAATTGAATTTAAAAAAATTCCTCTCAAAATAACACTTAAAGAAAAAAATATAGTAAACATTTTAGTTGCCCTTTATTTTAGTTATATTTGAATAGTAATAAAAACAACCGTTAGACGTTTACCGATCTGGCATGAAATTACCAATGTTGTTAAGGAAATGACAGCTGCTGGTAACTTTCTGTTTAATTTTATTTATTAGGCGAAAAAAAAACGCTCTACATTTTATCAATACGGTTTGTTTTAACTGTAGATTTTAATTTACTTTACACTAAGTGTTTCTGTGTTTTAAACTATGATTATTATTTCATTACAATTAACTGATATTTATCTTTTTGATACTAAATTAGTATTTTATTTTCCGAATAAAAATCCAAATATTCTTGCTTTCCCATCACAACAGTTGCGACAGTTTATTAATTCATGCACAATTTCCATTTCGGATTTATAGTTTAAAACGTGGATAATATTCTCAAAGAATACAAAGTATACACCTTTACATCCTAGATCAATTATCAAGAAACAAGTGGTTGTTCTATTATCCTTTGACTGTATAATAATATTTTACCTTTAGAGCCCACATGTTTATATTTCGCCATGTGACTAGGCTTTACACTAAGTGTTTCTGTGTTTTAAACTATGATTATTATTTCATTACAATTAACTGATATTTATCTTTTTGATACTAAATTAGTATTTTATTTTCCGAATAAAAATCCAAATATTCTTGCTTTCCCATCACAACAGTTGCGACAGTTTATTAATTCATGCACAATTTCCATTTCGGATTTAAGCTTGTCAAAACTACTTCAAGTACAAACAAGTACCAAAAACCAATTAAGCAAGCACAATATTTGCCGACATAAGCAGGAATGATGTCGTCTCGCAGCAGTCATTAAGCATTCAATTAAGTAAAACGCAACGTGTTTGCCAGACACTCGGCTGATATTTACATTTAAATGTTTGATTCAAACTATGTTATGCCTAAGCTGCGTTTAAATTATTTTTTGGAAAAGTACTATCGCTAAGGCCAAACAAACTTTTTGTTGCTTTGTATTGTATTAAAATTTAGTGGATTAAATGAAGAGTCTAGCAACTAGTTTGTGTAAGGGTAAGCTTAAACCAATGTGTTAGCCCTTTTTTATTTTTGTTGTTTTTGAAACTTAATTTTATTTTTAAAGAAACAGGGCACAGGTAATTTGATCAATTCGCAGAGAATTCATGATTATCTCGAACTAGTGCAACATTAGACAAAATCAGGCTCTCTTGTTTAAAAAATCTAAGAAACCAAAGGCAGTTCTTAACCTACCTTAGTTGTGTATCTTAACTATTTACTTACGCAAAAAGAAAATATTCAGTCAAACCTTTTTATCTTTAAGACGAGTCACAATTATTTAGAATTTCAAAAATATTTTTGAAAAAAAATCAAGTAACTGATTCACGAATAAACGTAAATAATATCTATAATTTAAACTAAAACCTCATTTCAATATATACAACACTAACAAATGGGCAACATTATCTGGACTCGATCGTCGCTCGCGATACGATCTGAGACACATCTGTCAACTTATATTAGAGCAGCACAAATTACGAGAGACAGGCGTGTGATAGGACGATGAAAACAAATGAAGATCTTTTAGGAAATGCACATGACCCGTCACTGTTCATTAGACACGTTTGACTGACCTAATTAATAAATATATCATTATTTTTGTATTTAATTTAGATGTTCATTTTATGCTTGTTCAGTTGGAAGTTCGTGAACCAAATGTATTAGCTAAAGATCACGGAGAGAACGTAAAGTAAGTAGTCAATGTTTCACGACTAGATTTATGACATATATTTATTAGTTTATTTTAGGGATATTTCACAGCTCAATATAATTTATATTAACAATATTTAATACAATGTTAAGGCCTATTACGATTATCCATCCTATTAAAATTAAAGTTAAAGAAAAATGAGAAAAGAAGACCTATATATAATACTATCGAAACTTTAGGAATGTTCAACAACACTTCGTACGACTAAGAGTAAGTATGAAACAGCATTAACGTCTAGCCTTACCAGTCATGGTTTCCTAGTACACCAGATTCAAATCCATACTAATATTATAAAGCTGAAAAGTTTGTTTGTTTAAAGGCGTTAATCTCAGGACACACACACACTTCAGCCTATCGCAGTCCACTGCTGGACATAGGCCTCCCCAAGTTCGCGCCACACATCCCGGTCTTCCGTAATCCTCATCCAGCCTACACCGACAATCTTACGTAGATCGTCGGTCCAACGGGCCGGAGGACGTCCCACACTGCGTTTGCCAAGACGCGGTCTCCACTCTAGGACCCGTCTACTCCAACGGCCATCGGTCCTGCGACACAGATGACCAGCCCACTGCCACTTCAACTTGCTAATTCTGTGGGCTATGTCGGTTACCTTCGTTCTCTCGCGGATAGTCTCATTTCTAATCCTGTCTTTGAGAGAGACCCCAAGCATAGCCCGTTCCATTGCACGTTGAGCGACTTTAAACTTGTGGACCAGTCCCTTGGTCAGTGTCCACGTCTCGGCTCCGTATGTTAACACAGGCAGGACGCATTGCTCGAAAACTTTTGTCTTCAAGCATTGCGGAATCTTCGAAGTGAAGACTCGACGGAGTCTGCCAAACGCCGCCCAGCCCAACCGAATCCTCCTATCGGCCTCCTTCTCGAAGTTGTTGCGGCCTAGTTGGATAGTATGGCCTAGGTAAATATAATCCTGAACAACTTCGAGAAGGGTACCATCGACCGATACCGGTATCGGTATGACTTGGTTGTTAAACATAACTTTCGTCTTATCCAAGTTCATACAGAGACCGACACGTCAGGAGGACTCGTTTAGGCCGGCCAGCATTTGGCCTAACTCATCCAGCGTCTCCGCAAAGATGACAATATCGTCGGCGAAACGAAGGTGAGAGATGAATTCACCGTTGACGTTGATGCCCCGTTCCCCCCAATCCAAGGTCTTAAACACATCCTCTAGCGCAGTGGTAAACAGTTTCGGTGATATTACATCCCCCTGTCTTACCCCGCGCCGGAGGGAAATAGGTCTTGTTCTTTGGTCATTGACATGAACGGTCAATCTCAGGAACTACTGGTTAAAATTGAAAAATTATTTTTGAGTCGAATAGCCTATTTACCGAGGAAGAAAATAAGCTATTTTTTTCCTCGAATTAATGTGTGTGATACCGTTAGGCATAGCTACCATTACACCCAATTCATGTATTTAAAAAACCATATTTTCTATCACACCAGTTATGTCACACGAATCGTTTTTTGAATATAGGAACTCGGTTTCGATAAGTATTATATTGTCAGTTCAATAACTTGCAGAATCAGTTACTTCAACTGTTTTAAAATACCATAATATTAGGATACATTGTATCAGAAACGTGAAGTAAAAGGTTGTCTAGATAACTTGTTTCAGATTATTATTACAGTTTACAGATGAAATCGTGATTCTCTTGTAATGGATAACGATTTAAGTAATTCCGTTGAAGATTTTCTACCTTTCATAAAGTAAGTTCCTACACATTTAACTTCGATGTTGCAATGCTAAAGGCATTTATAACGTTTCTTTAAAATTATTTCGTCCATTGTGGTTTTTGTGTCCAGCCTTATATAAATATACGTTGACAAGCATTATTTCGGCTGATTAACTGTCACGCAGTTTGTCGGGTTATTAAATTAATCATTTTTCTTTGTCACTTTTACTTAAATACAAGGTACTAGTATTAAAGATAGCAAAATGACAAAACAAACCTTGCATGTCACTTAGTTTTTTTTTAAACACTTGTTGGTTTAATATTCTTCTTTATTTTATTAACATAGTTTTAAAACGTGGATAATATTCTCAAAGAATACAAAGTATACACCTTTACATCCTAGATCAATTATCAAGAAACAAGTGGTTGTTCTATTATCCTTTGACTGTATAATAATATTTTACCTTTAGAGCCCACATGTTTATATTTCGCCATGTGACTAGGCTGTCTCTCACAACCGCGTCCAGTATCGCCGCATCCTAACCATTCCACAATGCTAATTATAGCCAAGAATCTTCATTATAAAAGTATTTTAATGCATAGTTTAATAATAAGGTGTTTTTAATTGATTAATTAATGAAAACAAAATAATTTTAAAGTAAAAATAAATTTAATTGAAAAAATTAATAAACCGCGATAAAATCCGATAAAGTTGTTTCATTATAATAAGTATTTTTAAATTTCTAATAATTATTATTCTACATGTTATTATTATTCTATATGTTATAAGTATACCTATGTCTGTCTGTGTTCACTGGTCATAATATCCTCCGCAACACGGTTGCCCAGTAGAGATAGCTTTTTAGCGATAAGGCTATTGTACAAAGATAACATTAATCTTAATATATTGTTTTTTCATTGGTGTACAATAAAGAATATTTATTATTATTTATTATTTTTAAATTTCCCTACTTTGTTTTTAATAGACATAAATAAACATAACAAAGGCTTACCCCTTTTATGTAATTAATGAGAAAAAAAATAACTCACCACATATTCTCACATAATACCATATTTCTTATATTCTATCTGTTACATTTTATTTTTATTCCTCCCTTGTATTATATCATCCGTTACGCTTCCGTCACTCATATGTTTCTACTTAACTAAACCAAAAACGTATTTCACCGTCTAATTGGGACTCGAAGCTACATATGCCACCTATTATCCTTCACTATACCGTGCTGAGTATATAATTTTTATCTTAATTCCTGTCCATGTATTGGATGAGTTAGAAATCTGTTTCCTTTTAAATTGTTCTTAATTATTCACAATTAGCTGATTCAGCCATCATTGTACGGGCATATTTTGTTTACGTATATAATTTTTATTATTAATTTTATTTTTTTAAGTACATTGGTGACGATAAATAATACAAAAAAAAAATATAAATGCGAGTGTAGGTATCACGAAAAAAGCAATATGGTGGTATAAGATCGCCCGGTAAGTTTACTGTAATTACCAATATTTCCTTTATGATATCTCTCCTTTATATATGTATAATTTCTTTATTTATAATTATCCTTGTATATTATGGTGAAAAGTAAAACGCTTTGGAATAATTAGCAGATGACACTTCAAGATTTGAAATTAGCCTTGCAGCATCACCCTCCAAATAAAACGAGAAATAGTGAAATTTCTGTATCGGCACGATGCGATTGTTGTTATGAATTAAGCTTTCACGAGTGTCATGGAACTGAAGCCAGCGGAAATATTGGCCGCCGAATTTTTCTATTTGTATTTGGGGTAACCTTATACCCAACTCCCTGTGATCGTGTAAGCATTGAGATTGAGCCTTGTGATCAATATTGTGATCATCTATTACTGTTTTAAACATTGCAATACAAGAGATAACATTATCGTGTTCAATATTATCGCACTCATCCACTTCAAGATCAATGCTTTCCGATTTTATCACTTCAATATCGCTTTGTAAATTTTCAAACTTGACGGACAACGATTCGGATTTTGTTAATTGTAAATTTAATTCAACTAGTTCAATATCGCTTTGTAAATTTTTAAACTTGACGGACAATGATTCGGATTTTGTTAATTTTAAATTTAATTCAACTAGTTCAAAATTTGACACTACTTTTTTCTTTAATTTGAGCTAAACAATTCTTAAATTAAGTGGTTTGTCCCTTTATAGAACTACGTTTTACTATTATTTCCCTCAAACAAGCGTTAGATAACGATGACTCCTTTTCAGTCATTTTGCCAACCGATTATTATTACTTTACTACTAATATAAGTATAAATTTGGAAATAACCAAATATGTCTTATATTGCTCACGCGCGCTGTTCAAGTCGGAGTGCAATCAGGATTTAGGTGCAGGTTACGCAGCTGATGACGCAGCTCGGCCTCAAACCTTCGCAGCTGCGGCCACCCGTCACTGAAATGTACGGCAAACAATTTTAAATAACCTGGGATACCGATAATTGTTATACCTAAATATTTTATAATTATCTAAGACACAAAGATTTTAATGCGCTTCTAAATATGAATAAAATAATTATAATTTAGTGCTTATTATAATTATTTATTTACTACTCTTACTTATGGATAATAGCCAACATCAATAAACTACATAATTAGAATATAGCACAAATAATTTAATCAATTATTCAAAACATATTTCGTCGATCTACGTTGTATTACTCGTCGATGTAATTGAAGTCGGTTTTTTTTCGTTTGCAAGCAAACACAATTATTTAAATTTCCATGCTTTGCATTATGTTTCTTAAGTTTATTTTTCTTATTTATTTAGAATTACCAATGGAAAGTACACGACACTTTGATGAATAGAAGAAACCAGTTCAAAGTGTCTTCCCAATTACAGGTGAATACATCAAAATTTGAATACATAGGAATACTACTTTAAAAACAAAGTTTATTTATATTTTGCTACTTATTACATAATTTCAAATTTTATAATTTTATTTCAAAAATTAATAATTCAAGGTTGTTTCCGTTTATATATATTTTTTTATAATATAAATAGGTCCTAGATCACGAGTGATTTTTTTTTATGAAATTTACCAAAGTTATTATATTTAAACAAGCGAATTACACTCACAACTATAATACACATATTTAGATACTACTAGGAATTTTAGACTAAATTATGTATGTTCGGGGATAACTTCGTCGCTTATGAACCGATTTTGATAATTCTTTTTTTGTTAGAAAGGAGATATCCCAAGTGTGGTACCATGATAAGGAAACCAGGATCTGATGATAGAATTCTAGAGAAATCGAGGGAAACCCTCGAAAATCGTAGTGATTACTAGTGCGTTTGTTAATTATTTTTTTTGTCTACTTACGTTGTATTACTTGTCGGTGTGATTAAAATCGGTTGTTTTCAATTGTAAGCAAACACAATCATATACCTATTATTCAAAATCGACTGATATCTACGTACCAATTTTTGTTGCAATCGATTCATTTTTCGATTTCGATCGATCGATTTTTTTCAATTAACTTCAAAAAAAGGAAGTTCTTAATTCGACTTTTTTACGTGTATCTTATAACTTTTTCAGGGTGTTTGTTTTGATATTTTTTCAATCAAAAGCTGGTGCATGCCATGTGGTCCCATTTAAATTTGATGGAGATCTGACGAGTGTTGAGGTTATCAAAAAGCATCCGTTCACTACAACGTCCGTACATTTATTCTCATAAATTTTTGCATTATCTTAATATAATTACGGAAAGTACGGATGTTACCTCATAAACGTCGTTCGTTAAAACCATTCCCACACTTCTAAACGTCTAACTTCAGTCTTGTTTACAATGGAAGATACCAGTTAAAAAAGCGTCAAAGAAAATTTCTCGACGCTTAGAAGACAATGATGGCATTGTAAGCAATTTAGGTTAGTGTAGTTCACTCAACTCTCGACCAAGCTCCTGCGGGATACACAATCCTTTTCTTCCTACCACTTCATTAGCTTTACAACGCACAAATCAAATACATCTATTTGCGTGTCATTCATTACTCGTTTTGTTCATCGGTTGCTTAGTAAGAGCTTACAAAACCGTCAATGTATCTATAATTGTGTGAGGTGTCATCAAATTGTGTGATTTCTTTAATTTCGTAGTCGGAAAGAAATCCGATACCACGAAACTTCATGTGGTTTGCTCAGCAAATACAATATGAAGTGACTATTGACTATTCTCGTTCCCAGTGACGTACATTTTTTTTTTGATTTAGCATTTTCTATATTAAGGACGTTTCGAATTTCAAAAGGGTTTACTGGTATTATTGTATCACGGATAAATAAGGGCCCTTGAAATTATGGATCGGTTTACCGATTCCTTTATAAATTGATTGATAAGTATTTAATACCCTGATATTTCGCTTAACCCCTATCTTTTATTATTAATCTTTTAAAACAACCGAGTTTGCAGGTTTTGCCTTAAAAAAAAAAGAAAAATAAAATAAAAAACTGCTAAACTGTATTTTCAATTGAAAAGCATCACACAACTTGCGTGATGCATACATTTCGGCTTATTATTTATTTATTTATTTCTCAACTACATATTATAATAAACCAACAAAGTATTTGTAATGAAAACAATATATCGATAAACATTTTTCATAATAAAATTTTTCACATCTACACTATATTATAAATACTATGTAAAACATTAATACAAATTAACTCATATTTAGAATTTGTTGAATTCCATTTTCAATCGTTGATCAAAAATGGAATATCAAATTAAAAAAAAAAAAACAGATATCAATATCACAATAAAGGTTTAGAGCCCGTTCATTACAACCTAACGTCTTTATTAACGGGTTAAAGGTATTAAGGGAATTAATCTTGGTCGCTTTGACCCGCATCAGTGTAGGGTTGCAGCGAATGACGTAATTAAAGCACATTGTTGACGTGGGTCGTTTCGACCTGTTTTTCATTACGACTTTGTTTTGTTTTTAATTATGATTTAATATCGGATCAATGTAGCGTTACTAATTTGGAATGGCGTATGAATTTTGTTGTTTTAATGTGTTAGGTAAAAGCAACGAAGGACGTGTATTCGGAAATCAACTTCTTGTTTTTTTTTTTTGCAGTAAAACTTCTTTACGCATGCTTGACTTGGGGAGTAAGCTGGTGAATACATGATGAGAGCGTTACGAGTAGTGTGATCGGGCGAGGCGGATGGAAGTTGAGAGGGAGATATAAGTTAGTGAAGATAGAAAGAGAATGACGTTATTCTATAGGGCGAGATCGTTTCGTATATTACTGTAGGAGCTAAAGATGATTTACTTCAGTCGTGTGGTCTAACACCCGGTTTTTTGAGTTCCTAACTACTACTACAATACCCTACTACTACAGTCAGAACACGGTCCTTATAAAAAAATAGGTATATTTACATAAAAATAATATGATTTTAAGTTATGCTAAGTTTGTTATGTCATTTCATCATCATCATCATCATACCGTCCAGCCTATTGCAGTCCACTGCTGGACATAGGCCTCCACAAGTTCGCGCCAAAAATGCGTGAACTCATGTGTGTTGCCAATAGTCACCACGCTGGTCAGGCGGGTTGGTGACCGCAGGGCTAGCTTTGTTGCACCTAAGACGCTGCTGCCCGTCTTCGGCCTGTGTGTTTCAAAGCCAGCGGTTAGATGGTTATCCCGCCATCGGTCGGCTTCTTAAGTTCTAAGGTGGTAGTGGAACCTTGTTATCCCTTAGTCGCCTCCTACGATACCCACGGGAAGAGAGGGGTGGCTATATTCTTTGGTGCCGTAGCCACACAGCACATGTTATGTCATTTAGTAACCTATAAGCTTGATAAATATTGATTGAAAGTTTCATCAAACGTTAGCTCTTCAATATAAAAATTCTTAAGAGAGTCCTGCTTAAAAACATTAAAAACATGTGAAGCAACAAAATTACTTTTGATAACGGATTGGCGTAACTGTAACAACTACTGTCTATAGCAGTAACTGTCGAGGGTTCGATTACCAATCACGACAAGTGTTTGAATAGGCGTTACAGTCAGTATTGTGTTCCTGTTGGTGAGTAAGGTGACCAGAGCTCCTGGGGGGATTGGGGATTGGGTCGGCAACGCGCTTGTGATGCTTCTGGTGTTGCAGGCGTCTATAAGCTACGGTAATCGCTTACCATCAGGTGAGCCGTACGCTTATTTGCCGACCTAGTGACATAAAAAAAATCGTAAATAAGTAGAGTAAGGTACTTCTTTATATGTAATTAATTTCTTTTTCAGTAGCTTAAACTCGCTAATCATATACTGTAAGTATCACAATTAGTTACTTAGACAGTTCCTTGTAGGAAACCTAAAAAATCACAATAATATGGTAACCATAAATCATACTTACCACTTCTATACCACGTGTTCAATGTCTAATAATTAGTAATTCCGGACATATTTCTTTTTTAATTGGAGCCCGGTGCTGTAACATCTGTCTCCAATTATTAGACGGGATCGTGAGAGTTGAAACTAGTGTCGATATACATTTGTGTGAAGGACGCTTCCTTTTAAAATAATTATTGCAATTTACTTTATAATAATTGTTTTTGCTCGCAAACGAAAACAAAAAAAAACTTTATTTACATCGACATGAAAACGACGTGGCTAGTTTGTAATATTCTCAACTAAATACACATTATTAGAAATAACTCAATAATTTCTCTTCCAATCTCGATTAAATTTAAATGACACCTCATGACAAATACTAAGTTTGATTTAAAAAAGAATCATCGAAATTAGTACAACTATTAAAAATGTATGACGTGATAATCATTAAAAATACAGTTTATTTGACAACTGTCTCCTTTTTTTGAAGTCGGTTAATAATAACTACTTCAGGATTCGGTTCCGCTTGTTATCGTAGATAGTGATCGTTAGGTACTCATAAATATATTTGCCAACCAGCAGTGGAGCAGTGTGGTAGATTAAGTGGGATAGTACAGGCTGAATCAATCAGTCAAAAACTACTTTCCGATTACTATTTGATAAATTTGAAATGTCTGGTTGAAATGGTTACTTATCTACAAGTTCGCTCAATGTACTACAGAATCTGTACCTACGAGTATCTTAAAACTAATGTGTATCATGTTATTATGTTATTGTTTGTGTAAAGTTTTGATTGAATAAATAACATTTATATCTAAGACGTGTAACTCTGCAAAAGGATGTGGAGTAATTTGAAGTGAATATAAGAGTAATAAAGCTTAAGTATTTAATTAGAGAAGGCGTCATTCTATAAAAATGTTCCATTTCACTTTCATTATAAATCTTTAATTTGTTATAGACAAAGAGATAGCTAAGGGAATAGTACTGAGAGTGTTCGCACATTTTGGTCGTGAAATGCAAAATAAATTTCTGCAAATAACTTAAATAACTCCGCTATCAGAACTTTAAATAGATATAAATAGAAGATGGTAGATTGTAAACGATATTTTTTATTTCTTAGTTTCTAAATACAATACTTTTTATTTAATTCGTATGGCTCTAGAAGGTAATTATAAAATATTTCTTAGTTTCTAAATACAATACTTTTTATTTAATTCGTATAGCTCTAGATTTAAGGCAATTATAAAAGGAGAGAGAAATCCAGAAGGCACCGGCAAGTCTCCGATAAATCTCTCCGGCAATAAATGGTCGGGCGCTTCTACGTTCAATTGAAAGGTGCTACAATTAAATACTAGGAAATTAAATGGACTTTTACCATTTGTAGATCTTTGTTTATAATATATTGTAGAAAATACGTTTTTTGATATATTATATTATTGATTGAATTTTTATTAGTTTTTTTTTCATTAGCTCTTACTCCTCACACTTTTGGGTCATATTTGAATAAAGCTGTTTTTGATTTTGATTTTGATGATAACACAGTTTCGACTTTACTATAAATTAACTGATGCGTGTCTTCCGAAAATTTTAACATCTTCAATCCATAAAATAAAATACACTTTATATCTACTATGTATTTAAAAACGTTAAGTCGAACAAAAAATTTAAAAACCACTGGATGGGTAAAGATGAAATTTGGTTGAGAGGTAGTTTATAGTTATTTGACGTTTGATAGAATGAATTTTTCGATAGCACCGGATTAAAGGGGTATAAGGGGCACAGTATATATAATTATATATATTTATACAATATTACTTATACAAACAATAATTACGCATTTCCGAATTTGGATCAATATACAACGTACAAAGTTTTGTTTGCTTATCAATACATACAAAATTTGTCACGCACTCTAAACAAACCATGACATTTGTATTACAGATTGAGTCACACAAAATTTGTACATTCCGTTCACTAATCATACCTGTACAATTTATATTGGTGCCTTCACGCATCATCAATGAAACATCAGCCAATGTAAATTTGTCGTGTACACAAGTGGCAATCGGGAATCCATTACGTTAGTACATCCCCTACCACGAGTTTAATTGTCACTTGATTTTATTTTTATTCTCACGTGCCAAAATATGAATGACAGAACTAAACATTCCCAAAGTTTGTGAATATAGTATGTTTGAATATAGGCATGGTGGGTATGTAAAGATAGTTTCACTACAGGATGCTATGCTTTATGGATGCGAAAAATTACTCCTACGATTTTGCGGTGTGTAGGTTATAATCATGGGACTGTGCCCATAAGAGAATACAGCGTCTTTTTCCCCCATTTCTCACTCCTTCTGCTTCTCTTTGTCTATCTTTGATACCTTTTCTAATTTTCTTCTTAGTTTCTTTTATGTTCCAGCGTAATTTATTTATTTACCACGAAATGCACTGAATTTTCATAATATGAAGTTATTTTGTCTTTTATTTACCTTTGAGATACTAGTAAAATGTTTTTCTTCTTTCTTTTTTATTTTTGCGTACGAGTATTATGTATTATAACGAAATAAAATGACAGTACCTTAATATTTATTTATTTTTAGTAAATTCTAGAATTCATTTTTATTACTATGATTAGTGTTAACGTTACTATACTTATCAATAAAAACACTAAAATAAAGAACCAAATTGTTTATTAAAACAAATATCAAAAGTTTAAAACTACAAATAAACAATGAATAACATTCTATATTTAAAATGTACTTCAATAATTTTTAAAAATCCTAATTTTCATAAAAAAATGTGATAATACCTGCATTTTAGCCACATGTACCCTTTATTTGAAATAAAAATGAACACTTAGAATTTAAATTATGTTCCATAATGATTTATATTATTGTTATAGTTTTCGCACAAGTTTTCACTTGAAACTCGTTTTATTTTAAACAAATAGTAGGGTAATGATATAAGTAAATACGATGCAGTATTCACTGAATGTTATTCATGTAAGCCTCAGTAATGGATACTACGTACGGAAATTATTTAATGTTGTAAAACGAAACATAAAAAGAATTTTTGATGCAGAAAGAAGGGGTTTAAGTTCAACGCCTTTGTCTGTTGAGCTACCATAAATGGATTTCGCTACTTTTTTTTCACTTTCATAATAGTATGATATTACTGCAATATGGGAACTGTCAGTTATATGATTTATCAAAAGAACTGTTTGATATATGCAACATTATATTCTACAATATTATCATCATTACAGCTTCCTATACAGTCCACTGCTGGACATAGGCCTCCACAAGTTTACGCCAAAAATAACGTGAACTCATGTGTTTTGACCATAGTCACCACGCTGGGCAGGCGGGTTGGTGACCGCAATACTATATTTATATTTAATTATAAATAATCATCATTAATTACACATTCATTCATTGAGGTAGGGCACAGCCTGAAGATTGTGCCGGGGCCCGGAGGCTTCGTCCGGGCCTACCACCGGGGCAAGGTGGCGAACGCTAGCGTAACCCTATCTCGCCCCACCCAGGCGGACGACTGCTCATACGTGGTGATGTTTTAGTCAGTAGGAGTTCTGACATAACCCTCTGGCACCCCCGCGCAGGTATCCATGATGGATTTTCCCCACGTAAAAACAGGGCACAGGCAGAAATATCCTGCTCAAAAACTGGTGCAGCCCGACTGAGGAAGTACCTCAACCTTACAGAAAGTCACAGCTATTGCTCTCAAATTGCTGCGTTCTTCTTGTGAGTGAGTTAGCCAAAGTTCCTTTGAAGGGTCAGGGGAGGGTCAACAACGTGATTGCGATGCTTCTGGTGCTACAGACCTCTGTAGGCTACGGTAACCGCTTTGCATCGGAACCGTATGCTTATTTGCCAACCCAATCGTATTAAAAAGCATTCCTCAGAACTATTGTAAATTATACTCGTAGTATGTGTAACTGTTCGATACTAAAGCTTACTCCCTAAGAATCATTACCGCGATATATAAACATACACATCAAGTAACTTAATTTACTTGATAATCTAAATCTAAACTTTCGAATAATCCCACAGAATTTCACAGAAATTAATCTACAAATTAAGTTCCAATCAGGTAATGGCGTACCTGCATTCAAGCGTGCGTCAATGCATGTTTGAACGGTTAGTGGTTAGACCATAATATTTGAGAATAGAAAGGACTTGTGAGACAGACAGCTACTGAGAAGTTTTTAGTGATGTGCGTCAATCAGTCGATACTATTTTGGGTTTATAATTTTCATTGGGGATCGGTACGTATAAAATAACAATGTTTGATTTAAGGTCAGTACAAAAGAACTTTGGTGTTTATAAAGTAAAACTTCTTTATGCACGTTCGACTTGGGAAGTAAGGTGGTGAATGCGTGACGATAGCGTTACGAAAAGTGTGATCGGACGAGGCGAACGGAGCAAGAGAAAGAGTTGCGAGCACACGTTTTCTTTCTCTCTTACTCTCATAGTCAGTTACGTTTCGTATATCTAAGATACAGTGTAGGCATATTGTGCGGGCTTATTGTAAAATTTGATTAACTTTAGTCGTGCGGTCTAAAGCACACTCGTTTTTTTTTTCAATTTTATATATAATATAGTATTTTTTTATCGATTTAACAACAAAATTATTATATAAAATTATTCAACTATATATATACTATACTATACAATATATATACTATATATATATATATACTATATATATAGATATATATAGATATACTATACAACGCGTCGTGTCCCCTTACTAATTTACTGGAGTGTTAGGTTGACGGTGCTCTTGAGGTGATTGCCGTATTTCGCATTGCAAATGCTTCCTAGTCTTGTTCTCCGAAATTTGAACCATCCATTCATTTAATATTACCCATAACATTAATTATTTAGAAAATCAAACACAATCTGAATTTGATGTGAATTGGTTTTACAAAAGGCATCTAATATACGATACAAATGATTAAAACTTACAAATAATTAATTACATATTTCAATCGCATTATTAATCGCATATTCTGTAAAATTAATTTGCAGATTATTGCAGTATAAATCATGTTCAATGAGATATGTGTTTATAAATATTACGATTTTATGAAGCGATAATACTATACAACATAGAATAAGCGTAATTTAAAGTCCTCTTAAAGTAAATATACAAATATGAAAACAATATTTTATAATATATACAATACGCAAATGTTCACTATACTACCATTATCATTAACATCATCACTTATGCCTTTTGCAGCCCACTGCTGGACATAGGCTTCCACAAGTTCGCGCCAAAATAGCGTGAACTCATGTGTATTGCCTATAGTCACGCTGGGCAGGCGGGCTGGTGACCGCAGTTAGTAACCACACTGGGCAGGCGGGTTGGTGACTCAGTGACTATACTATGCTATCATTTACAAATAAATTTAATTGGATGTTTATTAAAAAATTAAACAAATTAATAAATCTACTCGATGACTCTCACAACACAAAAACCGCAACGTTACACATCGAACTTATGAGAACTAATATAATCAATGAATCCGATTTAACAACGCTAATTCTCTCCTACATATCTTAAATATTAAAAAATAAAATACCATCAGGTTGAAAAGCCTTTAAAATATATGGATCTACAAAGGAGAATAGGTATTTTCATTTTAGAATACAATAATATTGTATGAAGATATTTCGTAATATAAGACCTTACGCTTCAGTGGTTGAGACGGTATTGAACACGAATTCAGCGATATTAGTTTCAATATTCAAAGCTTTTGATAAAAATATGGAATTTTGTTATCAAATAATGGGAGGCATATGCAGCTACTGTTAGCCTGTTTAAGAACCGGTATACATGGTCTATTGTTAAAATGAGTAGTGATATAATTTTTGTTTTAAATGCTTAAGAATAGTCTTTGTTGATTAAGGCATCATTACTCAGCGTATAAACCACTAGATTTTTAGGTTCTTAAATCAAAAATGATTATTTTAACAGATGTAGAAATGTTAAAATTAAAATCGTTAAATTGGAACAAAAAACATTGTCTATTTTACATCGCTAAATGAAAATAAGAAGAAATGGTCTGATTTTTTATACAACTGGGTCGGCAAAAAAACTTACGACTCACCTGATGGTTGGTGGTTTATATTTATTAGTATTTTTTTACATAGTAGCTTATGTAGGCGTCTCCAACGTCAGAAGCATGAGCGTTTCGCCGAGCCTAATCCAAATCCCCTAGTCACCTTACTAATCGCAGGAACACAACACTGCTTAAAAGCAGCTTTATTTAGCTGTGACCTTCTGTAAGGTCGAGGTTGGAGGCTAAGTTGCTCGGGGCTACACTTCCTTTATGCTCCAGATTTGACTTTTCGTTTGTTTGCGTCACTTTCATCTATTTTCGGACAAAATAATTCTAGTATTTTCTGGTAAAATCTTTATCAAAACTCCCGTAACAATAACCAGAACCCCTCATTCCATATATTCAAGAAGACAAACCTATCTTATTTGTTTGTGAGAAAATGTCATTTATTATAATATTGCTTCTCATTTCACGATCTAATTTCCCAGCGTCTTGTATTCGATTTCGATCACAAACATATTTTGCATTTAATATGATTCTTACTGTCTTACGGATAAGGTTTACCTGCCTGTAAACCACAGGATGTTAATATTGCTCGGTTTCAAAAAACAATAAAGCTAAATGATTTCAACCTTGAAACCTAGAAATAAGGTTTAAAATTGCTCGAGACAAAATAGAGGATCTGATAAGGCGTTCGTTACAAATTCAAAATGTATATTTTTTCATTTCGTAGAAGGCCTTAGAGTTATGCTTAGCCAATACAAAAATATTAGTCCGAGATAAATACGTGATTTATCTCCCGGTGACTGGATTAAACGTTTTTTGGTAAATAATAACGGTTCGGATTTCTTCGTTTTGGTGACGTTTCGATTTGATTTACATGTCCATCTTATAAATTCAATAAGTCTTATCTAACACATCAGAATTCAAAATTCCGTTAAACAAATAATTAAATAAATATTTTACATGCATTTGCCCCAACCCCGTTAACGCACTTGCTATTTTATATTCTATTGTAATTTGATCTAATTTCTATAACAACTATTTGTATACTTCCTAACCGCTTTTCTATGCCCTGTCCTATACCCAAAGGTTGTCTGGACGAAATCGTTCTTTTAGCGATAAGACCGCCTTTGTACATCTTTTTCTAATTGTACTACTTTTGTTTGTATCTTTTAATGGTTTGCAATAAAAAATATTATTATTATTATTATCCTCATTTTTAATTCAGGGTTGTTGCTTCGATTTAGACATCGAATTGTATAAATTTCGCATGTGTATTCTGTTCATATGCATTCATTGCTAAAACTATATCAGTTGGCTGTGACCTTCTAACTCAGGCAATAAGTTTGTTTTAAATATAACTAGGTCGGCAAACAAAATTATGGCTCACCTGATGGTAAGCGATTACCGTAGCCTATAGATGCCTGCAACACCAGAAGCATCGTAAGCGCGTTGCCGACCCTACCCCCATTTTCCCCAGTAGCTCTGTTCACCTCACTCACCACAGGAACACAACAATACTTGAAAGCAGCATTATTTAGCTGTGATATATGAAGGCCGAAGTACTCCCCTAGTCGACCTAAGTTTATTTTGAGCAGGAAATTTCCTACTGTGTCCCACCTCAGTTCAGTAAGTAACTACCTATTCTAGGAACAGAACACCTTGTCTCTATTAAATATATATACATTAAGCAAATTCAAATTAAAAGAATATCCAAAAATACATATTCATAGGTATCTGAACCAGAACGATATTCTGTTAAAATTACAAATATTTGATTTATTCGGTTTGAACCCGAACTTATTGCACAGTAGTCGCTGTTCATCACTTACCTCATTAATATTAGAATTGATCGATTCTGCTTGTAAGATCAGACTGCTGAGAATAGGCTTTTTCTTAATATAGAAGAAGTGTCATAACATTTTCCGTTTACAGGGTTTTAGTGAAATTTAAACATATAACTACGGACTTCACAAAATATAAAACTGAAGCTTTTTATTTAGTTTACATGTTACTAAAACAAATTAATATTATTAAACAAGGATATTATAACACTATTAGATATAGTAATGTGTTGAAAGAAACAATAAAAACTCCGATCAGAGCGAAACGTCAGCAAACTTCCAATAATCCTTTGGAGTTCAGTAGCGCCGTGACACAGTCGGGTAATCGTTTAATTAGGTGCAACGGAGTCAAAGAGTTAACCAAGATTAGTCTGTCTTATTGGACTTTGTTACTATATTTATTAAAGTCATTTTGTTTCTTGTTACTTTCCTATTTATCCTTCTACGAAAAATGAAGAATGACGTGTTATTTTTGGTGGATTATTACCAATGACAAAGAAAAATAAAGTATAAAGTCCCTAGAAAATCTAAGCCGTTTCAACAAATAGAAAATATAGAAATTTCAATGGAAAATAAATGGTTTAAATTTATACACTGGAAATATTCCTTTTTCGTTGGAATGAGGACTATTTTCAATTGTAAGTGGGCTACAATACTGCGTAGATATTCTTGTTAAAACCTCAATTATAGTAATCCAAAAATAGGTTTAGGACAGACATGAAATTGGTCTTGCTTCTATACCATTGCACATTAGTTAGTTTTGCTGTACATTGCTCTTAATATAGCAAATTTTAGTCTCGTGAACAAAAAATTCGTAGATAATTTCGAAATATCGAACTCCACAAATTAAAACTAAAAAAACATGGTAAATATACCGTTTTAAATAATTTTAGTAAATTTTATTATGGCACAGAGCGTCACAGTACGACTTCTTCATAAACATACTTTCATACCTCTGTTAGTTTTGGATTTTACATAGAGAAAGGGAGTAAAAAGACTTATGTCGGTCGACAGTTGTCTGTGTACATAATAATTAATTTCATCATCATATTAAATAGGTATACAAAATTTTTTGGACCAATGTCGATACATCTATTAAAACTGATGACGTTTCTTATATATGCACAGACACACACACACACACACACACACACACACACATAATTAATATTTTTATATTCTGTGATATCGATTAATATTGTAAGCCTCGGTGGATGTGGGGTGTATCCATTAACACGGGTTACCACCCGGCACCCTTGCCAGTTGTTTGTTAAAACTTATTATTATCAATAAAATATTTTGTATATAGTATTTTAGTATCTTTTATTTCTCAAATTAACGTGTGTGAAATCACGGCCAAGTTAGTTTACAAATAAAATTGTATCATCGCATGAGTTCTTTTCCCTTACAACACAAAAACTTCGATCTTATCTACCACAGCGAATATAATGTCAATCACCTAACTAATTGAATGAATGCTTGATTGAATTTCCATCCACTGTCCTTTCCCTAGGGGAAATGAATAGTTTCCTGCTACGATGGATTTATAGTTATCGAAGTGGTAGCTCTTATTTGTATGATCTTAGAGGCTAAAATACTTTAAGATGATTTGTGACGTTTTAAAACTGTATCGTTGTTTTTTCGAGCGAATTCAGTAATCAGATTGGCATTAAAGTTGAATTACGCCTACATATATATGTGTGCTTAGAATACAAAAATGAATTTTGACTCTGAAAAAAATGTTAAATATGAGTATTGTCGATAAAATGCACAGAACTAAATTATTCTCACATAGTTTCCTATACTCTAAAAGGAGAAACTATGCGGATTGAGTCTGTATATGTACCTACTACTGCTGTCGAATCACAATATGAAATTATATGTACTTGAAGATAAGAAATGGTACTTGTTATATACAATTAGCCATGACACGCTGTTGTACCTCTAAAAAATTTGGATTTAAGAGTTGTCTGTGTATTTTCATTTTCTCATTTTTAACTTTTAACAAACAAGGTAACAATTTTAGCTTGAAAGAGAATATTCTATATCGGAGACGGTCATTAATTTAGAGCGAAAAAGATACTTCGGTGCAGCGTCCTGACGCTGGCTGTCGGAAGGTTGGCTGCATTATAGCGATCCAGTCAAGGTGACAAGACCTCGACGCGTCGCACGATTGAGAAGCAGTTTGTGAAATTCATTAAAACGAAGATTTTGGCATTGAGATCGTAGTACCGCACTGTTTGCCCACATGGTGTCTGAATAGATTTAGAATAAAGCTGTCTTCAATATATAGATATATACATATAACCATTATTCGGCAAACAAGCGTACGGCTCACCTGATGATAAGCGATTACCGTAGCTTAAAGACGTCTGTAACACCAGAAGCAAAGCAAATCCCTTGTCGACCCTATCCCCAATTCCCCACAGAAGCACTGGTAACCTTACTCAACAACAGGAACACACCGCGTGAAAGCAGTATTATTTAGCTGTGATCTTTTGGATGGTCGAGGTACTACCTCTTTCAAGCTGCTACATATTTTGAGCAGAAAATTTCCTGTGGTGCCCTACCTCAGCTATTCAGATATATCAAAAGTTTAGCTAATCTACTAGTTCTTTGTTATATTGTATAGCAAAGAACTAGTATATAAAAGAGTTTAAATACATTATCAGATTCAAATACAATACTTTAAGATTTATGTGCAAGAGCCTTTATTCCGTACAAAAACTCCAAATAAACTGAATTCAAGTCATGTCAGCGAGTCTTTCGAATAAGGGTAACTGGGTAAAGTACGGATATCCGATAGCGGTTAATTTATTTACTCACCGGGCTCCGCGCAATTGAACCGGATATTTTCACTCGGATAAGGTTTGGGCAGGGCATAGCTTTAGAACAGGTCTTAACGTGAAATTGGAAGGGTAAACTGCGAATCGGAAAATCTTTTAAGGCTGGTTCGGTAAGACGTTATAATAAAATTTTGCTGAGTACAGGATCTTAATGGAGTTTTTACTTTTAGTTTTACGAATATTAGATGATAATTGTAACGATTTTTTTTAAATGTTCTGGTTCATATATGGTAAAAATACCTTTAAAACTTCGGTCGCAAGTTAATTTCAATATATAATACCATTAGAACGCTTACTTACGAGTACTAAGTAGTTTTGAAGAAAAATCTGGAATTATAATCAATTAGAGTAATGTAGTAAAAATAAAACATTCCTAGGATTAAGAGCAGGGCCTGCTTCATTTTGTTGATAGTTACAGAGACTCAAAAATAAATATAGATGTATATTGGTTACAAAAAATATGACTCAAGACGGTAACTGAATCTACAATCCTGCAAGGGAAAAGAGTGACTGATAACTGCGTCAACGAGTTAGTCACTTTTTTTAATAATCAAATACCTATACCTACATAAAACTTGAAGCAGCCCCTCTGGGAAAGTACCTCAATATTACAGAAGATCAGACCTAAATAACACTGCTTTCAAGTAGCGTTGTATTCCTGTGCTGTGTAAGGTGGCCAGAGATTCTGAAGAGAGTCAGGGGTAGGATTAATAACGGGCTTTTGATGCTTCTAGTGTTACAGGAATAATAGGCTACCATCACCGCTTACCATCAAGTGGACTGTAAGTTTGTTCGTCTATCTAGTCGTATAAAAAACAAATAGCAATATCTCAATATTCTAGTTCTCTTTGCCAATTTAAAAGAAATTTAGTAATTTTATTTACAATTTTAAGTTTTAGCAGTGACAATGGCTAACTGTAAATTACCGCCTTATTAATTAATAATGTATGTTAGGAAGAGTCAATACAAAATAATAAAAATGTTTAACTGAACAATTAAAAGGTACTCCTGATATAGACTGAACTAATTATTTCTGTACGATTTGATCTAACCTCTCGAACTTTCCTATCGCAAGCTACTAACACTTTAGGTTACAACGATATTTCTTATGACGGTTAACGGTTATTATTGACGGGTAATTTTGGTAAAACCCGATGTTAGGGGCGACAAAAAGCTACAAGATTATCGTTTTATTAATATATATTAATCGGATTTGATTGTTACTTAGTAATTTCTTCAAGGCTCTCCTGTCTAAAATCTTATGAATTTTACTAAGTATTTTTTTTTGTGTTAGCTATAAAATGTTTTTAATAAAATAATATTTGTATCATACATAAAAATATGTAATTGCATATACCATGTATGATATTAATTACGACAATGACAGTCGACATAAAGATATAATTCTATACAAGTGGGCTCAGTTTTAACTTACACATTGAAAGCTATAGAAAATTTTCATTATGACTTTTGATGTTTGTATTTTTGTAGTGTTTTTCCTGAATTCGAACACAGGAATTCATCCTACTGGAGTCTTCAATAAAGAGGAGTTAGTTATTAACGAATTTCAAAGTTAACACTACGCTAAATTATCAATTTGTCCATATCGTACATACATATATACATGTATTACATACATTACCTACAAATAAATACAATATAAACACCTAAATTTTATTTTTAAAATATTAAGGCTTGAATTTTAAAAGTCTGTCATTGTCTTTGTCGGCATTTCTCAATAAATTTTTCATTACAAACCAGTGATAGCTCCTCATTAACTTAAAATTTAATTATAAATTTCGATTCAAAAATACTTTCAAGAGCTTATTTGAATAAATTATATTTTAATTTGATTTAAATACAAAATACGGAACTTTAATTTAGAATAAGATGATGTTTCTCTAAATAAAGGAATAATGTAATTATAGTCTCGTTGTTTATTAAATAAATTGAATCATACCTTCATTCGAAATTTAAATTATATAGTACAATTTTAATTTAAACTCTGAAAACAAAGTCAAGACGTGAAACTTTAATACTAGAAGCCTTACGAAGGCGGTAAGGAGGCAAATGGTATTATGAAAAGTAGGTCAGACTAAAGCCTAATGAAAAAAGAATGCTTAAAGCTATTTACTCTTGTACATACTTAAATGTAGACTTAGCTACTACCAATGCTCGAGTAATAATGCAGATAAATTACTTGTTGGCATTATTACGTAACTCAACGATATTAATAAGTGATAGTTCAAAACAATTTTATCTGGAAAATTATTGAATAATTATGCAATATGTCTCAAAAAATAGTTCTTTTATAGGTAGGTATCGAACCAAATAAAAGTCGAATCGTAATAGAATTAAAAATAAATTACTTCCTGTCATACCTTGCGTATAATTTCAATACACATAGTGCTCTTTCTTCTAAATGGGAAGAGGCCCAGCAGTGGGATATTACAGGCTGAAGCGAGCGAGCGAGTGTAACCAGTCTTAAGAAATGTGTGTATAAACTTAATACGTCTAAAATTATTCATCAAAAATTTTAAAAATTCTAATATGCCAACTCGTAAATATACATAAAAATTTAAATAAAAAAACAGTCAAAAAAAAAAAAAAAAAATGTTTAAAAAAACAGTGGCGAAACTATTACACGCTACACTGACACACACATATAACACACATATTACTAAGAAATCTGAATTACGCTAAGTTGAAAAACCTCTAATGACAAAAAAAAACCGAAGTTGACGTCTTTGCCCGACTTTTGATTTAAATCACAATTGTTCGTAAATATTTACTGAAATTCAAGGAAACGAAAATATGAAAATATACG
Organism: Melitaea cinxia; assembly: GCF_905220565.1. Taxonomy (NCBI): domain Eukaryota; kingdom Metazoa; phylum Arthropoda; class Insecta; order Lepidoptera; family Nymphalidae; genus Melitaea; species Melitaea cinxia. The sequence continues at coordinate 1,788,753 of NC_059399.1, read as the reverse complement.
TATATAAAGTATGACTCTCAAATCCCAAAAGCGATTTGTATCAATTGATATACGAAACTTCGGGTAAGGAAACCCACAAGCTGGAACGAATTCCTATGGGATGCCGTGAGAGTGATTGAATTAGTTTTGTGTTTAAATTGTAACTGAAGTTTGGATGGATATATTTTCGTTTCGATTTTTCTATTATGGTATTTTTTCTTAGTATTATATTGTATTTCATCTAAACTTTTTTATATTCCTCATAGTTCTGTATATGTATTAACATATACTTCATATATTAACAACTGTGGTGCATGTGCCGTGTTGGTGCCTACACACCGGCGGGTGTGGATTCGATTTTCGCTCGGGATGGATTCTTTTAGGTGGGGAAATCCAACAAGAGACCAAGTCTCGGAGAGGACATTAGCAAGTCGGTCCCGGTTGTTATCCTGGACACCTGATAACGATCGTTAGGTGCTGTCGGTAGAAAAGAGGTCAATGGCCAGCCGTGGGATGTTGCAGGCTGAATCGTGATCATGATCTTGATATGTTTAATATTTTATACAACTAGGTCGGCAAACAAGCGTACTGCTCAACTGATGGTAAGCGATCACCGAAGCCTGACTGAGCTAACTGAGGTACAGCAGGAAATTTCCTGGTCAAAATATGGATCAGCCCGACTGGGGTAGTACCTCGACCTTACAGAAGATCACAGCAAAATAAACTGTTTTCAAGCAGTATTGTGTTCCTGTTGGTGAGCAAGGTGACCAGAGCTCCTGGGGGGATTGGGGATTGGGTCGGCAACGCGCTTGCGATGCTTCTGGTGTTGCAGACGTCTTTAAGCTACGGTAATCGCTTACCATCAGGTGAGCCGTACGCTTGTTTGCCGACCTAGTGACATAAAAAAAAAAGAGTATCTATACACATATGACTTTTTATTGCAAGTCTTACAAATAGCAATATAAACTGAAAATAATTAAAGTTTGTTAAGAATAGAATTATATTTAATGCCACAAACTCATATAAGTCATTTATTATTGGTTATCCACGTGTTCTGGACACGCGCGGCTCGTGAGTGCAAATGACAGTTATATCAATATACGCACAGCGACGTTGCAGGTGTCAATGTTTAAAGCCTTATAAATTTATAAAAACAAAGAAAATAAATAATAAAGTGTTAATTTAAATTAATCTTTTATTGAAAAAAAAAACTGATATAAATTTCGGAATACAATTAGGCATACGTGTTCAAGATGCTAAAAATATAAACATAGTGGTAAAATAAACAAGGCAAACAAATACAAGTTAAACTTACTCGTATGTCTAAGCTACAATAAATATTTGAAATTAATTGACCAGAAAAGTTACATTAAAGACAAAAGCTTGAGAACATTGGACATCATCATCTCGATTAGTTGTATTTAGTCATTATACCTGAAGATTTAATAAGAAAATGAATAAGGTGAACCAAATACCTAAAACTTCGCGCGCTTCAGCCTGTAATATCCCGCTACTGGGCATAGGTCTCTTTCCCCATGTTGGGGAAGGATCAGAGCTTAATCCACCACGCTGCTCCAATGCAATATTCCCTACTATGAGTAACGATCGCTATCAAGCGTAGATGATAACAATCGAGACAGACGGCTTAACGTGCTCTCCGAGCCACGGTGGAGCCTTTTAGACCCACTAGGACTGCACAAACACCCAGACCACGGCAAACACTTGTATGGCCAATAAAAATGTTTCTCGTGTGCGGGGACCCATGGCTGTGACCGTTGCGCCAACGCGGCGTCCACTATAAAACTCTGTGTTTTATTTAAAATAAAAACATATTTTATTATTTTACAGTAAATAAGTTCAAGATAAACTTCTAAACGTTTATGTGAACACACATAGTTTAGATTTTTTTATATTACTAGTCTATTAAAAATCATATAGTGGGTCTGAATATAAGCGTTTACAGAAGCATTATAAGCGCTTTGTCATCCTTACTCTTGTTGTCAAAACAGTGGAACCTCAGACCATATTCGCCACAGATACATAACAACTTGAGAGGCGTATTTTATATTTTTTATCTGTGAGCTTTATTTAAAGGTACTTCCTCATTTGGGATGCTTCTCATTTTCCTAGCTAGCTAAAGTAATATTATGCATATAGTTCAAAATAATTAATTACTTAAAAACATATTATATTGGCATATTTTTTAATTAATTAACCCATTTTATTGAACTGTACGTAAGTACGAAGTCAAGACTACAGATTAAAAACACATTTATGAAAAACTAAAAAAAAAATGAGTAATTTGAATATAACCATTATTTTTCCACTGAAAGGAGTTTAAATTTTGATGCACAATGGCGATACTAAAAGCGAATGTGCATCTTGACTATAATACAAATTGAAAATAGAATTCACGTATTAATAAAACAGACAAATTTCAGCACTATTTCAATGATTGTAAGATTCAAAATTCAAATACACTATTTTTTACGTGCAACCGTGCGCTTGGACAACGTGTTCCTACATTCGCATTCAGCAAGCCTCTTATCACGTGACCCGCATAAATGTATTGTGTTTCAGTAAACAGTACAGACAAATTCAATCCCTATGTCAATAGGATACAGGCGTTATTTGAGTTGGCAATAATGTCGCCACGTGTTGCCTACTGTACGGTGGAACGGCTTCATCTGTTCAGGCGAGTATTTCGGCCATGTTTTTCTAAAGCCGCTGGATAAAAGTTGCGCCTTTTTAGTGCTTTAAATTCTTTTTATACATTGAACTGCGGACTGAATTAAAATGGTAATTATTTTCTTTTAGAATTGTATTATTTTAATCATTCTCTAGTTATTTAGGTATATTTAAAAACATCTATGATATTAAAATTGGTAACACCATTAAAGTATTATTTTAGCTAAAAATGAATTATATACTTGGTTATATTTCTGGTGTAGTTTTCTTGACTTTTCTCACTTATTAATATTTAATCCACCCAACAAGCTATTTATATATTTTCCAAGATTCTAAGGACAGGTGTGGGGTCCAGGTTAGGGTTGCCAGATGGTCGGGATTCGTCGGGATTATCCCGACATTTCGTATGATGTCCAGAGTCCCGAAAAAATACTAAATGTCCCGACAAACAACAGCAAAACAAAAATCTAAAACTATCGCGATAATAAATGTAATGCGAAGTACATGTGGCAGTAATTTATCAAAAAGGAGTTCAAATTACTAATAATTATAATACTTATTAGAATAAGTGATTGTGATAATTAATGATCTCAGAATCTGCCAAAAATTGTTTTTTTTTTTTGTTTATTGTTTTTGTGATTTTTATTTTTATAATAAAAAGTAATTTTGTTAATTGTTTTTGTGATTTAAATTTTTATTATAAAAAGTGATTTTTATAATTCTTAATATTTATTTGTCCCGTTGGTCCCGACCCTAATCCCAAAATCCCGACTTTTTGAAAATTTGTCCAGATATTTTAGTCTACCCATCTGGTAAACCTAGTCCAGGTCTATGAAGTAGTGACACGAGTGCGGCGTTTGATGTACAGAGAAATTAAAATGACCTTGTAGGTGGGGACAGGTAAGCATTATATGTGAATCTGGACAGACAATTGTATGGGATGTATATGTGTATGTGAGTGTGAGTATATGCATACATTTAATTAAAAAAAATCTATGTATATGAATAAAAAAATAGCTATAAACAGTTGGCTGTAACCTATAACACAAGAATTAAGTTGCTTACCGTAGGAACAGATGACCGTGTGTGAACTCTTAAAAAATGGCAATGAAACAAACTAGCTTAATACTGTACTCATAGAATAATAATAAAAATAAATTAATAAGTTGTCTGTTAAAACCTCACCAAGCGCCCCCAATAAAGTTTTGTACTTAGAACATCATTAAAATTATCAAGGGACAGTCTGGGTTGTACGGACTAAAACAAGGTAAGGATTTTAATACGGTAAATTGATGTTTAACTATCCCACAATACCCGTAAAACAAGCGGTAGATAACGTGTGACACTATTCAGGTGTTTGTTTTGATAAAGAGCGTTACGACATTATGTTTTGGAATTTTAAACATTTAACTTTTGCGTAATAGCCGTTTTAGACATTACATAACGTTCAATTTTCTACGTAATTCTAAGTTTTTTTGTGACTAGATTTAAAAATAATTTGGTTTTAAGTTGTAATTATTACTAGTTATAATTAAGACACAACTTGTTGTTACAACTGCTGTGTGGTTTCGGCAGTATAGAATATAGCCAATCCCTCTCTTCCTGTGGGTATCGTAAGAGGCGACTAAGGGATAATACATTTCCACTACTACCTTGGAAGTTAAAAAGCCGACCGAGATCTTACTAAAGAATCGTTGAATTTTACATTTTTTATAACAAAATTATATAAGTATTAGGTAATGAGAATTGTTGAGTATGCAATAGGCTGAGGCGGATTGAGCTCCGCCACTCCGACCTTCTCCTACAGGTAAGCCTATGCCCAGCAGGTGAATGTTAAAGGCTGAATCAATAAGCATCTGCATATTATGCTTGATATACACATGTATATTTTGGTCGTAATCTTTATTCCAAGGAGAATCGGCTTATCAACCTTATCATTATGAAATAAGTAAACTTAAAAGTTCTATAAAAACTTAAACTAAGCTCAAAGTTACAAAAAGAGACACGTTGCACACACAACTTGTCTATACTTTAGGTTTATGAAACTTTTAAGAGCTTTTCTTATAAATTTTAATTATCATGGTTACTATTATTTTAACAAATGCTAAAAATAGTTTGAAGTTTAAGTCCGTTGACAAGCTAAAGTCAGTTAATGCTAAAGAGTTTGTTTAAAGTTAGCCAAAGTATAACGATAACTTATATTTTGGTGTAAAATGTAAACATTAGCGATTTAATATCGCTCTCTCAATAATTATATATTTATTATCCGTAACATAAAAATAATAAATATATATTACTAATTTTATAAAATAAAATATCTAGGTGAATATTTCTAACAGTTTCATACAAAAACTACTTCATACAACAAAAGTAATTCGCTTCGTACATAACTTGAGTTCTACAATGACAATTTGCCTAATTTTCATTCTTAAATTACTAGGGTATCAGAAGTAATGTGGGTAAAATCGCTTAACGCATCTTACTTATACTTTATGTCGGTTCAGGAAAATTGATAAATTTGGAGTAAATTTTTAATCCGTACATATACTAAATAATTTATATATGATAAAACAGGGTTGTCTGGAAGAAATGGCCAATTATCCATAAAACCGCCTATTGTACTTCACTGTCTATAACTATCTTTCTGCTTTGTTTGTAATGTTGTATTTGTAGTGTACAATAAAGTATAATAATAATAATAATTTTATGTAAGGAAATGTTATTCATGATATATACTCGTATAAAAAACGCAAAAGTATGTCATTTAAGCCACGCTATTTAAGACAATACAAAATTTAATTAAAATTTAGTTTGGATAGTTTATTGGTTTTTCGCTGAGATTCTGTTTTATGAAAAGAGTTCTTTGTCTCAGTACACTCGGGTGAACTTTAACTTAAAACAGGATTTTGTTAGAATTCTATCAAAAGCTCTTCAACCGACTTTATGAAAAATAAAAGTAATTTCAGCGTTTTCTTGGAAAAATATAAGTGGAATTTATTTTAAATTAGCTAATGGATGCGTTTTTCACTGCGGGATTGTGGTTGAACTACTAGCTATAATGGATGATATTTTCTCCACAAATACATTACGCTTCAGCCTGTAATATTTCACTACTGCGCATATGCCTCTTTCCCCATCGGTACCAGTTGTTATCACTTATACCTGATAGCGATTGTTACTCATAGTAGGGAATATATCCGCCAACCCACCTTGGAGCAACGTGGTGGATTAAGCTCTGATCCTTCTCCTACACGGGGAAAGACGCCTATGCCCAGTAGTGGGATATTACAGGCTAAAGCGTTCTCCGTAGATACATAACACGAGGTAATATGCAAGGCAATCAACGTGGTAACAAGCGTGGTAAATCTTGAGCTTTGACTATTTTTCCTACATGGAAAAGGAAACATGTGCCCAGCATTGGGATATTGTAGGCTCAACCTGGGTGTTTGTGGTTGTGTATTATGTGCGCATGCAAACCCCCGACACGGGAATAAATTCTAGTGGGGGCCCTTAATGTGAGACGTTATTTACAAAATAAAAAAAAATTGTTTAAAAAATATACATATCTTTAGCAAAATAAGCCTGAAGGAAAAAAACTGGTACAAGTTGGTAATGTTTTAGTTTTGTCTTATTAGTCCCTTATTTTTAATCGGCAAGATGTAGGTAATATACAATAATCCGAATAAAAAATGCATTGCTAATACTAAGAAATTATGAAAAATATTTACAAAAGTATAGACACTAGATTAATTGCAGCCTTATCTAGGAAATGTCTCAAGCTTTCATACGAAAATGGAACTTTTCATACTAATAGTATTAAGCTAACAACTATTTCTTCTCTTTCAAAGACTCCTTTAAACTCGGATAAAGCAAGCACAGTTTAAAAAGTAGCCTTATAATTTCTCAGCTGAAAGCCGGCTTGGATTTCAAAGTGTTAGCAAGTGACGTTCGATGGGACTCGTTAAAGAAGCACAAAGCGTCCATTGTGCTGCCCAGACAGCGTCAAATGAAAATAGAGCCATATTTCAGCTAAAGATCCCATTCATCTAGTCTTACATTAGATTTATTGATGCGGAAAATTCCGTTACATGTTAAGATGTTTTTGTTTTACTAATTTTTAATGTATAGATAAATTATCTATTGTCCAATTGTTAACGCCTTACTTATGAAAACATCTAACCCTTAACTTTGCGTTGACTGTGTTAATGTGCATAAAATTTTGTGTCCGATTTTAATGTAATGTAAATAAAAATAATTGAGTTAAAAATAAAATAATAGAAAATATATTGTTTAAAAAAAAAGTGGTTTTGGACATTATGAGTTACAACGGTTAAGTAGTAATACGATTTTTACTATATTTTTTTTATCTCTTTCGACTGAAATACAAAAAAAAATAGCTACGATCAAACAATTGTTTTATACTACATAGTATAACAAATTATGATTTTCGGAAAAGATATTTTTTCTTGTAAAAAATAGATTTAATCTATTTAGACATTCTTTGGTACTTTTTCTAGATTTATTTTATTTATTTCATTTGACACCTTTAATTTAAATTAATAAATAAATTTTGATAGCTTTTATTAATTTTTTTTAACTAACACAGAGAGATGTTAAGAATTATTGTACCTGACATTTAATTTTAATTTTGATTTCAATTTCGATTTAGATTTTTGATTTTAGTCTTGATTTTGGTTTTGATTTTTGATTTTGGTTTTACTTTTGAATTTATATTGAATAAGGTGATAATTTGTGATATTGTAATTTTTTAATTTGAATTTAAATTGAATAAGTCATTATTTTTAAGCTTTTAATTGATTGAATTATGATTTTAGTTTTAATTTAAATTTTGTTTTAATTTTAATATTGATTTTTGTTTCTTTTTTGATTTTAATTTCAGTTTTGATTGAATTTTAGTTATGACTTTGTTTTTTTTAATTATTGTAATATTGATTGTATTTTAGTATTGAATTTAGTGATGATTTTAATTTTGGGTTTGATTGAATTTAGTATAATTATTGATTTTGATTTTAGTGATGTTTGATTGGATTTTGATTTGTTACAATTATTGAAACTAACATAGTTTAGGAAAAAAATGTAACTAACAAAAATAAGGACATAATATGTCTGAATTAAATTATTACTATTATTATTATTATTAATTTCAAAAATCTTGTCTTGCACAAACAAAACTTATCGACATGATAATATAAAATATCTTTTTAATAAAATGATAAGAAAGTTTGACGCTCACGCCCGAGTTACCGCGAAGATAATTCAAAATAAAACACCCCAAACAAACTAAACCGAACATCTGTTGCTGACAGCGTTGTGAAGTTGATTTTTTGGTCAAATTTATTTTATCTCTAGATTGAACCGCAAGCAATATTGTCAGAGCTAAATTGAGCTACCCTCGCCATTATAGGCGTATTCTAAGATAATATTTAAAAAAAATATGTTTGTTCTGGGTGACTGTTTTTATGGTTCCCTTAAGTGGACTAAAGAACGTTAAGCTATCGGTGTCGGTTACCTAACGCTGATCGTTACTTATAGAAAGCCCGCCAGCCTGATGTCGTAAACGTTGTGGATTAAGTTCCAATCCTTCTACTACATGGAAAAAAGGCTTCATGCCCAGCAGTGCGACGTTACAGGCTTAAATAATTTATCAGCATATAAGACGCTGATTTGTAAAATTATTCGCAAGACAAATACAAGACAATTTTCATTTCACACCACTTCAACCTATCGCAATCCGCTGCTGGACATAGGTCTCAACGATTGCGCGCCAAAAATGGCGTGAAATCATATCCGTTGTCCATAGTTACCACGCTGGGCAGGCGGGTTGGTGACCGCAGGGCTGACTTTGTCGCACCGAAGACGCTGCCGTCCGACAAGATAATTACCAATTAAAAATATTTAAACAAAATTATGCAGCTCATCTAATAAACTTATCTATATAATACATATGTATTAGATAATATTGTTGAAAAAGAACTAGAAATGTAAATACACTCAGTGGAGGATAAATTCCCTTTGAGTGAATTCGTTTCAGACGACCATTGTGTAAGTCGAAACAAACAAGTTTACGCATCTGTGAACGGTTGTAAGAAGTTCGAAACTTATTTTCTTCTCACTTTAACAGCTCCGTATCGTTGTATAAAAGACACTTGGAATTTAATATTATATTGAATGAGACTATCTTTACATATCATTTTTTATGGATTTATATTTAAAAAAGGTTTAGATATGGTGGACTGAAATTAAATGAACTAAGTGAGGATGTACGTATTTGTCTGACTTTTTTTACATTACCATCACAATTTTTTACATCCCTAGTACGTATGCTTGGCTTGCGCCGCCTCTCGTGCTCGACTTCAGACTCGTCCTGCCCTTCGCATGATGCCGCCCCGAGTAATAGCCCCTTTGGCTCTAGAGTAAGTCACCCAATAGGCAAAAACATTTCTTTCATATAGCTTTTCTACAAAAAGTCAAGATCGTGATTTTCTATTACTATCAGGACCGATGGTTTGACGCTGATTAAGGCTTTAGGCTAATTAAGTTAAATTATATCAGTAACATTGCATGTTACAATCCCGATATTATAAATCGACATCAGAACCTATTTTGTATGAATAAATAAAGATTGTTGAAAAAAAATCATATTTAAATGGACCTGACAAGCACCAGCTATCGATTTCAAAAAAGAATCGTCAAAATCAGTACACCCAGTAAAAAGTTATGAGATACTAAACCAATGCAATAAAATCAATGTGACAACCCTGTGTGATGAGGTGGACATTTCGCGGGACTTCAAAGGGCAGCAGACAGTTTTTACGCTGTGATTACTGTGATTAACGTCTTTGCTAATTTCATTAGACAATTGGCGTTAAAATACTAACAACTTTAACATTAATAAAATTTATATCAACATCAATACAAGGATTCCATCATCAGATCCTGGTTTCCTTATGATGTTCCTTATCACTTAGGATATCTTCTTTCCAACAAAAAAAGAATTATCAAAATCTGTTCATAAACGACGAAGTTATCCCCGAAAATACATAATATATATATATATAACGGCTGAATTGAGTAACCTCCTCCTTTTTTGAAGTCGGAGTGAAAAATATAGAATAAAAACAAGAAAACAAGTCACACACTTTCAGACGAAAAGAAAAACAAGAATTTTGCTAACTAACTGCTAATTAACCAGTTATAATTTGTTTTAAATTACTATTGACTATTTTAGAACATTTTCAATTACAAAATTATAGTCTGTAGAATTTTCACATTTACAATTTAGTAGATGACGCGAACTTAGGGATGCCTATGTCCAACAATGGACTGCGATAGGCTGAAGTGAGTGAGAATTTACTGACCTACCAAAAACAACACTATATATTTTAATAAAGTAATCCAAAAGAAGAAAAAAAAAGACACAAAAGAGCCCCACACAAAGCCCGTAGCGGTATCACAAAAAGTACATTTTTAATCAGAGGAAATCTTTTCCCGCGACAGGAGTGAAATATTAAAGTAAAACAGAAACTTTTGTTCGACCAACCCCTACACTGTCACACGAGTTTGTTTATACTCCTACATTGTAATTACTGGGTACTTTTACGACTGCGCACTTTATTATTGTTAACAAAGAAAATACTGTTTTTCGGATAATTAAAAAATGGCTCTGTAAAACTAAATACTTTTTTTATTATTATTTATCTTCGCTGTAATGTAAATTAAAAAAAAATCTTGGATGTTGTAACTTTTTTCGTTCTACTTTAGCACGATTCACGATTGTAGTCGAAATTGTTGATAAGTCGAAAAGCTTGTTTCGGTGGTCGGTGGACTCACGTCTGCATTAGGGATACTAAGATAGAATAATTAGTTTTCTTAATGTAAGCTGCAGTAATGTACCAAGTAAACGATCACTAACAAAACTAAAAATCGGAATAACAAAAGCACGGGCATTATAAGCCTGTAGACATAACTTTATATAAAAAAGAATTTGTTTCACGAATAGCTGACATATATAGTATTTCATCTTCTATACAAGTATATAAAATTGGAGTGTCTATTTATAATATTATAATAACTGGTTTTTACAAAATTCATATGTATACATTGTACATATAACAAAATAACATTTTTTACAATTTTTGTCTGTCTGTCTGTCTGTCTGTTTGTTCCGGCTAATCTGTGAAACCAGATAGCCGATGTAATAAGGAGTAACTTAGGTTTACTCTTATTTTAGAAATTTATTTATTTTGTAATTCTGCGAATAGAACAATACATTTTTTTAATTCCACACGGACGAAGTCTGCCTGACGGAAGCTGTGCCCACAGCTAGTATCCAATAAAACACTACTTAAGTTCATCATTACAGCCTATACAGTCCACTGCTGGACATAAGACATAATAAGACATAAGCCTCCACAAGTTTACGCCAAAAATAACGTGAACTCATGTGTTCTGCCCATAGTCACCACGCTGGGCAGGCGGGTTGGTGACCGCAGTACTGGCTTTGTCGCACCGAAGACACCGCCGGCTGCCCGGCCCGTCTTCGGCCTGTGTATTTCAAATCCAGCAGTTAGATGGTTATCCCACCACCGGTCGGCTTTTTAAGTTCCAAGGTGGTAGCGGAACTGTGTTATCCCTTAGTCGCCTCTTACGACACCCACGGGAAAAGAGGGGGTGGCTATATTCTTCAGTACCGTAGCCACACAGTACACTACTACTTAAGTTCACAGGTTGTATATAGAAATATCTGACAGATAAAGCTTAGTTTAAAGGCGAGAAAAAAAAAACGAGTGTGCTTTAGACTACATGACTGAGGTAAAACTGCTGCACATTGTCTTAGAAATACGAAACGTAACTGCTTATGAGAGAAAGAGAGAAAGAAAACGTGTTCTTGCAGCGTTCTCTTTTGCTCCGTCCGCCTCACCTGATCATACTTCACGCTTTAACGACGAGTAAATAAGTTTTACTTCAAAATAATGGTGATAATGGATGACCAGTATAAATGAGGACAAGGCTAAATTTTTGTAAATATTTAAAGTATCGTAAATAAATTTATATTTGAGTTTCATACTGAGGTAAACCAATTATCGCATCGCTAAATTTCATATTAATAATAATCTGATGCGGTCAGATATTCGCCCGCAGCAGATGTGACCACTAAACATCGTACTACGTCAGCTTATATTTTTATAGTTTTTTATGTAAAAATATTTAATCAAATCTGACGGTGAATATATATACATAGCGCGAAATCAGATTAAGTAATATTCGATAAACATCACAATATCAGAATTTTCGCTTTATTTAATATTAGCTCTCGCGATTTAGCTCGCGTTTGTTCAAAGAAGAAAATAGCCTATAGTCTTCCTCGGTAAAAGGGCTATCCTACACAAAAATAATTTCTCAATTCGAAATTCCGTTAAATAGAGAGATAATTCTAACTGTTCCTAACGCAACACTCCTACCGTAATTTTAACGCAAATTGGTATAAGAACTGAACGACTTAATTTTTTTTTTTATTTCACTAGGTCGGCAAACAAGCGTACGGCTCACCTAATGGTAAGCGATTACCGTAGCTTATAGACACCTGCAACACCAGAAGCATCGCAAGCGCGTTGCCGACCCAATCCCCAATCCCCCCAGGAGCTCTGGTCACCTTACTCACCAACAGGAACACAATACTGCTTGAAAACAGTATTATTTTGCTGTGATCTTCTGTAAGGTCGAGGTACTACCCCAGTCGGGCTGCTCCATATTTTGAGCAGGAAATTCCTGCTGTGCCCTACCTCAGTTTAATTATTTTCATTATATTTTTTTTTTCATTGATTTACAACCTGCTCACTACTGTTTTTTATAAAAGGAGAAAAAAAAATACTTATACATTTATCGGTCATCTGCATCACTGGATTGAACTAAATGGGTTCACTTACTTTTTCGCCGCCATTAGGGTGAGGTCGAATGGCGCCGGAAAGGGTAATGAAAAGTGAAAATTACAACGTTATCAAATTATTATTTTATCAATTTAATGATGAATCTAAGATAGATTGTTAAGTATTTCTAATGTCGGTATGAATGTTCATTTCACTTGGTTACAACTGCAGTCAATAAATATTAGTGAAAATAGTTTTTTTTTTTTTTTTTTTTTAATTTATATCTCAAATAGAATATAAATTTGGTAAACTTATTATGTCTTGTATTTGGATTGCCTTGGAGAGTCGTTGATCCCAGTTATTATTATAAAAGTCAAAGCGATCGTTACTTATAATATCTCTATTATTTACCTACATATCCGCAAGCCCACAGTGGAGCAGCGTGATGGGTTAAACTCCAACTCTTCTCCTACAGCAAAAAAGAGGTCTATGCCCAGCAGTGGAATGTTTATAGGCTGAAGCATGATTGAGTCGTGTATTATCTATATTATTGCACTTTCTTAGTCTGCTTTTTAACAGTTTGGCTTGAAGAGATATCTTCTACAGATAAGTCCACCGTTACCAACTAAATTTGTATACAAATAGTCAGTCAACCAGTCAGTCAGTTCAGCCTATTGTAGTCCATAGCTGGACATACGCCTCTCCAACTTCGCGTGTGACATCCCGGTTTTAATTTTAAAGTAAAAAAAAATATGTAAAAAAAATTATTATTAATTTTATTATAAAATACGATTTTACATTATAATATTACAACCATAATAATAATATTTTAATAAGAAAACCCAAATGTTCCTTAAAGTATTAAGTACCACCACACGATACCACAAATTTGCCTATTATCGTCAGCAATTATCTACATCACGGCAATTTCTCACGAGCGACTGGCTCAAGTCGTCTGAACAGGTAATGGCGTGGAACACGCTGCGGTTTCGTTTATACGCTGCTAACATGTTATGTTAAGGCATAATTGATTAAAAACCTCGATTTATACATGTAGCTATGATATGCTATATAAATTAATTCGGGTTGTTTCGTTAGTAATATCGTTTACAATTTTCATTAATTAAAATTTCAATTAAGCCTTAGTATAATTTTAAGTGCTGTGTGGCTACGGCATCAAATAATATAGCTACCCCCTCTTTTCCCGTAGGTGTCGTAAGAGGCGACTAAGGGATAACACAGTTCGATTACTACATTGGAACTTAAAAAGCCGACCGATGGCGGGATAACCATCCAACTGTTGACTTTGACATACACAGGCCGAAGACGGGCAGCAGCGTCTTCGGTGCGACAAAGCCAGCCCTGCGTTGTGACTATGGGCAAAACACACGAGTTCACACCATTTTTGGCGTGAACTTGTGGAGGCGTATGTCCAGTAGTGGACTGTGAGAGGCTGCTGTGATGATGTATTAGTTTAATAAAAATAGTATTGTTTATTTTTAATTTTGTTTTTTGTAAATATCTTTTTACACTTAGGTCTTTTTATAAAAAAATATTCAAAATGCTCTTCATATAATCCGTCAAATTTATTTTACTAAGGATGGTTACTCCCGTTTTAAAGGCAACATAGGTAGCATGATAGGTACATAATGTAAATAGCTTTAGAATTTATTTCTCACGCATATGCGTTACATTTGCAAGTTTCTTTGTGTTGGGTAGCTTAGGAGAGATCACTCTGTAATGATAAGATGCTTACGACCCTTTTGCAAGGGCATAGTCTTAACCTTTGATTTGTATCTTTATCTTTTTTTGTCCTATATCAAGAACTCTACAGTATTTAGTATTTTCAATAAACACGCACCTTTAAAACGAATTAAAATGAAACATACCCCAGTATCGCGAATTTCAACAAAAATCTATGACCAAGCTCATAAAGGGGTCGGTGAAAGTATCACGATTATTGTAGTTCTAGCTGCTCGAACAAACTTCGTTCTCCCAAAAGTTAATAGTAAATTTTTTTGTATTAAAACCTTCTGTGGGTTTTAAGGAACATACAAAATATAAATTAGCCGAATTGGTCGAGCCATTCTCGAGTTATGCGCTTAGCAACGTTTATTTTTATTTATATATAAAAAAATCACAGGTGCTAATTATTGGTATCCGTTATATGTACAGTTTTAATAGAAAGTAAATATTGAAGATTTTGAAGGGAATGAAATGAGACATATACTTTTTTAGAAATTTCGTCAATATCCTTGGACCAGGACATGGATAAAATGGAGACCTAAATTTTTGCAGTGTTGGTTTATTTTATTGGAACATTGTTATACTTCACTCTGGGAATATTGACTGAAGATAGACAAGAGTATGTACTCTATATGTACTCTATACTTTATATCTATAATATTTATATCTATAAAGCTTCAGCTGGTGGGCATAGGCCTCTTTCTCCACATAGGAGAAGGATTGGAGCTTAAACAACCACGCTGCTCCAATCACAAACTCCCATCACGCAAAATAAATTTAGCAACATAAAAAAATTGCAAATCACCACTGAAACTTTTTTTTAATAGATGTCGCTGATTAATCGTGATACAATTTTATTTTAATGTTGATGAAAATTCCATCACACAGCACCAATGGAAGGTTTTGTTTTGACAGGCACATTCACAAGACACTAATATAATAAAAAATATTGATTTTACTTCGATTGCAATCAATCAACAATCAAACTGTCTCAATTAAACTGTCAACTAAAAATAATCTGTGATTCTCATATCCTTTTCTAAAACTGCTCGTGACTAGGCAGAAATTTTGAGTCATTTATATTCCAAGAATGATATAATTTTGTAGAAAACCAGCGAAACCACAACACCACTGCTAAACAGAAGAAAAACTCATTTTCCGCTTATTGAACTTACCTACGTACTGCTAAAATCACTATTGTAACAATAATAAAGTCTGAAATCCTCTCTCTATCTTTACACTGAATCAACTTTATGAATAATTTTCACTTCATCAACTTCAGTTAAAACGTCGATATGTGCCTATCTGTATTTCCGTCAAAACATAGTTAAGGCGTAATATTCGTCCCTCGTCCTGAATATTCATGGCTGAATCCCATAACGCCGTCCCCTTTCATTATCCACAACGATCCTCAACCGCTTTCTTTGTTGAGATTTTCATTATATCTGTAATACTTTTATTTTTGGCAAACGGTAACTTATTTTACTGTACAAAAGATAAATGTAAAGAAACAGTAGTCTTAAGAAAATCTTGCGTTCAATTCAAAATGTTGCAATAATTTGTAGTGTACTGTTTTTGTCGTCTTTGTCTGAATATTTTGTAGTTTTTTTGCTCTAGCTCTTTCTATGTCTGAACTATCTAGACAAAAATTTCTGCAGAACGGTTTGATCACAACCTATAAAGATAATCTCTTAATAATAGTAATAATAATAAGCGTTTATTTCAGACGTGTACATCCATAGTGTATTAGTGTGTTAGTAACAAAAATGCTAGGATTTTTTTTTCTAATGAAACGACCTAATTCGTTTTTCATTTACTGTGTAATTTAGTACACATACGTGAAGCCGTGACATTGTTAAATATTCATGTAAATAAATAAAATGTATCAACGGAAGTTAATTTATTATTTTCGTTACCACAATGACAAGTCACAGACCATTGATATCCCTTTGAACTCGCGCTCAGATGCTCTTAAACGAACTGCAAAATTACAGGGAGATGAAAGCATCTGTGACATTCAATTTCGTTTACTGGAAACGAGAGTTTTCTAGAAATATCTTAAGATGTATTTGGTATGACGAATTATCAGTATTTCTTTATGTCAGACTGCTGCACTCGCCTACATGCGGTATTTACCTTAACAGTTAATGATCATCTAGTTGTAAATAATTTGTAAAGAAATGCATCTAATGTACATTATGTAATTCTCCTCAATCCTACTCATCCTTAAAAAATACATCAAATTAAGGAAAAAATTTTTTAGCTACTCTCTATAGATAGATATTAGATACTTTAAACTTCCGTGATGTTCAAGTTATAAATGTATACACCTAAAACCTTGGTAAATGTTGAAGTTTTACTCATAATTAATAAATTTCTAAATTCTTTTTAATTTGATTTGTCCGTAAAAGTAACTCATATTTTACATGAGTATTACAGCACCAACACGTTAAGCCGTCAGTCCCGGTTGTTATCATGTACACCTGATAGCGATCGTTACTCATAGTAGGGAATATATCCGCTAACCCGCATTGGAGCAGCGTTGTGGATTAAGCTCTGATCCTTCTCCTACATGGGGAAAGAGGCCTATGCCCAGTAGTGGGATATTACAGGCTGAAGTGTGTACAGCACCAACAAGCATACAATCCTCTTGACACTTAGTGGTTCTTGTATCTAATGGAAACTGGAGAGTTAAAATTGATGACTCTATCCCTGTTATTTTAACACAGTACATCCCTATGAGCTCTGGTTATTTTACTCAGTACGAACGCATTGCTTCTGGAGAGCAGGATTATTTGACTACGACCGTATCTAAGGTCTAAGGTCTAAGAAACTTCAATATTCGGGTAGCTCCAGATTTCATGCAATTATTTTTCGCAATGCTTACCTCAAGCTAGGCTCATAAAAAAACTATTCTGCAAAAGCCTTCGGGAAAATCAACTTTATCAGAGCTTTATCAGCAAATATAGGAGTTTCAGAATATATTTTAATAAATATGGACTATGTTAACGAGACGAATAGCAATATCATTTTATCCAATATTCTTAATATATATATTGCGGTTAGGCTGATATAAATCAACGTTGATAAATGGTCCGCCAATATGATGACTTGCTAAAGTCAGCGAAGCGTCCACTATCATTTTTCATGGCTTATTACATTCGATAGAAGTTTCTTGTTAAACTTCGATACTTAAAAAATGTTTACAATGTAAACGATTTCTCGTAATAAATTCGATCATTCGATGTTTTTATCGCTTAAAAGTTATGTATATTTTTTTTTTCGATGTAACAAATTCTTCGTTGGAAGTTCCTTTTACTGTTATCGTTTTTTTCTTTTAATAAAAATACGCTCCGTACTATTTTAGTATACGAAATATGTAAAGATATTTTTTTAGTGTTGTAGAAACTACATTTCTTTTTTAACCGACTTCCAAAAAAGGAGGAGGTTCTCAATTCGACTGTATTTTTTTTTAATTTTTTTTTTATGTATGTTACATCAGAATTTTTGACCGGGTAGACCGATTTCGACAAATTTTGTTTTAATCGAAAGGTGGTGTGTGCCAATTGGTCCCATTTAAATTTATTTGAGATCTAACTACTACTTTTCGAGTTATATCTAATAATGCGTTTTTACTTGACGCTTTTTTCGTCGACCTACGTTGTATTATACCGCATAACTTTCTACTGGATGTACCGATTTTGATAATTCTTTTTTTGTTGGAAAGGGAATATCCCTAGTTTGGTACCGTGATAAGGAAACCAGAATCTGATAATGGGATCCCAGAGAAATCGAGGGAAACTCTCGAAAATCCGCAATAACTTTTTACTGGGTGTACCGATTTTGATAATTTTTAATTTAATCGAAAGCTGATGTTTATCATGTGGTCACATATAAATTTTATCGAGATCTGATAACTACTTTTTGAGTAATCTTTGATAACGCGTAGTTGCTTGACTATTTTTTCGTCGATCTACGTTGTATTACTTGTCGATGTAAGTGAAGTCGGTTTTTTTTTCGTTTGCGAGCAAACACAATTATTTGATATAAAAAAATATTTGTAGAAAGTTACTTTTTGTTTATTGTTATCGAATATGCGCTCTATTTATTTTAGTCATTGTATCCGAAAATTTACACATTTAGTCCGCTGTAATAATAAAACTTAATAATATTTGAATGAATTTTTTCAATTTTTTTTTTTGAACATCCACTTGCTCTAATTTGCCCATTGGCATTGCCTTTTGTCAAATATTTATATTAAGCTTATGCTAGGCGAATGTGAAAGTGCCGTGACTGCCTAGTAAAGCTAGAACGTGGTCCGACTCTGTCTGTTTCTATATATATATTGGTTTTAAGTGCTTTATTTGATTGAATTGTATATCCGAGTCCATGTTTCTGGTACTGATAAGATGATCAGATCAGTCAGGTAACAAGCAAAGGCGGATTTTACTTAATGCATGAGAAACCGCTATAATATTTATTTTTACTCATCGTCTGCAGGAGCGTAATTGGAGGTACTCATGTGTGACTCAGGTTAACGGGAATGTATCTAAACAAAAGTAATTTGTAATATCTGAATAATAGTAAAATAATTAAATTTTAGTTTGCACTTTCAAAATATAAATTTGCATAACTTTTAAATGCACGTCACATTAACAAAAAAATTATTATTGTTTTCTAATATTTACGCGAATTTCATTCATTAAATGAAACAACTTTTTCGGATTCTATCACGGCTTATTAAGTGTTTTAGATGCCGAAAATGACACATCGAATATGCACTCAACGAAGCAAAAGATTTGAAAACTCTTGATATAAACCACTATCGAAAGATTTTCTGCCCAATAAGCAATCCTGTATTGTTCAAACACTCGTGAAGCAATAACTAGCACGTGTCGCTTCATAGCTCAATTTGATCGCCACTTATTGCCCTTCATTGATTTTCTATCATTCAATTGTAGTTCTTATCATCAAAATTTAAAGGCTATATTTCTGTGTACATTTCATGGATTTATTTGAACTTCTGAAGTAACATATCTGCTGGCTGAATTAATACTTGAAAGTGACAAGTAAGCATGGAAGCAAATGCACGCTCGAGTGGTTCAAATAAGTTTTGTAATCAAACGCAGAAATTAGGGTGACTTTTTTGTAATAAGCGTAATTCTTTAGAATATGTAAATATGAAACCTACCGAATATTTTTTTTAAATTTTAAGGTTTTTATTTTAATATTTTACATTAAAAAATAACGCAATACACAGCCTAATTTCAACATATTATTGGATAATTTAACTATGAGGTGCAACCAGGAGGGTCCACACAACAAACTTTGGAGCAACCTTGTGAGCTATGAGCCACTACTTGCCGCTCCATGTGATAGGATTCCCAAACAACATATTTTTGAAAGGAAATACCATATGAGGCTGAAAGAGATCAGTCCGGATACGTGAGGTCCGCATCTACACGGACGGCTCCAAAATGGGGTCTGGCACCGGTGCTGGAGTGTACTCATCATTATCATCATTACAGCCTATACAGTCCACTGTTGGACATAGGCCTCCACAAGTTTACGTCAAAAATAACGTGAACTCATGTGTTTTGCCCATAGTCACCACGCTGGGCAGGCGGGTTGGTGACCGCAGTACTGGCTTTGTCGCACCAAAGACGCTGCTGCCCGTCTTCGGCCTGTGTATTTCAAAGCCAGCAGTTGGATGGTTATCCCACCATCGGTCGGCTGCTTAAGTTCCAAGATGGTTGTGGAACCTTGTTATCCCTTAGTCGCCTCTTACGACACCCACAGGAAGAGAGGGGGTGGCTAAATTCTTTAGTGCCGTAGCCACACAGCACAGTGTAGTGTACTCACAAGACCTTAATATCAATTTATCACTAACGCTGGGCCAACACAGTTCCATCTTTCAATGTGAATGTGTTGCGATAACCCATGCAGCCACCGCCGTCCTGTCAAAAGGCATTAGGGATTGCAAAATCCGTATTCTGTCGGACAGCATGGCTGTACTTAAAGCACTAGGGAGCAACTCGGTCAACTCTAGTCTTATATACGAATGTCATCAAACCCTGGAAGTATTAGCCTCAAATAATGAGGTAATCCTCCAGTGGATAAAAGGACATAGTGGATCACACGGTAACGATGCTGCCGACGAGCTTGCAAAACAGGGGTCCAATACAAAGGTTGCCGGCCCAACTATCCTTATGCCGCTACCTTTTGGACAACTGCGCTCGTGGGTAAGGCAACGTACACGTGCAAATCACAATGCCCTTTGGGCAGACCAAACCGGCTGTAGATAGTCTAAACTGATACTCACGGAAGTATCACCGCACCTAACGTGCCGACTGCTCAGTCTTAACCGAAACATCCGAATAGTTGTTGGCACGATTATCGGCCATATGGCACTTAATCACCAACTATTCATCATGACTGCAACAGACAGCCCTCTTTGCAGGGGCTGTCTGGCTGCTGAAGAAACAGCCGCCCACGTAATCCTGGAATGCGAGGGAGTGGCCGCACACCGGGTTACCATCCTTAAAGAAATAAGGACGCTCCGAGAAGCCTGTGAACGCCCCAGGAGGCTTCTGAGCTTCTGGAAGGAGCTGGGCTGGCTGAATTAGTCAGCCCTCTTTTCACGCACAACGGACCACCTCTGTGTCTAAGTGCGGAAAACCGAGCCCACTACAATACAATACAATACAATACAACTATGAGGTAGATACAAAATAGCATTGATCATTGATGCTACGTTACTTTAACTGTTCTTAAGAATTGTTATTACACCGACAAGTAATACAATGTAAGTGAACGAAAGAATAATCAAGTATATACGCGTTATTAAATATAAGAAATGTACTTATCAGAGCTCAATCAAATGGGATTATTAAACAAGTATCAGCTATTTATTAAAATAAAAAAGATAAAAACTGGTATACCGGTACAGCGTAGGTCGACGAAAAACTAGTCAAGTTCGCATTATTTAATTTAACTCGACAAATACTTGATAGATCTCGTAATATTTATAAACACATTACATGTATAATTTAAGATTTTAATATAGCAATCAATATGTATATCTGATCTAAACCTACATATAGCCTTCGGGATTCTGCAAATTAGTAACTCAGTAATTGGCGACAATTAGTGAGGCGACGCGTAAAGGCTAGAGCGTTGATTAAATCCAAGATCGTCCTGCACTACGAGTATATTATATCATATTTGTATGTTGTAATATGTGCAGTCTGTATGTGAATGAGAGACGACATATAAGGGAAGATGAACGAGGTAAAACCAAACCCAATGAAAATGGATCTAACACAAACTTTATTAATTTAGATAATTGTAAGTATATGAAGGTTGAAGTACAGACTCCAAAAGTGCAGTATGGATCAATCAGGTAAATGAAAAACAGCAATTTCGTAAGAAATAACCTAAATTAAAGCAGGTTATTAGATCGAAAAGACAATTTTGACAATTACATTGCTGAATGTGCGATAACCCGTACAATTGGGTAGAGTTTCTTTACATAGAAATTGTATTTATCATTCATATTATATTTTATAAATTATAATAATATCCAACTATATAGCTATGTCCATACTAAACTACTAAGAAAATCTTAAGAAGTGTTCCTATTTTGTCAAGCTTATTTATAATCATGTTTATTTATTTATTTGTGTAAGTATAATCGACAGCGCTTGCAGGGTACAGTTTTAAATTTTAATTACGCATTGGATACTTATTACACATTAGTTACTATGTTCACCATTCTGGACGGTTGCTTGGCATAGGCCTCGTTCTCCGAGTAGGAGGAGTCTTGAAGTTTAATCCACCAGCTGCGGGTTGGCAGCTTTCGACTTTACATGTTATAAAGTCGAAATTCGTCTATTTGCAAAGTGAATATTTTAAATACTTCAAAAAGCTGGCCTAAATTTTGTAACAAAATTTTAAATTTCCAACTAGCTAGAGGTTTACGGTGATGTCGCGGTAATGTATCTTGTAGCGTTCTACCAGCGATGACAAAAATTTCTTACAAACGTTAAAAATTCTATTGTTTTTATTAAAGATTTTGTGACTTAATTAAAATAGGAGAGTTAATATAATAACGTAATACATGTAAACCAATCAATGAAAAAACGTAATACATAACTATACAATTTTGAAATTAGAAAACAATGAAGACGAAAAAAACGTTGATAACAAAAAAAAAACATAAAAGTCAATATTTTCTTTGCCAAACGAATTTATCTCAAAATATTTTAAAAAATAATAGTTTTTAATGAATAATATTTTGTAGTATGTATTTTGTAGAGAAACCGTCAGTAGTATTTCTAAATTATGTACCTACATAAAATGAGTCAACATAAAACTTTTATTTATCTGTCCAGCAACTTATAAACAAGTTTAGTCTTTGTCTGTACGTGCTACTTTTTTATTTATAAGTAAAATAACATTTCTATGTTCAGACTTTGCGACGACACGTAAATTTTATTACAAAATACATTTTCTTACATTCCACTCGCCTTCAATTTTAATAATAAAACTAGTGTTTGACATAAATTCCTTTGATATAATTTTGTCAGTACAAAATTTGACTAAATATACAAATCAATGATGAAAACAATTGAAAAAGTTGTATACTGAATTTGTATGTGAAATTTCATCTGAATAAAGAATTTTGATATGTATTCATTTATTCGTTTCAATTACAATTAAGTTGTTTATTTTAATTTATTGTATATACTTATAGCTGCCCGGACGACGCCGCGTTGGCGCAACGGTTACAGCCATGGATTGTATCTGTTGCGCTGGCGGTTGCGGGTTCGATCCCCGCACATGACAAACATTTGTATTGGCCATACAGGTGTTTGCCGTGGTCTGGGTGTTTGTGCAGTCCTTGTGGGTCTCCCCAACGTGCCTCGGAGAGCACGTTAAGCCGTCAGTCCCGGTTGTTATCATGTTCACCTGATAGCGATCGTTACTCATAGTAGGGAATATATCCGCCAACCCGCATTAGAGCAGCGTGGTGGATTAAGCTCTGATCCTTCTCCTACATGGGGAAAGAGGCCTATGCCTAGTAGTGGGATATTACAGGCTGAAGCGTAGCTGCCCGGACAGACTTTGTTCTGTCGAAAGTTAATAGTATATATACATTTTTTTAACTATTAAAACCTTCCTTGGGCCTTAAAGAACGTACGAAAAACTAAATTAGCCGAATTGATCGAGCCATTCTCGAGTTATGGGCTTAGGAACATTAATTTTTATTTATCTATAAAATAATTTGTTAACTGTTACCTAAACAAAATAAAATAAAAAATATAGTTTTTATATCATTAATGATATTGCAAAAAAAAAAATCTGGAAATGTGGCAAAAGCATTTGTTTAGTAAGCTTATTAAAATATTTATTTTAGTGAGCTAACTAAACCAACAGATTAAAAGAGCGATGTTGTACTTTTTAAATAAATACGCGGCTATTTAACAGAACAACGAAATGCATTTTAATTTTCTCAGTGGGTCGTAATTTATGCGCTGGCTTCACCTTTATTTTACATCACGGCAGCGGAACTTGGCAACGATACAAATTATAATTTATTTACTAAGGCATCTCCTTTACATATAAAATGGACGATAAAATTTATTTTAACGATATGAGAACGCTTTTGATGTGTGAAACTGTTAAATAGCGCTTGTAATTTTTTTTTGTTTTTTTTCTACAGTGTAAACGGAATTACGGTGTTTACAGATAAATGAAGTGTAAACTGATACTATTCTAGTGATAAAAATTAAATTATTTATTGATTTTTAACCGACTTCCAAAAAAGGAGGAGGTTCTCAATTCGACTGTATTTTTTTATTTTTTTTATGTATGTTACATCAGAACTTTTGACCGTGTGGACCGATTTCGACAAATTTTGTTTTCATCGAAAGGTGGTGTGTGTCAATTGGTCCCATTTAAATTTATTTGAGATCTAACAACTACTTTTTGAGTTATATCTAATAATGCGTTTTTACTTGACGCTTTTTTCGTCGACCTACGTTGTATTATACCGCATAACTTTCTACTGGATGTACCGATTTTGATAATTCTTTTTTTGTTGGAAAGGGGATATCCCTAGTTTGGTACCGTGATAAGGAAACCAGGATCTGATAATGGGATCCAAGAGAAATCAAGGGAAACTCTCGAAAATCCGTAATAACTTTTTACTGGGTGTACCGATTTTGATAATTTTTAATTTAATCGAAAGCTGCTACGTTGTATTACTTGTCGATGTAATCGAAGTCGGTTTTTTTTTCGTTTGCGAGCAAACACAATTATCGATAATCTACAATCGATTGCTATTTGAAACTATTGTTGGATTTTATTTGTTCATAACTTATAATTAAAAACCAATCAACAAAATTAAAAAAAGATTCGAGAATAAAATTTATATAAAATACAACATTTCTTTTTTCAAATTGTGTTGCTTCTTTACTATCTGAATTAACTTCGTCCCTACCTGGTGTCCTATGCTGCTGTCGCACATAATTTTATGTATTTTTTATTTAAATTCGATTAAAAAAAATCATCGAAATCCGTCCACCCAGTAAAAAGTTCTGAATTAACATATACAAAAAAATACATTGAATTGAGAACCTCCTCCTTTTCTGGAAGTCAAGAAATAAATGCTAAATAGCACCGACCATAGAATACTTGTCTATTGATATGTTTTTACTATTTTATTTCAAGTTCACATCTTTTGTGTAGAATATCAAATACAGTTCAATGCGTTTCGTACGTATACGGTACAAAATCACATACGATGTGAGATACAAAAGAGCGACCATTCAAAATCAAAATCAAAAACAATATTATTCAAATACGCTTCAAAGACACAGCACATTCGAATTGTCATTTTACAAATTAAATTTATAAAGTAATTATTATTTTTAAAAGTGAAACGACCACCGATTTGGATTGTAGATTCTACAGAAAAAAATAAGCAAGAAAATCCGCAGTTGCTCATTTGAAAATAATATCTATACATTAATACCTCAAGCAAAAACTTTGTACACCTTTTTACGAAAATTGTGCGAATGGAGGAGTTTAAAATTTCTCACACTTATAGTTTATGTAGAGAAGGAGTACAGAATGATAATATTTTTTATAAATTATTCATAAAAAATACATTAAATTAATAAAAAAGATATTACTCACACAGTATATGGTATACTTGACACACACGAGTAGATTAATATTGTTTGTCTTTGACTACTGAATGTTAAACATAATAACTAATATAGGTATATTATTATGTTCAAATGAGTTCCCGCCATTTTTGGCGGGAACTTGTGGAGGCCTATGTCCAGCAATGAACTGTGATAGGCTGGAATGATGATGAGGATGATGATGACGATGATGATGATAATGATGATGATGATAATTATGTTCAAATTTATAATTTAAATTATCATGGTCGAGTTTCGACCACTGGGCTTACACTAGTATAAACTATTATGCTTCTCGTCTTTTCAATGGTACTTATCGATATTATGCTAAACACACGGAATTCACTCAGCAGAACACTTCTTATGTAGACGGCTTAGAAAAAATAACTTTTTTTTATATGAAGTCTTTCGACTAATTGGAAGCTCCTTTTCTATATTTGCAGGGCGCGGGCGTAGGTTATACTCGCACTCTTTACAATATTATGTAGGTAGTACTTAAAAAGATTATAACAAAATTGTAACGTCCACCGAACACGTGGATGCGTGCGCGCTCTTCAGCGTTCCGATCTAGTCTATCGTGTGGCGGAGGGAGTAAATCAGAGCAGTGCCTAGGACTTGCGACCTAGGTGTAGGTTTAAGGAAATCCCCTTTGAGATGCGCATCAACGCTCACCTTCACTGCTCGAGTTATACGCCTCGCCTAGCCAAATTAATCGTAATAGATAACAATTAATTCGTTTGCACAAATTAATTATTGAACGAGTCTAGGTTAAGCTACTAGCAGGATACAATAAGTGTATCGTGCCAAGCCAAAGCCAAGACTGCCTTAGCGGCGGTTGCACCGTTCGTTTCGTACACGTCAGAATAACTCGAGTAATATAATAAACGAGGGTAGATGACTATCGAACGATGTGCTAGGTGGCGCGATCGTTGCATCTGTTGTTTAATAATTCCTTTCTAATTGCGTACGACAGCGCTAATGCCGACATATATATTCATACCTTTAAATGATTCAAAATATAAAAGACGCAGAAAAGTAATTGTTTGTGACTTTAATAACAAAACAAGAAATCTGGATTTCAGCATACTTAAAGTGTAAGGTACTGCACCCACCAAATGAAAGGTTATATTTTAAAGGTTATAATATATATATATATAAGGTTGCTTTATATTTTATACATGTTCGAAATACATTTATGTTGATTTGTGAGTACTTAAATTACTATTGATGCCATCTGTAATGTATCTGTGCTGATTAATATAATTAGTCTGTAGGTTTTGTTTAGTCTTTGCGTTTGTTGTACTATCTATGTAACTATGATTAAATTAAATAAATCACTTACGTTTTTGTCAGCACAAGTAAAGCACGTTTTATTCAAATCTCTTATAACAATTTATATGGAAATTAACAGAATAAGCGAGAACTTTAAATCACTACATAGTATAAAACAAAGTCGCTTTCTCTGTCCCTATGTATGCTTAAATCTTTAAAACTACGCAACGAATTTTGATGCGGTTTTTTTAATAGATAGAGTTATTGAAGAGGAAGATTTATATGTATAATACAAGCATAATATAGTAGAGGAATAGGTTGTTTTTGCAACCGCGCGAAGACGGGCGGGTCGCTAGTTAAATATATTTTGAACCTCTTTTAATTTAGTTAGGTTATTACGGAGGTTTCTTTAAATGTGTATGTATGTGTATATCTCATACAGCCACAATCAACAGAGTAAACGACAGCTATAAAGCAAATAACCTCTTTTACTTAACACATTTTTCCAATCGAGCGAAACACCGATTTCAGGACCGGACGGTACGCGTCATTACTCGCTACACAACATTTCGTTCAAATGACGCGACAAACATTTCAATTGGCTTGTGAATGGCGTGGCTTATTTTATTTAATGTTTCCTTGACTATTTTTATTAGGTTAGAAAAAAAATTATATTTCGAGGTAATATATTGTTATTATTAAAGATATGATAGCTTCCGTTTTTCTTCTTTTGATAACTTTATTAATTTATCATAGTTTTGTTTTTTATTGAGCTCCATTTTGCAACTTCCCGTCTATTTGGTTTTTTTCTTTTTCTGTTGACTTATTTATTAATTTCCACGCGGTATTGAGTTCACCTTTTAATGTTTTACAGAGTGTCGTAAAACCTTTAGTAGTAGAACTCAAACCTTCTTATAAATGATACGTTTCTTCACCAAAAATAATGACGTTTAATTGTTACAATAACAAAGATATTAAGTAGTATCATCGACAATATTTATTTATCAAAAAAAAAAGTGTCAAATGAACTTATAAACGTTTTTGTGTAGACCTGTGGCGTCTACATTAGTTTTTTTTTTTGTTTTTTTTTAGATTGAAACTTAACAACATGCAAAACATAAAAATTCAATCTCTATGATTAATTAAATTGTCTTACTAACAAAATCAATTAAAACATATTTCGATAGCGTTTTGAGTCATATTAAAAATATGAATCTCATATGAACGCAGTACCTACCCAACTCTTTATAACTGTGTTTGCTCGCAAATGAAAAAAACCGATTTCAATTACATCGACAAGTAATACAACGTAAGTATATATAATTATATGATCGAATTGAGAAACCTCCTCCTTCTTTGAAGTCGGTTAAAAGTTGACTATGGCAAATATTAAACCTCGAAGTTATGCTAAAAGAAACTACAGTTACATGAGAAATCTTTGACATAAGGATGTTCTGAATAAGAAAGCGGTGCTACAAATTACACCTCGTACACCATATTAGCCCATGGGAAGTGGTATTCATGGGTAAGCAGATACTTTGTGCTATAAAAGTGGCCGCCAGCGACATCGGGATATGGTTAAGTATAAACAATTACTGGCAAAGTGGAAATTTTCTTAAAGACGCTGTTCTAATGGGAAAACTGAGCTATAGCTTAAGATATTGAACGTCTTTGAAAATGTTTTGATTAAAATGTATCATAAATTTACTTTTAATAAAAAAGATGACAATACTGTTTTGTCTAAAGCTATCATAAGCTCATTAAAAGGGAGCTGTTTGTTTTTAAATATGCGTATTGTATTTTGTGTGTATTGTACATATATCTATGTGGTTACGGTAATCAAGAATAAAGCCAATCCCCCCCTATCTTCCCGTAGGTGTCGTAAGAGGATAACAAAATTCCACTACCACCTTGGAACTTAAAAAACGATACCGATAGCGGGATAACCATCCAACTGCTAGCTATCAAATGCACAGGCCGAAGATGGGCAACAAAGTCTTTGGTATGACAAAGCCAGCTCTGCGGTCACCAATCCGCCTGCCCAGTGTGATAACTATGGACAAAAAATGTGGGTTCACGCAATTTTTGGCGCTAACTTGGGGAGGTCTATGTCCAGCAGTGGACTGTGATAGGCTAAAGTGTGTGTAAGTGTATACATGTAGTCGCTTATGTTACTGCAAAGATTAAACGTATATGGCAATATACACGCAAAAATAATGTAGGTTTTAATCTAATACCATTTCCAGAAATAATACCACAAGATCTGGTGCTAAATCTGGGTGATCTATTTAGGGTTTATGGATGAGGTATTTCTTTTTTTGCATTGACGAGAAAGTCGTTGCAATTGTTAAGTATGCCGATGGATATATTTAGGTGTAGCAGATTTTTCTTGATGACGTTGTTGACTGACTTGAATTTATTAGAAAAATGAAATTTAAATATTGTGCAACTTATCTTAGTGTATATAGCTTGAAAATGAATATGAATCCTTAAAAGCGTAACACCAAATTGGCATTAATCTGCATAGCTCAACTATACAGCTGTCATTAACCAGTGCATAGCAAGCGCTTCTAGACGAGTTATTGCCTATTCATAAGCTATGTACAAACATATAATTTACCATCACAACCACATCTGTAACCCTTATTGATTTGATATAAGTTCTATTATTGTCAAGCAGTATTATTTTTAACAGCAAAATTACAGTTGTTCTGCAAATACAAGACTTAATGTTATTTGCAGTTAGATTTATGCGTGTTGTTAAATTTTAGGTTTTATTGTTATCGATATAAAGCATTGTATAATTTTGGTGTTTATTAAATATTTTGTCAAAGATTGTGCGTTTAATGCGTGGAGTGAGAAGACGGTTAGGCACGTCATTACAAACTGTTAGCATTCACGAGGTAAAGTTTAATGTTTGTTTATAAGACTTAAGTTATATTGATATCTTTTGCTTATTTTCTGGTAATAGACAACTTTTACTAATGATATATTTTGGTCGCCCAGTGGTCGAAATGCACTCCTTCTCCAAACTACAATATATTATATTATTTATTCCATAAAATTATATTTTTCGCTGTCTAAAACTGGCCTAAAAATTTTATATTCAGTTTTATCATAGCATTATTTATGTTAAAACGGGAAAGCCGTGGGTACACAGAGTGGATTGATTGCGTAGCAAATCAGTGCGGTGTCACAGCGAGATAAAGTGATACAACGACAAACAAAACAGCGTAATATTCACGAAATATAGAAATATGCAAATTAACTGCAAATCCATGTGCCATAGATTGTTTTAATAATAAAGCAGAAGGGACGAATATAGCCGTAATTTGAGTAATTAAAGGGTATCTTAAACGAGGTATTATATATATATATATATATATATATATATATATATATATATATATATATATATATATATATATATATATATATATTATAACATACACTAACTACCTAGAAGTTTGGCAGCACAGCATGGAAAGTATCATCCTCAACATCAAAATACAAGACAAAACAAGTCTCGATACTATAAGAAACCAAAGTAAACCGATATTACCGAATGTATTAAAAAAATAAGATAGAGATGGGTTGGTCACATAATTAGAAACAAACAACTGTGTCATGGGTGGGAAGACCATTTTAGTCTAGTAGGACCTCTTTGGAGACAAAAAGCACATAACCGCACACTATGGCAAGTTCAAGGGGAGGCCTATGTTAGAAAGCAAAACAGTCTTAACATACCAGTGTCAACTATTAAGTAAACTACATTTATGTAAGACTAGCTGTGCCCGCGACTTCGTCCGCGTGGAATTTAACAAAAAAAAAATTATTGTTTAGTACCTACGCACAGTAATAAAATAAATAAATTTCTAAAATCAGCTATCTGCCAGTGAGAGTCCTGTTAAAATCGCCCCTGCCATTTCAGAGATTAGCCGAAACAAACAGACAGACAGACAAAAATTGTAAAAAATGTTATTTTGATATACATATTGCCATATGCGTTCAGTAAAAATCGGTTATTTTAATATTACAAATAGACACTCAAATTTTATTTATTTGTATAGATAATCGACAGCGCTTGCAGAGTACAGTTTTAAAATTTAATCACACATTACATACTTACAGTGGTACACTATAATTATATAACTGTAGGACTTGGAGGGTTTTAATATTACAAACAGACACTCCAATTTTATTTATTTGTATAGATTGTTTAAATAACGGCTTTTATTATTATTATATAGTTTCAATTTATTTTTTACTACAAGTTTCCATCATTATACTCGTACGCTTATGATATTGTATTATATTAAGTGAAACATAAATTTTAATTCTTAGATACAACACAAAAAATTGTTTAAATCGCTTAAAATTTATTATATTATGTAAAGCGATATTGATAGGCGATGTTAAATAATATAATATTTGAATATTAACGTCAGCGTTCTACCGCAAGTCACAGCAGCTCCAGATACTCGTAAGTTTCACAAATTTATTATAATTTTTGTCTTAAACTGAATGATAATGGATGATATTCAACCAAATAATATAAATATTTAGACATTTTTTTTTCTCAAGCTAAATGGCTGGTTTATTTCAACATTTTATTTTTTAACCGACTTCCAAAAAAGGAGGAGGTTCTCAATTCAACTGCATTTTTTTTATGTATGTTAAATCAGAACTTTTGATCGTGTGGACCGATTTCGACAAATTTTATTTTAATCGAAAGGTGGTGTGTGCCAATTGGTCCCATTTAAATTTATTTGAGATCTAACAACTACTTTTCGAGTTATATCTAATAATGCGTTTTTACTTGACGCTTTTTTCGTCGACCTACGTTGTAATATACCGCATAACTTTCTACTGGATGTACCGATTTTGATAATTCTTTATTTGTTGGAAATGAGATATCCCAAATTTAGTACCATGATAAGGAAACCAGGATCTGATGATGGGATCCTAGAGAAATCGAGGGAAACTCTTGAAAATCCGCAATAACTTTTTACTGGGTGTACCGATTTTAATAATTTTTAATTTAATCGATAGCTGATGTTTGTCATGTGGTCACATATAAATTTTATTGAGATCTGATAACTACTTTTTGAGTAATCTTTGATAACGCGTAGTTACTTGACTATTTTTGCGTCGATCTACGTTGTATTACCCGTCGATGTAATTGAAGTCGGTTTTTTTTTGTTTTCGAGCAAACACAATTATGTTTACACCAAAGTTAAGTAACCCGCCATTGAAGGGTAAACTCTAAACATAGCATCCACATTTAAAATCATTATACTTCACAAACCGACGTTGCTTTTAATTAATATTTCTGCTCACAGAGTATCTGCATTCTCTGAATTTGAAATATAATATTCAAAGCGAAATTCTATGCTAATGGCGTGGCCTGAGAGAGATGGCCGCTAGAAGTACAAGTTATTTTAATAACATCCTTGAAATAAGAGCTTCGATTTAGTAAAGTATTTTTGACTATTTTGTATTCTCTTCCTGAATAATTTATGTTAAGTTTCAGCTCATTTTATATGTATGAAATTATCAGTTAGTATTGCACTTTTATTATAATAAAATAAATGAAAGAATTGTAACTTATTTATTATTATTATTAATCTCATTATTGTATAAATCAACAATAATTTTATATTACCTATTACATTATTAATATTTACATAGCATGTACATATATTAATAATCAGAAGAAAACCAATGTCTGAATAGTTGAAGAAGTATAAAAAACGTAACTTCGTGTTGAAATTATGTCTTGATCAGATTATTGTGAAAAGATTTAATCCTTTGAACTTAATTTAATTGCGCTAAAATCATGACAGTTAATAAAAAGCCACACCTGATTTGGAATGTAAAGAAACTCAAACTTTAGGAAAAGTCATTAAATAAGAAACTGTCAAATATATTTACATTCTAATTTTAAAAAATATAATGATTACCTCATGTTTGTCATTTATATAATAAAAACTTCAAAACATCTTAATTTTTAAATTATAAAAAAAAATATATATATCAGGCATATTAATAATAGGTTTAAAGAATATTTATTTTCTCATTGAAAACACACAGTCATTTACATGAGAAACTATCAACATATTATGTGGGTAAAAATACAAAAATTGTCCAGCAGTTCACAGATACATTACGATTTGTTTTACACTTTAACTACAACGAATTTCTATCACCAAAACATTTTACATACCAAAATTAGACCATTCCTCAACTTATATGCATTATTATCTATCCATTACCTATTACCTATCTTGCATTCAAAATAAGTAGTGCAGAGGCGCGCGCGCGGAGCGCGCGGCCGGCAAAGTACTCGTACTAAGACGGTACTGTCACAGTCGTCGGTCGCAATAATAAAAGTGAAGCATCCTTGCTACCTATTAATTTTTAATAACGCAAATTACTATAGCATGTTCTGTTTTCTTTTAACATAATTATGTATGATGTCATTATATTACTAGCTGCTGCCCGCGACGTCGTCTACATGAACGCTATACAGCACCAAAAAGACCTACGATTATACCTTTTAAAATAACATTCATTAATACCCGTTTCTTCTTTACATTTCATATCTACAGAAAGTGCAGTAACAGAAGGAGACTCTTTTGTAAAATGACCTCATTGATTCTGCTGAATAAAGTCATAAGTTTTGGCTGAAGCAGATAAGACATAGATGAAGCAGCTTAAAACTTATATAAACACATTTTTTTTAATTGTCTTGCTCATCTCTGAAACGAATTAACGATACAATTTTTAAGAAGACAATGTACAACTCCATCTATGGCTTTTAAAAAGAACTATTAATCTCGCCAAAATGATCAAATTTAAATTATTTATATCAAAAAATGGATTGATGATGACGTTTTTGTAATCTCATAGATAGCGCTACTTCAAAATTGTCTTGATACTACTTATATTCATTTAATTATGTTTATCGGCCTAAGATACTTATATTGCGTGATATTTATAGTGTAAAGCTAGCTTATAGCATGGTTATTATTAAAATAATAACAACGACATTCAAATATGCGTCGTTAGATTACGCGTTGTTACAGAATGCGTTGAAGAAATAAAGGTTCGCTGCTCGTTCCCCGTAGGTGATAACGTGATAATATGTAGCCTATATGTTGACCCGATTTCTTGATAATATTCGTGCCAAATTTGAAGTAAATCCATGCAGTACTTTTTGAGTTTATCCCGGACATACATACAGACAAACAGACAAAAATTCTAAAAACCATATTTTTGGCTTCGGTATCGATTGTAGATCACACCCAAAGTATTCTTTAAAAAAAAATATTCAATGTTCAGTTTTGACTTTCCTATAATTTTATTATATGTATAGATAACCACGATAAGTTATTTACAATCAATGAAAAACTTTGCTTAAATATCCCACGCCATTGTTTTAAAATTTAAAATGATTTTAATTTGTAAAAAAAAATATATATATTATTTTTATAAACAAACCAGTAACAGGAATATAATTCTATATATTTCATTTTCTTAATCATTTATTGTAAACGTAATTAAAATAAAATTTCACAGGATATAAATAAATAGCTTATTAGCAATTTCTTACGGGCAATTTTGAGTACAGGAATTATTTTTACTAAAGTTTATTTTATTCTTTCTAGTTATTGGTATACTATTATAACTATAACTTTCTTAAATAAACGTGAGTTATAAAACGTCACTAAGTATCAGTGTTGCTGAGCGTCAGCGTCACTGATCGTAAGAGTCGGCGGGAGTTGTGTCACACGATTTCACTTCCCTAATTTTTTGAAAACTACGCACGCTAAGTAACGCTAGTAAGCTGGTGAATACGTGATGAGAGCGTTACGAAACTGTGATTCGGCGAGACGAACGGAAGTTGAGTGGGAGATATAAGTTAGTGAAAATAGAAAGAGAGAGAAACAGAATACATTTCGTAAGTTTTACTTAAGTCGTGTGGTCAAACTCGTTTTTCTTTTTCATTTCACGTGACTTATATCATTTCTTTCTACTTATTATTATGTCCGTTCCCGTAAAATTATGTAATACGAAATAAGTTTATTTTATTTCGGTACACATATTTTCCTCAACACAAATAATACACGTCCTAGAAAACCTTTATTTGAATGGTCCGAACGAACACGTTTTCCTAACGTCCTCCCACGTATTATTCCGAAACACCTCTCAAGTATTTGTGATTGGAATTAATAACTATTTGTTTGTCCAGGAAACTGTGTTTTTACTGATAGTGTAGATAAAGATTCGTCTACTTGTAATTAATAGTTTTTGTTTTCAAAATAATATTATTAAGACAAAAGTAATTGTTTTTGCTAGCAAACGAGAAAAACCGACTTCAATTACATCGACAAGTAATACAGCGTAAGTAAACGAAAAAAATTAACAAACTCACTAGTCGTTAATTCGATTTTCGAGGGTTCCCCTCGATTTCTGTGAGATTCCATCATTAGATCCTGGCTTCCTTATTACGGTACCAGCTTTGGGATATCTCTTTTCCAACAAAAAAAAAAAAGAAATATCAAAATCGGTTGAAAAACGACGAAGCTATCAACGACCGTACATAAAAATATAAATAAAATAATAATTAAAAAAAAAAACAAAAATCCCGCCTGCGTGAAGAACAACTAATAGAAAATCAACTGAAAAAGCTGGAACAAGATAAAAATTCAATATGCAAACAAAGTCAGCGAAATAAGTAGAAACAATATCAAACATTTTGTGCTGTACATTTAAAATATATTAATACGGTAGTCCTTCGAAGCTTTATGCAACCTCGTACATAACATGCAGTCGGAGACATGCACAAAGAGAGAATGATTTGACTTATCCTTCAATTTCATGCCTCCGACTGCATGTTATGTACGAGGTTGCATAAAGCTTCGAAGGACTACCGACAAACACCTGTATGGCCAATACAAATGTTTGTCATGTGCGGGGATCGAAAAAAAAAAAATTCAATATGCACACAAAGTCAGCGAAATAAATAGAAACAATATCAAACATTTTGTGCTGTACATTTAAAATCGTTTGGCTTTTGGCTTCGTTAAGTTCACCTATCTAAAAACACTTGGGCAGCTAAGACAAACCTAACGATACCTCAATTATATAAATCCGTTCAGTGGTTTTGGAAATATGAGGTAGTAAAGAATATTACATACATACATACATACAAGATACGCGCGAAAAACATAACCCTTCCTTGGCAGTCGGTTAATAATATATATATGGTCGAAATGAGTAACCTCCTCCTTTTTTGAAGTCGGTTAAAAATAGCATTGACATAAATCAGAAGGATTTTATAATGTTTTAGTCTTTAAAAATCACACGAGGAGTCTTATGTGTCAGCAACATAATGTTTAATTATAAATAGTTTAAAAACTCTGAATGACCTATTATGGGCCATGTATAAATTACGGCACACGTTCAGGAGGGGTACTCGACAAAATGTGACATTGTATAAAAAGGCGTGGGGAGGGGTTCAAAATTTTGATACAATAATTAAAATATATAAATATATAAAATATAATATATGACGCCGCGTTGGCGCCACGGTTACAGCCATGGATTGTGCCTGTTGCGCTGGCGGTTGCGGGTTCGATCCCCGCACATGACAAACATTTGTATTGGCCATACAGGTGTTTGTCGTGGTCTGGGTGTTTGTGCGTCCTTGTGGGTCTCCCCACCGTGCCTCGGAGAGCACGTTAAGCCGTCAGTCCCGGTTGTTATCATGTACACCTGATAGCGATCGTTACTCATTGTAGGAAATATATCCGCCAACCCGCATTGGAGCAGCGTGTTATAACGTGGATTAAGCTCTGATCCTTCTCCTACATGGGGAAAGAGGCCTATGCCCAGTAGTGGGATATTACTGGCTGAAGCTTTATTAAAATATAACGCATATAAAATATTTTATAAAATATAAAGAAATATAATTAATAATATCTAAGATTTTTATTTTTGTGTTACCCACATTAGGAATTCTAAACATTTTGAATATCATATCAAAAATTGACCGCTCCAGCGGGGTTCGAACCCGCGTCTCCGACTTACCGTGTCGGCGCTCTAGCCAATTAAGCTATGGAACGATGCACCCGCTCGAGCGAAATTTTCGATATGATAATTTTTAATTTTCGGTTTAAGCGAACCGTGGCGCCGTCTATAGTGAGCTCTTTACAGAAACCCGTAACTATTCAAAGTTTCACATTACAATGAAAATCTTTGACAGGAGACGACACCGTGCTATTTTTAATATCTAAGATTTTTATTTTTTTGTTACCCACATTAGGAATTCTAAACATTTTGAATATCATATCAAAAATTGAATTAAAAATAATTCTTTTTTTGTTGGAAAGGGGATATCTTTAATTTGGTACCATGATAAGGGGACCGGGATCTGATGATGGGATCCCAGAGAAATTGAGGGAAACTCTTGAAAATCCGCAATAACTTTTTACTGGGTGTACCGATTTTGATTTTTAATTTAATCGAAAGCTGATGTTTATCATGTGGTCACATATAAATTTTATTGAGATCTGATTACTACTTTTTGAGTAATCTTTGATAACGCGTAGTTGCTTGACTAATTTTTTTGCGTCGATCTACGTTGTATTACTTGTCGATGTAATTGAAGTCGGTTTTTTTTTCGTTTGCGAGCAAACACAATTATTTAACGTTTATGAGACCCCCTTAGTGTGATGTTACATATTTTGCAATTTTACTAGAATTACTTAGAAATTATTAAATTATAACATCACCTTCGACTTTACTTTTAAACTAGTACAGCGAGTGTCATTTGCCAACAAAATATTTTGAACTTTAATTTTTTAAGTCATTCGTTAATAGATAATTAGTTTAAACATCGTATTTTAATATTATTAATTATAAACATTTTGAATATCATATCAAAAATTGACCGCTCCAGCGGGGTTCGAACCCGCGTCTCCGACTTACCGTGTCGGCGCTCTAGCCAATTAAGCTATGGAACGATGCACCCGCTCGAGCGAAATTTTCGATATGATAATTTTTAATTTTCGGTTTAAGCGAACCGTGGCGCCGTCTATAGTGAGCTCTTTACAGAAACCCGTAACTATTCAAAGTTTCATATTACAATGAAAATCTTTGACAGGAGACGACACCGTGCTATTTTTAATATCTAAGATTTTTATTTTTTTGTTACCCACATTAGGAATTCTAAAAATTTTGAATATCATATCAAAAATTGACCGCTCCAGCGGGGTTCGAACCCGCGTCTCCGACTTACCGTGTCGGCGCTCTAGCCAATTAAGATTACATTACACAAGATTACATTATCAAAGATTACTCAATTAAGATTACATTATCAAAGATTACTCAAAAAGTAGTAATCAGATCTCAATAAAATTTATATGTGACCACATGATAAACATCAGCTTTCGATTAAATTAAAAATCAAAATCGGTACACCCAGTAAAAAGTTATTGCGGATTTTCAAGAGTTTCCCTCAATTTCTCTGGGATCCCATCATCAGATCCTGGTCCCCTTATCATGGTACCAAATTAAAGATATCCCCTTTCCAACAAAAAAAGAATTATTCAAATCGATATATCCAGTAGAAAGTTATGCGGTATAATACAACGTAGGTCGGCGAAAAAAGCGTCAAGTAAAAACGCATTATTAGATATAACTCGAAAAGTAGTTGTTAGCTCTCAAATAAATTTAAATGGGACCAAATGACACACACCACCTTTCAATTAAAACAAAATTTGTCGAAACCGGTCTACCCGGTCAAAAGTTCTGATGTAACATACATTAAAAAAAAATGCAGTCGAATTGAGAACCTGCTCCTTTTTTGGAAGTCGGTTAAAAATGTGACCAATTGTGACAAAGGCGGAGGAGGAGTCAAGTAATCGTGAATTCGTGTAACGTAATTATTGGACCGTTCGTGTGACATAATGAATGACCCCTTATGATTCCAAATATTCGTCACCCTCAGTCGTACTAACAAAAATTAATAAAACAAAACCTTAGTTACTTTTTTTTTATATCACAAGGTCGGCAAACAAGCGTACGGCTCACCTGATGGTAAGAGATTACCATAGCTTATAGACGCCTGCAAAACCAGAAGCATCGCAAGCGCGTTGCCGACCCAATCCTAATCCCCCCAGGAGCTCTGGTCACCTTACTCACCAACAGGAACACAATACTGCTTGAAAACAGTATTATTTAGCTCACGATAGCCTGGATTTATTCATTCACCAATATAAATCTTTCCAGTCTATTGAGTGGGTCATCTCTCTTTAATGAAACTTCAACTCCGTCAAAAACATATTTTCCTGGACAAGTAGAAACGTTATCTAAAATCGTCATCAAAAGGCGTCAATCAAACAGCGATTAGTCGTTCATCCGCTGAGCAAAGAGTTAATATCGCTAAGTCCGCAGACATCCGGATAAAACCAAATATTAAACTCTCCCAAAGAAATATATTGCGCGGAACCACTGGATTAAGGCAATGTCAACACAGACGGTTTACGCGCTGTACATTTACGAGCATGTAAAGTTATCAATTGGTAAAAATCCTTTGGATGGATACTTGTTATTCTTTTGTAAAAGTGTAACAAAACAAATTACAATGAAATTTGGTAATAATAATAAATACTCTTTATTGTACACCACAATGAAACATTACAACAAATGTGATACATGAAAAGAAAGATGTACAAAGGCGGTCTTATCGCTAAGAGCGATTTGTTCCAGACAACCTAGGTACTGAGACGTTAGTGATTGAGATTAACACATTTACATCATATGGAAATTTAGATGTTATCAAATTAGTTGTGCCATTCCATATCAACCGTATCAAAATAAGTACACACTTTTTATAGCAGAATTGAGATTTTGATAAAAAAAGTACGAATTTTTACCAGTACCATCTTTTGACTAGCCCGTTGGCGCAGTTTGTAGTGCTTTTTGAACCAGAGGCTTCGGTGCCTACTCATAATCAGATCGGTCGGTCTGATCGTACACGTAACTTTGCCACTCTATGTAAGTAGAAATAAAATTTGTGTCGATAATATGTCAATAATATAATATTATTAAATGATATATATACTGTTTATGTCCTACCGTGTACTTATGCAAGGAACTAGTGAAATGGCTGCGGCTGAGTTCTAGTCTGATTCTCTGGATGATAATAATTATAACTAACTTCTAGCTTAAGCGACGATAAGGGAAGATATGTTTATGTTGTAGAGATTGAATTTGTCTCTTGAAATTAATTTGGGAGAATATAATTAAGAATATATTGTATATACGAACTGTTATATATAAATAAAATTTATATAAAATATTATTCAATAAGAAATTTGTTTCTACTCGTACCATAATTTTAAGATGTAATAGTTCGATTACAAAAAAAATAATTGTGTTTGCTCAAAAAACCGACTTCAATCACATAGACAAGTAATACAGCGTAAGTTAACGAGAAAAATTAACAAACGCTCTAGTCGTTACTACGATTTTCGAGGGTTCCCCTCGATTTCTCTGGAGTTCTATCATCAGATCCTGGTTTTTTTTATTATGGTATCACCCTTGGGATATCTCTTTTCTAGCAAAAAAAGACTTATCAAAATCGATTTATAAACAACGTAGTTATCCCCGAACATAAATAAAAAAATATATACGGTCGAATTGAAAAAACTCCTCCTTTTTAAAGTCAGTTAATAACTATTATTATTATCATAGACTGTATATGTTATACTCGCAAAGACTCATACGATATTAAGTGAAAAGCTTAGTATTAATAATACTACGTTTCACGTCCAAGTGACATCATACATATATTAAGGCAAATAACATTTTAATAAATTTTAAATAAATAATAATAAATTTGAAATAAATTAATAATCTTAACGTTATTTAGTAACAAATAAATAACAAGCGATAACTATTAAATCCTCAAGCAAAGAAGTCTAAGTAAAAATGCAATAGACCAAGTCAAATAAAAACATAGTATGAGTTTATAAAACTTAAGGCAGTTTTTCAAAACCATTCTTAAATGAGTTCTCGTTCAATTTCACACTCTAATGAACAGAATGATAGCAGACTCAACCTTTTGAATAAATTAATTC
Source organism: Melitaea cinxia (assembly GCF_905220565.1). Classification (NCBI taxonomy): domain Eukaryota; kingdom Metazoa; phylum Arthropoda; class Insecta; order Lepidoptera; family Nymphalidae; genus Melitaea; species Melitaea cinxia. The sequence continues at coordinate 1,747,818 of NC_059399.1, read as the reverse complement.
ATTCAATCCAATTACCTTATTTAATTCCTCTTTTTCGAAATCTAATTTAAGGAAATCGAACTGGGGTGCCATAGCACTGCAGTTTTAGGAATACATTCTTTAAACCTTTGTATGTCAATTTACGAAGAACCCTGTACTAAGAACAGAGTAAGGGCATGACCAGACTGGAGGACTGACTGGACTATTTAACCGACTTCCAAAAAAGTAGGAGGGAGGAGGTGATTGTATTTTTTTTTTTGGAAGTAGAATTGTTATTTATATATCTAATATTTCTATTTGTAGCCTTTGATTTAAAAAATGTACTTTATTACTTGAGCTTAAATAGGCCCTAAATGTCAGTTTTACGAAAATAACTATAATTAAAACTTAAAATTTTCAAAGCAAAATTTAAGCAAAAATTTAGCGACAATGAAATAAACAGAATAGTCACAATTTTGATAAATGTCAGTATGGCCTATTATTATAGCATAGAACTTAAGATCGCTACAGCAGTTAATTGTGATCACTGTACCAGTTGTCAAATTCTAGATAGGTTATTTAATAATATCTAGAATTTGAAATAATCTATTGAGATTACTCAAAACTGTGAATTTTTTTTTAGAAATAAAAATAAAAAACCGCAAATTTTTTATTTATTTTTTTAATACAATGATAAGCTTGCGTTTGACCACTATTTCACCTGATGATAAGTGAAGATGCGGTCTAAGATAGAGCAAGCGCTCGCGACTTAAAGATCCCCCGGTTATAATTTTCCGGAAACACAGACGCTGGTAGAGTTTTTTTTTTTATGTCACTAGGTCGGCAAACAAGCGTACGGCTCACCTGATGGTAAGCGATTGCCGTAGCTTATAGACACCTGCAACACCAGAACCATCGCAAGCGCGTTGCCGATCCAATCCCCAATCCCCCCAGGAGCTCTGGTCACCTTACTCACCAACAGGAACACAATACTGCTTGAAAACAGTATTATTTTGCTGTGGTCTTCTGTAAGGTCGAGGTACTACCCCGTCGGGCTGCTCCATATTTTGAGCAGGAAATTCCTGCTGTGCCCTACCTCAGTTAGAGTAGAGTAGAGTTCCATTCTTTGGCTGTACGAATCAAGAATGTACTAGCGAATCGTTTAGTTCGTATAGGTGCGTATATAATTATGACGTCTGTTATTAATATAATTGTTGTTCTTGTCATTGGAAATTCCAAACACATAGTTTTTATCATTGACGGGATATATTTTGTTTAATTTTAAGTAAATAAAATTAAATAACGAATAGTATTCCTAAATTTAGGTTCTGTTTTTGTTTGTGCCATTTAACTTGTTAGTCCACTTCAAAAAAGAGGAGGTTCTCATTTCGAACAGTCTTTACGTGTATTTTTTACCTTATAACTGTATACTAATTTTGATGATTCTTTTTAGCCGACTTCAAAAAAGGAGGAGGTTACTCAATTCAACCGTATATATAAATATATGCATGTTCGGGGATAACTTCGTCGCTTATGAACCGATTTTGATAATTCTTTTTCTGTTGGAAAGGAGATATCAGTACTGAGACCGTTGTGCCAACGCGTCGTATGAGATGATAAGGTATTCAGTATGAGATCATTATTCATTACCCGTGTGAAGTCTGGCAGGACGTTAGTTAAAACAAAGAAAAAAGTAATTGCTTTAAAATCAACGACCCATAATAGAATTTGAGTCCTGTGTCGAAAATCCTGAGCACATAGAATACAAGCACAAGTGTCAAGAGCCCAAAAAATTTTATTGTCAAAACAAACGCTTCTCATGTGCTGGTATCCTAACAGTTGTAACTGCTAGTTGCTGTAAAAACTGTACCAGCGCGATATGAAAACTGCCAAAAGTAAAAAATGTCAAATTTCAGCAGCTTTGACTAAGTTGTGATTCATTAACGTGTTCAAGGATATAAAATAATATAATATTGTTTTGTAAATATTTCAAGGGTTTGGTTTATTAGTCCAGTAATTACAAATATTATAAAATTAATGCTTGAATCAAAATACGAGCAGTAGCTAGATTTTTTTCTTCTTTTTTTGTATTTACTATTAAAGACAAAACCTGTTGAGTAATTAATGATTTTAAATTATTATATTTATGTTTGAAGTAATTTCAAAATAGAAACAATAAAAATTTCTATATTATATATTTCTTAAAATCATCTTTCTAAAAATGAATTTTCTGTTTAAGTTAATTAAAATAAAAAATCTTAATTTTTAAGAAAATACTAAATTATATAGTTAACAATGCTAATTAAATAAAACACGTTTTGTTTGCGGGCATGACTCATTGACTTATTTTATAAAATTATGATCTTTCGTGAAATAAGCTTAATATATTAACATATTAAACGCCTCACAATCAACGCCTTGGGAAATTAACATAGTCTCACTTAAATTTATTTTAATTGAATAACAACACGTGAAAAAAAATTGCTGATATCTCGTCCTACAATGTTTGAATGCACATAAAACTGGATCGATAATAAATTCGACTTTTGCTGTCACTTAGAAAGCACCTTGAGTAATATACTCCAGGTTACCAACCAAGTATCCTGTCCTAGGAGTCATATTAATGATTCTGCATTCTTTTAAATAAAGCCCGTAGGACCGTTTATTCTATAATAAAATACAATTTATTATATCAGCTCAGCCTATTGCAGTCCACTGTTGCACATAGGCCTCCCCAAGTTCACGTCAGACATCCCGGTTTTCCGCAATCCTCATCCAGCCTACACCGGCAATCTTACGTAGATCGTCGGTCCAACGGGCCGGAGGACTTCCCACACTGCGTTTGCCAAGACGCGGTCTCCACTCCAGGACCCGTCTGCTCCAACGGCCATCGGTCCTGCGACACAGAGGACCAGCCCACTGCCACTTCAACTTGCTGATTCTGTGGGCTATGTTGGTTACTTTCGTTCTCTCGCAGATTGTCTCATTTTTAATCCTATCTTTGAGAGAAACCCCAAGAGCATAGCCCGTTCTATTGCTCGTTGAAGGACTTTAAACTTGTGGACCAGTCCTTTCGTCAGTGTCCACGTCTCGGCTCCGTATGTTAACACAGGCAGGACTCATTGCTCGAAGACTTTGTCTTCAAGCATTGCGAAATCTTCGAAGTGAAGACTCCACGAAGCCTGCCAAACACCACCCAGCCCAACCAAATCCTCCTATCGTCCTCCTTCTCGAAGTTGTTGCGGCCTAGTTGGATAGTATGGCCTAGGTAAATATAATCCTGAACAACTTCGAGAAGGGTACCATCGACCGATACCGGTCTCGGTATGACTTGGTTGTTTAACATAACTTTCGTTTTGTCCAAGTTCATACAGAGACCGACACGCTGGGAAGACTCGTTTAGGCGGCCAGCATTTGGCCTAACTCATCCAACGTCTCCGCAAAAATGACAATATCGTCGGTGAAATGAAGGTAAGAGATGAATTCACCGTTGACGTTGATGCCTCGTCCCCAATCCAAGGTCTTAAAGACATCCTCCAGCGCAGTGGTAAATAGTTTCGGTGATATTACATCTCTCTATTACATGTCTTACCCCACGCCGCAGGGAAATAGGTCTTATTCTCTGGTCCTGGACATAAACGGTCATCGTCGCCGCGTCGTACATACATTTCAGTATCTCGATATATCGCAAGATGTTACATCTCTGCAGAGAGTCCAGGACAGCCTAGGTCTCAACAGAGTCGAAGGCTTTCTCGTAGTCCACAAATGCTATACACAGCGGTTGATTATATTTTCTTCTGTCCTTTGAATAATCTGCCGAACAGTATTGATGTGGTCTACGGTGCTGTAGCCATTTCGAAACCCAGCCTGTTCTGGTGCTTGGAATTCGTCTAGTTTTTTGGCAAGATGATTCGTAACAATTTATTATACCCGAAATGAAATAACATTGATTGTTTATTAAATTAAAAATGTTCTCAACGAATATTTTGATATTCTAAAATTGTAAAAATGTTAATGTTAAGTTCAGTTGTTCTTTTTTTAACCCACTTCAAAAAAAGGAGGAGTTTACTCAATTCGACAGTATATAAGGAAACCAGGATCTGATGATGGAATCCCACAGAAATCGAGGGGAACCCTCAAATAGTGACGACTAGTGCGTTTGTTATTTTTTTTTTCGTCTACTTACGTTGTATTACTCGTCGATGTGATTGAACTCGGTTTTTTTCGTTTGCGAGCAAACACAATTGTATAAAATGGACTTATTAAATATACTTCATCTTAACAACGAATCGCAATTACCGACTATGAGTAATATTCTCATGTAGAAAATGTAAAAACAATGTAAATGAGATAATATAAAATAAAAGTTTAATTAGTCACACAATGTAATAAAATCAAACAATGAGATAATACCTACATATTTTTCAAATTTTCGAAAACAAAAAAAAGAACACAGTTGTTTGACTACTTCATTGGTATAACGAGAGGAAGTTATGTTATTTATAAGGTAAAATATAAATATAATAATGAGCTATCAGTGTCAGACTATCTTAGCAATTCTAGATAGATTTAGAACGTTACTAACAGCGGTAGTATTAGATTAACATTTAATGTTTGTGTTGTTTTAGGCTAAGGTGTAACAATGAAAGTCTAACTAAATAGTCAAAATTGCCTGTTTTCAAAATTAAATTGAGACTGTTATCTCAACTGCGCCGATCAACCAATCTCCTACGTGTCTTACTAAATAGTCAAAATTGCCTGTCTTCAAAATTAAATTGAGACTGTTATCTCCTACGTGTGTTCTCCACTCTACGTGACTTTGGCGGAATCAACCGTGCTTCTCTGGCGTAGCTGAAAGCCATTAAACCAATCAATCAATCAATTAGTTTTAGAACTGTTGGTCTGAAAAAATATATTTTATGTAGTGCAAATGACATGGGCAACTAAGAGCTCGTGAATGTTGTTAATATAATTTTAAAAAAGGTAAAATATAATTAAAATAATTGTTTATATGTATCTGAATAATCGTTTATACGTACTAACTTTAGATTTCGACAAAATTTAAATGGCACTACATGACAAGCTTTAAATAATTGTGTTTGCTCGCAAACGAAAAAAACGAACTTCAGTTTACATCGACAAGTAAGACAACGCAAAAATAGTCAAGTAAAGGCGCGTTATCAAAGATTACTAAAAAAATAGTAATATTAATAAATCTTATAAAATAATCTTAATTTAAAAATAATTCTCTAAATTATCTTGATCAAATTAAAATGGTATCGCAAAACAGGAACCAGCTTTTGATGAAAATAAAAATCATCAAAATTAGTTAACTCAGTAAAAAGTTATGCAGTATAATACAACGTAAGTCGACGAAAAAGTAGTCAAGTAAATACGCATTATTAGATATAATTCGAAAATAACTTGTTATAGCGCAATCAAATTTAAATAAGACCACATGACATACAACACCTTTCAATTAAAAGAAAAATCATCTAAATCGATTCACCCAGTCAAAAGTTCTGAGTTTAACATTCATTAAAAAAAAATACACATAAATTGAGAACCTCCTCCTTTTTTGAAAGTCAATTAAAACGAATAATTAAAATCAGTACACCTAGTAAAATTTTGATAAAAATCCCATCACGCAGTACCAATGGAAGGTTTTGACAAGCACATTCACAAAATAATTAATATTATAAAAAATATTACTTTATATAGATTTTACTTCGATCTCCCTACTCAATTTAATTGAAAGATAACATCACAGCGTATATAATAAACGACTGAAAAATAATTTGTGATTGACACGTCTTTTTCTGTGCTGTGTGGCTACGGCACTAAAGAATATAGCCACCCCCTCTCTTCCCGTGGGTGTCGTAAGAGGCGACTAAGGGATAACAAGGTTCCACAACCATCTTGGAACTTAAGAAGCCGACCGATGGCGGGATAACCATCCAACTGCTGGCTTTGAAATACACAGGCCGAAGACGGGCAGCAGCGTCTTCGGTGCGACAAAGCCAGTACTGCGGTCACCAACCCGCCTGCCCAGCGTGGTGACTATGGGCAAAACACATGAGTTCACGTTATTTTTGGCGCAAACTTGTGGAGGCCTATGTCCAGCAGTGGACTATATAGGCTGTAATGATGATGATGATGATGACGTCTTTTTCTAAAACTGCTCGTGTCTAGGCAGAACTTAGAATTATATATATTCCAAGAATGATATTATATTCTGTAGGAAATCAGCAGCATTTTTTTTTTCAGTTTTAGGAGCGCGTTTTACTATTATGTTCCATTTGGAAATTAACCTAGTGATGTTATTAAAGCCGCATCCTCAATGAAGTAAATCGTTCTACTATTAGTTTATTTTGTTACGGATATTATTGATTTCGTAACAGAAATTACAATGTTTTGTTTTTTGCAGAAATCTGAATTATTTTGAATTACAATGAATTTTTTTTATATGTAAAAATTATTCTAGTGGTAGTATAAATACGGTTCCCAGATTGAAATATACCTTTCTTTCCCCTCAGTATTTTGATGGTATAGTTAGAAAACATTGTTTCATCAGTTACAATGTTCTTCATATCAGGTGTCGTCATACTCTCTTACGGACATAGGTTGAACAAACCTTTCATACATCAAATAGTACCTAGGAGTACGACTTTACATCCTTAACTTGCGTTTAAACCGTCTTGATAGATGTAGAAACAGTACATTTAAAATTATTGTAGCGTTTATATTACTTGTTTTGATAATATAAGCAACACTAAAGCAACAAACGAACGTACGAGATACGTCAACGAGTTTTAATTAATGTAATTAAAATTTTTATGTTATTAATATTAAAAATATAATTACGTAGTTTGGTAAAAAAAATTATATTGTTAGTTAAATTGTATGCTCAGATACGCACTTGTGGAGTTCACGTTATTGTAAACACTTTTTATAGTTAGCTCACTGAATACGGTGGTAATTATTAATGTTAATTTTTAGGAGTTGTGAATTATCACGTAAACCGACGATCTACGTAAGATTAGCGGTGTAGGCTGGAGGAAAATCGCGGAAAACCGGAATATCTGGTGTGAACTTGGGGAGGTCTATGTCCAGCAGTGGTCTTCAATAGGCTGAACTGACTGACTGATGTATTTATCTATAATATAAAAATGAGTCGCTGAATGTGTTGCTAAGCGCAAAACTCGAGAACGGTTGGACCGATTTCGCTAAATCTTTTTTTAAAATATTCCTTGAAGTACGAGGATGGTTCTTACGGAGAGAAAAATTCTAAAAAAAAAAAATATATAATAAAATTAAAGAATCGACTGTTAGGCGATACGAAGTTCGCCGGGTCAGCTAGTTTATTATAAACGACGAAATGTTTAAACGTTCTTAGAATAGAAAGAAAGACTATTACTTATTTTTTATATATATATTTTATAACTGAAACTTTGTTTTTAATCACCACTTAATTACAATAAGATAATAAAGTTTTGTAATAATTAATATACAAAAGTTTTGTAGTATGTCATAAAAAAGGCAATTTTTATATAATTTTACGTACATTTCCAGAAAAATAAGGTTTTTTTTTTAATTATTTTATGTGACATGGATTTTAATTTTTTACAACTTCTTGCAATTACAAGGGACATAATTATAATTATATATAAACAGATACATCTAGAATAACACGTCAACGGGTAGCCTAAGACGATGTTGATTTAAGACTTTTATTCTTCATTGAAAAGGAAGAGAATGAGTTTTAGTTACTTAGAGATGAAGGGTTTAGGCTAGGGGTTGGTATATCTATTTGGTCATTACCTTTAATAAAGATAATAGTAGTTGGCTCTCAAATGGTTCTTTCACTTTACTTACTATATTTTACACAATAGAAATAAATAGAAATATTTTTTATAACTTAAACATGAAATGCAGTATTGACACAAAGTGCTTTTTTTTTGTTAATCTCAGGGATCTCAACAATCCACTATTGTTGTAACTCTTGATGAAGAACCTAGCCGCGATCCCGTAGTGGAGTGAGATCGCAGTACATGTTTCGATTGATCATAATTATTCTGTTTATAAATAACCATTTCCCTTCTATTTAGTATTCTCAGCATTATTTTAAAATACGTATTATATAATGACGATGTTCGTTAAATTTCACAGTTGATGTTATCTTTTTTCGCATTACAGCTGAAATCTTTCCACGCCCATAAATTTACTTTCTTGATTTCCTTACAACTGCGCATTTCGTTTCTGAAATGAAAATAAATCGAGAGGTTATCATTTAATCGCTACATAGACTATAAAGAACCCGATTACAAGAACTCGTTTAATTTTTTTTTGCTTTTTATATATAATGTGGAATTGAATTCATTGTATGAAACCTTTTAAGAACATACCCTTTTCCAGCTAAAAAGAAGGCGTACGGTTGTATTTCCGTCACCGTATCGCCAACAGCGCACATGAACTGCGCAATTGAAGCTTTCCGAATCTCTAGAAGTTGGTCTGGGAAAAAATGTTAGCTTAATACATGTATTCTGTTCACATTTACATGTAATTAGTATGTACAATTGTATATATTCATAAAATAAAAACGAAGTTTGTAGTTTTGTGTCAAATATTGACTAACCTAGCGTGAATGCGTTGGGACGATTTGGTCTCTCATACCAATGTCGATCTGAAACCATCGTCCTGAGCATCTGCTCCACCACGACGCAGTACATTGTGACTGGTACGGACCCACCCTTGACAAGCTTTTCTGCCCAAATACCTGCCATCAAGTCGATGTCCTCCACACTCTGATACTTTTCCTTCAGCAAATCTATTCTCTGTATGAGTATAAATCGATATGTTTAATTCTTAAACTGTGAATAATACTATTTTGAAGACAAGTTTAAATAATGCTAAAAATTAATCACTTACCTCAGGGTCTATGACATCAAGCAAGTCTTTAAATGTGGTGTACCTCTTTCCGGAGCACAGTTGTCTGTATTTTATGTATGGCGCGAATCCAAAGTATCGGTTCTTAGTTAAGTCTGATGTTGCAAGATCTGCTGAGAGTTGATGAGGACCTAGCCCGGTTTCTGCAACCTGATAAAATATACGACTATATATAATTGAATTCTTTCAAGTCTAATTGTATCGTTATAATAAGATGCCTCTAGTTTTTTGTTTCTACTTTATTCTCATTTCAATTTTTGTCATGATGAGATTTTAATTGTACTATAGTTACAATTAAAATGTAATCGTGTTAAATAAAAAAAAAAAGTTAATCGCATTCATCTCCGTCTCTGGATCTTTACGTAATTAAAAAATATACTAACGTCTGGATCGATAACGTAGTCAACTTTTGCTGCCGGTTGTCTAAAAGCACCTTGAGTAATATACTCCAAGGTATCGACTAAGTATCCTGTTCGAAGAGTCATATTAACGATTCTGTCTTCTCTCAAATAATTGCCTTTAGCGTCGTACATCCTGTAATTAAGACTAATTTGTTTCCAAAAAGAAAGATATTTCTAACTAAATTTGGTGGAAAAAAAGACAAAATTAAAACTGGTTACATGCGAAACTGCGATGCAAGCTGTGATAATGTTTATTTTATTTTCGTTACATTAATTATAAAAGCTATGATACCACTACTAAGTCAATATTTAAATTTTGACCGATCTGGTGTAATAGTGGTGAAAGCTGAAATAACAGTGGAAATTTGTAAATGTACCAAAAATTATTTCTGGTATTATTGTTAATTTGTCCTTACAGGTATTCCAACTATACTTTGAAGAGAACTGAATTTGGTAACGATAATACTCTCGATTCGAACGGAAATTATTATCCAACAAAGTGAAGTCAGTAAAATAAAATTTTGCAATAAGTTTCCATCTAGCTTTAATTTCGGTTCAGCTTAATCACAGAAACTTACTTTAACTTTCCTTCCTGGATCGTATGCGACCATCGTTGTACAGCAGGAAATTCTAAGGATATTTGTGGTAGAATATTTTCGTTATACAAATCTCTAAATCCCTTATGAGGTGAAATAACACCTTCCCTTACTAGATTATCGAAACCTGAGAATGAAGATAAAGCCTATGATGTCATTGTATTTTACTAAAATAACATTTAACATGACCGTGTTTGCAATACAAAGAAATTAAAACAAATAATTCAGTACGTACCCATTAAAGCAGGTGACATTTCGTAATAGTAAATTTGCATAGTAATAGCAATTACTATATCTCTAGTGGTGAAGAATAGTCTATCATCATCCCAACAAGGATTCAATTCAGACAATATAGATGCGATTCGGTTATGGAAACGCCACGTCCAGATCACGAAAAGGTTTGGTCCTAAAACACTGTTGGCACCCGCGTCCGCTACATTGAGAAAACAAGAGCCGAAACTGTATTCAATTTGATTTTTCCTCTTGATATAATTATGTAATGAATAAAAATATGAAGGTAAATAATGTAGATGTAAATATGTTATGTTTTTGATAATGACAGTATAATTGTAAAGGCATAATAATTGCATTGTATTTTTGCAATTGTATTATCATAGATATTCTTTATACACTTAAACTAGAAATAGGTACTCACGTGTATCGTGACATCTTTTTTCATGCGGTTTTTGATTCAACAGACACAAATTTACTGGTGTTTTTGTGCTTGGTGGCCAAAGTTTACCGTTTTCTTCTTCAAATTTAAGCATTCCCTTTTCAAGTAGTCTCACCTTCGAATTTGCTACTTTCAACGACATGCCATATACTTGTGATAGGTCAAAAAGTGGTGTTGATGTCACTATCTAAAAATAATTTTACAAAAAAGGTAATCCGCTGATAACACCGCCTTTGTGCACATTTCTTCATTTGTAATATTTGTTGTATTGTAATATTCCTTGTGATAAAATATGCTAAAACTTTTGATTTATAATAAAGATAATAAAAATACTTGAAAAGAAATATAGGTTGTCTCCAATGGCGGGTCCAGTCAGTCAATATTTAGAGCTCGAAGATGTAAAACTTCCTTACAAAGCAAGCGGACTGAAGCAACACTGCATTTTAACCTATCCTTGATTCAACAGTCAAGCTAGATTATCTTTAGGTGTTACTAGAAACTCTTCGCTAATAGGCATTTGAGATTGAAGAACCAAAAATTGGAAAAGTCCACTTTCATATGTGAATAATGTTGTGAGGAAGGTAAGAATGTTGACTTAACTTTTCTCTTTTCACCTTTATGAAGTAATCAAAATCTGGAACTGAATGTTCAAAGATAATTTTCAAATGCGTTGATTGGTCTAATACCACTCTTCCAGGTTTATTGGCTGCAAAAAGCCTGCTGGTGTCAAAATACCGAGTCCACAATATTTAAATAGACCCAAGAAGAGCAAGTTATTGGCGAGTAGTTCTAGCACCTTGGTTGTCTATCTGTGATCGCTACTAAAATTATATAAAAATTCTTACTCTTTCAGGGACCGTGTCATTTTTCAAACATCCTACTGATTGAAAACTCTCAGGTCTGGTGAGATTCATGCATCGTACCGATGAGAATCTGTGCACTGGATCATCATCCGGTATAATATTAGGTATACAACCTTTATCTGTTTTGCCTTTTTCTTGACAGCAGTGTGTTTTCCATCTCACGTAGTTTACTAAAAATTTTAATTAATTTGTAATTTTCTCATTGATATTGTGATACCATATTTAAAGATATTACTGATAAATTGGTTTTTAAAACAAAGGACATACCTGTGTCGTGCACAGACAACACATCCCCGATAACGTAAACCCAGAAGTATGTTAACAGTTGTGTGAATCTTCGGTCTGGTACTCGTCCTTCTGCTAGTATGGTGGTACGAACTGACCTACTGAGAGGCAATGGTTCACCTGACTTTGTCTTTTTGGGCTCAAAACCTGAAAGTATTAGAAGAATACACTATGGAAGAGTAATCGTTTATGAGAGAACCTTTCAAAAGTATTAGTAGATTATTTTGGATCATGCACACCTTACAATACCTTTTAAACTTTACTTTTTTGACAATAATTTAGTATCGTTATTATAGAAGACCATAGTACTCTAGCTCAAAAGTAGCCTAACTTATTTTAACTAAACCTAAAGCCATCAGACTAAATATAAATATTTAACTGTTCTTAATATAAAAAAGTTAGTACCCTTATCGTACTCCGCTGGTAAAAGTCTGTATTGAGGTGTATGTGGAGCGCCTCTGTTGGGATATTTGAGGTTGTTACAAGTTCCATCCAATCTTCTTCCTTCAAATGGATTACATGGTAACACTTCGTTGATGCACCAACTACATGGAAAAATCATAAAGTCAAATAATTTACAAACACTATATCAGCCATTGCAGTCCACTGTTGGACATAGACTTCCACAATTTTGCGCCAAAAATGGCGTGAGCTCATGTATTTTGCCCATAGTCATCACGCTAGGCAGGCGGGTTAGTGACCGCAGGGCTGGTTTTTTTGCACCAAAGACGCTGCGCTACGCTCCTACTTCATGCATACAAAGAAATACGAGGAGACTTTTCCCAACCACAACATCTTCAAAGTTTGTCTGTCATATTTAAAACAAAAAGTATGAAATTTTATTTTTAGGATTATAATAACTATTCCAGTATTTGTGGAAATTTCGGAGGTTGAAACAGGGCATCAGATTGTTTTACTGAAATCACCTAAAATAGCCCGGGTAGTTATTTGAGAAACGTGTTTTTCGCATGGACAATTCTACGTCGCCTACTGGAGAGCCAGCTCTGTGAATCGACTGATGGTTCTAACGCACGAAAGTCGAAAAATAAGTGTTGTATACACGTACTAAATGAATGAAATATTTACATATTATTTATATATTTATTTATTTTTTTTTTTTTTAATTTATATATATATTTATTTATTTTTTTTAGTTATTATTGATTGATAAATTAGAATCGCATAGCTAATGAAGTTGTTAATAGAAGAAAAGATCTAAGAAAAGATTTTTGAAATTGTTTTTTGTGGAGAAGAAATTGGAATAAATAAGTGATGATTGGAATGAATAAGTTTTATCCTTTAATTTTAAAGTAGCTTCTTTGTTACTTTATGTTTATATGTTTTGAAAGACAAAGTTATTGTAGCAAGTTGTATAATAATTATGATACAAATAAACTATTATTATAAATATATTTTACCCTATCAATAGTATAATTTCTTGTAGTTATACAAATGTCAAATAATAGTCAAAACAACATTGTTCTTTTTTTTCAAAAATTTAAATAAAAGGTAGGACAAGTTATCTCAGTGTTTGATTTAATAAGATTGTATAACTAATTACTTAAGCAGAAAATATTTATAATATTTCATTTTATTTTTTCTCATCTACATAAAGTTAAGTGAATTGATGTGGTTAATATTGTCTGCAATCGGATATTACTCATAGGCGGTATTTGCAATTCCTTGTAAAGGTCAAGTACATTTAATTGGTTTAATCAGTAATTTTTTACAAAAAAGCATTTTTTATTCGACATAATAATGATATTTCTTGATATTGATTTAATTTTTAATGATCTCTTGAATGTGTTGTGAGTAAAATCATAATGTAGTCTCTCACGAACTATAATAATAATAATAATTTTTTTCCGGAGCAGGTTTTTGTCTTGTAAATCCTACACCATCGAGGTAAATTAAATTGAATTGGAAACATTTTTTTAAGAGAAATAAATGTTTTAAAAAAAGTCTGATTGAACTTTTTTTTTCAGATGAACCGTTTTCTCATAACGACGCCTTCAAAATTGATATGATTTCACACAGATTTTTAACTTTGTAATTTTAAATTCACTTAAAAATCAGTATTCGGAAAAAATCCAATAGAGGTTCTTGAAGGTAATTTAATCCCCTACAAAAAAGTATTTTAACATTTTTAGCTAATTTCACTATTTGAAAATTATTCATTCATTCAACACAAGAATATCATTTTGATTTCAACTTCAACTTTTAATTATTTATATGATGGACGGGTGGATTACTTTTTACACCACCAGCCAATTCTGTTATCTTATACTATATGTGTTATACATTTTAAATAGGTACAAATAAATAAAATTGTAGTGTCTGTTTGTAATATTAAAATAAGCACTTTTTACTCAATGCATATGGATGGTATACACGATACATATACCAAAATAATATTGTTTACAATTTTTGTCTGTCTGTCTGTCTGTTTGTTCCGGCTAAACTCGGAAACGGCAGGACTGATTTTTACGAGACTTTCACTGGCAGATAGCTGATGTAATAAGGAGTTACATAAGCTACTTTTATTGAAGAAATTTATTTATTTTATAACTCTGCGAAATGAACAATAACTTTTTTGTTAAATCCACGCGGACGAAGTCGCCGGCACAGCTAGTTTGTAATAAAAACTTCCAGTAAAGTGTTAAATAAATAAAAATAATCATTATAACATTATCAATAGGTACTTACAATGTAGTATTCTTTTTTAAATGTACTTTAACGTCTTCATTACTTAAAATATTACCAGAGTAAGATTCGTAAAACACCGACTGCGCGCACGCACACGACACGATACTCAATAACAAAAAATTAAACATTTTTCATAATAATTTAATAATAAATAATAACGTCAGTGGTAGTACTTCGAATGTACCACCAACAGGTAAATTGACGAACTAACCAGAAAGACGCCGTTTCTTCTTATTTAAACGAAATGAATTTAATTCTCAAGGTCTCTTAAAGAAATAATGATAAAAAAAAAATTCAAGGGATTATTAATTCAAAGCGCAATTAAATAAAATAAAAAACACACTGACTAATATAATATGAAACAATAAAAACCTGGGAAGTTATTACATCTATTTATATGTAAATACTAGCAACCCGCCCCGGCTTTGCACGGGTGCAATGCTGATACTAAATATACTACAGAATATCTTTATTTATAGCATGAAGCTAGCTTATAGCATGGTTATTAACATGATAACAACAACATTCAAATATGCGTCGTTAGATTACACGTTGTTACAGAATGCGTTGATAAAATAAAGGTTCACTGCTCGTTCCCTGTAGGTGATAGCGTGATAATATGTAGTTTATATGTTGACCCGACTTCTTAATAATATTCGTGCCAAATTTGAAGTAAATCCATGCAGTACTTTTTGGGTTTATCCCGGACATACATACAGACATACAGACAAACAGACAAAAATTCTAAAAACTATATTTTTGGCTTCGGTATCGCATGTAGATCACACCCCAAGTATTCTTTTAAAAAAAATATTCAATTTGCAGACTGACTGACTTTGACTTTCCTACCATTTTATTATATGTATAGATAGATTATAAATAAAAATAAATCACCGAAATGTGGGTTGTTATTGGACAAAGTTTGTATAAAAAGAAAATTAAGACAATATAATATAATAAATATATAATATATCGCTTCATCGCTATCACTTCAGCTTGTAATATCCCATTGCTGGGAACAGAACTCTTTCACCACGTAGAGCTTAATCCACCACGCTGCTCCAACGCGGATATATTCCCTACTATGAATAACGATCGATATCAGTTGTGCATGATAACAACCGGGACTGACGGCTTAACGTGCTCTCCAAGGCACGGTGGGGAGACCCACAAGGACTGACACAACACACCCAGACCACGACAAACATCTGTATGGCTAAACACAAATATTTGTCATGTGCGGGGATCGAACCCGCAACCGCCAGCGCAACAGGCACAAACCAGTGCTGTAATCGTTGCGCCAACGCGTCTTATTCACGTATATAATTTCAAAAATTAGGCAGTATGAAGTTAACCGGATCTGCTAGTTTCTAATAAAATATTAGAACCACTACCTACTTGGTTGTAAATTGTAATGTGTGCTTAACATAAAGAAGCTTAAGCTTTTTATTTATATATTTTATTATTTTTTCTTTCTATGATCTGCAGGTCTTCCACCAACCCATTCTCTCTCTTACATGGTTAAAGAGGTCTACGCCCAGTAGTAGGATGTTACAGGTTGAATCATGAATCGTGATAATCAGCATAAACATACGATCGACTGTTTCTAAGGTAGGCAATTTAACTGATTTCTGATTTAACGCTGACGCTTCGTTTTAAGCTACAAATTTTGAGTTGATGGTTTAAATTTAAATAAACATACGTGTCACCTATTTTGGCAATCCTTCCCTCAATGTGTTAAAAATAAAAAATGGTTTATAATATTTATGAAAATTTCTTATTTTTTTAATTTAAAGTATAATACTTTGTTTTTTTTTTTTTTTTGTTTATTCTACTCCATTGATAAGAATAATTAAGCATATGTCTCATCGTTTGTTAATATTTTTTAACTAGTGACCCGCCCCGGCTTCGCATAGTTGCAAAAACTATCAGTGCTCCTCTACTATATTATGCATATATTACACATGTAAACCTTCCTCTGGAATCACTCGATTTACTAAAGAAAATCGCATCAAAATCTGCTGCGTACTTTTAAAAGTCTAAGCATACAGACAGCGGGAAGCGACTTTGTTTTCTACTATGTAATGATACAGTTAATATTATGATCTCTTAGAAATCTAAGTAAATTGCGGGCAACCGCTATTATAAACGCTATATATTACGTAGCAATATTACTAAAGCGAATATATAAAAATTGTTGACTTTATAAGAACAATACAAAGGTTGTGATGGGATATATCTTGCCAGACGCGTCCATAAATTCAGTGTAAATCAGATAATGTGACTTGGAATCTAGTAGATGTGAAGCACAGACGGGCGTTTCAAACGCTCGTATAATTCCATTTTAGACTAGCTTCCGACCGCGTCTTCGTCCGGGTGGAATAGGAACAATTCTGTCATACATGATTTTTGCAAAACTTTTACTGTTTACGCAGGGCAAGCAGCGGAAGCTCTTAAGAGGAAAAAAAACGATTTTGAAACATTCTTCATTAGTGCTCCGTTCCTAGTGGCCTTACCGTTATGATATATACCTTATCGCCTATAACCTTGCTCGATAAATGGGCTACACTACACAAATACTGAAATAATTTTTCGAATCGGACCAGACGAAAAAACAAAGAAACAAACTCTCCAACTTTATAATATTAGTTTAGATTAAGTATTTTTTTGTTTCAATTTTTTTAAATTATGTTTCATACAAACCTTGTAAAGTTTTAATTAGTCATATTATTCTATTATTGTTAATATATTTTTTGAAGAATTTATAATTAATGATAAAAAATACTGGATTTAAAAAAAAAAAAAGTTTGCTTCGGTTGATTATTAAGAAGTAATTTTTTTGTCTGAATTTTTCATATTTTTTGTATCGTTGTAATAAATAACAGTTAATTTAGTTTTATTTGACAGCAGTGTGTTTTATTATTAGTGTATAAAACCCTTACCTTAAATATTCGTTAAATAACAATCTTGAAATACGTATATTGTACACAGACTGTTTTTTATACGTGTACGCCTTTGAGACGTATGTTAAGACCTTGAGTACTTCTATAAGGCTTAAAGGATTAAGATAAGGGCGTAGAGCTTTAGAGACGAATTTTTCCCACTAAATATCGAATAATAGTAAATAAATATAAATATCACTTAAAAAGGAAGAACGAAATGCAGTGGATAAAAGTTATTTAAAGTAAAAAATAAAAAGCGTTCGAACGCTCGTACACAATATACGGACGAGTGTCGCATATAAAACAAAGCAATCGAGTCAACAGACGCACCGCGGAATTCTGATCGTTTCTTAGGATCCATTGACGAGAATCGAACTCCTAATGATGACATTCTAACCAACTTTATTACTAAGTGACAATACTTAATAAGGCTATTGTCATCGCAGTTTTGTGTTAGACTGTACAGTCGACATAAGTTTATAGATAACTATAATATTTTATTTTTATTTATTTATTTAACAATTTATGTACACTAGGATAGCAATAGGAAATAGCTCTTATAAAAAATGCTGGTACAAATGCGCTACTTATCCCATGATGGAATCTCTTCCCGTAGTCGTGCCACAGGGAAATTATAAAACAGTCGCAAAATTAGCGTGTACAATCAAAACATATTGAGAATAAAAATATAATATATAATAAATACATAATTATACAATATATAAATGCATACATAATAATGTATAGACACGTAGATACAAATAATATAATACTTATACATACAAGTATACACATATGATACAAAAGACTTATAGGTACACATAATGTTGTTTGTTGCAGTTTTTTGGTATACAAAAAAAAATCTATTCGATCGATCTTCGATTTAGCGTATAACATCCCACTGCTGCAAAAAGCCTACCCACCTTTTTCCCAATTTAGAAAAAGTGTCGGAACTTATCCATAACGCTGTTCCACTGGGGTTGGTGGAAATATTATCTACTATGAGTGATATATTACATTAGTTCTCACCATTACAGGTTGGCTGGAAGAGATATCTTCTAGAGACAAGTCTACCGTTTACTTACTTTACGAAAATTTTAAGTGCAATAATGGATATTATATGATTGCTGTCAGGTATATATGATAATAGAATGGATCAACAGCTTAAAATGCTCTTCGATGCTCGGTGGACCGACAGTAAAAACTGCTTACTTAAAAAGGTGTTTGGGTAAATTAAAACATATATTTTTTTTAATCTCAAAAAGAAGTTTCGAGACTAAAATTGTTTTTGTTACGATGAAGTTAATAACATCCGCACATATTATAAAAAAATGTTACTAAAATAAGTTTACAAAGAAAAATCACTCATTCGTAAATTCGTTCAAAAAGATATTTAAAATTTAAATAGCGATGACCGCTATGTTTGCTAGATAATGGAAATAAAGCTTTGGAGTTACACAAAAAAAAATCTCCACACTTTTTGTTGTTTTGTATTTTATATTAGACTAGCTGTGCCCGTGACTTCGTCCGCGCCAAGTTAAAAAAATATTATTCATTTCGTATAGTTACAAAATAAATAAATTTCTAAAATAAAAGAAGCCTAAGTTTCTCCTTATTACAGCAGCTATCTGCCAGTGAAAGTCCCGGGACAATCAGTCCAGCCGTTTCAGAGATTAGCCGGAACAAACAGACAGACAGACAGACATAAATTGTAAAAAATGTTATTTTGGTACATGTACCGTGTGTGTATTTAATAAAAATGAGTTATTTTATTATTACAAACAGACACTCCAATTTTATTTATTTATACAGATCATATATTAATTCTAGCTGTGCCTGTTTCGCGTTAAATTATGGAAAAATTTACTTAAATGTATAACTTTATAAGCCTTTCTTGGCGAATGTAAAACTAACACGAAAGTAGCTTTTCAATTCAATCCAGTAATTCCTGAGGGTATTTATTCAGCTTAATAATATTATTCTGTATATATAATTTATTATAATCTATAAAAATAAATAAAATTGGAGTGTCTGTTTCTATTATTAAAATAACCGCTTTTTACTAAATTCATATGTATGTATACAAGCAAACATATACCAAAATATTTTTTTTTACAATTTTTGTCTGTCTGTCTGTCTGTTTGTTTCGGGTAATCTCTGAAATGGCTGGACCGATTTTGACGGGACGATTTTGACCGATTTTTATTTTATAACTGCGAACTAAACAATAACTAGTTTGTTAATTTCCACGCGGAAAAAGTCGCGAACACAGCTGTGTTTGCAACTTTTTCCGTATTTTTATTACTTACTAGCTAGTAAGTAATAAAAATACATCGAATTCAAGTAGAAAATTGCATAGATTGAAACTGTTTTACTATCAAATATTTTACTGTCAAATATTTTTTACTGTCGTCTTGAATAAATAGTTTGTATAGTATTTCTGTGGACTGCGGTCTAGAAGTTTCGACCGTTTTAATAGTAACAATGTTAATATAAGCAATTAGATGCAGTAATTTCGCAGAAAACGATGAAATGGCTTTATTTGTTACATTTAAAATAAAATAACGTATGATAAAAATCGCAATGTAGAAAAAGAAATAAGCTAAGAAATTGGTCAAGGTTTGACATTTTTACATATAATAAATAAGTATAACAGTTTCTTAGAATTTATAAATATTTTTGTTAACGTTTTCCTTTAAGTACGGAAAAAATGCATACAGACTTTTTAACCGACTTCTAAAGTAGGAGGTTCTCAATTCGATTGTATTTTTATATGTATGTTTTGACCCCAGAACTTTTGACTGGGTGGACCGGTTTCGATGATAGTGCTTCATGTGATCCCATTTAAATTTTAATGAGATACTACTTTTCGGTCTATATCTCGGTCTTTATTTCGATCTTTAGCTGTATCTAATAATACGTATTTACTTGATTCTTTTTTCGTCGACCTACGTTGTGTATACCGCATAACTTTTTACTGCGTGTACCGATTTTGATGATACTTATTTTAATCGAAAGCTGATGCTTGTTTCAGCAAAAAGCTTGTTTTTACAGACCCCATGAAAAAATTACAATGCACAAGATTACGGCAAATATTTGTAGTTGTAGTAACACTGAATTTCCTACCGAGTGGTTATATAAATAAATTTAAAATTGTTGGCTGATATTTTGACTGTTTGAAAGAATAACTTAAGCTTCTTGGTTCTTCCTAAATGAATCTATATTCGGAATCCAGTGGTAAAGATAGGAATAAGTGGGAATATAAGGCTCTGTAACTAGTATTACCGTTTGAACCCCATCATGTCATAATTTATCTTAGTCCATTTGTGGGCATACGAATTGTAAATGCCACGCCAGATATTCCACTTCTTTGTAATCCTCATCCAATTTTTTCCAGAAATCTTGGGCATTCGTCAATACAGTGGGTAATAAAATTTGTTTCACTGCATTTGCTGATCTACACTTTTGGACAGGTCCTTTTTCAGCAACTGTCGATCCTGACTAATCATGACCAGCCCAGTATCACTTTAATGTGCTGATTTTAGGACTATATACCGACATAGCTTATACTATGGTCATCTCACAGATTCTTCCAATTTTGATTTTATCCGTGAGAAGCACTCCAAGCAAAGCCAGTAACTAAAGTACCTTGAGTGATTTTAAATTTGTGAATTAGTCCTATCATCAGTGTCTAAGTTGCATCTCACCTCGGCTTAATATTTCATATTGTTGCTTAAAAAATACTCAACTTCTAATCTAATGATGATGTTTCATATTATTTGTAGTTGCCTTTTTTATTTTTGTATATGCACATTTTATTTATAAAAAAATAAAAAATCAATATAATAAAAAAACGCACAAAAATAAAAAATCAATATAATAATATAATATATAACAAAATAAATCGATCAAAAATCAATATTTTTTACATTGTTTTTCATATAATCATTTAGAAAACAGTTGTGTAAATAAAAATATATGTATAAAAATATAAACATATATATTTGAATTAAATCTTTGATGTTCTTTTTGAGTTGAATTGACAACGTTATGCAGTTCACTTTGAACGTTATGAAGATTATAGAGACAATAACTATTTTTTTAAGAAAGAAAATTATATTCACTAAAATATCTTAAATATGTTTAAGTTTTATTGCTAGTACCCCTGACAATGCTGCATAATTCGCCAAGGTCTTGCATACGGAAGAGAGTGGCTATGATATATTCAACCTACAATTATTTTATGTTAAGTTTATAAAGAAACAAATCATATCGGAACTTGAAATAATACTCGTAATAATAAAGTTGCTGTTTATTATAAAGTAACAGACACACAAAACACAAATATTTCAATCGAGATAGAAAATGTTTTTTCTTGTCACTGATTATTTTTCCATTAATTTAACTTATTCAGTTTTATGGCTTCCAAGTGCCGAAGTAGCAAAGATGATTTCGCCAATGTCACGTAGAAGAGACAAGACACAATATTTATTTTGTTCAGTAAAAATTAATAACACCGCCTCTTATACTACACATTCTTAAGTTGTCTGTATTATTATTATTTTGTATTTGCATATTGTGGTGTACAATAAAGAGTAAATAAATAAATAAATAAATAACATACTTAAGTTTTTTTCGGTAAATCATATCGTTGTTAAATAATTTTTATTTTAATTATATAGAAAATAGACTGACATACTGTTAGTTATATTTCCAATATTTTTTTCTGTTATTTGTTTTTTTTTATTTGTAATTTTTTTTTTGGATGTGTCATGTTCCAATGAAACTGTCAATTTCCAAGTCAACGCTTCGAAAACGAAAAAGTAAATCATTCAGCATTGTTATAATTGCACAGACGCTACCAGTACTCCAGCAGCGCACGCATACCTGTCAGAATCCATTGATATTCGCTCCCCCATCAATTACTATTCACAAAAACATTCCCAACGCCCGCATCTGTTTCTAATGATTGACGCGTGTCCCGCGACGTGTGCTTCGAACACTTAATACAGCCCTAAAATTCAAATATTAGTTACGCAAATTCAGACTTACAAGGGCCTTTCGGAAATTAATCGTTTAAGGTCAGTGCGATATGTTGTCTAATCGTGGAT
Organism: Melitaea cinxia; assembly: GCF_905220565.1. Classification (NCBI taxonomy): domain Eukaryota; kingdom Metazoa; phylum Arthropoda; class Insecta; order Lepidoptera; family Nymphalidae; genus Melitaea; species Melitaea cinxia. The sequence continues at coordinate 1,725,337 of NC_059399.1, read as the reverse complement.
GATTGTTGGGTGCATGTATTTTTTATGCGACTACGTCGGCAAACAAGTGAATAATGACCTGATGGTTAACCATTAACAGCCAAAGTGTAGCAAGCGCGTTGCTGACCATACCCCTGACTCTCCCTAGGAGTTCTGGCCGCCTTACAGGAACACAACACCACTTTAGAGTGGTATTATTTGGCTATGATTTTCTGGTAGGTTGAGGAGGTTCCCCAGATGGGATGGTCCAGATTATGAGCAGGATATATCCTGCATATCTCATCTGCAGTATGTATCTCAATAAATGCATTTGTAATTTGTATGATTTTATTTTTGTGCTACCCACACTCTAGCATTAGGTCGCTTAGACCGAATATAAAATCATCATATCAGAAATTTCGATCTAGCGGGTACATCGTTCCATAGCTTAATTGGCTGGAGCACCGACAAGGAGATGCAGGTTTGATCCCAGCTGAAACGGTCGATTTTTGATATGATATTTAAAAAAAAAAAGCATTTGTATTATACAAATATTTTTTTCTAGTCGAAGTTTCTTCACCGTGCCTCGGATAGCACGTTAGTAAAACTGCCGATTTTCTGTTGCTATCATGTTCACCTAATTTACTCACGGTACCTCCTGAGCTACTGATGGTCGTGAAATTATCCACAAATCATCTCTGAAGTTGACTAGTGAATTGTATTCTAAGCCTTTTCAGTTTAATTCGAAAATATTTATAATACTACTTTCAACAATTCATTTAAAGCTGACCTTGCAGTGAATATCTACTCGAAACAAAAGGTTGCATTTTCATATTAGTTTTGGTGCAACTAAAATAACAAACGCTTCATTAAAATCTATTTCGTGCTCAGCAATGAGTCCAAATAACAACCATGATAAACATTTATTCTTAAATAACATGATAGCATTTGTTTTATGCGACAAACTAATTGCGTCTAATTAAATATTAGCGTTAAGCCAATATTATCCAATAATTATCAATTTTCATTTATAATTTGTATTGTTCTTTAGTTTAACCTAGAATCGAAGATAATTGTTCGAATAGGTTTTTTAATTGTCAATATTTAGGTAAAGGCCAAAATGATGAAAAAAAAAACGTTAGACTAGATATCAGACGTGGTTTCGTCCATATTTTAATTTATAGTCACTGCTCTGTATGAATGAGTTTAAACTAATTCGTATAAAACCTTGCATGTAGCAGTAAATTCAGAGTAACTAATGTATATTGATCTTTATCAACAAATCACTCTTACGTCAGTAAATCTGAACAGCAGAATTATTATTTAAGGTAAGGATGAATTAAGTTATATAGTTTGTCATAAAATTTTATCAAATTTTTGGTTCAACCATTTTATATTTTTAACATACTTCTTCCAAAATAAATCTTTCGATATGTATATAATATGAAATGTGTAAATAACTATGTGTGCTATATTTATAAAATAGAGATTGCAAACCCAAATATACATATGATTTGAAACTAACATAATGGAGACGAATTGATCGACTGTTTTTGTTCTTTAAGTTATAAAAGAAAAGCGAATACATTTGCTGAGTGTAATAAATTTTAATTACTAGTGCTATGATAGTCTGTAACGATTGGGTAAATACAAGTTGTTCTATTTTTAAACAAAATACGCTTATCAGTGATAAAATATAATATACCATTGATTTAAGTTTCTTAAATTTATTTTTCATGATAATACTTAGCAATGCAATGGCTAATTAGGCTGATTTTATAATAAAATATATATATATATATATATAACATCTTTCGCCAAGTAGGTTCCTCACTTGTGGCTGAGCTACGCAAAATTGAAACTGCCAAATCATTGCTGGCATTTATAGTATGAATGAAATGACAAGAATATCGGAAAAAAAAACATTTTTACGTATTATACTAACGTAACTACAAAATTTAACCATATTTCATTTAGTACACCTTTTACTTGTTTTTAAGGTAGGGTTTAGTAGGAAGTATCGCATTCAAAATCTGGAGTGGCTGGAATGGGGAAATATCTGAACCGTATTTGAGGAGTGTACCCCACAAAAGTTAAATAGGAGTTCAATGATCCGTATACTCGCAATCTGCATACTCAAACATTTATTCTTTAGAGTGTTGACTTATTGTTCTTAAGCTTTTATACGTTACACACACACGCATTGGTTAAAAATTGCTGAATAGTTATATAACCGCTACCGCTTATGACTTAATTAAAAGTTCACGGTCAAAATGAAGGGTCTGAAATTAACGAGGTACACGTGTCCGCTAAAGTTGACGACTTTAACACGTCACTTGCAAGATTCGTTCATGCATGAAACAAGGATTAAACACCCTTACTGTTATGAAACTACAGTTCATTTTCCTACAACTAAATTAGTGCAAGCTATTCTAATATTGCCATTGAACCTTATTGTCATTTGAATAAGGTTTAACTTGGTTCTAAATTTTAAGTATGGTTTGATTTGATGTACCATTTGTAAAACGACAGTATGTTTTGACGCAAAGGAAATGTTTGAATGGCTAGGGAACTATGACGGGTTCATAGTTGGTTCAAACTCATGTGATTAATTATGCTTCTGATGCTAATTACATGATTTGTAATTTTAATATGTTACATAACATGTTATATAACTAGCTGTGTCCGCGACTTCGTCTTCGTGGAATTGAACAAAAAGTTATTTTTCAGTTTGCAGAGTTATAAAATAAATAAATTTCTAAAATAAAATTAGCCTAAGTTACTTCTTATTAAACCAGCTATCTGCCAGGTAAAGTCTCGTCAAAATCGGTCCAGCAATTTCAGAGATTAGCCGGAACAAACAAACGGACAGACAGATAGACAAAAACTGTAAAAAAATGTTGTTTTTATATATGTACCATGTATACATCCATTATTATTAATAATTGAGTAAGAAGCGGTTATTTTAATATCACAAAGAGACACTCCAATTTTATTCATTTGTATGTATAGATATTCCATAACTTGTGATATCGGTAAATGTTTCACAGACTTGTATTGCGCCTTTGAAGTTCTTGATATAAAAATAACATATAAAATTCCTTACGTTGTGTAGGTACTTGCTTATAAAGGTAACAATAAAATTGTTCAACTGTTTCGAGGTACACCCAAAAGGTCTAGACAAAAAAAACCTTTTTTATTATTTATTGACATGATGTACAAGTTTAATACGCTTGTAAAGGTTTTAATTCTGTTTTATATTAACTTTGTGAACCATAATATGATATGTGTAGCTACGTCATTCGAATGCTTTATATTTTCAATCATTACAGCCTATACAGTCCACTGCTGGACATAGGCCTCCACAAGTTTACGCCAAAAATAACGTGAACTCATATGTTTTGCCCATAGTCACCACGCTGGGCAGGCGGGTTGGTGACCGCAGTACTGGTTTTGTCGCACCGAAGACGCTGCTGCCCGTCTTCGGCCTGTGTATTTCAAAGCCAGCAGTTGGATGGTTATCCCGCCATCAGTCGGCTTCTTAAGTTCCAAGGTGGTTGTGGAACCTTGTTATCCCTTAGTCGCCTCTTACGACACCCACAGGAAGAGACGGGGTGGCTAAATTATTTAGTGCCGTAGCCACACAGCACTATATTTTATATGTAATTAATTTTAACTGCGATAGAATATGACACAGTTTCGAAATTAATTAGAAACAAAAGTATACTCCATTTTTTTTGTTATTATAGTTACACGCTTTTTAGAACTAGCAATAGACTGAAGTTCAAGATGCCTTTTTACTAAATCAACCTCGTGTTAGTCGAAGACCACCCCTTTTGTTATAAGAACAATTTAAGACATCAAATAAGTCACCCTCGAGCATTTTATCAATTTCATGCACAATAACTGACGACTTACAAAATATTGTCCGCACTCATATCTGATGTCTTGAGACTCACAAAGGAATATTGTACAGTGTACAACTGAGAAAATAAACTTCCTAAATTATAGCTCTTACTTCTATAGACATAAGGTCGGAGCGATATGGCCGTGGGTACATATTATTATGTAAATACGGACGTTGCTGTATCTTATGAGGACGGTAGATCCTTTCATTATTATTTCGAGCCAAGGTTCTCGACTGCACTCAAGAAGTCGACTATGAATAAAGTATTAAATTTTTTATTACATATCGCAGTTCTCATAATATTTTCTTAAGGTATTTGATTTTATATTATTCATCATCATCATCATTCCAGCGTATTGCAGTCCAATGCTGGACATAGGCCTCCACAATTTCGCGCCGAAAATGCGTGAACTCATGTGTTTTGCCCATAGTCACCACGCTGGGCAGGCGGGTTGGTGACCGCAGGGCTGGCTTTGTCGCACCTAAGATGCTGCTGCCCGTCTTCGGCCTGTGTGCTTTAAAGCCAGTGGTTAGATTTATATTATTAGTAACGATGAATACATACGAAGCAATAACTATGTAAACTGATGTAGGGTATGGCAGAAAATTTCCCGCTCAAAATGTGGAGCAGCTAAACTGTGGAAATACCTTGCCCTTACAGAATCTAACACCAAAATAATAATGTTTTCAAGCAGTGTTGTGTTCGTGTTAGTGAGCTAGGTGACCAGAGCTCCTGGGGGGGGATTGGAAATAGGATCGGCAACACGCTTGCGATGCTTCTAGTGTTGCAGGCGTCTATAGAGCTATTATAAGCGACGGTAATCGCTTACCATCAAGTGACCCGTACGACCAAGCTAGTTTATGTGGTTATCAACTCAGTATAAACGATTTCAAGAAAGAAATCCTCTATTTCGTCTCGAAAAGAGATTTCCTTTGTTGGATTCTAAGTTCCATAATTGTACAATTATCGGGTAGAGTGAAGTTGAGAGACCCAGAACAGTAATTAAACATTATGTTGAGGTCCTCTGAAGTTCAAACTGAAGATGCTTTCCTTTAACATCAAGTTCAAACATGGTCTAACATTAATGCATTGAAGTACAAAACTTACATTGTCAAAAGAAATATTACATCTAACGTAACAAATACAATTACAAATAGATACAATGGCATTTATCTTTTTACCTTTTTGCCGTATTAGTTACGCCCAAACAGTTTTATCGCACGTTTTCAAAGTAGCGTATATTTGTCTCATAAACAAATTTCCCTATATCGTCGTTTAGTATAGAACAAACTATTTCATGGACGGATCCATCACAGTCGTGCCGTTTCCATGGCAACCGTTTTCCGACCTACCCTACACGGGAAAATGCAATAAAAATATTTTTTCACCATTCCAACATTTGCGGCTCTAACCCGCCTTAATAATAAAGCTATAACGACTGTTTTGCTTTGAACAGAATTTTCTAAATATGTCACCAGTAAGAATAAATGCACGGATGTACAAACAGTTTTCCGCCCTCGCTTATTTAGTAATGCAATACTTTTCTTATTCAATGGAAAATTGTATTGAGTTTATTTTTACTGTTCTCGTATGTAAACAGTTTCTAAAACGTTCGATACCTCACGTATCGCAGGAATCGGTAATCTGTGGTTTATGTTATACATTCTTTTATAAGCTTTTATTAGATTCATAATTTAAAAAAAAGTACCCGCGCTAGCACAGATTAATCTGAGATAAATCTTTTCGTTTCTTGTCCATTAAAAAGGTTAAGGTTTAATCCATACATTACAAATTGGTATAACAATTTTTCTACCATGAGTAATAATCATCCGGCAGGTATGGTAGTTTTCCTATTTTTGGTTTTCAAAACCCACGCACTCTTTGAGAAACTCTGACTTGTGTGAAACCCAACAAGGATACATCTACAAATACTACATCCAGACATACATCCAGATATTTATTTATTTATTTCATTTGGACAAACAGTAGTTGCTACATTACAATTTTCACATAAAAGCTATAGATACTACAATTAAGCTTAAATGCGCAACATTTTAAGTTGTCACAACATGCACGAAAAGAGATGTAACACTAGTATTATTAAAATATTATATCTACAAATTGAAATACAGATGAGTATAATTAAAAATAGATTTAGTAAGTTAAAAAACAAACATAAACAGCAAACACAAAAATCATTTATAAGTAATTAATCCCTCAGCAATCCCAAAACAACTTTTTTGAAGGCACTTTCTCACATATGCTATTATATATCTTCGATATACGGGATATGGCAGAGAATTTTTTTAGGTTAGTTCTGCCAAACGGCTGATGCAATAAACCCGAATTTATAAGCCCGCGTCGAGGCAGACGACGTGGAACATGTAATTCAAACGAACTCAAGAGGGTAGAACAATTAAGTTTATTTCTTAGTATTTTGTAAAGAAATATTAAATATTTAAACCGAAGCGCCATCAAAACGGTTATTAGTGTTGAAACTTACAGTAGAATAACGTGGTCTACAACACTCTCTTCTGTATAATAAGAAAAGAAAGTGACAGGTGATAATTATGACAGTTAAATTGAAACACAGCACATTGACCCCATAGAAAAGAATATATATTAATAAACGCTTCACACCCAACGGATCCTCAGTAGGATTTTCTCCTGTGTCGGGGGTCTGGAAACACACACGATACACAAACACAACGCCTAGACCACGACTAACATCTGTCGGTCGATACAAATGTCTGCCGTGAGCGGGAATCGAACCCGCGTTCGCCATCGCAACAGCCAGTGTTATTACCGCTGTGCCAACGCGTCGTCAAGCTATATAGAGTCACATGGTTTTTTAGAAATCTAAAAATACAGATAACAAAAATCCTGTATGTGTTTGTGTACGACCTATACTAATATTTATCACGAGTGCGGATTAATTAATAACCATTTTGATCTCTATACCTGTCCAAGGTCAAAATTACAGTTACTATTTTTAACATAATTATGTGTTACTGTGGTTTATATGTCAAACTTGTCAACCGATTCAAATAAATGTGTAAGAAAATACAAAAGCTATTTATCAGCAAAAAAATTTGTAAGTAAATAAATGAATTCAGAAACAAAAGTCGGTTTAATCATTGAACAAAAAAAAAAAACAAACGAATATTGCCTACCGTGCAGCGTCAATTAATTGCAAGCCGCTGACTGAACAGCAAATAGTTTGTGAACTCCGGAATTAAGGGTATTCACACACAAGCCGACCAGTCAGCGAAACTTTTTGAAAAGGACGGAAGTTGCCTTACAAATTGTGCTAACTTTTTAATTTATTTTAAAATAAATTGAATGATGAGTAATACGACATTGAAGTAGGTATATTTAAGTGATTGTATTTTAAGTGATTTTATTTATGTACTAGTAATTTTTAATATACTTTTATAATACATTTCAGTTGTTTTAAAATTATTATTATTATTAAAAAACATTATTTTAGTTATTGTTAATTCAAAATTTATTAAAATGTGATTATTTAATTATTTAAATGTAATTGTACTAACATTAGATTATAAGCAACATTATTACTAACACTATATGGGCTAGTCCCGAAATAAAGATTATTATTATTATTATTTATAATATGGGTATTAAATGAAATGGTTTGCTGAGAGTAACTAGAAAAATAAAGAGACCTTACTTATAGTAATAAACTACGTCGAGATTTACCTTTGTAGATATACAAGGAAATTAAATAACTTGATCTGAATGATTTTAATTTTTAAAATTTTCAATCTGAGTATAAACGTAAATCGTGACAATCATACAAATCATGTAATGTCGTTATATGTTGAAACTAAAAATTGTAAAGAAAAAGTTTGTTTTATATCATATATATATCAAATATATCATATACATGATAACGCAATTAAAATAAAAACAAACAATTAACAGACATTCGTTGTCGTACTCACATCTTCAATGGAGAAAATAACACAAACTATTCAACGCAAACCAACCAGATACCCCGTATCAATTAAAAAAACAATAACATTACCACGATTTGAAAACCACTATTATTCCATTCTACATACTCAGACAGATATTTTTGTAATAATATAATGAGACAGTCGCTTTTTGAATATATCGAACGAATCAATATTTTTGATGTCTGAGAATATCTTGTTATAAAGATGCGCACCGTCATATGTTATTGCGGTTTGACCGAACTTGGTACGAGTTTTAGGCAAAACAATGAGACTCGCGCATCGAGTGCAGGGGCGCCCAAATTTTTTGCTGCTATTAAATTGTAGTTCGGTATGGACATTTTTATTAATAGTTATATAGTTGTTTTATGCTCATTAATTTAGTATCGCGATAGATTAGCGATATTTTTAGTTGCTGTTCGAAATTTAAAATTGAATAACATTTTTACCATTTTATTTTGTAGGACTTGTAGTTTGTCTATTAATTTAGTTTCGCGATAGATTTTTTAGTTGATGTTCGAAATTTAAAATTGAATAAAAATTTTAATATTTTATTTTGTAGGAGTTGTAGTTTGTCCAATCGTGTTTTGGCAGTACATCCCCAGATTTCGATTAAATATAATAAATGTGGTTTTATTAGGGAATTATAAATTGTGAAACGTAGTTTACGTGGTATACGCCGAACATTCATTAATTCGTCTCTATCAAGTACAATATCCTTAAAAAAATATTGGACAGTTAGCAACTTTTTTGACATGTAAATTCTTATAAAAACTTTTAAAAAATAAAGAAGTTTTTACAATTCAGCCTGTAACATCCCACTCCTGGGCATAGGCCTCTTTTTCCTGTAGGAAAAGGATTGGAGTTTGATCCACCACGTGACTCGTGTGGGTTGAAGGATATATTATCTACTTGAGTAACGATTGCTTTCAGATATTAACGATGACAACTCCGACCGACAGCTTAACGGGCTCAGGGCATGGTCAGGAGACCGACAAGGATGCAGACCCAAAGCGGAAACGAATATTCGTACAGTTACAAATATCCATCCCGAGCGGGAATCGAACCTGCAATCCGCCGGTGTTTTATGCGCCTACACACACCACTATATCAGAGCGGTTATTCTGTTGTTTTATTGTAAAGAAGCTTTACTAGTTACATAAAAATATTAATAATGATATTTAAACAGAAATAAGAATTGCAAAATAAATATCATTCAAAGCGATTACCGATTCGTTTCTTTCATAAATCAAACAACATCGTCGATTAATGGGACATTTCGAATACATGGCTCTTGGTTACACCTGCTGCCTTTTACGAAAATTAATTTTGAATTTCACGTCCAATACTGGGAACTTTACCCTATATTTTAATGTGGGTAAAGTTCTCGATAACGTTAATTTGTATTTAAGTTCAAATATAATTACATGTACTTAAATATACATACACTTAAATAATAAATGAATTTCTTTGATGATAGATACGAGTACAAATATATATATATATATAGTACGTCTTTAAAATTATCTAAGATTATTTTATATAACCTAATACAAACATATAGATAACGTATCCACACAGGGAAATTAGAAAAATTTGATTTTTCTTTTCAATAAAAAGTTTTTACTCCATATCATAATTTAGTGAAGTTGAATTAGAATCGTTGATTGTTTTTCTTGAAGTAGATAAGAAGCGGATAATGCGAGAATTTGACGAGTTATTATATGACTAGCCGACCCGTTAATTATTATTTTTGTGATACAAATCTATAGTTAAGTTTTCATCTCGCTCGCATTTCTCTGATTTTATTTAACATACTATTAATTTTTACTGAATTTATTGTTCAATAAAAATAAAATATAGCTTCAATAAAAATAAAATATAGCTTTCTGTTAGTGAAAAAATTTTATGATCGGATCACTATTTGCAAAAACTCTACAAACAAACTAAGCTAGAAACATTACCTCTTTATAATATTAAGTATAAGTATAGATAAAGAATTACCATAAATAAACAATGACACATTAAAAATAATTCAAAATTTAAAAATCAACGACCCCCGGTGGTATCTAAATCCTGTGTCGAAGATCAGGAAACACACACAATTTGCATTGTGTAATTTTATAAATGCCCAGACCACGACAAACATCTGTATGACCCATACAAACTTCAATCATGTGCGGGGTTTCAAGATCCGCTGACACATCAGCCAGAAGCTGTGAACCCTGAACCAACGCGTCATCGAAATCAACACTATAAGTTTTTAAGCCCTTTATATGAGCTTAGAGAGCCCTTCAGTCGTATTGACACCGTGAGAAAATAAGATTGAAACGTTAAAAAGCTCTTATAGTATCAATATCTGTGAATAGAGATGCTACTTACATTGAATAACATCTATTCAATTGTATATTTTTTTCACATACATACTTTAAAATATGCTTCTAATTATTAAAACTTTTAATAAATTACTAGGATTGACTATGATTTATATGAGAATGAGATATTTAGCATGACTGTTGTTCAACTTTGTGTTCTCAATATTTTGTCACTATTTCACACATTAAAATTATGGGTACACAGAAAGAAAGAAAGAAAACTTGTTTATTGGCCATTCACATAAACAGTTGACATATGATAGCCTGTAATATCCCACTGCTGGTCATAGGCTTCTTTCCCCATGTAGGAGAAGGATCAGAGCCTAATTCACCACGCTGCTCCAATGCGGGTTGGCGGATATATGATATATTAATAACGTAATACAATAGAAAAGAAAAAAAGGACAAGGAACACATAGAAAGCAATAAAAAAGGCCAACTAGGTTACTGCCTCAACATTAATTTTCACAGCAAAATCTGTCGCACGAAATATTAAAAAATTTGAAAAATATGAGATTATCTCACTGTCAATAATCACATAAACTTAAAAACTCTTGATATCAACAAGCGATTATTATTTTTTTCTGATTAATTTTTTGCTACCGTATCAGTAGCTTGGAATAGTTGCACAAAATTATTTCACTTAATTCATAATCTTCAAATATACCCAAATAACGCAGCATTTCACACAAATAATATCACACCTATTGCATTAAACTAAATATTTTCAACGGAAATATATGCAAAGCTGGACTTTACCTAATCCATTGATCAGATTAGACCAGGAAATTAAATACACGTTTAGTCCACGCGTTGTTCCGGCGTCGATGATTTGTGGTCGGGACGTGATCGGTACGAATTTGAACTGCATTTACGATCTTCATTAAACTGTACGAAGGTTACGTTGCTTCGAATTCTGATAATCAAAATCAAAATTACTGATTCAAATAGGCTTCAAAAGAACTTGTGAATCATCGTTTTACAAATTTAAAATTATATTTGTCTTAATTATCTATAGTTAAAATGAAGCTAACACAGATTCGGAGTTTTCTTTAGACGAGAATCGGAAAGAAACTAGGCAGTTGCACTTTTCAACATCACAAGCAAAAGAAGTCCATAAAAATCAACAGTATTTTATAGCAATAACAGCAAAAGTAAATGCAAGTAAACAGAAACAAAATACTAAAACATTTTACGTAAAAAAGAAAACAAAAACTAATTAATATACATATAATTAAATTAATAAACAAAAAAAAATGTGTAATGGCTGTTTATCCACCGAAAAAATAAATTAAAAGTAAAAAACTTTATTAAAACAAGCTATTATTAAAATGCTCGAAAAATCTTTAAATCTTTTACTATCTACATATAACGTAATTACACAATTTGTATGATATAAAAGATATTGTGTGAACTACAAATTCTTATTTATTTATTTATTTATTTATACTTTATTGAACACCACAACTATATTTTAAACATTAAACACATTTAAAGACATTTACAGACTATAATATATATTATGAAGTACACTGGGCGGTCGGACTTATGGCTATTTGGCCATTTCTTTCTTAATTTTTTTAATTAACAGTAAAGATTTTTTAATATTTTTCATTTCGTTACAATTATATTTGATGTATTGTATGTATGATTCTCTGAATATTTTTCTTGTTAAGACATTGTTGTTTGATTTATATGTACTTAGATATAATTAAAATGTACCTATACAAAAAAATCTTAGATTGAATTGTATCATAAAAACATTTAAGTATTGAATCTTTTGCGTTTTAAATTTTATTATAGCTGTGATTCTTTTGTTATTTAATAACTTAAAATTTTAAATATATAGTTAATTAATATAACAATAGAAAATTACAGTTACGACGCGTTGGCGCAAAGGTCACAGCACTGGTTTGTGGCTGTAGCGCTGGCGGTTGCGGGTTCGATCCCCGCACATGACAAACGTTTGTATTGACCATGCCAGTGTTTGCCGTTGTCAAGGTGTTTGTGCAGTCCTTGTGGATCACGCCTTGGAGAGCATGTTAAGCCGTCGGTTTCGGTTATTATCATGTACAGTTGATAGGGAATATATCGGCCAATCCGCATTGGAGCAGCGTGGTGGATAAAGCTCTGATCCTTCTTCTATATGGGGAAAGAGGCCTATGCCCAGCAGTGGCGTATAACAGGCTGAAGCAAAGTGTAGCGGAAAAAATTAACATATGATCTCGCTTAACTGTTACCGTTAAATTGACAATCCAGTAGAGCAATATTTTATTGAAGAATTTCCTCTACCACATAAAGCTATAGAATAACACACAAACCGTTAAGATTTCCTAGAAGGTAAATAAAATTTGTATTTTCGTTCTCAGAATCGCACATAACTCATAAAATCTGAGCGTTATGGTCGGAGCAGCTTTGGACCCATCTAATTAGTTTTCCAGAAATTATGACGCATTACCTTCATCCAATTACCGCTCTTATTATGTATATGATAAATGTGATTATCGTATTTTTGTAAGAAAATGACAGTTTAAAAGCAAATCGTAATAAGTCATTCTATTCAAGAATGCTACGGAATTTATCGTGCCAAATTCCTTAATGAAATCTCATTATCTACATCTAAGTTATTTTTTTTTTTCATTTCTTGGGCCATTGATGTGATAGATATGTGAACCTTTTTGGTTACTACGTTCGTTCATTATGAGTTAAAACATGAGTTTTATAATATAAAATCTACTTTACAAAACCATCTGTTCAACGAAAAAAAAAAAATAAATAAATAAATAAAGAGGCCAGTAAATTCCAAAATTAACACTAGGTGAAAAGAATATTTTTTTTTCCATTTCTTATTTGCTATTTTTTGTGAATTTAAATTTACTTAGTTGAATATTTAATTTGAATCACATTATCTTGCGTTTTATTTACAAAAAAGGTAATTAAAATTTTATTTATATCTCATACACATATAAAATAATAAATGTTTTAGTTTTTGATTTATAATTTACGACATCAGATTTTATTATTAATATAATTATTTGTCATTATCATAATTAATAAGATTTTTCTTGACAATTTTGTTATTTTAAATGTTATTTGGTTGTTATATTGCAAAAAAATATAGTTTAATTTCAATTATTATTTGTAAAAAAAATAATTAATTAATCAAATATTATTTAAAAAGAACTACCTGTAGAATATTCTTATGGCGAAATAAATATTTTCATTTGCACTGATAAACTCAAAGCACCTGCTCAATATATAGACATAAATTTTTTTAAGTTTTAAACTATACTCATACTCATCACATCAGCCTTTCGCAGTTCACTACTGGACATAGTCCTCCACAAGTTCACGCCAAAAATGGCGTGAACTCATGCGTGTTGCCCATAGTCACCACGCTGGGCAGGCGGGTTGGTGACCGCAGGGCTGGTTTTGTCGCACCGAAGACGCTGCTGCCCGTCTTCGGCCTGTGTATTTCAAAGCCAGCAATTGGATTATCCCGCCATCGGTCGGCTTTATAAGTTCCAAGGTGGTAGTGGAACTGTATTATCCCTTAGTCGCCTCTTACAACATCCACGGGAAAAGACGGTTTCGCTATATTCTTCAATGCCGTAACCACATACTATATACTATATACTGATACTATTACTTAATTTTAATTCTTTAAGAACATTTAACGAAGGATATGCAAACTATAAAATGTAATGACATCGGTTACGATATTCTCAAATTACGACGTTACTAATATAAATAGGGAATCATTTTTACAATATACAGGATTAAATTCAATTCAAATTCTAAACACATATCTCATAAACATAAGTTATTTACAATTATTATATCTTTACACGTTTGTTAAACACCAACAAATATTTATTCATTACAAAAACTAAAAAGCAATGCATACGAATATAAAATTTAAAATTACGTTACCTCTCTTATTTTAGGATCAAAATCCCGTGCAATATTTTCGTTGTTAATGGTGATTGTTTTGTATAGTATTGGATACGTTCCAAATAATTCGAATGGACACCGCCTATTCCGTGTTTATGGTTGTCGTAAAAATACAACATCGATGGCTTTATCTCATATTATATTATAAGGAAATGTATCATTTGAAATCGTTAAAGAAAATAATATACGTGTTTCGGATATTAAAAGCGTACCTTATCGTTGTTTATTTCAATTTTTGTTACTTTATGAATGAATCTTGATGATTTGAATTCAAAATTTATTCATAAAAGAAAATATGTTGACTTTGGAATGTCGCTTTTGGAAGAATGGAAGTAACTTTAAACTGAAGTCTGTCTGTAAAAACCCCACTGCTAACCTTGATGACTTTTTATGCCACCTGCTATAAAAATAAAAATATTCAAATACAAAATTTTATTGCAATATCTTTAGCTAAACGCGCATAAATAAACGCGACCTCGCGTTGGCGCAACGGTCACAGCCATGGATTGTAACTGTTGCGCTGGCGGTTGCGGGTTCGATCCCCGCACGTGACATTTGTATTGGCCATACAGGTGTTTGTCGTGGTCTGAGTGTTGTTGTGTCAGTCCTTGTGGGTCTCCCCACCGTGCCTCGGAGAGCACGTTAAGCCGTCGGTCCCGGTTGTTATCATGTACACCTGATAGCGATCGTTAGTCATACTAGGGAATATATCTGCCAACCCGCTTTGGAGCAGCGCGGTGGATTAAGCTCTGATCCTTCTCCTACACGAGGAAAGAGGCCTATGTCCAGTAGTGGGATATTACAGGCTGAAGCGGTCGGCATAAATAATTATTTCCAAAGAAAATAAATAATTGTAATTTTTCCAAAAACTATTAAACGACTCATTTCACCCCCTTAAGGGTATTATTTTCCACCTGTTAAGATCATTATAATTGTTTCTATTTAATCGAAAGTTCAAAATAGAGTTTACTCCGCTACAAACTCCTATACCGATTTTCTCCTTTAGGGTATTACCACAAATCATTATTATGCACATCATTCATTTATTATCAGTGAAATTAAATATAATATTGAATGAAGTAGCCATAAACTTGTTAGTTTTATTTAAAATGTAATGAGGAATAAATATAACTAAAAGCAAAGAGACTGGCCAAGGCTCATAATTGCTGTACATATTTACTGACGATAAAGACTTCAAACTACGACGAATGAGTCAATAAGTGACTCACTGAGTCAGTCAGTCAAAAAAAAAATGTATTTTGATCTAAGCATAATAATATAAGTATATGTATAATGTTTGAATAAAACTTGACCTAATTTTGATTGTGATTCTTTATTTCGTCATAATTTCTGCAGCCCGGATAGCTCAGTCGGTAGAGCATTGGACTTTTAATCCAAGGGTCCAGGGTTCAAGTCCCTGTTCGGGCGATAAATTTTTCCTTTTATTTTTAATATCCTCACGTTAATTTTACAAGCAAATATATTAATATGTACGATTTTATTTTTGTGTTACCCACACATTAGGAATTCTAAACATTTTTGAATATCATATTAAAAATTGACCGCTCCAGCGGGGTTCGAACCCGCGTCTCCGACTGACCGTGTCGGCGCTCTAGCCAATTAAGCTATGGAACGATGTACCCACTAGAGCGAAATTTTTTTTGATATGATGATTTTTATTTTCGGTTTAAGCGAACCGTGGCGCCGTCTATAGTGAGTTCTTTACAGAGACCCGTAACTATTCAAAGTTTCATATTACAATGAAAATCTTTGACAGGAGACGACAACCCCACTGGAGCTGTCAATTTTTGATATGATATTCAAATATATTAAATTAAACATTCTACTAATTGTACGAAAGTTTGTGAGGATGTATGTATATATATACGTATGTGTTTATATGTGTTTGTTGCTTTTCCACGCAAAAATTGTTGAACAGATTTTAATGAAACTTGGTGCGTAGATAGCTTGAGATCTAGTATCACATAGGGTTCTTTCTATCTCGACATTCCGAAGGGATCGAAAATTACACGAGTGAAGCCGCGTGGCGCAGTTAGTATTTTATGATTGAATAAATTAGCAATTCAATTTTAAAATTGAGTTGAACTGATTTTTTTTTTGTAATATAAAATAATATATAATGTTTTGAGCTATCAGCGACGGTGGTAAAAAAAAATAAAGAAATGAAGTCTCCAATTTTAACTAAATGTACTTTACTTTAGTATATTGTATATACAATTAATTTGAAGGTCCCAGTCGGCGGTTACCTAAAACAAAGCTACGAGCAACATACAAGAAACCTACGTACACGGTAGGTACCGACGTACGGTCGTGTGTATTAAAGATTTATCATTCGGCATATTCAACTTTTCATTTACTTTTTATTTACCTAATTATAAAATAAAATAAAATAAATAAAAACTTAAAAACGAAAGATACCAAACAAAATACATCAAAGTCAATCGAATTTATTTATAACTTCATCATTCATTTTACAATAACATATTTTAATTAAAATAATATTATCATCATTATCACTAGATTCAAAATTCTGTGCAGAAGAACTGGCAAAAAAGTCATTATTTACAATAGCTAATAAAAAAATAAGGTAAAGTAAAAAAGTAGGCTAAGTTACACTCACAAAAAAAGATGATTATCAGTTACAGTTTTTTACGACTTTTATCAACTTACTATGAATTTTAGCGCAATACCTTGAGCTAAACCACGCTGGTCAGGCGTGTTGTTGACCGCCGGGCTGGCTTTGTCGCACCGAAGACGCTCTTGCTCGTCTTCGGCCTATGTATTTCAAAGCCTAAGATGGTCAAGAATGGTTATCGCGCCATCGGTCGGCTTTTTAAGTTCCAAGGTGGTATTGGAACTGTGTTATCCCTTAATGCTTTTTAAGACACCCACGAGAAGAGAGAGAGTGGCTATATTCTTTACTGCCGTAACCACACAGCAAGAAATATAAATATAGTTGCAAAAATACAAATATATGTCCAACATGAATCGATAAAACTATCAAAAAGTAATACTCCAAAATCAAGATGTCCAAAACAGTAGATCCAATAGTAATACAAGGGCAAAGTGTCACTGACTTATTAAGCATTCCTTGCAACGCAGCAAGACATTCCAATGCTAAAGAGACAACTTATAGAAACGTACCTATTAATGCTTCTAAAAAACACCCGTTATGGCCGACGGCAAAAACTTGTGTAATTAGCAATAATTATTGTGAATCTCGATAGTTATCAGAGACCAATGATGACAGGACTCGTTTAGCCATTAATTATTTAAATTGAACCTCGCGGCTAGGCTGATGTTTTCTCGTCCCGTGCTATTTGCATATTGCATTCGAACTGAATGCATTTCAAAAGCTATTTTTGTTTTATGGCTTGTTTTATTGTTGCTGTATGCGATAGATACGGATCAATCAAGGCTTGTTTAAATAACAGTAACACTTAAGATATAATGGTGAAAAAATAAAAAGATACATATATACTTGTGCAAATAATTGAATTGTTAACGTGATAAATGCGCAAAAAAAAAGTTAGTGTGAGCACATAAGTGAAAATTCTGAAAAGAAGCCTACGAGAGTTTTTTTTTCACTGAGAATATAAAATACTTTGTTGTAATGTATTCTGTCACCAACTTCATTTTATACATCTATGTGTATGTTTCTTTAACTTTGCACAATTTCGTTTTATCGAGTTTATATTAAGTACCTGGGTGACCGATCTTAGCTCGGTATTTTTAGTAAATCGTGTTTTTTGGAAATTATAATTAAATACGAATTACATATTGATAAAACATTAATAATATTTTCTGATTTCACCAACATAATAAAAAATATGAACTGGTTATTTAAAAAAAAAAACATGAGTGCGTTTAAAAAAAAGGAAAAAAAATGATCTAGAGACATAGGGATTTGAACCGTGGTCTTCTCGGTCGATCCCGACTGGCCGATCCTACCTGAAGCTATTACAACTTTATCGACAACCGCGTAATTTACCTTCGCATTGTAACGATATTGTAGCCATTTTTTATTGCCTAAAAACAGAGATAAAATGAGATTTTATAAAAATGAATCCTAGCTATATCGATTTATCGCTTCCGAAATCCCCTGCACACTAAATTTCATGAAAATCGTTGGCGCCGTTTCGAGATTCAGATTATATAATATACATGAATTGCTCGTTTAATAGTATTCTCTCTCGTTTATTAGTAGATAAATAACATAGTAAATAGTGAAAACAAATATTTATATAAGTTCTACATATTTGTCTTGGTTTCGTCCTTTACGTTAAATATGAGCGTTTAGGCCTATCCTTTAGCTTTTGACTGTAAGACCTTTTAATATAAGAACCTCTTAATACTAAATTCTCATTTTACTTTAAGTAAAACAAAAAAATTACTGATCCCAAAACATAACATTTTCTTCTTCAACAATAGTATATTTTATGATAAATTAAATTTAACTTGAGACGCCTTTCGGTAAGGGCAAAGTTTATTTTGAGGGTTTTCCTAAATATTCTTTGATCCCATGTTTTTCTTGCTTCACGTGTACTCAAGTATCATAGTCATTTTGGAGTTAGGGGCTCAACCCAACCTTTATTACAATTTCAAGAGCTTATGAAGATGTTTGTATGGATGGGTAAAAAAATAATAATTCTTTATTGTAAAGAATATTTTTCCATATTATTATAATAATAATAATATTACGGAGTAGGTTACTCAATTAGACCGTACATACATACGTATGTATGTTCGGCGATAACTTCGTCGTTTATGAACCGATATTGATAATTCTTTTTTTTTGGAAAGGTGATATCCCAAGTGTGGTACCGTGATAAGAAAACTGGGATCTGATGATTGAATCCCAGCGAAATCGAGGGAAGTCCTCGTAAATCGTAATGACGAGTAGTACGTTTGTTAATTTTTTTTTAAAACGTTACGTTGTACTTGTCGATGTAATTGAAGTCGGTTTTTTTCATTTGCCAGCAAACACAATTATTATACAAAACGGTAAATGTAGAAAAATAAATAAAATTATATCAGTAGCTATATATTGTATAAATATATGTGCCTACATAACTTATACATAGGTATATATAAAAAAGGTGAAAAATATTTGACATTAGCATATAATATTTATTAGTTTATTGTAGATCTTGATCGACATCTAAATTCCTTTTATTATATATTACTGGACTACAAAAGGTTCTTAACTGGGTTAGCTGATTTCGATTTTTCCTTTTTAATCGAAAGATGGTGCTTGTCATGTGGTTCCATTTTAACTTGATTGGGATTTGACAACTATTGTTTTATATGTTGAATTGGTCAAGGTGATTGAAGTCGGTTTTTTTTTGTTTGCAAGCAAACACAACTATTTACGTTTAATATGAAAGTGGGTATTTCAGGAGCGAAATTTTTCAAGGTGAAGTCACAAAATTGTATTTATTGTAAAATTAAATTAAAACACCAATATCCATTATTATTGGAAGCTATATAGCAGTGCAGCCAATTGCAGATCTGAGTGTTTGCTATTTCGAGAGTTACACGAGTTTAATCGTACATTAGTAGTATTGTACTGTGTGGCTACGGTACTAAAGAATATAGCCACCCCCTCTCTTCCCGTGGGTGTCGTAAGAGGCGACTAAGGGATAACACAGTTCCACTACCACCTTGGAACTTACAAAGCCGACCGGTGGCGCGAATACCATCCAACTGCTGCCTTTGAAACACACAGGCCGAAGACGGGCAGCAGCGTCTTCGGTGCGACAAAGCCAGTACTGCGGTCACCAACCCGCCTGCCCAGCGTGGTGACTATGGGCGAAACACATGATTTCACGTTATTTTTGGCGTAAACTTGTGGAGGCCTATGTCCAGCAGTGGACTGCATAGGCTGTAATGATGAATCGTACATTAGAGCAGCATGGCTAATTTTATTATAGTTAGTTGGACAGTCACATAACGTTTTAATACATTTCAGCTCGAAATTTAAAGACTGTCATTATCAGATTTAATAATTTTATTTACAGAAACTCCTAATGCTTAACTAACTTGCTATATACTAACTATGCTTAATTTAACTGAGGTAGGGCACAGCAGGAAATTTCCAGCTCAAAATATGGAGCAGCCCGACTGGGGAAGTACCTCGACTTCACAGAAGACCACAGCTAAATAATACTGTTTTCAAGCAGTATTGTGTTCCTGCTGGTGAGTAAGGTGACCAGAGCTCCTGGGAGGGATTGAGGGTGGAGTCGGCAACGCGCTTGCGATGCTTCTGGTGTTGCAGGCGTCTATAAGCTACGCTAATTGCTTACCATTAGGTGAGCCGTACGCTTGTTTGCAGACCTAGTTACATAAAAAAAATGCTTCTTGTGTTTGACTATATCTTTGAAAAACCATGAAAAGCTAAAATTGGTCAAATATTTTGTAAATGATAATGTGAATGGCAAGCGATTATCATAACTTATCTCCAACAATCCCTTCCAGAAGCTCTGGTCACTTTAATCACCAAAAGGTACAAAACATTCCTTGAAAGCAGTATTATTTAGCGGTGATCTTCTGTAAGGTCGAGGTACTTCTCCAACCGAGCTGCTCCAGATCTTGAGCAAGATATTTCTTGCTGTGTCCTACCTCAGTTATACATATTAAAATTAATATATAAATTTCAATTTATACAATAACAACAATATACTACTATTGGCAACATCTTTTGAACTGCAAAAACAAAAAACTCAGTGAATTTAAGATCAGTGTATGTCATTTTTTCGAATTTCCTTGAAAACAATTCCCCCTTTAAATAATTTACTTATTCCGAAACATCAAAGATGAACTTAATAATGCATTTCTTTATCAAGAAATTGTATTTGCTATTTACATTGAAAAGTTTGTTTAATGGGTCCGAGATGGGGGTTTTGTTAATTTCCTTGAAAAAACAAGGGGGATTCGGGGATATAAAAATTTTAAATTCATCTGTTTATTGCAAGAATCTACGACGGGCATGGTTGCTCTTTGTTTTTATTAATGTGAAACATCTGTAGGAGAAGATACACCTGATTATTGGCGTTGCGATACAGGCCTTGGCGATGCATCGCGAAACTACATGATGGAATATATGTACTATACTATATAATAATTGAGTAGTCGCGATTTTAAAGATTTTTTTTTTTTTGTTTTATAGTATAAATTCTGGTAACGAAAATTAATGTTTATTAAAAATTTCACATCTGCCAGCCGTCACGCGACGGCTCACATTTTTATTGTTATTTTTATTTTTATATAAATTTTCTAAAAAAATAACCATAAATAATAAATGAAAAGTTGCTCTATCTTTTTTTTTCACTTGTACTACTATTTTGAAAATTACTCATTTTAGATGACCAATAATAAAACAATGTACTCTTAAAATTAGTAAAAACTACTTAAAACTCAACAATATAATTTTAATCCCTGTAATTAATTGACAAAAAAAGACCTTATGAGATAAAAATATTACCAACGCCTAGTATGGATTAAACAAAATTATTTCTTTAATATTTTATTACATATTATAAGAACAATATAAATACATAGCAAAAAAGTGGACCTAATTTTAAAAGCATCGTTTATCTGCAAACTTAGGGGATGGACATTTGTAGTGTGTGGAAAACAAACGAAAAAATAAACGTTTAAAGAAGTACAACAAAGATAATAAACAAGATATTTAGGTATAATTAAAAATAAAATAGCATAATTATATAAATAAAAGAAAAAAAACTAAATTTTAATCAATTAATTTGTAAATAACCTTTGCGCTACCTTGTCGCTGTCTGCGTAAATTAAAATTCAAAGAAACGCGAGTAAACATGTTAATTTATTTCCTTTGAAAGAAGTTCCTCGGATTTTACTCGATGCATGATTATTTTCTACGTCTTTTGGGTATCACGTGACCAAAAAATGATGAGATATAATATTTTTTTTATTTATCTATTTATTTATTTATTTATTTATTTATTTATGCAAACGAATAAGAACAGAGGTCACAGTCCAAACAACTTTCAGTGGACAATACAGACAATCATGATCTCAGTGTTTGTGTTTGTTATTATTTTTCATACTAAGGTAGCAAACAAGTTTACGGTCCTCCTTATATCAAGTGTGATATACACTGAGCTTACAGAAGCACGCAAAACCAGGAGCATTTAGTGAAAAATAAAATTAAGTTTCCAGGATAAATGTATTTATTTATATAAATTTCGTAATACAAAACATTTAAGCGATGAAAAGTGCAGGATCGATACCTTACCGAGTTTTGGTTGCTTGCGGCTCGTAAACAAAAAGGTTCTTTGGAAGCTACAACTTATTTGAACAATAACAAGAAAATTTATTGCGATAAAAGAAAAAATACATTGCGACCGAGCAAGAGAAAGATAGAAATACGAAAGAGAAGAAAAAGAAAAAAAAGACAAAATGCAAAATGGAAGATGAGACATGAGAAACAGTTTCGACTTATCAAGTGAATATCAATTATTTTTCTTCTTTTGCGTTACAATTGTAATCTTTCCATGGCGATAGGCTATTTTCTGAAATTTCTTACAACTTCTTATTTCGTTCCTGTAATATGAAATAGAAAAGTAGATATATTATCTATTAATACATTTAAACATAAAATAGCTTCAAATATTTATATTATATCATATTTTATACATTAAATTTATTTTGAAATAAGTATCGCGATCAATTTAAGTTCAGCCTGAATCAGATAATGATATAGCACTGGATCAATCTCCAAACGTGTAGCACGTTTTGTTAATAAAAACCTATTACGAAAGAAAATAAGATCACGCTGCCTCATTGCGGGTGAACGAATATGTGTCTCTTAACTTCGGTAATTTCTTCCGAAACGTATATTTACGTGGCATACATACTGTATACTATTAATTTCAAATTTTCCAACAGTTAAATATAATTGTTAGCCTATGATAACTTTGTATTCTCGTACCGGTGAAGTGAATAAAAACCTTTTTTAAATTATTTCTTTCTGATATGACATTTAAAATATATTCAGGCTGAAAAATTACATTAAAACTAGGCTAATTATTTATTCATTTATTTATAATCAATACCTGACCGGGTCTGAAAATGAAAGTTAAATATATATATATACTAGCTGACCTGGCGAACTCCGTATCACCTTATTTTTTTCTGAAATATAATAATAACATAATATATCAAAATAAAATATAGCCTATCTTTTAAGTTGGATCAAACTGCACACGGTGTGCAAATTTGACTAAAATCGGTTAAGTAGTTTAGGAGTCCATTGAGGACAAACATTGTGACACGAGATTTATATATAATAAGATAATGTTCTATAGAAAATAAAGTGTGATATAATTCAAATAAAAAAGCGTAAATCAACTTTCGTTTTTACATGTAAATTATTTCGTTTACAAATAAATTGGTCCCGATAACAATAATTCGACAACTTGAATTCGAATGATACTGTTACTTTGTAAACAGGAGGTAATAAAACGGTGACTTTGACAATGTTACTAAAAATAAAAGAACAAGTATTTAATCTAAAATGTGTTGGGCTTTTCATATGAGCCGATACATAAATTAAAATATATAACCAAAAAGAAGTTTTTGTTACGATTTTTTTTCAAATTACCCTTTTTACTACAAACACGTACAAATTTAGTAAATAAATAAACTGCAAACTATAACTGTAGCTTCTTTTGTCGTTGCTATTCCTTTAATTAGGCCTAGATAAAGTACGCTAAGTTAAGATGATGCGTACGTTCAAGGTTCAAATAGTGTATGCTAATAATACATTTTTTTATGAAAACAGTTTATATATATACTAGCTGCCCGGACAGACTTCGTTCTGTCAAAAGTTAATAGTAAACTTACGTTGTATTGCTTGTCTATGTAATCAAAGTTGGATTTTTTTCGTTTGCGAGCAAACACTTACATGGGAACATTTGGTCTGTGCTAAAATTACATGGGAACATTTGGTCTGTGCTAATTTTTATAAAACTAGCACAAAGCATAAAAAACTAGCTATATTTGACGTTATAAAGAATATAGAAATAGTTACTTTTGTCTATTCTAGCGAAATCATTTGTTATCTAAATTAGTACAATTTTGATACATCAGATTTGCGTGTTGCCAACATATTGCGACATAGCTTTCGAAGCAAGCATTCTACGTCTTCCTATCTTTATTCCTTGGACAAAAATAACATCATTGCGACCTCCTTGGTTCCTTTCGTAGCGGACATCTTCGGTCTTATATCTTGAGGAACATGAGTTGTTCACACAAGTGTGTTTTAGTTTTGCAAATTGCAGTTTTACACCCTGACAAATGTATAATAATATTTTCAGACCATATTCGACGTTGGACCGTGGTGGCTAACCATCTTATCTTAGATTAAATGGTTGCGACGTTGGTTGCTCGATTATAACACATAAATCGACGTTTTTTTCTCGACCGGTTAAAATTCACAGTGAAAATTAATTTAATAATTAAATTATCATCGCTCGTAGTACGTATAAACTTAAAATTTACATAAAGTTACTTCGGTGCGACAAAGCCAGCACTGCGGTGGACAGCCCGCCTGCCCAGCGTGGTGACTATGGGCAAAATACATGAGTTCGCACCATAATGTCTGGCGCGAAATTGGGGAAGCCAGCAGCGGACTGCGGTAGGCTGAAGTGATGACTTGATATGTAGTTATTTTATAGACGAGTTGACGTCTTCGTGGCTATTACTGCTTCGTATAATCGACTACTGTTCTATAACCGTAGGTTAACGTAGTCTATTAAATTACCTTTAACTGTGCCAACAACCGTGTGGAGTGCAAATAAGTAATCACCTAATATACCGACGGTTTGCGGGTTCAATTTCCGCTCGGTATAGATATTTGTACAACCATTTCAAAAAATCAACCAACTCAAAAAAAAATTGTAAAAGCAAGTATCCAAACACAATGACTGACGGTGTCGTGATGACTTCCAATGGTGTAGAGATTTGTAATCTTTTTGCGTGTCAATTTGCTGCTACGTACAATGTGAACCGCAATAGTAGTGGTGGTAATAGCCTCGACACAGTGTCTGATTATTGGAAAAATGTTGGTAACTATAGTCTAGAGTTAAATGTCCCCTTTATTACCCAACATAGTATATTAAGAAAAATAAAGTCATTAGATCGAAATAAGGGCCCAGGGCCTGACGGCATTCCAACAATATTTGTTACAGCCTGTGCTAACGAGTTAATGTTTCCTCTTTTTCTGATATTTAATAGGTCTCTTCAAACAGGCGTTTTCCCTATTAAATGGAAATCTGCGAAAATAGTGCCTGTTTACAAGTCTGACAAGGTAGAAGTAGTTTCAAACTACAGACCTATCTCAATTCTATCAGTGTTTCCCAAAATCTTTGAGGCACTTGTGTACCCTTTCATATTTAATCATTTAAGTCACCATCTTTCCGACCATCAGCATGGCTTCGTAAAATCAAGGTCGACGTGCACAAATCTAGCTCTATTCACTGACACCCTTGTTGAGGCAATGGACAGAAATAGGGAAATTGATGTCCTATATACTGATTTCAGTAAGGCATTTGACAGAGTTTCGCATGACATACTTATACGCAAATTATCTGCCTATGGAATTGGTGGATCGCTTCTTCCTTGGATCAAGTCGTATTTACAACATCGTAGCTTCTATGTAGTTGTCAATGGCTACCACTCATCTTCCTACGAGATAACTTCAGGAGTACCACAGGGCTCTCATCTTGGTCCGCTTCTGTTTGATATCTTTGTTAATGACATTCCAGGTTGCTTCCTTCACTCCACCCCATTTATGTATGCCGACGATCTGAAGATCCTTAAAACTATTGACTCCATCGATGACGTGAAATTGTTACAAAGCGACATAGACCGTTTGGTCGTGTGGTGCCAGCTTAATTGTATGGAAATAAACACTAAAAAGTGTTATCATATGAGGTTCTCAAGGAGAATTAATACACTCGAATCGGAGTATTATATTGGGGGGAATATGATACAAAAGACAAATATTATTAAGGACTTGGGTGTTTTGTTTGACAGGAAGTTAACCTTCACGGATCACATTGAGTATATCTCCAAAAGAGCTAATCGCATGTTAGGTTTTTTAATTCGTAATGTAAGAGTTTTCAAAAATAATAGTACAAGAATTATTCTTTACAATAGTTTAGTTCGAAGTTTGACTGAGTACTGTAGTGTTGTTTGGAGGCCTCATTTTGCAGTTCATACTTTGAAATTGGAGCGCATACAAAAGCGATTTGTCTCATACTTGGCATTCTGGAACAAAGTTTCAAGGGAAACGCTGTCCTATAAAAAACGATTAATTTTTTTTAAAATGATCTCATTGGAAAACCGCAGAATTTTACTTGATTGTTCTTTTCTTTTCAAAATTTTACAAAACGCCATAAATTGTCCACAGCTGCTTGAGAGGTTCCAATTCCGTGTGCCGAGAACTTATCCTCGTACTCCTATTACTCCGCTGTGCCCGCCCTTTCGCAAAACAACTCTGGGTGCCAACTCATTGGTACCGAGGTTATCTAGACTCCTTAACGAAACTAAAATCGACGTCTTTGCCGACTCATTTACCAAGCTCAGACGGGAATTGTGCGAGACATGGACGAATTGTTGTTAAGATGGCTACTTCTTATGTATGATTGGTGACTGTTGATTTTTATACATTTTAAATATTTTTTTTTTTAATATTGGAATGTAACGCTTCTTTTTGCATGTGGTGTTCACCTTAATAAATTGTAACACTTAGCTCTAAAGTATTTATTAAGATTAGGTTTACGTTATTGTGTAATTAGTGTTAACAATTACTGGTGATCCTAAAATAAATAAATAAATAAATAAATTTCTTTCCGGTTTGGACGTCTGACCTTGTGGGTCTCCTCATCGTACCTCGGAGAGCAAGTTAAGCCGCCGATCGCGGTTGTTATCATAAATAGGTCAAGGACAAGGATCTTTCGGAAATTAATCGTTTTCGGTTAGTACGATAAGTTGACGACCGTTTTGTTGTAATGGTGCATGTGCAGTGTCGACAGCGCCTAAACTACGACGGTCGGATATATGTATGTGTTTATACAAAAAAAAAATATATTTATTTCTCCTCCCCACCGTGCCTCGGATAACACGTTAAGCTGTCGGTCCCGGTTATTATCATGTACACCTGATAGCGATCGTTATTCATAGTAGGGAATATATCTGCCAACCCGCAGTGGAGCGGCGTAGTGGATTAAGCTTTAATTCTTTTTTCACATGGAGAAGGAGGCCTATGCCCAACTATATATATGTTTCAGGCTGTAAAAATGTTATGGCACTACCAAATCTATATGTTCTGTTCATGCATAAATTTGTAGCTAGCATTACAACTGTACAATATAAACACCATGTAAGCAAAACACGTAAACATCTAATAAAAACAGAAACAAACTTTTCACATGTCATATGTCAACATCAGACCGTTATCATATCACTACTTTTCCAAAGTGTCACGTGTCATTCGTTATGAACCGTATCTCTATTACTATAAAGACAAAACTCGTTTAATTCAAATGAAAATAGAGTTGCATTGTAAAAAGTTCGTGTTTGTTTTCATTGTGTCACGATTGTAGTGTAACGATTTTTTATTGTGACGCAATAAATAATAATTATGTACAACAACTTTTTTCCTTATTTACTTAAAATTGTTTGATTTTGCAATATCGTTAAAGAAAATTTTAATCAGCTGTTCGACTTTCCTTACTGCATAAGCTAAGACTTTAATGAAGAGCTTACAAAGTAATTGAAGTTGTGACTTAAATCTCGAGCGTGACTTACATTGATGATTTCATATTGGTACCTTTACTGAAGTAAAACTTCTTGACGCACACTTGACTTGGGGAGTAAGCTGGTGAATGAGTACGACAGCGTTGCGAAAAGTGTGATCGGGCGAGGCGAATGAAAGTTGAGAGGGTTGAGGTTATTACTTATCGATGTAATTGAAGTCGGTTTTTTTCGTTTGCTAGCAAATACAGTTATGACAAAGACTTTTTAGTACAGAACTTCCTTCATACGGATTTCAAATATCAACGAAATATTGACATAAAACACAGAGCTACATGTCGGCTCTATTATTCAGTTCATGACAATGTTGCGAAAAAACATCGATTACCAAACTTGAAACTACGACCAACAATAATAGCTATAAATATGAATACAAGTGTAACTATGTAAGGTATATACTCTTTAAAAAATTTACATAAAAGCAAATTCTTAAACTAATTAAATAACAAATTGTCGTTTGGTCACAGTGGAAACGAGCGCAGTCATCTTAATGTCACTATTATTTGTGGATTATGCAAAGTATACACGCATTTGTTGTCAATTACCGTCGTTCAGCTGACTGTTTACTGTGAAACTCCTGGGAGATCAAATATTAGCCGTGATTTGGTCGTTTTAATTTTTACCGTTATGTACTCCAGTGATGAACTTGTTTGTAAATAACTTATTAATTAGTTTAATTTCTATATTTTTATTTTGACGAGGAAGTAAAGGGAAATACTACTTGGGTTCCTTTCAATTAAAGACTATCAAATGGTAAGTTTTATAGCGCATCTAATACTTTGACACTAGAAACTTTTACTAAAACTATTCAATAACGGGGTGTTTACCATGTTTTTGATTTTCATTTCGGGGAGTTCGATATTGCATCATTAACTGCGGATGCCTTGTTCACGAGATTGAAATTTGCGGGTAGATTTTGACGGCTTTAGCGATATACCGGACTACCTCATTTCTCACGTTTGCTGCGTAAACACTGGTGACCACTACCATTGTTACTTTCACCCTTACCATTGTCCCTTGCTTTTTTTTATGTCACTAGGTCGGCAAACAAGCGTACGGCTCACCTGATAGTAAGAGATTACCGTTGCTTATAGACGCCTGCAACACCAGAAGCATCGCAACCGCGTTGCCGACCCAATCCCCAATCTCCCCCCAGGAGCTCTGGTCACCTTACTCACCAACAGGAACACAATACTGCTTGAAAACAGTATTATTTAGCTGTGATCTTCTGTAAGGTTGAGGTACTACCCCAGTTGGGCTGCTCCAGATTTACGTACACTCGACACTCGATCCCCTGTTTTACAGACGACACTCACCGTATCGATTCGCGAATTGCTTATATCACTCTTCGTGGGTTTGCATAACCCAATCACCGGATTCCACACCCTCGACAGTTGAAACCCATCTTCCCTACTGAAATTACTAATATAACATAATAATATCACTGAGGAGAGAGGAGAAGTAGGCTTTGCTAGTAGTCCCAACAAATGTAGCCTAGTATATCTCTCAGTAAAGATAACTTCAAAACTGGTAACAAAAACAATGCTCTATAAATATAACTTTAAAAATGTAGCGCAATTAAAATGACGCAACGCCATCTATCAACAAGAACAGTGAACTGCACACAATTATACACAGCTAAAGTACCGTCATACCTGAACTAATGTGGATGCAATAATTTACGTTTCCAAGAATCCTCGCAGTGACGAATATTTATTAAGACATCCGTGATGTAAGTTCGTTCGCATTTGTTGGCTTTAATAACAGACTCACCATTTGTCAAACTAAACGTTGCATGCGCTTGCGCACTTTAAACACGACAGAGTTTCGGAATTCCTTGAAATAATACTAAATACGAAGTGCGTACTTAATTTAATTAGGTGTGTCAAAATTCTTTACTTTAAACTTATCCCTAATAATAATATAAGTATTTAAATTTAGAGTTGTAAGAATTAATTTTGTTTTTTATGCCTTGACTAGACTAACAAAAAATAACAAAGATTCTTCTTTTGTTCTCATATATGGCAATATAAACAGAAATTTAGTTCCAAAATATATTCATGCAGATCGAGAAATATATATAGTAAGTATATTTTTAAAATATTTTACATCAACAAACTTACGCTATACCCAAATAAAATAAATTCACTAATTCAAAATTAGGTCAGTATGAGCAAATTTTTAGATCTACATTTTTGCGTGTTATAATACAATCATTCCATTTTAGAGCTAAAAGTGACTAAGCTTCATACACTTTTAATAAATAAAATATTAAACAGAAATAGTGTTATGAACTAAATGATTCACGCGTATGTCAAGTCAGTTCTAATTGGCAACGGACATATTCTTGAACATACTGTATATCGTGCTTAAAGGAAACACGAAATTGATATTTCCGAGACAGACTGATTTACTACCCAAAGAATTTGTCGTTTAACAAACGACCGACTTATCTGAGTAATTGGTCACTGTATTGCATATTTTTGTTCATTAAAATTGATTGGAGTATTAAGGTCGATTAGTTGTCTCGAATGACCGAGCTTGAGAATATCGAATAACTATGTTGATTTAGATTCATCTAAATTAATTCGTAAAGACGTTTTTAATGTGGTATCGTTGATTCGAAAAGCATAAATAAATTGATTAATTTATTCAAAAATGATTATTCAGTCCGAATAAATTAGGCAATAATCAATATGAAATCTTGTTGACATTTGTCTAATATATAAAATTCTCGTATCGCGGTGTTTGTAGTTAAACTCCTCCGAAACGAACGCTTGCCTGATTCTCATGAAATTTTTCTGTGCATATTGGGTAGGTCTGAAAATCGAACAACATCTATTTTTCATCTCCCTAAATGTTAAGGGTTATCCACTCCTAACTTTTTTTTAAATTTTTAGATAAATTATTTATTCTTTATTTTATTATGATTTGCCATTGAAAAATAGAGGAGGCTTTTGGAAGAGTAGAGTAGATGAGTTTGTGGAAAGATCTAAAATTGGTTAGCGGCCTCAGCGACGTTGTCGCACTTGTATGACGTTATGGTCAAGATAAGTCCTTTGAACAGAAAATCAGGCAAAATCACTGTGTAGTATTTGTGCCTGGTTTAAATGAATAGCTGGCTGAAAAATAACAATTAAAATATGTATTCACAGTATATACAAATTATGATGAAACACTTTTGCAGACGTGAGTTTTTGAATAACTTGTTTGTGCTTGTCTTGCATGGATTTTCATTATTGGCTCATAAGAAAGTTAGGAAAAATATTTACAAAGTATTCTTATCATCATCATCATCATCATCATTTCAACCTAATACAGTCCACTGCTGGACATAGGCCTCCATAAGTTCGCGCCAAATATAGCGTGAACTCATGTATTTTGCCCATAATCACCACGCTGGGCAGTCGGGTTGGTGACCGTAGGGCTGGCTTTGTCGCACCGAAGACGCTGCTGCCCGTTTTCGGTCTGTGTATTTCAAAGCCAGGAGTTTGATGGTTATCTAGCCATCGGTCGGCTATTTAAGTTCCAAGGTGGTATTGGAATTGTGTTATCTCTTAATCGCCCCTTACGACCCCCACGGGAAGAGAGGGGGTGGCTATATTCTCACTGCCGTAACCACAAAGCAACAACAGCACTATTCTAATAGTCAAGATTAAAACTTTTTGAGCATCGTAGATGCAAAAATTAGTTCAATTACCTCGGCAGAATCATCGAATAATATACAACGTTACGTTAATAATACAACCTTTTGATGACTGTAAAAGAACGCGCATTACATGAACTTGAAATATGTTCACGGCGTGCAACAAGTTTGTATGTTTGGAATATTTCGAAACCGCTCTGGTATAATAGTGCGTGTGCCGTCTCGGCGGCGCCTAAACACCGATGGTCGCTGGTTCGATTCCCGCTCGGAATGGATATTTGTGTTAATTTAAATACTTGTTTGTGGTCTGGTTGTTAGACCTTGTGGGTCTTTCCACCGTGATTTGGAGAGCACGTTAAGTCGTCGGTCCCGGTTGTTATCATGTACAGCTGATAGCGATCGTTACTCATAATGGGGAACATATTCGCCAACCTGATGTGGATTAAGCTTTGATCCTTCACTTACACGGGCAAAGAGGTCATCCCCAGCAGTAGGATATTACAGGCTGTAAGCGTATTTAATCCACGTAACCACTCGCGTAACTTTTCTGTACGCGACTACTACAGAGCTAAAACGTTTTAATATAATAAGATAATAATAATAATAATATATTCTTTATTGTACACCAAAATATAAACAAACAGTACTGATAAGATTAAGCTTAGAATTTTGTAATGAAAACATTCCATTAACATATCTAACTTCGATTTTTCCACAAATGTATGTAATAGGTACCGACATTTTCAAATAACAATTCTGAAATTTCTATATGAAAAATAATAGAAAATTTGTATTCAAGACTTGAAGCAAATTTTAATAATATAATTTTTATGGATCCTAAAAACGAATGGGCATCCTCTTAAAAAAGTCCCAAGATCTTGAGGAACTCGTAAAAACTTCAACGCGTCCAAATCTCCTGAAATGTTAGAAAGGGAACAATTGTCCAATTTATACTTCTGTCCCAGACAATTTTTGGGATAATCAAATTTAATTAAACTCGTATCAGAGATAGCAACTCGGTGGCAACTTTTTGCTTTTTTCGTCCCTTACTTCGCTAATTAAAAACAAGCGCTCAACAAATCTGTTCGAATTTTGAGGACAGAGTTTGGACGAATTTTGGTGTCACGAGCTCCGCATATACATATGTATAATAACATTTTATAAATGAAATAGCATTTTTCAAACTCATTGCTGTTACAGTTGTTCTATCCATATAAAACAATTTTTTGTAATTGTATTTGTACATTTTGGCTTTAGACGTGAACAGAATTAATCACGAAACTTAAAAATAAAGTTTAAAAGTTAAGCTTAACATTTATGGAGGCACAATGGAGCCAACCCAGTATTTATTTATTTTTATATAATACAATGTCTCATCATCTTTCGTCTACTTACGTAGACTACACGACATTATTTGCCTAAAGACTTGGTTTTCCGTTGAATGAACAAAATAAAAAGAATAAAGCAACGTTTTAAGACTCGTAGACATTTCTAATAGTACTTAAGTCCCCTTCGATTTGTTGCAAACAGTTTGAATGCAGTGTCCACTCCACTTCGTCTGCAAAATTATTTTATTCTTGCTTTTTGAGCAACTCGGAATCTTATGGTGTGGACATAAGAACTAATATAACTGCAAATTTATCTCTGTTCTATGTTCGTGACGTAACCATGGCAACATATCGAGAGACAATAATTGTGAACACTTTATTAGACGACTATGATTCCTATTCCTAAAGCAGTAATAAAATATTGAATGCGTGATACGTCTGAAGAATATCTTTCGCAATCTATATTCAATCAGAGTAGATAACAAATACTACATTTGTTTAATATTTTCTTTTTAGCTTTATACGGTAAATATTTGTTTGCTACATTTTTATACTTTATTTTATCATGTTAAATTATGTATATCAAATTAAGTAAAGGGTTTGAAATAATTGCTATAAAACAAATAAACCATTTCTTAACTATTCCTCGGGTAGCAAACAGTTGATATAATATAACTAGCTGACTCGGCAAACGTTGTCTTGCCGCTAAACGCTATTTAAAAATAGGGGTTGGTGGTAAAAGGGTGTAAATTTAGGGTTGTATATATTTTTTAACGCCAAATCATAATAAAATATAAAACAAATAATTTATCTAAAAATTAAAAAAAGTTAGGGGTGGACTACCCTTAACATTTAGGGGGATGAAAAATAGATCTTGTTCGATTCTCAGACCTACCCAATATGCACACAAAATTTCATGAGAATCGGTCAAGCCGTTTCTGAGGAGTTTAACTACAAACACCGCGACACGAGAATTTTATATATTAGACTAGCTGTGCCCGCGGCTTCGCCCGCGTTGAAATTAGTGTGTCACAAAGTTTTGCCGGCAAACTTCCAGTGAAACTCTCATCAAAATCGGCTTAGCCGTTCCGTAAACCTTCCTCTTGCCAATGGTGGAGCCCTCTCTACAATGGTGAAACCGCATGAAAATCCGTTCAGTAAATTTTGAGCGAATCAATCACATACATTTTTGGGGATTTTATTTATAATACACTAACTGTTGCCCGTGATTACGTCCTCGTGGTTATGAAGATGTATTACTATTAAGATGTTTAACGCGAATTATTTTTTTATTTCAGTCACTTGAAATGCTTATCAAACTGAGTAACTTTTTAAGAGGCACAATTTAGTATAATTTAATAGTTATTTTTATAAAACCACTCTATACACCACATTTTTCGTTATATTTTCAGGCTGTATATGTTTCATACAAACTATCAACCCCAATTAAACCCCCTTAGCGATGGAATATCGTAAAATCCGTTCTTAGCGGACGTCTGCTAACTATAATCTACATCCCTGCCAAACTTTATCTTTGTCCAACCTGGATGGATAGACCATCCAGCGGTTTTTGAGTTCTCGTGATGAGTGAGTCAGTGACCTTTCTCTTTTATATATATATAGATTACGATGCATTATTTGGACACCTCCTCACCATCTATAGAGCATATATTTTAAATTTCAAGTCTCTTACTTCAAAAACATAAGACTTTCATACAAACTTCCGACCCCCGTTTTAACCTTAGAGGTCGATTTTCGTAAAATCAGTTCTTAGCGGATGGTTACGCCCTATAAGGAACCTATCTGCAAAATTTCAAGTTTCTAGCTGTTATAGTTTCGGAGATTTCGTAATGAGGGTGTCAACCTACCATTCCCCGTTTTAAGCCCAAAAAGGAGTTGATTTCTAAAGATACATTATTTGGACACCTTCTCACTATCTAAAGAGCGTACATTTTAAATTTCAAGTCTCATACTTCAAAAACATAGGACTTTCATACAAACTTCCAACCCCCGTTTTACCCCCTTAGGGGTCGAATTTCGTAAAATTCGTCCTTAATAAATGTTCACGCCCTAAAATGAGCCTATCAGCCAAATTTCAAGTTTGTAGGTGTTATAATTTCGGAGATTTCGTGATGAGTGAGTAAACCTACCATCCCCCGTTTTAACCCCAAAAGGGAGTTGATTTCTAAAGACATTATTTTGACACCTTCTCATCATCTATAAGGCATACATTTTGAATTTTAAGTCTCTTACTTCAAAAACATGGGACTTTCACACAAACTTCCAACCCCCGTTTTACCCCTTTAAGGGTCGAATTTTGTAAAATCCATTCTTACCGGATGTTTATGTCCTATAAGAAGCCTATCTGCCCAATTTCAAGTTTGTAGCTATATAGTTTCGGAGATTTCGCGATGAGTGAGTCAGCCTACCAACCCCCGTTTTAACCCCAAAAGGGAGTTAATTTCTAAAGATACATTATTTGGACACCTTCTCACCATCTATAAGGCTTACATTTTAAATTTCAAGTCTCTTACTTCAAAAACATAGGACTTTCATACAAACTTCAACCCCCGTTTTACCCCCTTAGGGGTCGAGTTTCGTAAAATCCGTTCTTAGCGGATACCTAAGTCTTATAAGGAACCTACCTGCCAAATTTCAAGTTTGTGGGTGTTATAGTTTCGGAGATTTCGTGATGAGTGAGTGACCTTTCGCTTTTATATATATTATAGATTATAGATAAAAAGTATTTTCACTTTTCGCATACATTAACTAATAATTTTGATTTTACGTAAGTAATTGTACCATAATAATTAATGATACTTAAAGTCTTCAGGACGAATCCTGTCCTCCAATATAAGTTGATACTTATAAATCTATGTCGCCTATTTTTACATGTTTGTTGTGAAAATAAATTGCCTCTTGAGAGGACAAGCAGAATTGTGTCCTAGACGTGAAATGTTCGAGCAATCTCATAATAAATTCACTAAAACATAAACGTCTGGATGAATTAGAGGATGAATTTTGAAAGACTTAACGACCGTTCAGTTATTAACGTGTGGAATACTAGACACTTAGCTGTGATTAAAACTGTATTACAGTTAAATCTCATTGCTTGTTGTTATAATAAAGCGTATTATTCGCTTGACTCGACTAAAATATATTACCGTTTTATATCGCCTGGTAATGTTCTTAGCTAAGCTTATATTAACATTGATCGTTTAATGAAATTGAATGCTAAAATATTAACCATTTACTTAAAACCTTAATACACACAGTAACCTTAAAGTTACCCTAACCTAACCCCTAAGTACACACGCCCACTCTTTTAAACAAAAGGATGAGTGGGCTGATGGTTAAACCAATTTTAAAATGGAAACAAATATATCACATTTATTTCCAAATGGAAATCTGATTATTGTTATTAATTTTAAAGTATACCAACATCTTAAATTAATAATAATAATAATAATAATAATAATAAATTAATATATAATAAATGAGTTCGCTTCAGCCTGTAATATCCCACTACTGGGCATAGGCCTCTTTCCCTATGTAGAAGAAGGATCAGAGCTTAATCCACCATGCTGCTCCAATGCGGGTTGGCGGAAATCAATAATAATAATAATAATAATAATACACTTTATTGTACACCAAAAACAGAAATAATACATTTCAAAGAAAGAAAGAAAAATATTGACAATATATTCATTAGGTACAAAGGGCGGCCTTATCGCTAAAAAGCAAATTAGTGACATGTAATTAGTTTTAGTTGTAGTAGCACTATCGAAATAGGAATAATAACAATTGATTTATTTTTATATATTTTGCTTTTACTGTTTGTTTTTAAAGAAAAAAAAAAGGAGTATGAAAAATTGTTCAAAAAAAAATCATTCTTATCAGCTTAAATTGGAAGTTATGGCCGTCAGGCTTGTTGCTTGTGACTGGCTGACTGATCCTGGGTCTTTAAAAACCAATAAAAAAATAGGATACTATGAACCACGCCATAGTTATCGCTCGAAAACAGTTCGCATTTTTTTTTACTTATAGTGTTTTTCTATAAGACTTTGCTTTTAAAATATTTCTACCCGCTATCAGCGATGCAGCTATAAATCGCTTTTGCGGAGATGTGTCTCATCCGCGTACTACATTCGTTTTATTTTTACCTTCCTCGATGTGTTCTTATTGTTTACGATCTGAGAGAAACTTTGTTGAAATAAAAACAACACTCGTAGAGATTTCTTCTATACATGACAAGGCGTATGAATTTGTTTACTTAAATTGAAATTATGAAAATAATACAAATTGCAATAATGTCGTTGAAGCCAGTTTTCATTTTATTATCTATACAAAGACATAAAATTGGAGTGTATGTTTGTAATATTAAAATAATCACTTTTTACTAAATGCAAATGTATATGTTTTGTAATTATTTATATGATGGACGGATGGATTACTTTTTCACCACCAGCCAATTCTGTTATGTTATTTATGTGTTATACATTTTAAATAAAAATATATAAAATTGTAGCGTCTGTTTGTAATATTAAAATAACCACTTTTTACTCAATGCATATGGATGTATATTTTATTTTATTTTATTTTATTTTATTTTATTTAGGAAACATACAGTACAATAATACAGTAAATTAATAAATTCATACAGCCAATACACAAACCAGCAAAGTTTCCAACAGTAAATAATTCATAAATGAGCAAAAGGAACACATTAACAAGAAATAATCGATAAATCACATACAGAAATATAAAATATAAATAATTCAAGCAACACTAAAATAAAACAATTAAGACACAAAAACAAATAGAAAAAATTAATACAATCATTAATTAAATAATAAACAATTAAAAGATAACAAATTAAATTATACAAAATTACAAAACTAAATTATACCAACTACTGATTGAATACAATTAGGCATATTTATATATAATTAAAATCGATTAAAACAATTGTAATCGATAATTCACAAATATTATTATTTATATGGCATTGCAAAATACGAATATTGATCAGTTAAAGTTTTAGTTTTTTTTCTTTTTTTTTAATCAGTCAGAGTTACAACACAAAATAAAAACAATTTAATTAGACAATCACAAAAACAAAAAATAAAAGCAATAATTATCCTATAATGCTATTCTCAAAAATGATACATTAGAAATTTAGAAAATATACACGGTACATATACCAAAATAACATTTTATAAAGTTTTTGTCTATCTGTCTGTCTGTCTGTCTGTTTGTTCCGGCTAATCTTTGAAACGGCTGGACCGATTTTGACGGGACTTTTACTGGTAGATAGCTGATGTAATAAGGAGTAACTTAGACTACTTTTATTTTTGAAATTTGTGTATTTTATAAATCTGCGAACTGAAAATTAACTTTTTTGTTAAATTCCACGCGGACGAAGTCGCGAGCACAGCTAGTACTTAAATAAAACAGTAAAATACGAATGAATACAGTATAAGTACGTTTTATAAAGGCACTTTACCATTAAAAGCACTAGTTGCCGGAGTTATCTATACAAATAAATAAAATTGGAGTGTCTGTTTGTAAAATCAAAATAAGCGCTTTTTACTAAATGCGTATGGATGTATAATTGTATACATAGTACATATATGAAAAGAACATTTTTTACAATTTTTGTTCGTCTGTCTGTCTGTTTGTTTGTCCCGGCTAATCACTGAAACAGCTGGACCGATTTCGACGGGTCTTTCGCCGGCAGATAGCTGATGTATAAGCAGTAGCTTAGACTACTTTTATTTTAGAAATTTATGTATTTTATAACTCTGTGAACTGTACAATAACTTGTTTGTTAAATTTCACGCGGATAAAGTCGCGGGCACAGCTAGTTAAACAATATAAATGAAAACATTGTAAGTGCGTTTAAAAAAGGTGAATCTTTACTCTTAAAAGCACTAGTTTCCGGAGGAGTATATTTTGATTTTTGGACTATGAGTTTTTGTCATATACTATCATCATTTCAGCCTGTCACATTCCACAGCTGGACACAGGCGTCCACAAGTTCACGCCAAAAATGGCGCGATCTCATGACGGCTTCGAAGAGGCCATTAAATTCGCGAAGTAATATAGGCATTTATACATTCAGATTTTACTTACACCAAAAAAACATTAAATTTTTCTGATCTGATTAAATGTAATTAAAATACGCTTTTCCCAAGTATAGTTTATATGTAATTAAACTCATACTGTAGTTTTTCTTTATACAGCTAGGTTGACAATTAAGCGCACGACTCACCACACGAATCACGATCACGAATCACAGATTCTAAGAAATCACCGTAGCTTATAAGCCCGTTGCTGTCCCTACCTCCATTTTCCCCCAGGAGTAGTACCCTGGAACTTTTATTTAGAGAGAAATAACCCCCCAAAGTTTCGAGTAACAACTATAAACGTTTTTGTTTAAGCACTTTTCTTAAGTATAAAATACCGTATCGATCAAACTACCGTATGTATAAAAAATCAAATCACTCTAAACGCGCTACGTCAACTTCGGTTAGCTCTCTTACTTTCCTAACTTTGTATGATACGACACTGGGCATATCCTTATGGGATCAACAATGGAAATTCCACTGAACTTTAAGTCTAACGTTATCTATTTATTAATACGTGAAGCAAAAACTTTGTCATCCTTCTTACAAAAATTGCGCGGACGGAGGAGTATGAAATTTCGCGCGCTTATAGTTTATATAGAAAAGGAGTGCAAAATGCTTATATTTTTTTTTAATTATGCATAAAAATGCTGGTTACGGCATCAAAGAATATAGCCACCCCCTCTCTTCCCATGGGTGTCGTAAGAGGCGACTAAGGGATAACACAGTTCCACTACTACCTTGGAACTTAAAAAGCCGACCGATGGCGGGATAACCATCCAACTGCTGGCTTTGAAATACACAGGCCGAAGACGGTAGGCCTCACCAATTTCACGCTAAAAATGGCACGAAGTTATGTATTTTGCCCACAGTCACCGTGCTGGACAGGCGAATTGGTGACCACAGAGCTGGCTTTGTCGATCCAAAGACGCTGCTGCCCATTTCCGGTCTGTGTATTTGAAAGCCAACAGTTGAATAGTTCCAAGGTGGTGGTGGAACTGTGTTATCCCTAAGTCGCTTCTTACGACACCCACGGGAAGACAAGGAGTGGCTACGTTTTTTACTGCCGTAATCACATAGCAAATTTTATTTTAAATATTTTAAATTTATACTTTATATTATGAATCGAACGAAAACAAAATAAACAATTAAAAATGAACTACATAGTTTTAAGTTATTTTTTCTTTTTTTCATTTTTTTAACACTAGCTGTACCCGCGACTTCGTTCGCGTGGAATTTAACAAAAAAAAAGTATTGTTCAGTTCGCAGAGTTATAAAATGAATAAATTTCTAAAATAAAAGTAGCCTAAGTTACTCCTTATTATATCAGCTATCTGCTAGTGAAAGTCCCGTTAAAATCACTCCAGCCATTTCAGAGATTAGCTGGAACAAACAGACAGACAGACAGACAGACAAAAATTGTAAAAAATGTCATTTTAGCATATGTACCGTGTATGCATTTAGTAACAAGTGGTTATTTTAATATTACAAACAGACACTCCAATTTTATTTATTTATATAGATAATCTCTTTTCGAATGGCCCAACATCAACTAGCGCAGTAAACGTTAATTAGCGTAGTTGCCAATTTACGATGCTCAAATTGTCGTTTCAAGGTACTGTTTTGTGCTGAAAGGACGGTACTAAGACAAATATTTTAATTAACGTTCTTAATTTGAAATTTTAACGTAAAACGACACGATGCTAATAAACGTTAAGTATTTTCTTGTATACAAATACACACTGAAGGTCAAAACAGATTATATCTATTAAATAAAATATTTTATTTTACAGGGAATAGAATGTATTTAAAATTTCTGTTGTTATAGAGTTTATGTGAGCGCCTTTTTAAGTTTGACAGCAAATTTAAAGTAGTAGGAGTAGAAACTTTGATTAAATTACTTTCATAATTGAACTAGCACGAATTAGAAAATCCTTTATTATTGATTTTTCAAAAGCCGATTTTAATTTTATTCTTTCTGGTAACTATCGTAAAATAAAAAAAAATATATATAATAAAAATGCTCATTTTTGAATTTAAATTCGACCTCGGCTACATGAGCACAATACAAACATCATTGTTCGAATACAGAGTCTGATAGCACTAAAGTGTCTCAAAGGCTGATACGTAATTCACAATTTACTATTTATTCATTTGTCTCATTTGGACCTACTTTTACGATTTCGTCTGAACATAAATTACTTAATTAATTTAGTTTTTCGATATTCACTTATAGTTCCGAATATAGCCATATGTTATACATGCCATGG
This sequence comes from Melitaea cinxia, assembly GCF_905220565.1. NCBI lineage: Eukaryota > Metazoa > Arthropoda > Insecta > Lepidoptera > Nymphalidae > Melitaea > Melitaea cinxia. The sequence continues at coordinate 1,683,915 of NC_059399.1, read as the reverse complement.
CCCAACGACAGAGCGTCACTAATGGCATACTGACGGCACTCATTGCATGAAGAACTGTATGAGATATTTGTGTCTGAGTAGTAAAATTTTCCACAGCCACAGATAATAAATAAATCGATAATTTTTTAACTGTCAAATCCAGGCTCGCCCACAGAATAAAAAGCGAACAATAAACAATTTAAAACCAAATCCGTCACAACAAACTTTCACATACACTCCCTTTGTACTTCACACCCCTGTTTTTAAAAACTAAAATAAAAACTCAATCATAAACAACAATTCGAACCTTATTTTTATGAATATAGAGACTTTAACCGTTGCACGAACAAATTTGCTACCGATAAATTTATAACATCATAGTTCAAGGGAAAATGACTCTTATCGCGTTAGGGTATGTATTAAAATGTGGTGTCAAAATGAGATGGATATTGGGAAGACGTTTATAGAATGTCGCAGCGATTTGGACATGTCAGTTTAGTGCGCAAACCATCACGATAGTAGACATACAGTACGTGTGTGGTCACTGAAGAGGCGGAGGAGCGAGAAAAGAAAACTATTTATTTCATTGCTGATAACAAATTAAAAATTCTGTAGTACAAATGTTAAGTTGATGAAAATGTTGTTGTTTGTAATGAATTTTTTTTAGAAAATCACGTGTCATATCTACGATTATTTTTGAAATTAATAGTTTACATAGTAAGTGGCTATAAGATACTGCGTCATCATTAATAGGAAGTGAGTACACAAATATTTTGTACTTCTTGTCAAAAGTAAAAAAAATATATATTAAGTGCAGGTCAGTACATAGTACAATCTAACACATATGTACGAAGCGTAAAACAAAAACAAAAATTGTTTTAATTAATTCATCGCTCATTCATCAGTTTTGTATTTTATTATTTAGTTTATTTATTTTATATTATGTGTGATAATTATGTTAGAGTGAGAGAAAAGATTTATTTATTTAAACGGTATTGTTTCTGAAAAGAAAGTTTGATATTCCACGTATGTTCGTAGTTGAAGTATGAAATATAGTCATGTATGACTATGATATTCAATCGTTCAACTTATTCTTAGAAAAATAAACGTTGAAAAAAGTGAAAATTTTTATATCATACCAAATTCTCTATTAAAAATATCTATATTTAAACGAGCACTTCATTGCCCCACAGTCTCACCATTTGACAATTGCTTACAGTAGGAGATTGAATAACGCCCTGTTTATTTTCGTTAGTATATTCATAAACATCCTCATTTTCAAATATTATTCTAAACATGACAATCGAGATGGAGAGATCCAAATTTCTGTGTTTTACTTTAGTTAAATTAAATAAGAAATTGACGTGAAGTATTTTTACATAGATATTAAGTCCAAATTTTTGTATAAGTTTTTGAAGTAACGCCTCGTTACGCGCGCTTGACTTGGGGATTAAGCTGGTATAAATGACGAGAGCGTTACGAAAAGTGTAATCTGGCAAGGCGAACGGACGTTGAGAGGGAGATATAAATTACGTTAAATTCTACTTCAGTCGTGTGATCTAAAGTACAATCGTTTTTTTAGACATTTAATTTCTTAGTTCAAGGAAAAGTTCACTTTTGATTTAGTGCAGAAGGATTTCCGCTCTTTGACCCACGCTTCTAAAGAGGTGAACATCTTACAATTTATCGTTAGATATATAGGATTTCTGGCCACAATATTCTCTACCTTAGCTGCCGAAAAAAAAAAAAAAATATATATATATATATATATATAATTCGAAAATGCTTGCTACCATTGGACATTTATTGCAGTAAATATTACACGCGATCGTTGCAAAAGGTTACACTTCAGATATTAGAAGCTAATGAAGAGACAATTATGGCTGATAGTGATGTTTGAATCTAAGTTTTATTTAAGTTACATATATATATATATATATATATATATATATATATATATATATATATATATATATATATATATATATATATATATATATATATATATATATATGTAACGAAGTAAAACTGGAATTCTATTTCTTGACAGCGATAATAATTTGTTACACCTAAATCAAAATTGAAGACACAATGTTCAATATAAGACTACACTGCTGATTCATTAAGTTTAACTTTGCTTTGAATTTTCCGCAAGTTGAAGGTCGATTAAAGAATCGACGATATTTTTATCGAGTTTCATTTGAAAATAACACTAAAATTGAAATATACTCATCAGCCCTTCTGCAAAAGGTACAGCGTAATCAACAACGCTTCCTTACCAATAATAAAAAAATAAAAAAACGAGTGTGCTTTAGACCACAACACTGAAGTAAAACTTCTGCACAATAGGCCTGCACTGTATGTCAGAAAGAGAGAAAGAAAATGTGTGCTCGCAGATCTCTCTTGCTCCGTTCACCTCGCTCGATCACACTTTTGTAACGCTCTCTCGAATTCACCAGCTTACTCCACAATTCGAAAGCGTGCGTACAGAAGTTTTACTTCGAAATTTCATACATCGACGGCACTGCTTACAACCCTTAACATAAATAATTCAAGCAATAACAACCTATAATTTCCTGGCGTCTACAAATGACAGGGCAAGTTAGGGGCTAGAATTCATTATAGCAGCTTGTGTAACCGGCAATTTAGACGTCCCTTCAATCATTAACAATGAATACGTTATCTGTTTGCCTCTCAATGATTCATTTTATAGGGTTTTTTGTACATCCGCAATATTCTTAGAGAGCTAAGGGTATGATAACAGTTGGATACGACGCCTGCAGTGTCGCATTTCGAAGTACTAAGAAATTTACGAAAAAAGTGAAGTACAAATTGAATTGTATACATAATTAGTACTAGAAGTAAAAAAATTATTTATTTATTTAATTTATTTATTCTTAATGTACACCGAAATACAGACACAAATAAAGAAAGATACAATACAAGATGTACAAAGGCGATCTTATCGCTAAATAGCGATTTCTTCCAGATAACCTTTGAGTACTGGACACGATAGCAGCGGTTAGAAGTGTGCACAAATCAAGGAGGAGAAATCAATAATAAATAGATAAAAACTACGATATGATAGACTTACATAAATAATTATTAAAGAAAAAAATGTTATCTTCTTGACCGACTTCATCAAAAGGACGAGGTTCTCAATTCGACTGTATTTTTATATATAAATAAAAATTAAATATTAAATGCGTTGCTAATAGCAAAGTTCGAGAATGACTAGACTTTTTCTTGTCGTCTTTTTGCTTGCAACTTTGTAGCAATTTGAAAAAAGAAAAAATTTGCAAAAATTTTGCTGAAGGTTGGAAAAATTAACTTAAAACCAAAATTCTATTTTTAGCTCTAAACTCTTCGTTTCAAGTTTGATGTATGTAGCAGAAAACAATAAACTTTTTTTTCAATCTTATTTGATTTCATTTGGTGTCTTCCATTTGCATCAAATTATCTTGTTTATAGATTCACTTTAGCGCATTCAAAACAAGTTACGTTACATAGTTAAGTCCATTTAACATATAGTACAGAGCTTGTTAAGGAAATTACTAAGTAGAACGACCTAGTTATGACGGGCGTGATTCTACAATTAATAATCTCGTGAGAATTGTAACGGGTACCATGTTAAATAGTTAGACACGATTCGAAAATATACATAAGTACTATATTGACGTTTCTGTATCACGGTTCGTATTGGCGAAAATTTTATGATCGGTGTGTAATAACGCTTTTGTGTATAACAAATTTATTAACTTTTAATAACATTTTCTTAAAAAAAAAAAAAAAAAAACTAAGTTCCTAAGTCCCAGTAATAGTTTAAAGGACGCAATGTTTGAATTATATTTATTACATCCAGACACCCTATATTTATAAACATATATTTGACTAGCCCGGTGGCCCAGTTTGTAGTGTGCTTACTGCTCCGGAGGTTGTCGGTTCGATTCCCACCCCGAGTATATTTACCGAAAAAAAAGTAGCTATACCAGTCGGCTGTTACCTATAACACAAGCATTAAGTTGCTTACTTTAGGAACAGATGCCCGTCTGTGTGTGTTGTAAATATTTATTATTATTATTTATTATTAAATAAATCACATGTAAAAAGAATTTTACCCACTGATAAGCACGTCAAGTTTAGTTCAAAATATATTGTAAGTAAAATTCCAAATTGAGTATACTGTATAAAGATCCTCGCAGGAAACTTGCAAAGCCCATATAAAATAAATAGTTAAGAGTATTTCATTATATAATCTTCAAAACAACTGTAAAACCGTCAAAGATACAAAGCAAGAGTTCAATACACATTGTACAAAGCCTATACTTTGCCGCTCATAAAATGTCTTCAGTGTTTTGATGTTCTGCGGTTTTAAAGTTAAACGTCCACCAAATTTGACGCGCGAAGCACTATTGGTATCAATAAGAATACTTGTAAAGGAATTATAAAATCGATGCCATCGAAGTCGTTAAGTCAAGATAATAAATTGTTTGTGAATTAAAGAAACTACATGTTACATTTGAAATCCAGAGCTGATTTACTTTCTTAAAACCACTTTCAACGCAAAGGTGAAAGTTTTCAATGTTAAAAGAGCTCAAATTGGCATCTGAAGGAATGTTTTTCCATAGTCAAGAATCGTGCGGCAAAATCTTGTACATAGAATACAAGACACAGAAAAACATGCTTCTTAAGACATGTATAAACGGGTTTATACCTCATATCACAAGTCTTTAAAATCAGTCAAGATGATTCTGAAATACGAATTACCAAACAAACGCTTGTTTTATATTTAATAAAACAAGGTCGACAAACAAGTGTACGGCTCACCTGCTGGTAAGCGATTACCGTAGACTATAGACGCCTGCAACACCAGAAGCATCGCAAGCGCGTTGCTACTTTGCATTGCGCTGTCCTACCCCATATCCTCCCCAGGAGCATAGAGCATACAATTATAGACTTTCTTTTGCATCCCTGCATCAGAAGAAAAAAAAAATATTTTCGCATTAGGATAGCACTGCTTTCGATGGATAGTTCGCTTAATATTGTATTTTGTTGCTCATAAATGCCTTCTATGTATTGTGGGTCATATCTTACAAAGTTTATTTCACTTTTGAATCGAATACTAAAACGATTTGTAAGCGAATCGAATCACAAACTATTTATTGTAGTTTTATTGTATTTAAAAATCTATTATAAGAACATTTTTATCAATCTCGCATAAAGTGTCCATATATTTTGTTACTATCAGTACCTAATGATCGCTATCAGGTGCACATGATAAGAACCGGGACCGACGGCTTTACGTGTTCTCCGAGGCACGGTGGGGAGACCCACAAGGACAAACATCGACATCAGAACTTTTGACCGTGCGGACCGATTTCGACATTTTTTTTTTAAATTGAAAGGTGGTGTGTGCCAATTGGTCCCATTTAAATTTATTTGAGATCTAACAACTACTTTTCGAGCTATATCTAATAATGCGTTTTTACTTGACGCTTTTTTCGTCGACCTACGTTGTATTATACCGCATAACTTTCTACTGGATGTACCGATTTTGATAATTATTTTTTTGTTGGAAAGGAGATATCTCAAGTTTAGTACCATGATAAGGAAACCAGGATTTGATGATGGGATCCCAGAGAAATCGAGGGAACTTCTTGAAAATCCGCAATAACTTTTTGTTAGGTGTACCGATTTTAATGATTTTTAATTTAATCGAAAGCCGATGTTTATCATGTGGTCACATTTAAATTTCATCGAAATCTGATAACTACTTTTTGAGTAATCTTTGATAATGCGTTGTTACTTGACTATTTTTTCGTCGATCTACGATGTATTACGCGTCGATGTAATTGAAGTCGGTTTTTTTTTCGTTTGCGAGCAAACACAATTACTTCACAGATTTATTATCCCGTCGTCCGCTACAAATAATACGATATATAACTATACGCAATTCCATATTTGATATTTAAGACACACAAAGCAAAACATAATACAATATTTAAGTAATAAGTACTTTATTTATTTATTTGATAGGTACATTGGCAATAAACATATAATTTTACTTGAGACAGCAAACACAAAATCACATTCACTGATATGTATATTAGTAACTTAATATCAACATCATTCGCAAATTATGAAAACAAAAGACAATCCAAATGAGAAACAATAAAATCAAAACTATGATATAAATAAAAATCAATATAAATATTAACAAAATCATATTTAAAATTATAAATTGAAATCAAAATATTCATCTATTAAAATAAATATAATTAAGATAATGAAAAAGTATTGTAATAAGTATTACAATACTTTTTCATTATCCTTAAATTACATCGATCGTTTTAATGATTCAATAATGAATGCAATCTTCGATACAATGTTTTATTTATATAACTGGTGTTTGATCGAAATGTCAAACTATGTTGTATTAACGGCTTTTCTGATTTACAAGGCGTCTTGCATCTTGTTCACGACTAGTACAAAATATATGGAAAGATCTCTTTTTTACATTTACATATGGAAATTTCTTGCATCGCAAACCGGTGATCATTTATATATTTCTTCTAGTATGTGAGGTCTATTACTAGAATTTCTTTCGGTTCAAGTAAGAGCTCTTGTAAACTAAAAAATATGGAGCAGCCCGACTGGGGTAGTACCTCGACCTTACAGAAGATCACAGCAAAATAATACTGTTTTCAAGCAGTATTGTGTTCCTGTTGGTGAGTAAGGTGACCAGAGCTCCTGGGGGGATTGGGGATTGGGGATTGGGTCGGCAACGCGTTTGCGATGCTTCTGGTGTTGCAGGCGTCTATAAGCTACGGTAATCACTTACCATCAGGTGAGCCGTACGCTTGTTTGCCGACCTAGTGACATAAAAAAAAAAAAAACTTCAAATAGATGAAATTTTTAAAGAATAACTTCAATATTTCTAAATACTTGTTTTTAAGTATGTTGTTATTTTGTTTTACTTTATTTTAAATGCTGGTTTCATACTTCAATAATTCTGTAATTGTGTTTGAGCAAACGAAAAAAAAACCGTCTTCAATTCCATCGGCAAGTTATACAACGTAAGTAGACAAAAAAATAGTCATGTAAATACGCGTTATCAAAGATCACTCAAAAATGTATCATCAGATCGACTAAATTTAAATGAAACTACAAAACAAGCATCAGCTTTTGATTAAAATTATGCTCATCAAAATCGGTATACCCAGTGAAAATTTATGCAATATAATACAACGTAGGTCGACGAAAACTAGTCAAGCAAATACGCATTATTAGATATAGCTCGAAAAGTTATCCACTAAAAAGTTCTGAGGTAACATACATAAAAAATACAGTTGAATTCAGAACATCCTACTTTTTGGAAGTCGTTTAAAAAACAAACACCCAATCTGAAAAGTATCGCACTACGCATCATTTGGCCGTATTGATATTATCCTCGTGTTTCAGTAGGTTAATAACCCTGGTAGAGACAAAGACATTATTCGCCTCTTACTCATTTCTCGTAAGACACGTACACAGAAGTGCTGTACCATCATAAATCAGCTTAACGTCGGTTAAACGTCGGTCGAATGTCTGGTGAACGGCTACCGGGAACAGTGCGAATTACTGGACATCACTTTACAACTTATTCTCTTGTCTGAGTTTTTGGAAAAATGTTGAAGGGGAATAATATATGGTTTTTAGCCTTTGATGCTGTTTATACGTAGAGACAACGCTTAGGTATATGTATGCTAATTATATGATTAGATGATTTCCTGAGGTAGGGCACAGCAAGAAATTTCCTTCACAAAATATGGAGCAGCTTGACTGGGGTAGTAGCTCGAGCTTACACGAGATTACAGCTAAATGTGTCATATTCCTGCTGGTGAGTACGGGGACAAGAGCTCCTGGGATATTGGGGATAGGGTCGGCAATGCGCTTCTGATGCTTCTGGTGTTGCAGACGTCTATAAGCTACGGTAATCTCTTACCATTAGGTGAGCCGTACGCTCGTTTGCCGACGTAGTTATATATAAAAAAATGAAGGGAAATATAGGTAGACCCAATCTACAAGCCAGTATATTTAAGACGATATGAAAGGCAGAGAGCTATATCTTGGCATTGAATTAACTCACAAAGAGCGGTGGTGGACATAAGAATATTTTTACTTGTTACAATACTAAAAACATTAACTAACTAACTACAATACTAAAAATATATGTATATTTCCGGACTCCCGACACGGAAGGAAATCCTACTGGAGGCCGTTGAGCGTGAAGCGTTTATGATTTATATCATCTATACATCTATACAAATAAATGAAATTGGAGTGTCTGTTTGTAATATTAAAAGAACCGCTTTTAACTAAATGCATATGTATATGCACGGTACCCACATATACCGAAATAACATTTTTTTCATTTTTTGTCTATATGTCTGTCTGTCTGTCTGTTTGTTCCCGCTAATCTCTGAAATGGCTGGACCGATTTTGACGGGGATTTCCCTGGCAGATAGCTGATGTAATAGGGACTATCTTAGGCTACTTTTATTTGAGAAATTTATTTATTTTATAACACTGCAAACTAAACAATAACTTTAACGAAGTCACTGGCATAGCTAGAGCAATATTTAATCATTTTACAAAATGTATTAAATTTGTAAAATTGTCAATGCAGATGTAGCTGCATGATTGCTTTGATTGATGCATGATGCGGACTAGACCGTTGGCACAGTTTGTAGAGACCCTGTTTTCTGCTCCAGGGGTTGTGGGTTCGATTTCCACACGGAGTCTGGATGTAATATATATTTATTTATATAATTATGTAGTATTTATATGTATGTTTATCGAAAAAAATATATATGTAGCTATACTAATCGTCTGTTACCTATAACAATAGCACTAAGTTGCTTACTTTAGGAACAGATGACCGTGTGTGTGTGTTGTAGATATTTGTAGATATTTATGATTCCAGTAGGAAGTAACTAGCTAAATATAAAAATATAAAACACAATTAAGGTATACAGGATATTTTTATTTAAGAATGAGAAAAATACACCAAAAAGATGCAAGGAAGTGATTCTCCAGTTGACCAATATATTTATAATAATAATAATAAATAAATAACTTTATTGAAAAAAATAATTACATTGTACTATATTTGTATGCAACGGGCGGTCTTATCACTAGATAGTAATCTCCTCCAGACTATTTATTTTATACATTATATCTTTTTTATCATCGTACTGTAACATTAAATCTTAAAAGGTGATATTTTAAACAAATTATATCTAATATTCTTAAATGTGCATCTCCAAAATACGAAGTCTAAATGAAAGTTTTCGACGTTCAAAAGAAGTCCAGAAACTTCTAGAACGTAAAACAAAATGCAAACTCAAACAATAAAATTAATATTACCAAAACCATTATTTAATGGATAGTAAGAATAGGAATAAAATGAATTAATGATAAAAGTGTTCTTAATAAACTTGTCACGCTAGAGGGCGAAAGTTAATTTCCTGTTTCGTCTAGGGTATAACATCGTGCTCACTGTGATATGCTGTAATGTACAAAGCGATTTCATACTATTTTTAATTAATTAGTGCTAATGAGAGCTCTTAATAAAACACCAAAATTCTTAAATTCGTTTCATAGTGTACAGCTTGTTGATACACCTGTCTAATAAAAAAAGAACATGCGAGTGTTTGCTCGCAAACGAAGAAAAAACCGACTTAAATTACATCTACAAGTAATACAACGTAAGTAGACGAAAAATAGTCAAGTAAATCCACGTTATCAAAGATTACTCAAAAAGTAGTCATCAGATCTCGATAAAATTTCACAAGACAAGCATCAGCATTTCGATTAAAAAAATCATTGAAATCGTCCACCCAGTTAAAAATTCTGAGGTAACATACATTAAAAAAATGCAAGCGAATTGAGAACCTCCTCCTTTGGAAGGAAGATTTTCATATTTTTTTTACTATTAAAATTCTTGTACAAGTACCATATAAACAAGAATACTTTTATCTCGATTCATACATAAAATCATATCAAATAATAGTATCAGCCTCGCAGACCGTACAGAATGTTCCTTAAAAGAAAAATTAGTGCTTTATTTGAGCCCACAGTACCGTCGCTTGTCAGCATATTTACCATGGGGGTTGTAAAAAATATCCGCCGGAGGTGTGATTTACGTGAAATAAAATTGTTCGTGATTTCTGTTTCGCAATGTTTTTGCCTTTTACGTTGAGAGGTGCATTTCTAGCGAGGCGATGGGTGGAATACATAAACAGTTGTTCTTTGGTTTTTAAAAATTTAGAGAAAAATGTGTTTGGTTAAATTTTAACTGTTTTCGATGTTACGTTTTTTCTTTTAATTGTACGAATAAAAATCTTGGAGTTGTAATTTTGCAAACAGATGAATAACAGACTTAAAATTATGTCTTTTTACTGTGTAAAACCAGTACATTACCAACTCAAAATTTGGACCCTATGGAAACAATCTCACAAAATATGAACAAATGCAGACCAAATTCTCATACTGAGTCTCATATGATAATATATATATAATATCCTACTTCACTTGCTATCCTGATCTTAAAGAGGAGCAATTAAATAAGCTTGAGCGCCTTCAAAATCTTTGCATACGGTTCATATTTGGTCTTCGCAAATATGACCACGTTTCCGAATTTTGCAGTTGTCTCAAGTGGCTTCCGATTCGCTTTCGCAGGAATACTCACATACTCTCGCTACTATATTGTATACTTTTTCATTCTGATACACCTCTGTACCTTAAGGAGCGTTTCAAGTATCTTTGTAATACACACGAACGCACCCTTAGATCTGAGTCTATTTTGATGCTCGAAACCCCAGCTCACACTACTTCTTTTTACTCCAATTCCTTTTCAGTTAAAGCTGTTCAACTTTGGAACGCTCTACCTCTTCCTATAAAACAAGCCCAATCCCTGTCTTGCTTTAAAAAATACCTCAAGGCGCACTATTTGTCACTTAGTACGTCATAGGAGTATCGCTTCACTTGTATTTTGTATTCTATGCTATTATTCATATTATATGTATTTCGTTTATATGTAGGTATAGTATTTTTATGCGTAGGTATATATATGTGTATGTATGTCTGTGTATATATATATGTGTGTATATGTATATATGTATATATATGTATATATATATATACATATATTATATATTATCACATATATATATATATATATATATATATATATGTATATGTTTGTATGTATGTATCTATGTATGTATGTATTGTGCTGTATATGTATGTGTATTTGTACTCGATAGTTGATATTGTTCTAGGTGACACTAATTGTCACTTCTCTGCATACACTTCCCTACCGCTTTTTCACTACGCTGTGTCCTATATGCCCAAAGGTTGTCTGGAAGAGATCGCTACTCTAGCGATAAGACCGCCTTTGTACACTGTTTTATTTATTTTTTTTTTTTTTTTATTTGTAATATGTTATTGTGTTGATTGTTGTTGTGTACAATAAAGAGTATCTATCTATCTATCTATCTATCCTACTAATATTATAAACGCGAAAGTTTGTATGTATGGATGTTTGTTCCTCTTTCACGCAAAAACTACCGAATGGATTTTAAATGAAAGTTAACAATATTATACATTAGAATAACACATAGGCTATAATTTTTAAACATAGTGTATGAATTCTCTAAAATATAGCGATAGTTGTCAAGTAAGTTAAAAGTAAAAAAATCTGCCATCTTCGAGCTATTCTGGCGTACGCTGCAATAACTGTAGTTTATACGTATATGATGTATCTTAATTAGCCCTACAAAAAAGTCCGCGACAGCATATATCTATCTTTTATGAGTAAGCCATTATCGCAAAAAGAGTGAATCATAAATACAATAAAAATTGATAGTATATTTCTAATCCACAAATGAGAAGATAATAAGCTGTTCGAAGTACTTACTAATCCTACGCAGACGAAGTCGCAGGTACCAGCTAAAATATATATATATATATATATATATGAGATTTTTTCCATAGGGAACATAGACGTAGATATACAGCTGTTTACAAAATATAATATTTCCTTTAAACTATTTGACACTTCACTTGTATATGCATCAATGTCATTATTCATTTTCACCCATAAAACAATTATGTTTACGATGTAAAAAAGCTGATAACTGTATATAATAGGTTTTAATCTTATATAAATTTATATATATTTATTGATATATTTCACCTATAAATAATAAAGATAAAACATTAGATTTACATAAAAACATTATAATCAACGAGTATTCATGTTAAAATTGCTTTGAATTTAGTCACAACACGCTCATTAAGGTTTCTCTGATTAAAGGCTCTGAAGAGATGATTATGCCTTTTATACACAGGGGGTATCAGAAACATGTAATTTTTGATAATATTTCAGCAGTCAAAGGACCAAAATTATAGAACAGGGGTCGCGGATTTGATGAATCGCAGATATTTCTGAGAATTTAATTCTTAGTATTAATTTTTGTGATGTAGGGAGTGTTCTGTTTCGTTATATATTTTTATTTTAAGTTTTTAAAACCAATAAAATAGTCGTTAATTAGTGCCTTTAAAACCAAAAAGAGTTAAAATTGAGTCATGTAATATCATATTATAATTATATGATAATTTTCGGAAAAACTGAAATGACAAACAATTTTTTTTTCATTATTATTTTATTTTTATTTCAAAAGTTGTTGAAACATTTTTACTGTACCATAAAAAATAAATGTAAGTAAGCATAAAAATTACAATACACGACATAAAAAATCCACAGATTGAGATATCATCGTCACATCTTCATAAATGTCTAATAAAATCGTTAATTTACGCCGCCATTTGCGAATTCGAATAAAAACAAAATGGCGGGCGGGTATTATGACATTTATGTGAATGTAAAATGTTTATGGCGAGGGGCGATGTTGAATTTAAAAAGATGTAATGAGTCATATTTTTATTAACAGATCATGTTTTAATGACTTTTTAACTTTTATACATAACTGTAATGGCTATATATGATATATGTTTTCGAGCATATTCATGGTACAATTAATGTTTATGTGTATGAATCTGTCTATGTAAGTTTTATTAGTGTGAGTGTCACTGACTGACACTCGCCGATTCATCGTTTAGTTATATGAATACTTAGGCAGTTGATTATTTTTTTATTTAGCTTTTACTCCTTTCTACATGAAAGCTACTATCAAAACATAATATGAAATGTAAAAACTTCGTTAAAATTTACTAAGCGGAGGAAAAACCTTCATAATTTTCAAAGTTACTACTAACATTAAACATGTCAATTTAATTTGTTCGAAAGTGCTTCATTACAACTTTGGTCTTTCCACGCCTCAAAAATCATTTTACAATCTCACATCAGCTGCAAATTTCGTTTCTAAAAGGAAATTTAAAATTTTTCATATATTTGAAAGGGCGTTTTGAAATAGATTTTACATCAAAACAAAATTTTCTGCCTAACAATAAATTTAATAATATTGATTTAAAAAAAAATGGCAACTAGGTCGGCAAACAAGCGTATGTATCAGCTGATGGTAAGCGATTTCCGTAGCTTATAGACGCTTGCAACACTAAAAGCATCGTAAGCGCGTTGCCGACCCTATACCCAATTACCCCAGGAAAATTTGTAAAATATGTTATTTAGATATACATAATTTTATATTCTGTAATAGAATATAGTATAATTGTAAGTAATTAGGAACGTAGGATTTAGATTCAAATATAATTATACAAAATTCTGTATTTTATAAGGTAATTTATAAGTTAGCAGTTTAGGCAAAAATTAAACAGTTACACCTATTTTCACCTTATTTCCCCTTCTGAGAATGGAAATATAAAAGCCTAAAAATTAAATTAGAGTAGTTGGGTACTCACCCAGAGAATGAAAGATAATGAATGACAGAAAGAAACAATATAAAAGTACGAAAAGCACAATTAATAGAACTGGAATAAATGTGTTATAACATAAGCAAAGTATTCGTCCCAAACTTGCGTGTCAGAGATTAGAGTATTAAAAAAAATTGTTTGCTTGCATAGACAAAAAAAGCCGACTTCAATTACATCGACAAGTAATACAAACTAAGTAGCCGGAAAAATAGTCAAGTAAATACGTGTTATCAAATATTACTCAAAAAGTAGTAATTAGATCACAAATATATTTTAATTGCAATACAAGCCAAGTATCTACTTTCAATAAAAAAAGAATCATTATTATATTATTATATTATAGTTTACTTCTTAAAATTCCTCCCCACTCCACTAATTTCTACACTAAATCATTTACTGTCCAAGCTGCTCGGCTTTGGAACTCCCTTCCTTTGCCCATCAGACGCGTTGAATCCCTTCCAATTTTCAAGAAGTCGGTGAAACACTATTTCTCTCAATTTTAATCCTTCTATCTAGTCACATATTATCTCCTGTCCTCACTTTGAATTTTATCATAATAATTCATTAACTCTATATACGTCTATGTATGTCTATTACAACTTTCCATTTATATATGCCATGTACATACATATACTTTATTTTAATTATTATTATTTTTTTACATTGTTTATTTGTCTAAATATATTGTATATGTTTAGGTAAAACTGTACACCTAAACTGTCTACATATATACCATTTCCTTTACCCAAAGGTTGCCTGGAAGAGATCGCTCATTAGCGATAAGGCCGCCTTTTGTACTTAACTCCTGTTTTTATTTTTGTATTTTTGCTCACTTTTGGTGTACAATAAAGAGTTTTTATTATTATTATTATTATTATCATTAAAATCGGTATTCTGAATAAAAAGTTATGCATATAATACAACCTAGACCGATGAAAACATAGTAAACAAAAAATTATTAGATATAGCTCGAAAAGTACTTGTCAAATCTCAATTAAATTTAAATAGAATGAATAAATAAATAAAAGTTCTGAGTTATCATAATTAAAAAAAATACATTCGAATTGAGAACCACCTCCTTTTATGGATGGACTAATCTGTCAAAGACATTGACGAATGATTAGATTTGTTTTAACATCGATATTAAAATTTCGAACAAAATGGTAAAATTAAGAATTATATATGAAAACTCTCTATTGGTTCTATCGCCTCACGTTAATACAGATACTAACAGAAACCACTTCGATTGGCGTGTCCATTTCAAATTTGAAAATAGAACGTTCGAATGCGTTAACCGACGCAAACGAGAGTTCGAATGACATAATTTCCGCAACGTATTGACAGTGGACAATATTTATTAGGTCCTTCTGATGTTGAATTAGTGTTTGTGCATTTATGAAGTCATTATTTTCAATATTTTTGATTTTAATACTAATATAATAAAACGAGATAGTTTGTTCAGTTAAACACGCTGATCGCAGTTGTTCACATGTCGTTTCGCACATGGGAAATTGTGCTTGTATTTTGCGTTTCCTAACCCCTGACACAGGATTGATCTACTAGTAATGGCTATTTAGCCGGAAGTGTCAAATATTTATCGATATATTCACTTGAATGACATGATTTTTTAACGATAGATATATCAATTAAAGATCATACCAACTAACCGATAATTAGCTAAAGTATGTATCAACACGTATATAAAAAGTAATCGTTTTTTTTTCGCACAATCGATTTTAAATAACCTACTTCCGATCCTCCCCAGGAGCTCTAGCAAACTTACTCACCACAGAAGAACAACAATATTTGAGCGCAGTATTATTTACCTGTGATCTCCTGTAAGGTCGAGGTACTTCCCCAGTCGGACTGCTCCAGATTTTGAGCAGGAAATTTCCTGCTGTGCCCTACTCAATAAATATAAAGTAACATAATTATATTAATCCATCTAGAGAAAATTCTAATTTTGAAAATCGACTACAACTTTAATTTTTTGATCACCAAATAAATAGGAAGAAAACTCATCGAAAACATTTACACAGATATTAAAAGATTTCAAAAAAAAAGTATTTTCAAATTTCGAAAGCAAACAACATTCTCTGTACGCACATTGCATCGAGCGCTTTGATGCATCGCATGACGTCTAATTAACGAACATCATTAGGTGCTATTGATATGCGCCTACAACGGGCGCTACTAGATGAAAGCTTCAAGTGCTATTTCGGCCATTAACTACCGAATTTAGTGACTTTAATGAAAATAATTACTTGAGGACTTGGCAGTTACAGTAATTATTTTTAGTAGACTCTGATTAAAGTGGGTAAAAATATTGATAGTTCGCGCAGTTTTGCCTGTTCGTAAAATTACGGCTTTTTTCTATGATTACCTACAAGCAAATATATACTAATAACTCAATATAATTTTTCAAGGAATTAATACTTTTAAACATTAAAACAATCTTAATTTTTTTTATAGATAATTTCATGAGTGCGACATTGTGTGACATGGGGTAGGTAGGGGTCCAAAATTTTATGATATCACATTTCAAAGTTTAATATATCTATTTGTTCGTATTTGCTTCAGCCTGTAATATCCCACTGTTGGGCATAGGCCTCTTTCCCCATGTAGGAGAAGGATCAGAGCTTAATCCACCACGCTGATCCAATGCTGGTTGGCGGATATATTCCCGGCTATGAGTACCGATCGCTATCAGGTGTACATGATAACAACCGGGACTGGCTTAACATGCTCTCCGAGGCAATATGGTAACCAGACTGGAAATAAATATTTGTATAAATGCAAATATTTACTCTGAGTGGCAATCGAAACCGCGACCGTCGGTGTTTACATCATTTCACACCAGAGCGATCGTTTTGTTCCTGTTAAATAATTTTATTTTTGACACCTTTTTGATCGATGTTGATTTTATTAAAAAATAATTTAAATGCAAACAAGTTTAATATCGAAACTGACAATTTAAATTGATAGTAATAAATTAATAATAAATTAATACTATATATCTATAAATATAAGTAAAAAATATATCAAGTATGTGTATGATTGCAAAATATATGACGTGACACTAGCTACGAGGAGGGGTAAAAAATCGTGAAATTCGTGTGGCGTAATTTATGGATAGCCCTAAATTGGATTAGTTTAGGCCCAAAATTTCTTAGCTATATTATTGTTAAGGTGTTTAATTTACGTAAAATATTATAAACATTACACAATGACGCAAGTTCTATGATAATATTGAACGGCGCGTAGTGTATTAAACCGAAATCCTCTCCAGATGTCTCGTGACATTCCGCTCTCTAGCCGAGTCCAGGTCTCGAGCATGTCTGAGATTGAGGTGAGAAATCATGCTAAAATGACGCTTCTCCAATATCTTCTCTAATATAAAAAGAAAACATACTATCGATTTGAGAACCTCGTCCTTTATTTGAAGTCGGTTAAAAATAAAAGTTTATAATTAAATTTGTATCGCCATATTTTTTTGTGTAAAACTTTTTGTAATAATCACGAACACAAAAAATAGAATTATCAAATGCGGAGCAGTCCTTTGGAAATTGTAATGGAATTGAATGCGCACATTAATATTTCGGTGTAATATTCCCTTTATTCTTCATAAATAAATTACATGAATAAATAAATAAATGAAAAGGACAAAGCAGCATTTTAGCGATATCCGTGTCTATTGGTCTAGCAACTATGTCAAACTCCGTGCTAGCATTCTGATCATATCTAGTATCGGTAGAGAATCGGGACGCTGTACTGCATTACTGAGTCGCTATCTGTGAAATATTGTGAATTAGATGTACCCTTAACTTTGTTTGCGATTACATGTTTCAGGTGCTATTGGCTCTCTTACGATCTTTCTGAGTTTCAGTATAAAAAGTATCTGGATACTGATTTCTTGATTATCTAAAGTAGGATTTGTTCCAATTTACTTGAAGATTCCGACATGATATTAAATTACGATGGAAATGCTAAAAATACAGTATTGATTCCTGTGTTCTTCCATTTTATATATGGCACCAGTATCAATTGTAGTATCTAATTGTAGCATATATATTTGTTTTCCCAGCCGATTGTAAAAGAAAGAAATATACCATTTCCTCTGTCCAAAGGTTGGCTGGAAGTGATCGCTTTAGCGATAAGGCCGGCCTTTGTATTTTTATAATGTTATTTCTTCTTGGCGTATAATAAGGAGTTCTTATCAGTAATTTATTAGATACCGCTTGAAACTTATATAAGTCACAAAATTATTTTTGAGCATACCAGTTTAATTATCTCATTAAGTTAAATTGACTTATGATAACGATGATCAATGAATCTTTATTAAGGTAGAGGACAGCAAAAAATATCCTGGTCGAAATCGTGAAAAGAGCAACTGGGAAAGTACCTCGATCTTACAGAAAAATAGTACTACTCTCAAATAGTGTTGTTATGGCGACATCTATCGCGCGAAATACGAACGACAACAAACTACGTAATTAGAGAAAACTGGTGTACGCTACATCGCGCTATCAGAGTTTTCAAAGTGATTAAGTATATATACAAGATCCCGAGAACAACCGACGGGGCGTTAGCCCGCCAGACACAATACCTGTCTGGTTGGAGGATCCTCCCATTTCTTCACACTTCCCAAATTGTGTTCTCTTGGTGAGTAAAGTAATCAGATGGTTAGGATCAGCAACGTGTTTGCGATGTTATTGGTGCTTCAGGTTGCATAGTGGCTACGGTAACCGCTTACCATCAGGTGAACCGTACGCATGATTGCCGACTTAATCATTTAAAAAATATTTTATCGAAGATATACAAATATTTTGGGTGTAACAATGAAACTACCATAGCCAATTGTGAACTATCAGGCCCTATGATTAAAATCAGTATATTTGGTAAAGCTTATGCATTAAAATCAACATCCAGGATTATATTAATTAATCAGTGAAGATAATAAATAAACCAACGTCCAAGGGGTCATTCAACCAGACATTTGAAAAATCGTATATGCTCTATTGGTGGTATCAAAAGAATCAAATAAAGTAAGGAATATCTAAAAAGTCCAGCTGATTTTTTTTTTAATTGAGCTGTTGCCAAACGTATGACCATAATTGTGTTTGCTCGCAAACGAAAAAAAACCGACTTCAATTACATCGACAAGTAATACAACGTAGATCGACGAAAAAATAGTCAAGGAACTACGCGTTATCAAAGATTATTCAAAAAGTAGTTATCAGATCTCGATAAAATTTGTATGTAACCACGTGATAAACATCAGCTTTCGATTAAATTAAAAATTATCAAAATCGGTACACCCAGTAAAAAGTTATTGCGGATTTTCGAGAGTTTCCCTCGATTTGTCTAGGATCCCATCATCAGATCCTGGTTTCCTTATCATGGTACCAAACTAAGGATATCCCCTTTCCAACAAAAAAAGAATTATCAAAATCGGTACATCCAGTAGAAAGTTATGTGGTATAATACAACGTAGGTCGACGAAAAAAGCGTCAAGTAAAAACGCATTATTAGATATAACTCGAAAAGTAGTAGTTAGATCTCAAATAAATTTAAATGGGACCAATTGGCACACAAAACCTTTCGATTAAAACAAAATTTGTCGAAATCGGTCTACCCGGTCAAAAGTTCTGATGTAACATACAAAAAAAAAAAAAAAAAAAAAAAAAAAATACAGTCGAATTGAGAACCTCCTCCTTTTTTGGAAGTCGGTTAAAAACACACAAACACACATCAATAAAATTTCAAATAGGATAGCAACCGACAAATTGAAAACGACTAATCAATTCACCAATTATGCGTAGTTAAACAATGAATGCCCCGCGCGATCGACAGACTGACATTTATTATTAGACATGTTAATATGGAGAGGGCTGTGTTGCCATGTAGGAGTATGTAGGAGTTTGGTGTCTGTATGGAGGTAATTATCTAATTGGTTTTCATACTCAAGGGTCAGGCTAATTTTGGATACATTGATTTCATTTTAGTGCAAATTAATATCGATTTGAGTATTGGTAAAAGATGATATTGGTTGGATATTATATTTGCATGATTTTAATTAACAGTTAATACTTGTCTTGATTACTTATTATGCTACATCTAATGTCACTTCGAGCTTCAAAAGCACTTTCAAATCGTCATTTTACATTACTCTTTAACAAATTCATTATTGTTCATGCATGATGTTACCAATGTCTCGTATATCCTGGCTAGAAAAGTCGACAAGAAAGCTAAAATTTAGAATATATATCAAGAGTATATCAAGAGCTGTGGCAGACAATCTGCGTAAGATTACCGTCGTAGGCTGGATGAGGATTGCGGAAAAGTTGGCAAGGTCTATGTCCAGCAGTGGAGTGCAATACGCTGAAGTGATGATGATGATACTATTTAAAAAAAATGTTTGAATTAAAATATAAATATTTGCCTATCTATCTTTATACATAACGATGATAAGTCATGTTTTTTTAACATTTTTTAGTACATAGAGGAAATATCAAGACTCATCTTCATGAACTGATTGAATGAGATTTCCCTTAGAGATAAGTTCGCCCTTGCCTTAATCTACTTAAATTGTATTTTTTTTTTTCGCCTGAAGTATAATAAACAATATATTATATGAGTATAACAACAATAAGAATTAAGGTCGGTACAAGACAAGGTCTACACTAACAATTATAAACAATAAAAAAAATTGTTATAAAATTAAGGTCACAATAATTGTAATTACTTAGAATGTAAGTGATATTCTCTATTCAATGGCTATTTATAACACTAAACTAACGTGTAACGATATTATATGTGTGTATCTGCCACCCCGCAGTGTGCAACGTGTTAGACTAAGCAATCCTTTTTCTACATGGAGAAAAAAGCCCGCGCCCAGCAGTGGGATTGTTGCTGGCTGGATCGTATGTGTGTGTGTCTATCTATATAAACCTAATTTTACCTAAAACAACATTATATTGACCTTATTATTATATAGGCCCTATTTAAAAAAAATATTAGACCGCAACGGCTTAACCACTTAAACTAGCAGAAAAATAATTAAGTTTGAAAAGCAAAAAAAAAAAAACTACAAATGAAAATAAAACGCAGAAAAAACTTTAATCATTTTACAATAAAATTATTGATGATGTAAGCATTAATATAGAATACACCAAAATAAATTATTAATTCATTGATAACCTGGTAGAGAGTGGAGACCGCGTCTTGGCAAACGCAGTGTGGGACGTCTTCCGGCACGTTGGACCGACGATCTACGTAAGATTGCCGGTGTAGGCTGGATGAGGATTGCGGAAGACCGGGAAGTCTGGCGCGAACTTGGGGAGGCCTATGTCCAGCAGTGGACTGCGATAGGCTGAAGTGAGTGAGTGAGACTGGTAGAGATTAACCCATGAGTAAACTGGTAGAGATCTCTTCTAGAGATAAGTTCGCCCTTGCCAACTGCTATTTTACTGATATTTTTGTATGTGTTTTTAAGTGTGATAAAGAATATATGTTATATCCGCCAAACTACATTGAAGCAGCACGGTGGATGAAGCTCTGATCCTTCTCCTACATGGAGAAAGAGGCCTATGTCCAGCAGTGGGATATTACAGGCTGAAACGTAACGCATATACATTAACATACAGTTTGTAAGTTTGTTGAGTTCTAAGAATATACTAAACTAAATATTCCGTATAACCAAACGTCAGCGCGATTCAAGCTGACCGTCGGCATCGTACGCTACTCGCGCCGTTGTATACATACATAGATTTCTTAGTACAACACTCAAACGCGATTCAGCAATGACTCGCAGTATGTTAGTTATAGTGACGTAAATACGATAGTAGACGACGCGTTGGTGCAGCGGTCATAGTACTGGCTTTTGCGCTGGCGGTCGCGGGTTCGATTCCCTGGGGGAAAAAATCCTACTGGAGGTCGTTGAGTGTGAAGCGTTTATTTATTATTATTAGTATAGTGAGTTTTAATTTTAATACATTCATTATATTTATTATTTATAAATTATATTTCATATTTTAACTATTTTTATTAAATATCAAAACATGTTATATTTGTAAGAGTATTAAACACTGCTCCTGAACGGAGTAAGAGGCCGCAGTGAGATATTATAGACTGAACAGTAATATTACAAACTTAATATACCCAACAGTTCAACACTTAAGTAACTAGTTAAAAATAAAGTTCAGTAAAACATTAATCAACAAAAACACTTAACTATTTAAAAACATAAATACAACTTTATCTGAACTATTTTACTACAGACCATTTCCGATCCTTGACCTATCAAAAACGTTTAAGTGGTGTAAAAATAAAAACCATTAAACCTCATTAAAACATCGGACCACCCAATAAACCTAAGTCCCATGCTTTAGGACTGGCCTCGTCAAAATATTTCTGTATTTACACTATACGATATTTTCATTGATATTTCATTTTTAATTAATTTTAAAATACGATATTTCGTGACACAATTGATTTTTTTTAATGTGAAAGTTTAGTTAATCATAAAACGATACTTGTAATTGTTTTTAATAAATCATGTCTTAATTATAATTAGCTCTATGGATGTACAATCTGAAATAAATCACTTTTATTTTTATTTTATTTTTTTTTTTTTTAATTCGATTTTCTTAGCGAATTAAAAAATATTTTGAAACAAACGATTTTATTTTGACTTCGTGTTTGTAAAATAGTCGTCGAGGTCATATAAAGCTAGTGTAATAATTTTTGATGTCGGTTGATATTAATTGGTGAAAATAAAGTGCCTTCTGACAGTATTCGATCACAAGATCGAATTTATTTAAGTTTTTTGAGATAGATATGCAAGAATACGACGAAAACTAGTTTAAACTAATTATGTAACTATGTAGTCATTGTCACACTATTGTTGTACCAACAAATATTATTATTCGTTTGCATACAAAAACAAATAAATACCTCAATAAATGAGTCACGGTCAAGTTTGACCTTACACGGTGGGAAGTAATTATCAATTTACGTATTTAACTGAAAATTGTCATACAAAGTATTCATTTTATTGTCTATATGTTTCTAATTATTCAATATAAATCTTAAATATTTCATTTTGTATACTATTTCTTTTTTTATATCACTAGGTCGACAAACAAGCGTACGGCTAACTTGATGGTTGGTGTTGCAGGCACAATTTATGTAGTATCTAAGACATACACATTCTCATACATTCAATAAAAGAATTATTTCACATCGATGTGAACCCGTTTCAAAGAAATGTTTGTTGAATGCGTATATATCATAATTACAAGTGTTTTTGAAGCCGTTTTGTGCAAATTATGTATCTATACACAGTATAAATGTGTCTATACAAAGATATATTTTGTATATAAACCAAGTGTTAAATATTTCTATGTTTTAGAAATCGTTAATTATAGAGTAAATTTTGTGATTTGTTGCTCTAATTTTTGTATACAATTAGGTCGGCAAAAAGTTGCAACACCACAAGAATCACCTCAACACCCCCCCCCCCCCCCTCAATAGCTCTACTCACCACTTACACTTCACTCACCACAGGAATACACAGGTTTTGATAATTCCGCAGTTCTCTGCTCCATATTTTGAGCAGGATATATCCTGATGTACCATATCTTAACAAAGTAAATATATTTCTATAGTAAAATAATTTAACATTGAGGATCGTATCGTGGTCGTGTCGTAAGTATTAAAAAAGTAATTATCTCAAGTAACAAATCAAAGTGTTATTTCTGTAGCAAGCCATTAGTCAAATGTAGAGTAAGTCAATACAGAGAACATTTAAGGAGATAGTATTACCATTACTTATAGATCAAAGGCAAGTATAATATTAGATAATTACGTGGAATGTATTCGTGTTCATAATTAATTAAAACGTACAAAAATGTTCGAATACTTTTTGCCTTAATCGTTTATGGTAACTATTCATTTTGATCTGTGGAATCATTTATCATATCATTTTGACAAGTGTGTCGGTTAGCGACGTCGGTAGCTTAAATAAAAATTATTATAGTCTATCCGTTTAATTAGAATCCTTTTCTGAAGGGCTTACTTCAACTGGCAATTTCTTTTTATACAACTTGGTTGAGAAACCTATGCCTATAGACGCCTGAAAAACCAAGAAGCATGGCAATGGTATTCTAATTTACTACGATTAAATTGGTCAAAATTGTGGCTAAACTTTTCACTTAGTTGACTCAATCTCCTAATTACTAATAGTAAAAAACAACTTTAAAACGTTTTTTCGTTCTCTCACTGAAAGTCTCCTTTTGATCTGATCTTTAAGCGAAAGACATATCCATAGCTTTTTGTTTATAAATTACAACGTTACGGAATATATCGGTTACTTTCGCTCTCTCACTGAAAGTCTCCTTTTGATCTGATCTTTAAGAGAAAGACATGTCCATAGCTTCTTGTTTCATAGCATGTTCAGGGCCTTTAAACTTGTGAATGTGACAACACAGTTTATTTTTAAAATAATAAGACAGTAACAGTAGATTTTTTCCCCCGGTTATTCTCTACTTGCTGATAGTAATAGCTTTTAACGATAATTTTTTTTTTTGTAGGATGACGATTCAAAGGTCCTTTTGAAGCATATTTGAGTAAAGTAGTTTTCGATTTCACGTTACTCTATATATTATGACTACTTGATATATTCAAACAGCGTCGTGTCGCGAACCTAATTGTCTCATAAGACGATGAAGGCTATTATTGAGTACCTACTGCTTCGTCAAGAAACTTACATACAGGACGAAAAAATTTCTTAAGCTCATCATTATCATCAAAACACGACTGATGACGTGAACACGCAAATTAGATAGCGAAATTTCAGTTTCTTTTTAGCTTCCATTTGATATTACAAGACATAAGTAAATAAATCCAACCACGCGTTTGTCGCTCATGAAGGTCAATGGTTTAATAAACATTTGAATCGTCAATTTTTTATTGTTTTAGCAATTAAAAAGATTCAAAGATTTTTATTATCACACTATAATATGTAGAAGATTAAGATTTTATTAGATGTTTTTATTATAATTGTAAAGCTAGGTTCTATACTTCAACTGGCAATTTCTTTTTATACAACTTGGTTGAGAAACCTATGCCTATAGACGCCTGAAAAACCAAGAAGCATGGCAATGGTATTCTAA
The DNA here is from genome assembly GCF_905220565.1 of Melitaea cinxia. NCBI lineage: Eukaryota > Metazoa > Arthropoda > Insecta > Lepidoptera > Nymphalidae > Melitaea > Melitaea cinxia. Next base: position 1,658,824 of record NC_059399.1, on the reverse strand, counting down.
TTTACTACGATTAAATTGGTCAAAATTGTGGCTAAACTTTTCACTTAGTTGACTCAATCTCCTAATTACTAATAGTAAAAAACAACTTTAAAACGTTTTTTCGTTCTCTCACTGAAAGTCTCCTTTTGATCTGATCTTTAAGCGAAAGACATATCCATAGCTTTTTGTTTATAAATTACAACGTTACGGAATATATCGGTTACTTTCGCTCTCTCACTGAAAGTCTCCTTTTGATCTGATCTTTAAGAGAAAGACATGTCCATAGCTTCTTGTTTCATAGCATGTTCAGGGCCTTTAAACTTGTGAATGTGACAACACAGTTTATTTTTAAAATAATAAGACAGTAACAGTAGATTTTTTCCCCCGGTTATTCTCTACTAGCTGATAGTAATAGCTTTTAACGATAATTTTTTTTTTTGTAGGATGACGATTCAAAGGTCCTTTTGAAGCATATTTGAGTAAAGTAGTTTTCGATTTCACGTTACTCTATATATTATGACTACTTGATATATTCAAACAGCGTCGTGTCGCGAACCTAATTGTCTCATAAGACGATGAAGGCTATTATTGAGTACCTACTGCTTCGTCAAGAAACTTACATACAGGACGAAAAAATTTCTTAAGCTCATCATTATCATCAAAACACGACTGATGACGTGAACACGCAAATTAGATAGCGAAATTTCAGTTTCTTTTTAGCTTCCATTTGATATTACAAGACATAAGTAAATAAATCCAACCACGCGTTTGTCGCTCATGAAGGTCAATGGTTTAATAAACATTTGAATCGTCAATTTTTTATTGTTTTAGCAATTAAAAAGATTCAAAGATTTTTATTATCACACTATAATATGTAGAAGATTAAGATTTTATTAGATGTTTTTATTATAATTGTAAAGCTAGGTTCTATACTTCAACTGGCAATTTCTTTTTATACAACTTGGTTGAGAAACCTATGCCTATAGACGCCTGAAAAACCAAGAAGCATGGCAATGGTATTCTAATTTACTACGATTAAATTGGTCAAAATTGTGGCTAAACTTTTCACTTAGTTGACTCAATCTCCTAATTACTAATAGTAAAAAACAACTTTAAAACAGTAACAAAAATTTCGTTTGTATACGTGATTTTGTTATCAAGCGAGGTTGAAGTCAATCTTCATTTTAAGTGTTCGGGTGCTGAATTTCTTGTTGGCCTCTTCTCCATAAGAATTAATATTATACTGCGTATTTCAAATTCAGTGATTTGATACTGGTGAGATAATATCGATGACTAAGTTTTGGTATATAAATCTGAACAAAATATAAGTGGTGTACACAATCAACATCTCAGTTTGAATTCTGATGAATCAAAATCTGAACAATTCTTGCTTAGAGATTGATTAAAAGATTATTTTTAAAATCCAAATTATACTTAGTTATACGAACTTCTTAGCACCCACATCTTGATAACATAAATACTATCGTTAGTTCTGATAATGTTAAACTGCTGGTGAGCAGAGGATTTTTGTTGAAGTTCATCCGCATACTTAGTAATGAAATTGATAAAAACACAAACAAAAACGGAACACGAAGTTAAGAAATGTTTACGTCATGCTATCAGATATTAGCATCAAATAATCGTAAACATATCTTATCATTTAAGTAAAAAAAATTATAGCTGGATCTTTTTGTACTATTAACTGATCTATAGTAGTGTATGAAAGCACAAGCTCCATATTCTACATTATTTCAGCCTATCACAGTCAACTGCTAGGCACAAGCCTACCAAACTTTGTGCCAACTATCACAAGTATCTGCAATCCAGCCTTCACTAGAAATCTTGGGCAGGTCATCCAGCAGGCTGGAGGATGATCCACTACCTGAACACTTGTTGCAGGAAAGGTCGCGTATTCCGAAAGAATCAATCTCCTTTCCGTACGGACATCTATGTTCAAAACAGAGTCAAGCTCCAAACTGGAGACTGACAGCAATTCTAGAAATTTCATTGTCTATAAGTGTACCAAAGTTTTTTGAAGGTATTTCGTGTAACCAAAGACCGGATTCTTTATTTTTATTTTTACTAGCAACAGGAAAGACATAATGAAAGCTTGTCTTTATCATTATAACAATTTATATAACTTACTAAATTTAAGATAAAAAATATATTTCTAAAGATAGTTATACGTATATCCGAGACGAGGTCTTCACTCCAAGATACATCTGCTCCAGTGACTATGGGTCCTGCGACACACGTGGCCAGCTTCCAGCCAAGCCTCTTCAACGTTACGAATAAATTACAACGTTACGGAATATATCGGTTACTTTCGCTCTCTCACTAAAAGTCTCCTTTTGATCTGATGTTTAAGAGAGAGACATATCCATAGCTTCTTGTTTTATAGCATGTTCATGGCCTTTAAACTTGTGAATGTGAAAACACAGTTTATTTTTAAAATAATAAGACAGTAAACAGCAGATTTTTCCCCCGGTTATTCTCTACTAGCTGATAGTAATAGCTTTTAACGATAATTAATTTTTTTTTTGTAGGATGACGATTCAGAAGTCCTTTTGAAGCATATTTGAGTAAAGTAGTTTTCGATTTCACGTTACTCTATATATTATGACTACTTGATATATTCAAACAGCGTCGTGTCGCGAAGCTAATTGTCTCATAAGACGATGAAGGCTATTATTGAGTACCCACTGCTTCGTCAATGAACTTACATACAGGACTAAAAAATAAATTTCTTAAGGTCATCATCATCATCAAAACACGACTGATGACGTGAACACGCAAATTAGATAGCGAAATTTCATTTTCTATTTAGCTTCCATTTGATATTACAAGACATAAGTAAATAAATCCAACCACGCGTTTGTCGCTCATGAAGGTCAATGGTTTAGTAAACATTTGAATCGTCAATTTTTTATTGTTTTAGCTATTAAAAAGATTCAAAGATTTTTATTGTTACACTATAATATGTAGAAGATTAAGATTTTATTAGATATTTTTATTATAATCGTAAAGCTAGGTTCTATTGTAATTAAATAAATTATCATACCACTTGACAACTTACGGATTGCCGTAGGTGTTTCCATGGTAGGTGGCGAATGCTAGCGCGACCCCATCTCGACCCACCTAGGCGGACGACTGCTCACACGTGGTGGTTTTTTAGTCAGTAGGAGTCTGACATAACCCTCTGGCGCCACCGCGCCGGAGGGTATCAATGATGGATTTTCCCCACGTATAAAAAGGTGTTTCCATGGTCTTAAGCACTTGAAATTTATACCTAATTATAACAATTTAAAAAAAAAAACTTTAACCTTCTGTTTTTCCGGAACCTCGTTTAATTTCAACATTTTCTGTTTGTATTGCTTACAATAGAAACTATACTAATTGAGAAAAAATATGTATATTTTTTTTTGTAGGTAAAAAGGTCACGTTGAACTTAATTTCTGTGAATGCCTCACTCAATTAAAATATATTTGTTTTAAATTTGATTTTAAAATATGGCGCAGTTTGCAGTAACCCTGATTTCTGCTGCGAGGGTTGTGGGCTCGATACGTACCCCGAGTCTGGGTGTAATATATGTATTTATGTGTACATATAATACTCATTCGTATATTTAATATAAAAAAAATTGTAACTATATTGGTTGCATTACCAATACTCAAGCATCAATTTGCTTTTTACGAACAGACGACTAAGATATCATATAAGTGAGCGTATGTCAAAGATATTTATTTTCTTAAAAAAAATAAAATAAAAATAAAAAATTTAAATAAGTCAGTCAGTCAGTCAGTCAAGTCAGTAATAGTCAACTAATATAACTTAAACTTTTTTTTTACTACAACGAATTTGATTTTCATATTTATTCAAAGCTGTGGCATTAACAAAGTATGTTTGAATCACGACGCAGTTTATTTGGAGCGGATGAATCACAATTCATTGAATCCTAGACGGCTTCATGTTCTAATTAAAATGATTTGTAAGATATTAGTCTCTCATGTGGTACATGGAATCGCTTTTGATAGGACGTTATTAAATATTTCATATATTTGATTTTGTGTAAAGAACTAAGCTTGTTACTTACTGCGTGATATAGAGTAAACTATCTTTCCACTTGCGACTTCGCCCGCTTAGATTATTTAATTTTGGTGTTTCCGTCCTAGTTGGTGTACGAAGATGAAACATGAACTAGTTTTAAGGTATGACATCGTACAATATCCCTGCAAAAATCGCATCAAATTTCATCATCAAACAGATAGACGAAATTTTAAAAATAAATATTTTTTTAATTTTTTTTTTATTACTTCTGGCATAAAAATAATCAAACACTTTTACGTAGTAAAAAAAGAAAAAAAACAGCAGTACAGAAATAAAATGAAACAAAAAGTAGTTACAATGACAGCATGCAAAGGCGGTCTTATTGCTATAAGCAATCTCTTCCAGACAACCTCAGGTAAAAGGAGATCATTAGTAACAAAGTGCGGGCTTGTGCAAAAGTAGATAAATATAAATAGAATTATAAATACATAAAAGCATATATACATACACATATAGAGGAATAAGATAAACATATTTTATATTAATATTTTAATATTTATTCTCACAATATTTTGGTTTCTTTTATGAAGAGCCTCCATAAATTGATTTCTCAAATATACTGACATAAACCAATTACAGATAGGTATAGATTGTCAAGTTGTTGATTGAATTTCCATATTTCAAATGTTTCTTTACAATCACTACCTACTACTGGAATCGACTGTGAGGAGTTCAAATGTATGTTTCATTAATTATGAATTTACCATAATCATAATCATATTCTGCGTGAAAGATCGCTTTTAGATATGCGTCTAATTTTACTTGTGCGAGTAGGTGTTTATGTAGGTACGAATACGTGGATGTGTTCGTGTACGTATTGTATTTGTATCTGCGTGTGTGTGTGTCTTTTATCTCAGTTTTGGTAGAGATTATTACTCTTGACCGTCTATGAAAATTGAAGCTACTCGTATAGTAAGAAGATATTGCATCGGATTAAACTTCGACCTACATAGTGATAAAATACCCTACTAATTTTTTTATACATCTAGGTCGGAAAACAAGCGTACGGCTCACTTGGTGGTAAGCGATTACCATCATCCATAGACTCCTGTAACTCCAAAAGTATCACAAGCGCGTATTATAGTTCATTTTATAGTCTCTCAGAATTAGAAAATTAAAAGGTTGTAATAATTAATACACATATTAATTTGTACAATATTTATTTTTAAAATATCACAGTTTAAAATACAATATTTACAATTTCAATACAAGGCTACGGTATAAAATTATCTTGGCAGTAGTTAAATGCGTTACATAATTGGCTTCAGCTCGATGAATTACATTCAGTCTTCAACAAATAAAGGAATACGACACCATATACTTGGAAACATGTTTATAATAACTCAAAGGTGTTAAAAAATTATATTGAAAGCAATCCTTACTTGTAGTAAGGAATTCGAGTATATCCGTCATACACCTAGTGGAGTAGTAGCGGATTAAGCTCTGACACTTCTCCTACACGGAAAAAGATTTCATCAGCCTTATTCAGGCTGAATAATTGAATTATTTAAAAAAAAAATAATAGAACATATTTTAAATTTTTTATTTTTACTTTTTCATTGAAAGCAGAAATTCTTTTATCTGTTGTCTTTGAATCAAAAATAAAACAAGCACAATTTAATTTTGGTTCTTAATTTAAAATAACATTAAAACTTATAATCAAATGCTATTAATAAAAATAATCATTAAATAAATTAATTACAATACAACTGCTTATATTATTGTTCAAATTATATTTACAACTAAAACAATTTTTTGTACATAGCTATGCTAAATTAATACTTTGTATGTAAAAAACATATGTAAAGGGAAAATGTAAAATGAACGCAGCTATAAGCATTCTGATGTAAAATTTAATACTGTCAATAAAATACCAAATCGGCAGTATCTTAACTTTTTACCATTATTAATTAATTAAAACGAATATAATTTTAATATGACGATTCAAAGGGGCTTTTGTAGCCTACTTGAATACGGTAATTTTTAGGTTTAATTTTTAGAGTATCTTTTATGCCACGTCTAAAAACTAAGTTATTAGAAAAGAACAGTCTAAAAGAGATTTTTAAACTTTATTTGGAACCGAATTTTGACAACTTGTCATCAATTTAAAATATATGTGAAAAATTAACATCCGATCTATATATATCTTCTATATCAATAAAAATGAATGTTGCTAAGCGCATAACTCGAGAATGGCTCGACCGATTCGGCTATTTTTTTTTTGTATGTTCCTTAAGGCCCATGGAAGGTTTTGATACTTAAAAAAAAATTACTACTAACTTTTCACAGAAAGAAGTTTGTCCGGGTAGTAGTTAATATATTTTTAAAGTTTTAGTTTCTTGACGTTGCTGAGATCAAAGATAATTGGTTATATTTTGTTATCTATACTTACTTTGAATATCTCTTTGTATCATAAGAAAAAATATCCATAAAAATGTAAAGTGCTTTTCTATAACTTATAAATTAAAACACACAATTTTCTTAGATACCAATAATTATAATTAATATCTTTGTTTCTTTTAATATAACTAACGATTGGAAAGTGGTAAAAAGCGCAATTTCTGAAGAATCTTTTGAAGATGTTTAAAGGGTGCTATTAGCTGCGTTTACCATTAAACAATATAACCTTAACAAATATGTTACACTTCTTGAGAATTTCGTTTATTATTTAATCATTCCATTTACAATATCTTTCATAAATTACCGTCTAAAAACGCGTTCACTATTATAAGGATATCGCTCTGAAAAAGTCTGTCAATTTAATGAACAATATTAAATTATTATTTTAATTTTTTTTATATAATAATTGTCCAAGACAGTCTTATATACCAACTATAAACAATGAAAACAAAATTATAATATTGAAAAAAATATTACAAGATAAAATTATTATTTATGGGTTCGAGATTGAAATAAATAAATACAAATGTATTCAAATGTTTGAATTTAGTGGAAACAGTTAATTAATATCACACATGTTTTATGATATTATAAATATTAATTACAGAGTTTGTTGTTGTATTATTAAACAAGATTTAATTTTTTTTCTGCAGATTAAGAAAAATTAACCGCCTTCATTTGTTTATTAAAACATCATAATTATTAACTTTTCACTTTTCAAATAAAACGTTTACAAAGCATTTACTTCTCCACAACAGACGCTTATGTACTAACATATTAAATAATAAAGCCATTTATTTATTTAACAATTGTTAGACATATCTTGTCTCTGTAACTGTTGTCTGAAGGCCCGGGCGGTAGAGTGACTGCTACGTCAACTTTAGAGTGAGATGATGACGTCACGAGCTCCGCGAGTTGAGAGGAGCATTCGCTTGAGCGTGACGTCATTGTTCGTGCTAATAACAGAAAAATATTAGAAGATTATGTATGCTTAATCACACACACACACACACACACACATAGACACACACATACACACACACACACACTCATACAAAGAAAAGTTTTTACTACTACTTGCATATTTTTTTGAATTCATTTTTTCATTTAATATAATATGTATTTGTAAAGAGTAAATGTGATATAAAAATAATTAAAAATAAAATAATTTAATCTATTTTATTTCAAACAAATTTAATAATATAATATAACAACGTTTAAAACAAATGGAATCAAAAATAATAAAAGTAATAAACAATCGTCATGGCAAACACACTCTGGGACGTCTTCCGACCCACTGGACCGACGATCTACGTAAGATTGCCGGTGTAGTCTGGTAAGATTGCCAGTGTAGTCTGGTAAGATTGCCGGTGTAGTCTGGTAAGATTGCCGGTGTAGTCTGGTAAGATTGCCGGTGTAGTCTGGATGAGGATTGCGGAAAACCGGGATGTTTGGCGCAAACTTGGGGAGGCCTATGTTCAGCAGAGGACTATACGCTGCACTAACTAACTAAAACAAATAGACAAATAAAAAAATATCTAATAGTACTTACAGTTCGTGTAGCAACTAGAAGCAGAGTCCCCCGAAGGGCTGACTGGTTTCATCTCATAGTGATTACTACCTGCGGACGACTGCTGTCTGCTTCTATTGCCAAAGGGAGACGCGTAACTAGGAAAAAATAAAATATTCAAATCGTCTTCAATTCATTTAAATATCTATTTAGTTAGTAAATTTTTCTTAATTAACACAACGGAGGGCTCTAAATACCCAGTGCCTTTTTCAAAGATGGCGCTTGTCCTACATGCGATTAGGTAAGACTGCACGACAGTTTGTATATATAATAATATTTTCAATCCTTTATTTATATAATAATGTAACCTTCAGCATTATTTTTGCATTCATTTTCATAAAATAAAATACTTAATAAAACCAACTTCAATTACCTAGACAAGTAATACAATGTACAACTTCTAACCTCTGCTACTGTATCGTGTCCAGTACCCAAAGGTTATCTGGAAGAAATCGCTATTTAGCGATAAGATCGCCTTTCTACATCTTGTATTGTATCTTTCTTTATAATTATGTGTCTGTATTTTGGTGTACATTAAGAATAAATAAATAAATGTAAGTAGACAAAAAAATAGTCAAATAAATGCGCATTGTCAAAGATGACTAAAAAATTGGTCATCAGATTAAAAAAATATGAAAATCGGACGACACAGTCAAAAGTTCTGAGGTAACATAAGTTAAAATAAAAAAATACAATGAAATTGAGAACCTCCTCTTTTAATCTATATACTAATAAATAAAATTGGAATGTCTGTTTGTAATATTAAAATAACCGCTTTTTACTAAATGCGTATGAATGTATACATGGTACATGTACCAAAATAACATTTTTTAGAATTTTTGTCTGTCTGTCTGACTGTCTGTTTGTTCCGGCTAATCTCTGAAATGGCTGAACCGATTTTAACGGGACTGAGTCTGGGACTTTGAGCTGATGTAATATGGAGTAACTTAGGCTACTTTTATTTTAAAAATTTATTAATTTAATAACTCTGCGAAGTGAACAAAAACTTTTTTATTAAATTCCACGCGGACGAAGTCGCGAGCACAGCTTAAAATTTTTAAATAAATTTCAACGATTCAAATTGGAGATATTAACATAACACAACAAGGCAGATGATACAAGATCAATTATCCCTACTAATATTATAAATATGAATGTAAGTTTGTTTGTTACACTTTCACGCGAAAACTACTTAATTATCATGAATCTTTGTACCCATATTCTTAGAAGTATTAGAAGTGACATAGGATACGTTTTATTAAAAAAAAAACAATGCGAGCGAAGCCGCGAGTAAAAGCTAGTTTTAAATAGTCTAAAATATCAGATTTTGAAGATCACTTACCTATCTCTTAACTGCGGCATGTCGTAGTGATTATCCGGTCTCATCCAGTATTCGTTGCAGGTTCTTGTTAGATCTGGGGCTGTATTTCCTTTGTCTCTGCTGGAGTAGCTCTTTGGTATACCTTAACCAATGACAGAGTAATTTGAATAATGTGTAAAGGAGTAATTAGTTATCTTTTTTTTTCTTTATACTAAGGCTAGTAAGGAATTCAATGCATTATGGAATATTTTTGTTCATCTAAAAATGGTTGTCAATGATAAAAATAAAAAATTAAATATGTATCATGTTTATGCGGCTATTATATAGGAAAAATTATTAGAAAAAAATGTCTGTTATTATATTTCAGCTCAAAGAGATAAGATATATTTTGACGAGACTCTTAGAGTAGTTCAGAGTACTTGTTATAAAAATAGCTTAATTAACGTAGGCTGAACTGATGATGATGATGATGATGGTGATGATGATGTCATTAAATTTTGTAATAAATGAGAAATGTATATAGTACATAAATGTGTAGTGTATGTAGTGCGCGACTTAATCTATATGTATATCACGCAACAGAGACGCTATGTCTGTGACAGCTTGACACATGTTTATGGAAATTTTCGACGTGCATTTTCATGTAAATATATTTATTGTTTACATAGTATGCATCCTTACAATATTAGTGCAGGCTAGACGCACACACACATACATGTTAAATGCGCATTTTATGTAAAAAAATAAATAAAATAAGCTCGACTTAACTTATATCCATTCTCACATTGTTATGGTTGTATGTACTTAGAAGCACGTGCCTATTTGATTTTAATCTATAATAATAAAAGTGAATCGTAAAATAGTTTTGGCTATTTTTAAGCTTACTTATACTTTGTAGACGGTTCTTACAGAATTACAATTAGAAAAAAAATGTCACAAAAATTGCTCAAAACAATTTTTAAAACTTTACGCGTTTGGATGTCCCAAGACCAGGGATGTCAAAGATACAGCCCGCGATCGCAATGTATCACAGAACGTAGCACACTACTTTTTTGTATCTGGCCCACCTACACGTTCTAAATTTAATATATGGCTCTGCATAATTGAGTTTGACACCCCTGCTCAAGAAAAATAACTCACTCTGCCTATTGGGTCACCTTTTTGTGTACATAACGATGTCTAACTATTTATAACAAACCTGCTCTAGCAGCGCTGTAAGCAGGTCTGACTGCGTTGTATCTACACCAGACGTAGAGGATCGCCGCTCCAGCAGCCAACATGGCTACCGTGATGCCAATACCAACGTACAATGTTATGTTGTTTTTATAAATTCCTAAAACAAAAAATACTTTAAAAATTGTGTAAGCTTATACACATTATATTTAACAAACATTATGTTTAAGCTAATTTTTATAAGGTTATAAATGCGATAGAGCTTTATATAAAGTCGGATTTCCCATTTCAACCCTCTAGGAGATGGATTTCTAAGGATCCTTTCTAACTTTTGAAATGTTAATAGCCTTTTCTAACATAAATTTAGGTTTAAATAAAATATCTCTAGAAAAATAAATATATATAATATATATTTATATGATTATAACTCACGCGTGTGATTTAACTACTAGTCGTATTTTTGACAAAGTAATTTCATAAATCGATACAAAATATTTTAAATATTGATAGAATATTTGTTACTATTAGTGTTATAAAACTAATAATTATAATAAATGATAAAACCCATTTAAAATGATACTTTTTTGTTTTATTTTTGGTTATTAAATATATACTTCTTAACTTTGTTACTAATAATCTCCTTTTACTGGGGGTTGTCTGGAAGAGATTGCTTAAAGCAGTAAGACCGCCTTTGCATGCTGTCAGTGATACTACCTTTGTTTAATTTTATTTTTGTACAGCTGTTATTTTTCCTTTTTTTTACTATGTAAAAGTGACTATATTTCTGCAAGAGACTAATTAATAGATAAAATAATAAATAAACATTATCGTACTACATAACCTTTAGAATCACACAGTTGATTGGTTTCTCTTTTCCTATATCAACAAATCAACCTTTTACTATAACCACATTTCACGTTTTTGCATTATTGTTTTAACGATAACTGAGCAGAGTTATTTCATTCCTTCTAATATCATAAAAAGCAACAATTACAATATAATTATGCAAACAAGAAAAAAATTATACCAATTAAAAATAAATGCTTCATCGACTTGGTAGAAGCTCATTAGAAAGTTAGATTATCAAAGAATAATTAAACCTTGGGATTTTCCATCGTTAACGATGATTCGCAGAAAGTAAACAAAGGCAACATAACGGTGAGAAATCGTATAAGATTTTCCGATAATTGTTAAGTTGGCTTGTAAAATTTATCGCTATATTGATACCATTGTACGAAATCTCTCAGACATACGTTGGTTTATTAAAAAATGTATCTTTACCTTTGGTTTGACATATCAATGTAAGAAAATAACAAATCATTGCAATTTTTTTGTCATTTTTTATGACAATGTAAAATGTGTATATAAATAAAATTAGCTACCGTACTATTTCGTAGAGCTATTGGCGCTGACATTATCCCATAATTTTATCGTTTGTGTTCAATATTTATACTAAAAGCATAATCAAACAACGACCTTTTTAATTTTCTCTGAATAAACAATTTAACTAAAGGAGTTCAGTTAGCTTACTTAACGACACTTAATATAATTCAACGACGCGTAAGCCCAACGGTCACAGCACTCGCTTATTGCTATTACGCTGATAGTTGCGGGCTCAATCCCGAATATGGCAAATATTTGTATTGACCAAACAGATATTTGCCGCGTAGGGGAGGTTAGTTTAAGTTTACAACAAGGTTCCACTACCACCTTGGAACTTGAGAAGCGGACCGATGGCGGGATAACCATCTAACCGCGCTGGTTTTGAAACACACAGGCCGAAGACGGGCAGCAGCGTCTTAGGTGCGACAAAGCCTGCAGTCACCAACGCGCCTGCCCAGCGTGGTGACTATGGGCAACACACAAGCTCACGCATTTTTAGCGCGAACTTGTGGAGGCCTATGTCCAGCAGTGGACTGCAATAGGCTGGAATGATGATGATGATATTTGCCGTGATCAGGGCGTTTGTGCCTGTATATTGTGCGTTTCCGGACTTTGGAGATCCGGACACATGAGTGAATACTAATTAGGCCCGTTGAGTGTGACGCGCTCATTTATTTTATTTATTAACATATATAAACACTTACTGAATCCAGATGAACATAGCCCGTCAACGCAAGCAGCATGCTGCAGTGTTGACCCAGAACAGGTTCCTGAACATTCCCTCCGTCGTACCCTCACACACTCCTCGCTGCATACTGACCAAGCGCTCCATGTGAGCCATGAACCTAAGAAATTAGATTATTCCTAAAGTGACCCACCCCTGTGAACTAATTTATGAGTTTTCTTATTGTCATAAGAGGGGCTACACTCGTAGGTTTTAAGAAGCTCTTGAAGTAAGAAACCTATGACAATGTAATATTTTTTCTTCGCTATATTCTCAGTTGAATATCCAATAACATTAAACTAACCTACAGTATTAGTGAGAATACAATTTGATAAACTTATTATTATACTATTTCAATGATCACAAAGGCTTACTGTCATTAGCTGGTAGGCGAGAATTCGTTTTTGGATCGTGACAATTTTTTAAGTGGAGCATGTCATATGGTAACATATGGTTCATATGTTTTGGTATCCTTTATTAGTGTTTGTGAGAAGTTAAATTATTTTATTTAATAAGTATTCCAAAACTAACGTAGTGGTGCGAGTAGTCGCCTAAAATACCGATGGTTCTTGAGTTCGATTCCCGCTCGAGATGACTCGAGATGGCTCGAGATACTTATACAAATATTTCTTTCCAGTTTGGATGTCTGTCCTTGTGGGTCTCCTCAACGTGCCTCGAAGAGCACGTTAAGCCATCGGTCCGGGTAGTTATCATAAATACCTGATAGCGGTACCCATAGTAGGGAACATATCCGACAACCCGTAGTGGAGCAGCGTGGTGAATTAAGGTCCAATCCTTCTCCTATATAGAGAAAGAGGCCTATGCCCAGCAGTGGGATATTAAAGGCTGAATGCCAGGACCGATAGTTTATCATTTACTACATTTAATACTTACCAGTCTGACATATTAAACAATCATCATCGCTCTGAGTTGCTAATCCCCTACAAGGTGCACCGCCATTTGCAGGTGCAGGGTTCGTGCAAGTTCGACTCCTCCGTCTGCCACTAGTCTGGGCCCCACACCTGCAGGGGGCCCAAGGTGACCAATCCGACCAGCCGCCGTTGACTAAAACATACCTACGTTTTGTATTTGCAATCACAATGGATGTGAACTATTACTACGCTTACAAAAATTATTTTTAAAGATTCATCTTATACTAAGAATCCTTGAATTATTATATAATAATTTTACAAAATTTATATTAATGTAGGGAGGTCAGCGTGGTGACTATGGGCAAAACACATGAGTTCACGCCATTTTTGGCGCGAATTTGCGAAGGCCTAAGCCGGACTGCGATAGGTTGAAAAGAGGTATACAGGTATATCCTGTTGGCGTAGTTTATAGTGCTTTCAGCTCCGGAGGCTGACAACAAAATAAAAGCACATACAACAATAAAAACGTGAGTTTTTTTTATATTAAGTAACTATGATTTCAATTACAAATACACACAGACACATACATCTATGCATTTTTAATTTTCAGTCAAATCGAGCAAACGTACCGTATACAGATAACACAGCAACATCAGATTCCCGCTTCCCGGCGATATTTTCGGCGATGCATGAGTAATTTGCCATGTCCTATTAAAAAGAAAAACTTCAGTATTATAAATATTAAATTTAATAAAGGGTTTTATTTTCCTTTTTCAATTTTTATAAAATCGTAAATTTCAAGTGTAGTCAACTTTCAACAAAGCGCCATTATCAGTATAGCTTGCAATACCAAGTATTTAGCAATTGTTTGAAGTTTTTAATGTTAAAAAACTATTAAACTCAATTCTGTACTTCCCCTCTTTCACACTTTCTCTCTCATTATATTAGTAAGAGAAAGAGAGAGATAGTATAACTGTACACAAAAATCAGAATGAATATAATCACAATTATCATTATAAAACCATATTCAATTCAAACGGTACGAGTTAATAAAAATAACAGCTAAGAATATCACAAGAACCCCTTATCAGTACTAAAAGCCACTTCAGAACATAAACGTGTTCCGTACAGGTGCCTTGGATGTTATCCAAAAATGATACCGGATTGTTTAATCTCGGCCGCAGTGCAGCACGAGGTTTCACGTTGTATGATCTAAATTATTATTAAAACTTTTTTCATAATCTCCTTAAAACTACAAGACTGAGAAAGCGTTAGCCGCATAAAAAATAAGCAGCGGGCCTTAGTTCGTATTCTAAAATATTTAAAAAATTAAAAAATAAAATAAATAAAGTTTAAGGTTGTGTTAATTTTTTTTTCCTCCTTATTTCAGGAGTTTTAGCCAAAGTTGTATTGATAAGGAGGCAAATTTATCTTTCATACTTGAACTAACATAGTTCACAAATATGCATAGTATTACTTTTACTTACATTTGGAATAATAATACCAAGAACTCATTATTGTACAATAAGAATAATCAAAATATTTTTTTTTATGTCACTAGGTCGGCAAACAAGCGTACGGCTCACCTGATGGTAAGCGATTACCGTAGCTTATAGACGCCTGCAACACCAGAAGCATCGCAAGCGCGTTACCGACCCAATCCCCAATCCCCCCAGGAGCTCTGGTCACCTTACTCACCAACAGGAACACAATACTGCTTGAAAACAGTATTATTTTGATGTGATCTTCTGTAAGGTCGAGGTACTACCCCAGTCGGGCTGCTCCATATTTTGAGCAGGAAATTCCTGCTGTGCCCTACCTCACATAACAAAAATAGCTAGATAAGTAAGTAAGGCGGAAATTATATTTCTATTGTACTGTATTGCTTAAATAAATTGTACTTTAAACTAACCTGCAATCCAACTTTTGGTAACACTAGAGTTTCATCGTTAGCTTCAATAGAAACACCACTTCTTAACCACTTGATGGTGGCAGGGGGAGCGGCTGGCGGTGGACTGCATCGGAAAGTCACTTGGCGACCAGCTTCCACTGTCGCCGATTGGGGCTGATGAGTAAATTGCTTCTTTATATCTGTTGGTATAAATTTTATCATATATTAATTATTACAGGTCTGTCTTTGAGTTAAATACAATTTTTTTTTAATAAGCTATATTTTCGTTAGAGTCGAGGGTATACGAAATGAGAAGATATGTTCAAATTCCGTTATCAGTATAAATCCTTGTTCTGTATGTCACACGATACCACCTAATTTATTTATTTCATTTTTTACCTCCAAAATTATTAAAAACTGTTAAATTATTAATACTACTACAGAGAAAAAATATAATTAATATCTTTAATAAAATTTTATGACTATATAATAAAAATTAGGATTCGGTTTCTCATTGGTATTAATGAAACAAATAAACATATATTATTAAAACATATTAATCCTTAAGAATAATTATAAGTATGCAGCTATCGAGAATAATTCATAGGCTACTTTTTATTATATTCCTGCCGCTGCTAGTAGATACCAACATGGCACTCTAAAACATATATCATATTTAACATTTATCCGTTCATATACAAAAAAAATCGCTCTTAAAAAAATAAAAAAACCAGTCCATTAGAATTAAGTCACTCACAGAACAACCCCTAGAAGTGTAACAAGCAGTAGGCATTCATCAAACAGCACTACTCGAATTAACGAACGGAAGCGATGTTTCCTTCATTTAATGGTTCCGCGCTATGGGCGTAAGATGCGGGGAAACACTCGTTAAAAATTACGACACTTCAAAATGTCCCCTCCGCCCCATACATGTATTTAAACTAGGATTTATACATTACTCGAAATAAAAAGTTATGAGATATATATTTAATAACTAAGGATTTTCGAATTATTGTTTTTAGGTAAAAAACTTTTAAACGGTTGGCGCCATTTGTGGGATTGACAGTAACTCTGTTTTTGACTTCAAAATGGAGGGTTTAAAGTCTCGAATCTGGTTGAAATATTTTGTGTAATAATGCAATTTTTTGTAATTAAAATTAATGGTTGGCGCGGTTGACAGTTTACTTTACTCCATGATTGAGGTATCAGTCTCGGATCCTATCTATATATATAATAAAATGGTAGGAAAGTCAAAACTGTACATTGAATATTTTTTTAAAAAATACTTGGGGTGTGATCTACAATCGACACCGAAGCCAAAAATACAGTTTTTAGAATTTTTGTCTGTTTGTCTGTTTGTATGTCCGGGATAAACTCAAAAATTATCGCATGGATTTACTTCAAATTTGGCACGAATATTATTAAGAAGTCGGGACAACATATAGGCTACATATTATCACGCTATCACCTACGGGGAGAAAGCAGTGAACCTTTATTTCTTCAACGCGTTCTGTAACAACGTGTAATCTAACGACGCATATTTGAATGTTTTTGTTATTATGTTAATAAACATGCTATAAGCTAGCTTCACATTATAAATAAAGAAATTATGTAGTATATTTAGTATCAGCATTGCACCCGTGCGAAGCCGGGGCGGGTCGCTAGTATGAAATATTTATATATCTATTTCTTAAAAAAAAAGCATACAACATGCAGCAACTTGCTTGCCTTAGAACAGACGACCGTATATGTAAAACAAAATATTAACACCCTTATTAATTGTGTTTGCTCACAAACGAAAAAAAACCGACTTCAATTACATCGAAGAGTAATACAACGTAGGTAGACGAAAAAATAGTCAATAGTACAATGGGATTACATGACAAGGACCAACTTTTGGTTTTGGCAAAAAAAAAAACATAAAAATCGGTCCACCCGTAAGAAGTTCTGAGGTAATACAAAAATGGTACAGTCGAATTATTAACATCCCCCTTTTTGAAGTTGGTTAAAAATAAACCAGAGGAAAACAGAAAACGTCGTAGTACTTTACTATACATTTTGTTTCCTCTCCATCTTCAAACCGATTCAATGAAAATAAACTTATATAAAGCAAGGGTATTCCATATACAGTATTTAATACATAATAAATAACGCGAGCTTCCTCGGGATGTTAACATTGAGTATATTTATGGATTCCGGACAAAACCACGATCGTTCGCTTGTATACCGTATTCCTGTCTAGACTACAAAAAAGTTGCTCAACCAGTTACCAACACCGGCGTAAAGTACAGTTATTCATGAAATTCTTAACACACTTAAGTTAAAATATTTTATAAAATAAAAACGTAAAATTATTGAAGGGAAATTTATTTAGAATTGATGTGATTTGAAACTCAGTGAAACCAAAATCTGTCACGAAAGAAAGAAAGAAATAAATGTATAGGTAAGAATGGGGTAGAATATATTGCTCAAAACTTTTAACTTAATCCAAAAGAATTAATATATAATTAACTAATATATTATAATTATTATTATAATTAACTAATAAATTATTTGAGGTTTTTTTATACAACTAGGTCGGCAAATAAGCGTACGGCTCACTTGATGGTAAGTCATTACCATAGTTTGTAAGCGCCTGCAACACCAGAAGCATCACTAGCGCGTTGCCAACCCTAACCCTAATCCCCCCAGAAACTCTGGTCACCCTATTCATCAGCGGAACACAACACTACTCAAAACCAGTATTATTGAACTGTGATATTCTGAAAGGTGTACATCCCTAATCAGGCTGTTACAGATTTTGAACAGTATTTTTCCTGCTATGCCGTATTTCAGTCATATATTATTTTATTATATAGTATTTTTGAAGTTATACTTCTTTTGACGTATTAGTTGAAAATGATGAGATTAAGTTTTTACGATGCGCGCGCACACCGTCACAAGAAACCGACACCCTGAAGTTAGCTAGTCAACGAAGAAGAAGTTAGCAACGTGAAGTTAGCTAGCTAATAAAGTACACACACACTTTTTTTGTGCGTTGTTTTACTACTTAAGTACTTATTTATTGTTATATTGTTCCAGTATATTTGAAGTAGGTATTCAAAGACCCCTTTATAAGCGTATTGCGTGCACGGAGGAGTGTAAGATTTGTCACATTTCAAACTTACCTATATCAAGAAATAGTATGAAGTTTATCACTAAAGCGATATAATAATTAACTTTATGTCCGTTAAGTTCTTAGAAGTGTATATAAAGAAATCACGCGTTGTCTATATTAATACTACTCTCGACAGACAAAAAAAAAACTATTGAATACTACAATAACTTATTTATTTATTTAACAAAAACAAGATGACACTGACAATAGACAGATATAATCATAAACAAAGTATCTTAAAAGGTGAGCGTTATCTTAATTATAGGTGTTACACTAACTCGAACGTATTATTTGCTAAATAAACAATGTATGTGATGTAGTTTCATATTTTAACCGATTATTAAAACTGGTTTATTTTTTAATGTGTGTTTTCTCACAACTTTTTACTGAGGGTACTGATTTTTATGATCATTTTTTCATCGATAGGCTGTGCTTGTGATGTGGTCACATTTAAAAGTAATTGACATCTGCTGAATACTTTTTGTGTTACTTCTAATAATGTGTATTTACTTGACTAATTTTTCGTCTACTTACTACTACATTTTTTCTTCGTTTCGCAAAGACAATTATAATTTATCTTATACTTAACTTTTACTAAATAAATTTGAAAAAAAATTCAAGTATTATCTCACTGCCTGTACTTAAAAACCACGCAATATCATGAATAGCGCGATCTTATAAAGATCTCGTATTAACGGCTGATCCCTTCGAAATTTTAATCTGGATTGTAATATGAAGCGTAGTCACGCGTAACCAGTTACTATTGAAAATATTGTTATGCGATTTCCAGCTCTAATTACATACATATAAAAATGTATTTCAAGTGTATGCATATGGGCGAGGAAACAGCTGCTGAACTTAGCGAATGAAATTTAAGAAGCGAGATTATAATCATTATAAATTTTAAAATGAAGTTATTTTACATCGAGCTGTGTCCATCGCTTCGTATTATTATTTAAAGTAGCTTTATAAATTTCTAACATACACATGAACACAAAAAAGTAAATAAGAATCCCAATTCTTATTTACTTTTTTTAAATGTACTCCATGTTTATTGTTAAGTCTATATTATCGACGATACACACAAAAGAACGTCATCAGTTCTCACGAATAAATTTTATACTATCTTCATGTATGTATATTCAGTGGATAAGATAACTAAAAATTGGGTTAAAGAAGAATGTGATTATAAATATATAAATAAAATAAAGAAGATAATAACAAAACTATTCATAATCGGGATATTTACTATGTTTTTTATTTTCCTTTTTCGGAGCTCGATATTTCGACATTAACTGCGAATGTCTCGTTCACGAGACTCTCGTGACAGACGAATATCCCGTTTATGAATAGTTTCAGTAATAGGAGTAACCATATTAATCTAAAATCTTATATAGAAGATAATAATTACTAAATCTTACTAGATAATTATATGTAACTAACAAAGCGCTTACTCTCAACCTTAATATTTCGTGCCCCTGCGTTTCCATAATTGTCTTTTGCATTTTTAAGTACATTGTAATTTATGGTTGAGAAAAAAAAAGAAATTTAAACATCTCGCAGGCGACTTTCTTATTCGTCTTTTACCACCGATAGTCATATAAAGAGTCAAAATGTAATCCATATTCTATAATATTTGTTTTAAAAAAAATTAATCAATTGATATAGATAACAAATAATTTTAGAGCATTGTCGTGCATCAGAGGCACGATGGAGTGGCCTACAAGGAACACGTCAATTTAGTAATAATATATTTTATTACTATCTAATATAAAAATTCTCGTGTCGCGATGTTTGTAGTTAAACTCCTTCGAAACGGCTTGAGCGATTTTCATGAAATTTTATGTGCATATTGGGTTAGTCTGAGAATCGAACAACATCTATTTTTCATCCCCCTAAATTTTAAAGGTAGTCCACCCTATTTTTTTTTAATTTTTAGATAAATTATTTATTTTTTATCTTATTATAATTTGGCGTTGAGAAATACATACCACCCTAAATTATCACCCTTCTACCACCAACCCCTATTTTTAAATAGCGTTATAGCGTTTAGCGGCAAGACAACGTTTGCCGAGTCAGTTAGTGTATTAATCCTTAAATAATACTTAATAATTTAAAAAAAATAGCAATACTAATATGATGCTTATTAAAAAGCCGTAGAACCTTTTTAAACTTACACTTCATTTGACGAATGAGGGAAAAATAATGAAAGTAAACTTTTACAATGCCCGCACTGCGTCACAATAATTGTGTTTGCTCGCAAACGAAAAAAACCAGCTTAAATTATATCGACAAGCAATACAACGTAAGTAGACGAAAAAAATTAACAAACGCACTAGTCGTCACTACGATTTTCGAGGGTTTCCCTCGATTTCTCTGGGATTCCATCATCAGATCCTGGTCTCCTTATCATGGTACCACTCTTGGGATATTTCCTTTCCAACATATTTTTTTTTATCGAAATCGGTTCATAAGCGACACCCAGAATTTAGCTAGTCAACGAAGAAGAAGTTAGCAACGTGAAGTTAACTAGCCAATAAAGTATAACTTCTTACGTGCGTACATAAGTACACACACACTTTTTATATAAGGATCTAATCATCTTTAAAGATACACGCAAGAAATCTCACTCAGTATACATGACCAATACGCACTGCGTTATTTATAACGACATAATGATTTTATTTTTGTTTTTTATTTTAACTTTATTTGTCATTCGTGACCCTTTAAATATTATGACAACAAATATGAACTCTATGTATCTATATATAAAGTTTTTCTTTTTCATTAATAATAAAAATCAATTTTAAACAGTCCTTATAATTTCAATGAGTACTTACACAAGCGTTCATTTAATGTGTTATATAGGTAACAATAGCCAACTGGTACTTTTTTTATTCGATCCGCCAATCCGCATTGGCTCAGCGTGGTGTATAAGCTCTGATCCTCCTACACGGGGAAAAAGGCCTTTACCCAGCAGTGGAATATTACTGAAGCGTATTTTTTTAACACACAAATATAGTTATAAATAAATAAATAATAAATAAATACCTTATATCGTTATACACATTATTTTAATACTACAGTCAAAGTAAAACGAGCCCACAGCTCAGAGGTAGAAAGCAGTCATTGCCATTCGTGCCAACGTCAAACAAGCGCCAACCAACCTTCTTCGTCTTGAAACACTGCAGTGCGTGTAGAACATAACTGCATTTAAAAATAATTCTCTGTTCACACGCGTGGGGCGACTATTTCTATTCAATGTTATGTGCATTGTTTGATGTCTTGTATCTTACTATCTTGTAAAACTAGTTTCTTGAGTGACATTTTTATGCAGACGTCTCTATTGTATGAGGAAGGGTATGAAAAAAGTCTTGACACAAGAAAATAAGAGCTATCAGGAAGAACTATCGAAACCTGAAATGACGTTAAGCTAAAGTTAGTTAGCCTTTAGTAGATGACGCACAGTGATACGTGTAAATAAATGTCTTACCCTCCCCCCATCCCCAGTAGGATTTAGATCTGTTTCAAGACTTTGAAAAAAAGTCACAATAGAATTACAAAAACCCACGACAAACATTTGTACATATATAGCCCATATAAAACATTTACATGAAGGGGACTATGACTATGACTATGATATTCCCATTACTACACCAGAATAAGTATCTCATTATCATTGCATCAAACCAAATCTAGTATTTACCAATTAGCGCAACCGTCAACAGGTTCCAAAAAAATTGCACCTTATTATACCACTATCACACATTGATATTATCGATCAATGGTCGGTCATAGATGCCATAATTGACCTAAGTGTTTCATCATACAAGTTGATTGTCATAAGCGTACGCTCCACCTGATGGTAAACATACCGTAGCATATAGACGCCTGCAATACCAGAAGCATCGCAAGTGCTTTCCTGACTCCTGACCATTTCCAGGAGAAACAACTCACTACAGAAACATAACACTGCTTAAGAGTGGTATTATTTACCTGTGATCTTCTGATGGTATGCAGGATATTTCCTGCTATAACCTAAGTCTATAACTGTTATAAGCTTACCTATTGATATCAATGGTATTGCTAGCAATGATAATTATTAGACATTCAAATAAAATTATTAAAAGAATAAAAATAAAAAATTTGATAAGTAATGAAATGAATATATTTCATTGAAAGTCATTTAAAAGTTTATGTTATAACATATTATATATTAAAATGTGTAAGCCAACGAAATCATGTTTGAATTTTCTATTATCAAAGTTAGAAAATTGTCTAAATATTTAACACTAAAGTTTCTGTAGAATCGGCTCCCAGAACGGCGATCTAACAGCGCATAACTAACTAAAAAACGGTATTCTATTAATTCAAAACAATGCTCACTAAATTACCGAGCATAATGTTCGGTTTTATTAACTGCATAATGATATATCGCATAAAAACTTTGTGGGAAAGGCGATGTTATAAATAAAAAAGAGCTACAGATGGCCACGAAAGGATCGTTATAGTGAAATGATGCGTAACTTAAAGAATATTTTAATACTAACGACTTTAGTTAACAAACCGAAAACATCAAAGGAAAAAACGCTAATTATAAAACACTTTTTTTTTCAAACCAGCTACCTGCTCTTCAAATAAAAATAATATGGTACATGCTGTCATGGCCGTCCTAATTAAAAATGCCGGTGTGGCCGACCCATCTCATCCGGACCACATAATTTTCTTTATTTTTGACATTTCAGAAAAAAAATGACTTGAAATTAGTCAACTTCCGAGAATTCACATGCATTTAAATTTTTATACTTATTGGATAGTTTAATAACTTAGACAATAATGTACTTAAATTTTTTTTCAAGTGCCCGATCTTTTTTACCTATTTAATAGGTTACTAGCTGTACCCTGTTCGCGTTGCTTTGCTTTTATTATTTTTTTTTGGTCTTACCAACTCAGAAACCTTTGTGGGCTCATGCATAACACTTTGTTGAAGATGACATGATTAAATGCATAGTTTACGATTCTATAAAGGACATACAGACAAACATTCATTTTTATAAATATAGATTCACGTAGCTTGAATAAAAAATATCGTACATTAGGATGGACACTAACTATCATTTCTACGTAATTAGTTCAATAAAACAGACTATATAACACAAAATTACTTTTTCAAATAGGAATAATAAAGAATATTTTAGCTTCAGTGCTTCATTATATGTATTGATATTTATTAATATTTAGCTGTAGCCACCCCCTCTCTTCCCGTGGGTGTCGTAAGAGGCGACTACGGGATAACAAAGTTCCACTACCACCTTGGAACTTAAAAAACCAACCGATGGCGAGATAACCATCGAACTGCTGGCTTTGAAGTACACAGGCCGAAGACGGACAGCAGCGTCTTCGGTGCGACAAAGCTAGTCCTGCGATCACCAACCCGCCTGCCCAGCGTGGTGACTATGGGCAACACAGACGAGTTCACGCCATTTTTGGCGCGAACTGTGGAGGCCTATGTACAGCAGTAGACTACAATAGGCTGAAGTGATAATAGTTATTGATCAATAGTCCAAAATTAAAATTCATCAAATTACTAGAACTATCTGCTAGCTGCTCAAAAGTTAATGCTTGTCATGTTGTCTCATTTAAATTTAATCGAGATCTGAAAAGTACTTTTTGAGTTATCTCTAATAACGCGTATTTACTTGACTATTTTTTCGTCTACCTACGTTGTATTACTGGTCACAACAAAGGCTGAATTTCTCATTTTTGATTTTGAAGTAAATTGAAACTTATCATTTAATCAAATGAAATGTTCGTTTTATTACTGGTTTCAATCTTTTGCATACGTGTCTTATCTAAGAAACATTTTATAAAACGTTTCTAATATATTTGTGCCTCATAATTATTTAATTGAAATATTTATGAATGGAAATTCAGATACGTTACAAGTTATCGAGTTCTAACATTAAAAATTTAAAGTAAGTTATCTTGCAAAAATTAGAATAAATTTTTCTATACATATAAAAGTCTTGATGAGATTAGTTATGCCAAATTTAATTACATCAAAAGCAGAAATAAGCATATCATCAAAAGCAGACTTAACTTTTACAAAGCCAGAAATCCGTAACTTCATCGTACTCACATGCAAATTCAATGAAAACACCCTGACTACGTATCCTTCCTTTGCTATTCCAAGCGTAGCACTCACAGCTGTATCTACCACCGAAATATTCGTCCAGTTCATTTCTAGTCACGTTTAGTTCAGCTTCCACAACTCGAACACCGTTCTGTGGATCAACATGTTCTAACTGAACAGTCTTATCCGTCCTAACATCATTGCATTTGAAATATACTTGTAGAGCATTCGCGGCTCTACATAGTAGAGTTGCTGGTTTCGTTCGTAGGACGTAGGAATTCTTCGGTTCTATAAGGAATATTGGTAGGCCGTCTATTGTTTCGTCGTTTTCTGGTAGTGGTATATAGTCGTCTTCTTCGACGACTGGTTTAAAGTCTGATAAGTAAGGATCGAAGTTCAGCAGACCGTCTGGATGTATGTACTCTGGTCGCGTTTCTTTTTCCGTCGTCTGTTCAGTACCTGAAAGTATATATTTTTTTTTATAGTATATCATTCGACTTACTGAACTAAGTTTTTGAATAATATGGACGTATTTAAATGTATGTATTATTTTATATTTTGTGTAAATAATGGTTGCCTAGTGGTCGAAATTCAACCATAAATAATTTGATAAATATTACATATTATGTTTGACATTCAGTAAATAAAAACAATATTAATCTATAGTCTATTCTCAATTCAATTGACGCGTGTGTGTCAAATATATGGTGTGGTGTAATGTTTTTTTTAAAATTAGTTTAATGTTTTTTAAGCATAATTTAAAATAAATATGAGTTTTCTGTACACCTTCTCTATATAAATTATAAGTGTACGAAGTTTTTTACTCCTCATTCCGCGCAATTTTAGTAAAAAGGGGTAAAATATATAGAAAATATTCAACGGTTAATAAGTAAGTAACACATTTAGTGCTGTTTTACTTGCCTTAAAATCGGTGGTTAAGGATGTTGTATGTTGTAAGCCACTCGGCATTAATAAATTTTAGTGTGTTGTTTTATAGCCCACAAATTCTAAAATACAACGATTTTAATACAAAATTGTAACTCGTAGTTGCTTCTAAGATTATGGCTTCAAACCAAACAATTATGTAAACAAAGTCTTAACGTAATAGAAAGTAAAATGATATGGTTTACAGTACATATAGAGTGTGTATGAAATCATATTACTAATAATCTGTTTTCCGTCTTTCTATCGTATGGCTTCGGAACTGTGACCACTTGTAATGGATATTTAAAAATTGTGCATAAAATATACAATAACTGCTAAAGGAAAAAATCATGTAAATTAAACAAAAATGAAAGGACCGAGCCTTAAAATACAAGAAACAAAAGAAATATCACAATTTTAAAAACAGTGCCATATTTTTTTTTCATTTTTAGCTGATAAATTATTTCGTAAAAGATATTATCGAATTATTCGTTAAAGAGTCAGCACTTACCCTTAAAAGGTTTTATTTACATAACACATATATGAAATACGGTACAATCGTAAAGCTAAGTGCATCATTATATTTTAGCTTAATCGTATCTGTTAAAGTTTAATGGCAGTAAATTAATCTACTGGCTCAATTATTTGATGTTTCATTAAATAAATAAACCCCTCACAATCATAGGTACCAGTCTATAGAATGTAATTTCTATATCGGGGTCCATAACCAGCCGATACATTTCCCGGACCATGACAGATATAAAGATATGACGTATGAACAATTAGACATACACGATTTTTGTCACTTAACTTGAATACATTATATTATATATTGTATAACGTTAAGACGTGTTATGTTACTGTATGTATCTTGATTTGAAAAATATATGTACGAGTACTCCGACGTTCTTAAGGGGCTTCGTGGTTAACCAAGAAACAATATTAAGAATAAGGAAGTTATACCATACGAAATAGTGTATAACTTTATTTTCTATTTTTTATACTTCGGGCAGTAAACGGGCGTTAGAATCAAAATCAAAATCAAAAGTTACTTTATTCAAATAGGCCTTAAAAGCTTCAGATTATTCATTTTACAAATTAAAATCGTATTGTTCTTAATTATTTAATCGTAGCTACCACCGATTCGGAATTTAGATTCTACAGAGAAGAATCGGCAAAAAAGTTATCAAAAGTAAGTATTAGTTGTAAGGTTTATAGGATGGGATATTTAGAGCACATACAACCGACAAAACTCTACCCTCACTATTAACTGTATGAGTATCTGTTCAGCTTAGTAAATTCTAAATTTTACTTAAACATATTTGATAAATGATGAAGGGATGAACAAACATCAATTCGTTACAAAATTATAGATTATTAGTATACCCATAATTATTATATATATGTTATAGTATTTATAATTAAAGTAATATACTTAGAAATTATAATAACGCTTCAGACTGTAATATCCCACTGCTGGGCATAGGCCTCTTTCCTCATGTAGGAGATTGATCAGCGCTTAATCCACCACGCTGCTCCAATGCGTGTTGGTGGATATATTCCCTACTATGAGTAACGATCGCTACCACGTGTAAACAGGTCAGGTGACGACTTTACGTGCTCTCCGAGGCACGGTGGGAAGACCCACCCACTGTAAAAGCACCCAGACCACGGCAAACATCTGTATCATCATCATCATCACAGCAGCCTTTCGCAGTCCACTACTGGACATAGACCTCCACAAGTTCACGCCAAAAATGGCGTGAACTCATGTGTTTTGCCCATAGTCACCACGCTGGGTAGGCGGGTTGTTGACCGTAGGGCTGGCTTTGTCGCACCGAAAACACTGCTGGCCGTCTTCGACCTGTGTATTTCAAAGCCAGCAGTTGGATGGTTATCCCGCCATCGGTCGGCTTTTTTAAGTTCCAAGGTAGTAGTAGAACTGTGTTATCCCTTAGTCGCCTCTTACGACACCCACGGGAAGAGAGGGGTGGCTATATTCTTTGATGCCGTAACCACACAGCATTCATCATCCGTATGGCCAATACAAACGTTACTACGTCGTCAAGTATAATATAGTAAGTGAAGTTCAAACAAGACGATGTAAAAAAAAACTGTATAATTATTATATTTATGAAACTAATAAATTACTTACATGGCTTTAATCTTAATTTTAATGTAAGAACTAAATTTAGTTATCAACGACGTGCATTTAATATATAAATACAATAAATAACTTATCGCTTAATACTTCGCTTTCATTTATATCTGACATACCAAGCCACAGTGGAGCGGCGTGGCGAATTAAGCATCAATCCCAATTCTTAGCAAAAAAGCGGAGACGTTTAAAGGCTAAAAGCCTGTTTACCCTTCGATTACTATGGTACGTTATTACAACAAAGATAAAAATTTTGCTTTACTTACCACGTGATAGAATGAATCGATTTTAAAGAATTTTTGATGTATTAAGTCCTGTTTAGTTTAATCTCTCATTTATTTTAATGTTTTACTGATCGGCCTCTGTATGTAATAAGATGTCAGGAAGTTTAAAACTTATGAAAACGGATATTGTATCGTAAACAGTTTAGTACGTGGTACTAGTGGTCGCCCAGTGATCGAAATTCGACCATAATTAATTTAATTTATAAGTTTGATCATTATTAAGGTTCTGTTGTCAAAGACTATTCTTCTATAATAATAAACAAAATAGTATATATATGCGTGTGTTTTAAAATACATGGTAGAGTGTGTGTAGTTTTTTTTTATTGATTGAATGTAATTTTTATGCATAATTTAAAAAAATAACATCATTTTGCACTCCTTCTCTATATAAAATATAATTGTGCGAAATTTCATACTCGTCCGTCATCGCAATTTGCGTAAAAAGGTAAAAAGTTTTTGCTTCACGTATTAATATATAGATGTATATATTTATTGTAGATATATTATTATTTATTAATAAATATATAAACTATATATAAGTTCGCAAATTATAGTTTTAATACTTTGAAGACGATCTTGCAATCTCTACATCCGCTCACATTGTTTTGATAACAGATATATCATAACATGTGAATATCGAATGTCCTCAGATATTATAATAATATTCTATTACTATAATACTGCTGACTTTGTATTAATTATATTTAAATAATGGTAACACTATTGAATAAAATTATTAATAAAAGCTTTTAAAATCGCCATAAAAATATAACCGTAAAGGAAGATTACGTTTTGCTGTATTTTATTTATGCAATTCAAACTTAAAATAACTCTCCAAATAAAAGAAAATTGTAAAACCTTAATACTAAAATATATTTTCTTAATAAAACCTCACCTCCATTTTCGACTCTACATACAGACAAGCTCAATATTAATACAATCCAAAAAACATTTCGTAACATCACTAAATTATTTCATAGATCACTAAATACACAAATATCAATCACATTACAATTTCTTTTAACGATCGCGTGATTTGAATATTTTCGCGAAGGGGTCGAGCGTGCATCCCCCGTGACGTCTAGGTGGGTACTGGCTACTGAACACTGATTCATTCTGGATTCATGTGTGATATACGATGGTGATGTACATGGGAAGTGCCAGATATGGTGTCGTAATTAAGATGCTTTTCTGGTTTTAATTAACGATTCCACTTCCTTCTTGTGATCGAATTTGAAACTATGTATAGATTTTTTATTTATTTTTATTCTCGTTATGACTTCAAAATTTAGTAACACAGAAGTAAGTTAAGATTTTAGTTATAAAACAATTTTTAACAATGTTTAATCAAAGTATTCACAAAGTATTATTTTGTCTCCGCCTTTTTAAAGTAGGGTAGGATTAAATTAAATTACCTCAAAATAAAGCAATATTGTTCATTTTGTATTTCATACAAACAGAACAAACATAAATTATAAGTAAAATATAGTGAAGAGACACAACATGCTCAACCAACATGCAAAAAGTCTTGTTACAAGCAAACTTCTACAAAATATACTGATATAAATTATTTTGGTAATAATAATTAATATTTTCGTAAGTATTTCACATATTTGTTGATAAGAATGTTATTTTTTTTTTATTATTTCAAATACACTTGGGACGATTTTCATACTCTATTTCTCTACAATATCCTAATGAAATGAATTTCTTAAATGAGCCTTTCGTATTCAAGTAATTAGTTCTCATAATTTCATTAAAATTGAGTCAGAATTTTGGACAGATCTCCATGAAATATGAAATTTCTATGAAATTTCGTTTTAATCATATTACAAACAAAATTGAATTCTGAATACTTATAAAATAAACAACTAGCGCCATCTACTGGCACCTTATGAACTACGATAAAAGCTCTAAGTGAAAGCTTTCGTTCAATCAACTACTAACGCCGAAAGCTCTATTTTTATAGTTCACACAAATGCCCCGAGATGGCGCTGTACAAACACGATTTTTCAAATATTTTTATGTTACCGATGGATGGCAGCATAACAAATCAGCGTCATCTTTGTGTCTTCCCCGAATTATCCTGCAGGATATTTTCACCTTACCGTAACTAAAATACGCACTACGTTATTAAGCAATTTTGGTATAGATGGAGCTACGTGTGCCATGTTTGAATATTGCAAAAAAAAACCTATTTACTTTGAAGTGTTGAAAAAACAAATTTTTGATCTTTTTAGATACTTATATGTTTGTGAATTAATATTGTTCCTAAAACTAAACGCTACTATCATTTCTTTTAATTTCAGTGCATTGTAAGATTCTTCTAAATTTTTTTATACTTGTTCATATTATATAAAACCTCTTAAATAATTCCGTTGTAGAACTATGACATTATCGTAGGTAATTTTTTTTTAAAGATATTGATCACGGGTAAAATAATTTGCTTGATGGAAGATTTAATTAAAAAGATTATTATATATAAATATTGCCAAAATAAAGGTGTCAACGTCTTCTTTCTGGGTTATGGTATTCTCGTGTATAATAAAATCCAACACACAATTTTGCAATTGTCTCAACATCAAATTTAAAGTGGTTATTAAAAAGAAGCTAATAGATAAAAAATCATTTGGTGCAGGATTAAATAGTTGATGATGTATGGACTAAGTGGATGCAAGATGTTACTAATTTAGTACTAAAACACAGTATAAAAATATTATTTTCAAAAGTGTAACTGCGGAGTTTCTTGCTGATTCTTCTCTCCAGATCTACATTCCGAATCGTTGGTAGCTTTACAACTACGACAATTTAATTACAATGTATAGTATATCAGTAGATTCTTAATCCTTCTTGGACGTCAGATTATTATATAATTTCTTATATTTTTTTACGTTCATTGCATTTATTTTGTCAATTTATTGTCATACTTATTCTACGTTACTTAGTAACTTTTTTTGTTACTAAAAGTATTTATTTATAAGTTTCAAAGCGTTGCTGTTACTTTTCCACTTCGTACTCGAGGGAATATTTTGAGATCTTAAATTTATCATTCCTTAATATTCTCACAGACCAAACATTTGAAATTCCAAATAATCTATCGTAAATTCAAACGAGCACTACCGCCAACATTGAATATTGATTGTACAAAAGGCGTTCGTATAGCGTATTCTCAATTCAGAATTATTCCAGAACCATCGATTCCTTTGATGATTTAAAATATGTAAGTAGCCAAAATCGTCAGTCACATTTTTACGATATTTTTCATCTCTTTCACTCATTTGTATTTTAATGGATGGATGTTATACCGTCTCTCTCGTTCTGAGGTACGGAAATTTAAATTTACCGCCCAAGCTCGCCTTTCCGCCGATTTTCATCTATAATGAGCCTTTAAAGGTTGTGCAATCAATAGAGAAGGCTGTTGATAGAAACGTTGTTTTTCTGAGGAGTGGAAGTATTTCTTTGGCTAATAGTTAATATAAACTGAAAAGTCTAGGTTAAATATTGAAATCAACAACGAACTCTATAGAAAGGTAAATTAGTTGAATAAAGTAAAATAAACGATATTAGAATAGGTAATTTTATTCCTAGCAAAATAAGGTAAAATAAATCTGCAATATTCCTATATACGTACAAAAAAGTCTCAAAAGTACTAAACAACCAAAAATGGACCGTTATTATGCTTCCCTACCCAGACAATAAAGCTTCAATCATTACCACATCACAGTGCGTAATATCTGTTAAATTTAGCCAAAAAAGAGTCTATTTTCCAAAACAACAACACCTGATAAGTAATGCGATTACAACAGTCTACCGAACAGAGCTGAGGAACTTAAGTAAATCCGTATTCGTCGGGATAAATCCGGGACAATCGGCGGGACACTTCAACGAGGTGAGTTTGCGGGGCTTAAAGTGGTTCGAGCTCTTTGCACTGTACGATATGTCGTATTCAATTTATAATATTTTTCTTATTCATCGTGTTAAAATTATACAGCGTCAGCATTTTTAGATTTAGTTAATTAGAGTCAATATTCATATTAATAACAGTATATAGTAATAATATTAACAAAAATTGTAATAAATTATTGTGTAATTATTATTTAAACGCAAATTACTTAAATTCTTATATTAATATAAAAATTAAGTAATAATAGTAAACTGCATACTCATAATAGCATGGGGGAGGCAATAATCAAACACCTAGGCGATGACAAAGATAGGTGAATATATGTAAACAAAAACTTATCACAAATGGGGATTAAATCAGACCGTTGGTAACAAAACAACGTCAACGTTTTCACAACGTTTCGTCGATATTCTATTCTTTTTATACCACTATGGTGACAAATAACCGCGTATTTCTTCTGATGGTAAACATATACCATAGCCTATGGACCATGGCCATATACCATAACATATACTATAGCCTATGGACTTTCGCCCTCCCTAGGAGGTACCTAATTGGCAATAGAAAAATAACACAACTTGAAAGCATTATATTATATACATATTATAGTATTATTTGGCTACGATCTTCTGTAAAGCTGCTGTACCTCCCCCGTCGGGTTGCTCCAGATTTTATAAATTTATTTCCCGTTGTACTCAACCTCGCTACAATTTCTTATATTCACATTGAACAGCTGACGATAAGATAAAAGTGTGAGGAGATTATGACTGTGTTAAATTTTGCATACGATACGACATTTTTATCGTACAATCTAAAAAACCCCAAAACGACACTCACTAAGCAGCGCACGTACTTCTACAAACGAGTCCGCACGAATCTTCTTCACAATTGTTCGAATCTTGGAGACTTAACTTGGTCGACTTGTTTGTTGCCAAGTGATAAACTGCTTACCTAATAGATCCTTTTATATTTACGATTAATGGGGCTAATTAAATAGATTGGCTTTCATGTATTGGGTAAAAGTTATATTACATAAATAAAAAGCTAACACGTATACGCCTAAAGGCAGTCTTTACAATAAATATTTATATAGTTTGCTAATTTCATATCTATACTTTCTAAAACACTTTTAGTTACTGAATCTGTAATTTGTGTTATTTCTAGTGACATTTTTTCTTCAATTTTTTTGATAAGTAGCTTCATTTGATTTTCAATTGTTAGTAATTAAATTGTTAATTGATATTTATTTATCACGTACCAACTATAGATATATACATTTTTTTTTAAATATAATTAAGTCGCCAATCAAGCATACGGGCCGTACGGCTCACCTGATGGTAAGCGATTACCGAAGCTTATAGACGTCTCTAACACCAGAAGCATCGCAAGCGCTTTGCCGACGCTATGCCCAATTCCTCCTAGGAGCTCTAGTCACCTTACCGATAGGAACACACAACTGCTTGAAAGCAGTATTATAAATTAGTTTACGCGCGATTTTATGTTAAAAATGGAACAATACAGTGTATCTTTTAATATACAGCGTGAAAAGACTCTCGAAATGCGCCTCGAAAAACATATAGTACGAAAACTAAATATTTTACGCATGTTTTTACAATCCAACGGCCATCGACCCTGCGACACAGGTGACCATCCAACTTCCACTTCAACTTGCTAATTATAGTAAATAATAATGTATAGCAAGGTCAAATACTGGGCGGCCTAAACGAGTCCTCCCGACGAGTCGTTCTCGGTATGAACTTGGAAAAAACGAAAGTTATGTTTAACGACCAAGTTATACCGAGACTGACATCGATCGATGGTATACTTCTCGTAGTTGTTCAGGATTATGTTTACCTAAGCCATACCAACCAACTAGGCCGTAACAAGTTCGAGAAGGCTGATAGGAGAATTTGTTTGGTCTGTACGGCGTGTGTAAACCAGTAAAGAATATAGCCACCCCCTCTCTTCCCGTGGGTGTCGTAAGAGACGACTAAGGGATAACACAGTTCCACTATCACCTTAGAACTTAAAAACACACCGTGGCCAAATACCGGCAGCAGCGTCTTCGGTGCGACAAAGCCAGCCCTGTGGTCACCACGTCGCGTCCTGCCGGTGTTAACATACAGAGCCGAGACGTAGACACCGACGTAGGGACTGGTCGTCAATTTTTTTTTCAATTATCATCATAGTAATAGGTAAATGAAATTTTCATGTGACAAGTATAATATTTCAAAATATATGAAACTACATAGATAAAGGAATATATTAAACGTGATAGAGTACAAACACCGAACCACAACGATTAAATATTAATAAAAAACGACACAATCTGACCACGTGACGATAAACAAGAAAACAAACAAACCCCAAAAACTACGAAGTAAATGTTAATAATAATAAAAAAAATATTCGATAGAGATTCACGGCGGCGTAAAAACGAATCAGATTATATCAAAATGAAATAATTTTATTTCGTCCGATAGGAGATAATCAGATAACGTTTTTAATTCGTCGACAAAAAAAATGTATATAAAAAATTGTATGTGTATTTATTAATAAACGAACTGCGATGGGAATGTTCACAGTTGTGTGTAATAAGTTTGATGGGTTTGGCGAGAGGTCGAGCAAGAGGGAATGGAATTTAAACTTTAATATAGTTTATTGAATGTTTTAATAGAATACGAGAATCTACGCGTGGTTTTGTATGCAATCTGCACGTTTATTGAGGAAACCAGACATATGTATGATAATATATAGGAATACTTCGATTTTTATTTCAAATCCTTTCTTGCCATGTCTAAAAAGCTGTCCTAAGTCTTGTTTGACTTGACATTGTTACTTACTGTTAATATTTTCGTAGTTCGTGATGTTAATTTTTTTTTCTACTATTTAATTAATTTTGCTTGATCGTTCATTTGGTGGCTAGTGATCGACCAACATATTTTAGAACGATTTGAAATGTATGAAAACTACAAAAAAATGGTGAATACTAGACGGGACTACGATATTAGACGGATGACGATATCCAGCACATAATAGTTTTAGATGTATTATTCTTTTTCACCATCAAATTGTACTATACCTATTTATAATACACTTCTATTCGCAAATATGTATCTAAAACTTGGACTTTATTAATTGAGATGAAACAGGTCCAAATAGCCTATTCTGCCTTCTACTGTTAAAGTTTAATCATAACTTATTTACAGGATAACCTTTATCTACAAACGGTGAAATAGGACCGTAAGTAGCAAATGTATATTTTGCAATAAATGTATTTATATATACATACTAGGTGAGCTTTTTTTCTTAAATATAATAATTACATATATCAAAATAACATATAGCTTATCTTTCAAGGTGTATCAAACTTCACACGGTGTGCAAATTTGATTAAGATCGGTTAAGTAGTTTAGGCCTCCATCGTGGACAAACAAAGTGACGCGTATAATTTATATATATTACTAGCTGTACTCTACGCGTGTTGCTGCTCATTTCTTTTTTTTTTTTGTTGAACAAACTCAGAAACCTTTGAGGGCTCATGCACAACACTTCTGTAGATCATGACATGATCAAATGCATAGTTAACGATTCTATAAAGGAGATACAAACAAACATTCATTTATATATATATATATATATATATATATATATATATAGTTTACTTAACAAAAAGAAGTGACAAAATCGCAAGAATCAACTAACCATTATCTTCTATAAATATAAAGACGACGACAACGCTGCCGTAGACCGCAGTCTCTCATAAGCTGCCGCTGTATAATCCCTGCCTACCCTTTAACCAATACGTGACCACTTGTATTGTTAAACGAGATTTGAGAAATTTTGAAGGTGGTATATTTTTTTTTAAATACCTATTTCAGATTTTATTTGTTACGAGTATTTTGTTAAAATTAAAAATTGTCTTATCTAAAACTATTGCATTCATTTAGGGCTCTTTATGATACTAAAGTAATATGTATTTAGACTTTTGGTTCTACGGAACACAGATATGTCATCATCGCTTCATGATCGCAGGTGACGCGAGTCACAATAAATGTTGTCACAATAAATAATGTCCCATATAATCAAAAGTGTTTATCATGACAGTAAAAGTTTAATAACTTATAATATATATTTCTCTTGATACAGATGATCTGTAAAATCAGCAAAAAAAATCCCCCGTGTGTCCCCGGTTCTCTGGCTACCTTAAGCACCACAGAAATGCAATACTACTTGTCAGCAGTGATATTTAGCTGTGGTCTTCTGTCAGGTTGCGGTACTTCGCCCGACCGGCTGCTCCATATTTTGAGGAAGGTTTTTCCTGCTGTGTTCTAAGTCAATAATTTAATAGAAATAAAATGCCGTATCCAAGTATAGCGATCCGTTCCCCCAGCTTGTGTCGTGTCGTCCGCAATCGGCTCAGGCAGCGAGCGTAAAATTATATTTGACGTGCGCCGCCGCGGTCCGCGAGCAAATTAACAGCTTAAGACAAAATACCCGTGTCGTTGCGGATCATCGGCGTGCTGCGGGATTTGTTTGACAGGTGTTTTTGATGTTTTTTTATTTTATTTATTATGGTTATTTTTAATAAATAAACTGCAACAATTATACGAAATTAATTATTATAATACGCCGAACGAAACACAACTGTACAGAAATTGGACATTATTTCAATTTTTATATATTTCATTGTTATATATAAAATTAATCGAGCTCTGACAAGTATTTTTTGTTTCAAAGTACGTAGTACGTAACTATAATATTATTAAGGTTTAAAATATTTTTAATAAAAAATAACTAACAATACGTGTGAGCAGGTGACATGTGGTGGTTTCGACACACGATTGGCAGTCTGGTGTTTGTCCTAATCATTTCATGGTCATATTTTTTTCTGTCTTGTGACATGACTTGTCTTTTGATATGACTTTAAATTTTAAAAGAGTACCGAGAGTTTTTACTAGGGACATGATTTTAAAATTCTAAAGCCGAGAATATAATATGAAGGATATATAGATAGAGGATATAATAGATATTAATGTACCGAGACAATTTTTGACTAAGTTAAGATTGCTTATAATACTAGGTACATTACCTTAGTTTCTAATGTAAATGTAAATTTTTATTTTATTGCTTGATATTTTTGCTAACTTAACTTTATTTTATTATTGTTTTTTTTTTGGGAATGATATTATTTTTAACGTTCGTAAAGTGCGTGTATCACCTTATGGCTCTATAAACGTTTTCGTTTCATATCATTTCATTACATTTCATTACATCATTTACTATACTGATCTATAAGTGGAAGTGTAGTTCCATATTCCGATAAATGAAAATCGCAATCTTTTCTTTCCGTTTTAAGCTTTTCCTTATATTCAAATATCTTCCACAATAAAGCACATCATATTGTTATATTGTTATGGGCAAAATAATATTAAATATAAGATAAATCAATTTCTGGATTCAAGTAAACCTTACTTTAAATACTTTTGAATCATAATTTAGCATAGGATACAATAGTATTTAACCAATAACTTGTATTTTATTTGAAACCAACCACCAATTCGAAATATAGATATAAAAAAAGACATTGAATCCGACACCACAACATTTCGCTCACCGTACAGTCTGCAACGCGAGTCTCTTGGGAAAATATAAAAAGTGACGCTAAAACGGTCTCATTCAGTGAAAATCATATTCTGTTAAACTCGTTACGAGCCCACGCCTTGTCGAGCTGACCTAGCATTCAATAGCGTAGAGCGGATAAGAGAGATGTGCAATTATTAAAATAATATTATTTATACTTTCCACTAATATCCTAAAAATATAAAAATACTAGCTAGCCACATTCTCAATCCCCCCCATCCTTATAACTTAGGGTAGTGAAAAATAGATGTTGTTCGATTCTCAGACCTACCCAATATGCACACAAAATTCCACGAGAATTAGTCAAGCCGTTTCGAAAGAGTTTAACTACAAACACCGCGACACGAGAATTTTATATATTAGAAGATTTATGTGATGGTAATGATGATGTTTGAAGTTTCCATATTTAAGGAAAATAAAAATGCTTACACAGCTGATTACTTGAATAATAACTTGGCACCGACTTCAAAATTATAAAATATTTATTTAATCATTTCTGATTAACTAAATCAAAATACGAATTACTTTGTACTAAGTAAATTTATTTTTCACTTTTTAGTTTCCTTTTTGTAGTCGGTTTTTTTTTTTTTTTTTGTTAAAAATCATGTATTTTCCAATTGATATCAAATGTAGTTTAGTTTTGCTTAAATCAAATATAAAATATTTCTTAATTTATTAAAATGTTTAAGGTCCGTCCATACAATGCCTCATGTGGCACTTCGCTGTGAAAGCAATACTGTATTGAGTTTTTAGCGGACTCGTCGTCCGATAGCGGGAAATATTGGCTCGAACCTTTTTACGGCGAATGTGGATTGATTTTCTGATTGAACTCATCTCTTTAGTTAAGATGTGGAGTAAGGGTTACTCAAAATATCTGTAAAGGTCTGCAGTGCTATGAAACTTGAAGCGTAACAGCTATATATCTTTGTGTATATTTAAATTAATAATAAAATTTATTTTACGCATATATTTAATTTGAATATTTATTTACGACCAAACATTATTAAATATTCACATGAAGAAGTATTTAAAGTTATAATAAAGGGTTAATAAAATTATATATTATCTTAATTATTAATTATACGTTTAAGTTGTTATAAGAACACAGTGAAAATTACAAAGTCGCTTTACATTTGTTATTTTAATTTCCAGTTGATATTTTTCACGTTTTATTTACATATTAAAAATTTACAGCTAAGCGATGTATACTAAATATCTTTTATAAGTTATAATAAATTAATTATGATTTTAATTATAAAATTTTTAATCGATTACTTTTCTGGTTATTTAAGAAATATTTCTTTACATCCCCTAACACGCATCTGTTCAAAACAGCTTTCCTGAAATACTGATTAATGAAAAAAATGTGTGCTTTAGACCACACGATTGAAGTAAAACTTACGAAACCTAACCTCTCTTTCTGTCTTCACTAACTTACATCTCCCTCTCAACTTCCGTTCGCCTCGCCCGATCATACTTTTCGTAACGCTCTCGTCACACATTCACAAGCTTACTCCCCAAGACAAGTGTGCGTACAGAAGTTTTACTTCAATAATAAGCAATAAATTGAAAATAATCTTCACACAACCATTAGTCCATACAACATTCTCACAGGAAAATATCGACAATGAGCTATCGCTAACAGCGGGACGTCTGAAATTAATATAGAAGACAATGGAACACTAGAAAAATCAACAAGCCGATATCTTTCAAAGTGTTTCTTTATTGTTTTGACCGGTTATTATGTCAAGTGACTATCGTTGCACAGCGAACATATAGAACCACATTTTTTGTACACTATTCTCAAAACGTAATGGCTCTTATTTTTATAGTGATAAGGTGCATTTAAAGTATTTTTACCTGTAAAGTGATTCCGTGTAGGGATGTAAGTGGTTTTCGAAAACATAATTGATTTATAAAGTGTAGTGAAGTAGTCGCGATGAGAGGTTCGGTTGCTTTTTGAAAATAATACCTTCATGATTTTTTTATTACCGCTTTTGTTTTATATATTTGACATCTGTACATTTATATGGAGAACATTAAGTAAATAATAATTGTATTTTCAAAAGGAAATTTGAAATAAAGATTTACAAACGCAAAGGAAACACTTCATTACAATTAGTTAAGTTTTAAGATATATACAGAATATTGGGGTTTATTTTATATGAAATTAATATAGCTGAGGGAGGGAATAGCAGGAAATATTTTAATATGTACGATTTTATTTTTGTGTTACCCACACATTAGGAATTCTAAACATTTTTGAATATCATATCGAAAATTGACCGCTCCAG
This sequence comes from Melitaea cinxia, assembly GCF_905220565.1. NCBI lineage: Eukaryota > Metazoa > Arthropoda > Insecta > Lepidoptera > Nymphalidae > Melitaea > Melitaea cinxia. The sequence continues at coordinate 1,618,907 of NC_059399.1, read as the reverse complement.
CGAGCATCGGGCAGCATTTTTGATATGATATTCAAAAATGTTTAGAATTCCTAATGTGTGAGTAACACAAAAATAAAATCGTACATATTAAAAATAGCATGGCGTCGTCTCCTGTCAAAGATTTTCATTGTAATATGAAACTTTGAATAGTTACGGGTCTCTGTAAAGAACTCACTATAGACGGCGCCACGGTTCGCTTAAACCGAAAATAAAAATCATCATATCAGAAATTTCGATCTAGCGGGTATATCGTTCCATAGCTTAATTGGCTAGACACGGTCAGTCGGAGACGCGGGTTCAATCACCGCTGGAGCGGTAAATTTTTGATATGATATTCAAAAATGTTTAGGAAATATTTTGCTCAAATCTGGAGCAGCCCGACGGGGAAAGTACCTCAACCTTACAGAAGATCACAGCTAAATAATACTGCAAGCAGTGTCGTGTTCATGTGGTGAATAAGGGGACCAAACCTCTTACGGCCGAACCCAATATTCAATCTAAAGATAGAGATAGGTAGTTATCATCGACTGCTAATAACTAACTATCTATCCTTTGTAGTTGTCCCAATAATTCGCATAGGGGAATACTATCTCCAGTTAGCTGTAGATAGACCGGCTACCTGAGCTCTTCCTTACATTCCAGTATACGCAGCGTCACAGACGGCCTCAGTTATGTTACACAGATGTTTTGTAGTATTTAAATTTGTCATACAAATTTTATTCATATTAAAGTAATCTTGTTTTATAAAAATATGGACAAATTAATTTTTACACAGACTTTTTAATTTATAATAAATGATATTATTTTAATATGGAATCCATGGTAAATCTAGTAACGGAACGTTTTAACACGACACGAAAAGACGCTACGACGCCATTACGCTTTATTGAATCGTTGTTTCGTTTGAATTTGTATATTTTTTTTTACAAATCAAATTATACAAATCATTGCAAATTATAGGTACAATCATTCACCGAATTGTTTGTTTTATTCACAAGATGAGTAAAGTAATTATTATTTCACAAGAAACATATTATTTTTATTCAATTAATTGTTGCAAAAGAGCAATATCACTTGAACTGCTACTTGAACTTGAGTCTGCCATTATTTTTCACCCGAAATTAATTTTATTTTAAACAAAGAAAATACTTTTTCAATTAATAAATCTTAGTTATCCCCCGAAAACTATACATCGGATATTGTTGTTACTAAAGATAACCAACGTTACTGATAGATAGAACTCTATTATTATTGGGACGCTTACACTGTCATTTTCATACGAACTGTTATCTCTAGTAAGCTATCTTCCCTCTCGTCGATAGACAGCTTTGAAGGATAAGATTGCCTATCGTCGACAAGTTTATTGGGTCAGTAAAATGAATGATAGATAGATATTTCTGTCTCTAGTAGGACATAACCAGAGATAGATTGAATATTGGGTTCGGCCGTTAGAGTGTTTGGGGGTAGGATTGGCAACGCGCTTGTGATGCGTCTGGTATTAAGGCGTCTATAGGCTTAATCACTTACCATCAGGTGAGCTGTACACTTGTTTGCCGACCTAGTAGTATCAGGTCAGTGGCCTATTACACCGTTAACTGATAAAACTATCTGTAATATAAAGTCATTAACAAATAAGAGTTTACGATGTTATTTTTTTCACCAACAAAATCCACTTTATCTGTCACGTACACAGACCACAGTAAAAAAACTTTTTTTACTGTAGCCTGTGATCACGTACTTATTTGCAGCTTGTGAATCCAAAAGTGGCTCTTAGAACCTATTTCACCTTTTTTCGTTAAAGTCTGCCAGGGATATATATATATGTATATAAATAAGTAGCTGTGCCACGTGGTTTCACCTACATGATTTTCGATCTCGTGGAAATGGTAAAAAGTATCCTATGTGTCATTCTAAATCTCCAGCTATCTACGTGCTGTACGTTTCATTAAAATTAGTCTAGTTGTTTTTGCGTGAAAGAGTAACAAACATACATACATAAGACATACATCCATCCTTACAAACTTCTACATTTATAATATTAGTAGGATTAGTGTGATATACACTTTAAGTGCAAGATGTGAAACGTCCCCTTCATTGATAAAGAAAGCAACAAAAACAAATATATACATATTATGACTCTATACATATATATATATATATATATATGTATATATATATATATATATATATATATATATATATATATATATATATATATATCTACTTGCATGGATATATATTTTTTCATTCGACAATTCTAATATCACTAGAATTAATAAAACACATAACAAAACTGTCAATATCACAATATGTATATATATGTATATATATATATATATATATTAATAATATTAAAATAAAAAAGGAAATATAAGTAGAAGTTCCATTTTTGAATATTAAAACTACAAATAGGAACGTCGATACGGCGGCCATATTATACCTAACCGACCGCCATATTAGACGCAATTTTTCAGAGACGATTTGCGCTATCTCCCGCGACCGCGCTGTGACCGACATATTCTTTACCGCGCTCTTTGCCCGGCACAGTAGATGTGTAGAATCGACAAAAAATACTTTGCTTATACTATAAAATAATGTTTATACTTCTGTGTTAAATTAGATTGCCGAGCGCTTGGAGATACGCTGTGGTGACTGTGGGGGTAGAATTACTGAAAGTATTTCTGGTGTGGAGTCCATAGGCATCGGTAACTGTCATCGGTATCACCATCGTCTTTAGTGAGAACTTAACAACCAATGCTGTAACTTCTTCTCTTTCCTTAGTACGATTACCTGTTTCTTTTACATACATAATAACATTGTAGGGGATTCAATCACAAAATAAATGAAAAAATGGATAGTATAACAAACAGCATATTAAGAACAAAGTTGACTCCACACATTTGATATTCGTAATAAAGGAATATATTTTTATGATTTTCTCACCAGCTCCGATCCGATGAGTTAGTGTCCCCGCGCGCGGGCGACGTATGCTGTTCTATATTCAAATTGAGCTGCCCTAGAACGAACCGCCGCCATTTTGTTAACTTCACGAAGCGAGGTAATGGCGGAAGAAAATCGAACTATACAAAAAATGCACACATAAAACTGAAAATTATTATTAAATATGGCATTTAAAATTAAATTGAAAGTTATAATAATTATTTTCAATTTAATTTTAAATACCACATTTTATTTATTACATAACTAATGCTTGAGATTTGATGTACAACTTTGGCTGATTTTTATTAATGTCATATTACGTAATGTCATACAATTGCCAGGAAAAGCCTATGAAACATTTTTTGAGTTGAAAAGAAAAATCATAGTTTCGATGATGTTTTAACGGAAATTGCACAAAACAAAATAATTTGTTAAAGGTAAGTGAATAACCAAGCTAGTAATTGTTACGCTTAGTAGATAGAACAGTTAAAAAAAAAATACTTAACATTAAATCGATAACTTGCTTTACAGATAGACGATAGACGAATTTTCTCGAATAGACAAAACTCTGACATTATTTTAAAAAAAAATGATGGTCTGAAGCTAGATAAAACGTGTATCTTAATGACTTTTTGTAAAAAAACAAAAATACAGGCAGTTGCCTCATCAGTGGATTGGAAGCTTTAGTGTTAAAAAAATCAATCAACTTTTAAAAAAACGAAGACACAAGTAACACAATACTTCAAAAACAAAAATAAACAATGGTTTCACAATCATAACTAAATTAAAATATGTTTTTAGAATTCTTCTAACTGGTCACCTCACGATCGCATTCCTTGTGATATAGGAACTACTATATAATAGAAATCCAGTAAAAAAAACCTTAATCAATCCTAGTAAACCTTAATCAATCCTAGTCTAAAATCAATTTAATTCAGTGTCCTTATGCGTATTGGAATATATTATTATCGTATTATATGTGTATGCGTTTATGTGTAAGTGTATCATATTAATCGTATCTACGTGTGTGTACATTTATTATGTATGTGTGCATTTATATATTGTATAATTATATATTTATTATATATTATATTTTTATTCTCAATGTGTTTAGATTGTACACGCTAATTTTGCGACTGTTTTATAAATTTCCTGTGGCAGGACTAGGTACTCGAAGAGATTCCATCATGGGATAAGTATGTAGTGCCTTTATACCAGCATTGTTTATAAGAGCTATTTCCTTTTGCTATCCTAGTGTACATGAATCGTTAAATAAAAATAAAAAATACAAGTAACTTACCAGCTAACTTCATAAAGTAATACAAATGTATTTAAAAAAAATTACATCAGCTTTTTCATTTCAATTCACTTCAAAAAATGTCATCCACATTGCGGCGACGATAGGTCCAAAAAAATAAATTATCCAAAAAAAAACAAGAGCCCTATTCCAGTGTCAACAATAGGCGGTGCAACTAGTTATCTGTTTAAACCTGGATTAGCACTCGATAACCCGTGATAAATAGCTCTGCTGGCAGTGTGGAGGGTTGGAAGAAACATTAAATGAACTTTTAAATAATAAAAAAATATTTGTATGACGTTTTACGATAGAAACTACACACTGTTCTTATTATAACTTCATTTTTATTTAGTTATTAAAAAAAATAAAATGCTGACTGTAGTAGGGCACAGCAGACAAAATCTGAATTAGATCAATTGCAGAAGTACCTTACAGAAGATCACAGCTAAATAATACTGCTTTCAAGCAGTGATCTGTTCCTGTGATGAATAATGTGACCAAAGCTCTTGGGATAGGATCGCCAACGCGCTTGCGTTCTGGCGTTGCAGGCGCCTATAAGCTACGGTAATCGCTTACTATTTGGTGAGCCATACGCTTGTTTGCAGACTTTATTTTATAAAAAAAAACGCATATTCATACAATTTCATTGCTTCACACTTCATATTTTAGTGACTGCCTCATTTCCTTGAAGCTTCGTAGTTGTAGCAGAACATTTGGCCACCTAAAACTGTCCTAGATAACATATTAGTAGTAATCGACAAGATTTTTAATTTAAATTTTGTTTTATTATTACTAAGTAACGGAAAAATCCATTAATGGACCTACACGTACATTTATCATCAAAAACATTAAACTAATATTCGTGTAAATATATAAACTAATGCTCAGTGCTACGGTGTATATTATCCACTTACTTCGACTTCTGGCCCAACTTAATGTCCCAAACGTAATGCAACAACCATATACATAAATATACTCCTATATCGAAAAAAAATGGCTTTGTTCTTGTTCGTTGGCATAATTATAACGAAGCGATGTCCAGTAGATCAAAAGCAAATATACATTTATCTTTATACCACCAAGCTCCTCTTTAATCTGATATTTTATTATGCAGATAAAATCGGTCCTTCTCCAACATAGAGAAGAGGCGTGTGCCCACCAGTGAATCACTCAACGAAAATCACTACCTTATGTGAAAGTTAAACTTCAAAAGTAACTGTCAAAACAAGCTCAGATACATGTCAAGACATGTTTGAACATGTTCGTGCAGACGGTACAACGAAGCGGACGTATTCAGTTCGAAGCGAGGAAGGTTGCGGGTGCGGCGAACAGATAGTGCTGGACGTCCGCAAAAGTGAGGATTTGCGCGGATTATTTATTACGGACGTTTGCGCCGCTCTCTGGATTTATTCGATTTTAATTAGCTTATCAATAAAGCTACTTATGACTATGTTCTTCTTTTTATCAGTAGTCGAATTCGCGTTTTACTTTTGTTATTATTTTTGTTGGATCTAAGATATCTGTTTGGTTCTTATAAACTGAAGAGAACATTTTTAAAGCATTTTTACTCGGTCGTTGACGTTAAGGTGATCTATTGTCGATAATTGAAAAGATATTCTTAAAAGTTCTATTCTGTGATAGGAGACCTTATAAGAATGTTGCAATTGGCATAAAATTAATCTTATTCCTTTTTTGTAAATAATAAACATTTTCTAAATTATGAAAGTTCTTAAAAATTAGCTATCTTTGATACAAAATTTTTGCTTAGTAATAATAAGTTGTAATAAACATTTTGCTGCAGAAATATCTTCAAGTAACCAATTTATGAAATAATAAGGAAATCAATTTAATAGTAACAATTATTAACATACTAAAAGATATATTTTTTAAACAGTTCAAAGTAAATCTTAAATATTTATCCGAACCGAGTTTAAAATATAAAAAAAAAATAACGAGTTGAGATAAAAATTTATAAAAAATCTGGTAGATATGTCATATTATATGTTTGTAAAAAAATATTTCGTTACACACCACTTAAACGACAATTTTAGGAACGTTTTGATTCAATTAGCAGCCTTTTTAACCGACTTCCAAAAAAGGAGGAGGTTCTCAATTCGACTGTTGTTTTTTATGTATGTTACATCAGAACTTTTGACCGGTTGAACCGATTTCGACAATTATTTTTAAACGAAAGGTGGTGTGTGTCAATTGGTCCCATTCAAATTTATTTGAGATCTAACAACTACTTTTCGAGTTATATCTAATAATGCGTTTTTACTTGACGCTTTTTTCATCGACCTACGTTGTATTATACCACATAACTTTCTACTCGATGTACCGATTTTGATAACTCTTTTTTTGTTGGAAAGAGGATATCCCTAGTTTAGTACCATGATAAGGAAACCAGGATCTGATGATGGGATCCCAGAGAAATCGAGGGAAACTCTCGAAAATCCGCAATAACTTTTTACTGGGTGTATCGATTTTGATAATTTTTAATTTAATCGAAAGCTGATGTTTATCATGTGGTCACATATAAATTTTATCGAGATCTAATAACTACTTTTTGAATAATCTCTGATAACTTATCTAATCTACGTTATATTACTCTTCGATGTAATTGAAGTCGGTTTTTTTTCGTTTGCGAGCAAACACAATTATTGATATGGAACTTCAAAAAATAATATACCTACTTTCTGCCATTTCCAGAATCTTTAATAAAGTATATACTTTTCATTAAGTATACAATTATATAAAGTAACAAATGAACTTTCAATATTTTCAATCGATTTAATCGACTTTAAGACAGAAGATATTATTTTGCGATATCTATTATTATTTTAAGAACAAAAAACAATTAAAACCCATTTATAACGCTAACGCACGAAAACCATATTTTATAACGCTTTGTATATCTGTTAAATGTTTGAAATAAAGTAGCGTATTAAGACTTCAAATCATTGATATTTTATTTATTTTTTAAATTAGTGACTTAAAATAACGTAAAATAACCAGTGTCTTTATAATCATATAATAATATTATCTTAGTTTATAATAACCGTAATGGGATCAAACGATAGTGTGTTATCGTATTTACATAAATCTTATGTATATTCAAATACCTCCTCATGTTCAGTAATCCCAGATTGAATTAAGTTTGGAGATCATACTCGCATATGTATGGAGACATATACAGGCTGACGGTTTGTTGCATGAATTTGAAATAACTAAATAACAAAAACTAAAAAACTTTGGATGTGAAATTTTGATTCTCGACCACTCTTTACTATATATTTATATTTGTTATATATATGAACAGTATAAATTTGCATGTTAGACAAGGCGACTAAAGAAAAAAAGAAAAAAACAAACGCCCCATCCTCAATTGTCTCCAAAAAAATTACACATATTTCAAAGGTTCAAAGTTATTCATAATACAATCAAATGTGGAAAGACTTAACAAGGATACAAACATTATTATGTTGAGATTTTCGTTAATATAATAAAAATGTTGTATTATTCCAGTTCAATTGTATGATTAGTTTATTTTAATAATGCTTGCAAAGCTTTCAAAGTCTTTTATTTTATCACACATATAAAAAGTACTGCAATGTGGCACTATATTGAGTTGGCAGTATTAAGTGAATCATATAATCTACTGTTCCTACTGTGTCTCATGCCAAGTGGTGTCACCGAGGAGTTGGTATATATGATAATATATATATTTTTTTAATTTCTTCTAATAAATACAGTTTTATTCGCGACGTTAACATCACAGCTGAGCATATTATTAATCACAGATTTTTACTTGATAACACAGGTACTAACCTTTTTTATAGATGGGGAAATGCTATGTACACGATATGTGATGGGAGTATAGAGCTTCCAGTGGACTGCCAGACTGGATAGAATAAATATATAAAATCCCATCTGAATGCCATGGGGTCGTTTTCGCATTTTACCACGATTACCTCGGTGTTGGACTCTTGGCCACGTCGGAAGGGACAAACGGTTCAAGTCAGCCTCATCACCATCTGCGGGAGGGGACGAGGTCTAGAAGTCAACGTATGCGCTAACGACTCCACTACCTCAGAAGCACCCGGAGCGTACCCTTCCCGATGAGCAGTAGTTCCTCAACTGTTGGACTGCTGTCCACCCAGTTGCCCAGACTGCATCATGAAGTGGTCATCGACAGTTGGTAGGCCACACCGGTACTAGTCTGGTTTCGGTTTTAATATATCCAAACTTTAATTTGAATCCACCCTCAGTTACAGCACTCTGTATAGCCAAAGAACAGAGTCCAGTATTCGCATCAAGCTAATCTTAGACGGTGGGAACCACATGTCCTGTCACACCTGACGGCTTTAGTTCACAATATACTAACGAAATACAACAACTATGTATTTAAACAACGGTTAACAACTGAGAACAGTTATATAATTTGTTAAATATAAATTATATACGTAAAAAAGTAAAAAGTTCGTTTTTGTAACTTTTTTCTCTAAAGTACATAACTGATTTCAATAATTCTTTAACTATTTGTAAGTTAAATTGTTAAGAAGTATATAAGCAAAATATTGTTTTTCTATGTTTAAAATATAACAAAACATCTTTATGTATTTATATCTGTTAAGGCGTCGACTTTTATTTTTACTATATAAATTCAACACAATAAAATCTCTTAATAGGTGGAATGTTTTCGTCACGTGATATTCATATTAGGTCGGGGGAAAATTTTCTTCGTTTTCTATATACAAATTTAAGATAAAATTTTACAAAATTTATTTACATAAGTTATATTATATATGTCCATTTTGCTCGATAACTTGTCGCCATCTCACAATCAGTGACAAGATTCCGTTGCTGTAGACATTTTAGGACATCTTATTAAAAAACCGTGACAAATAGTTTTGACAGTCATCTCTTGACGTTAACTGTACACTACCTAAAGAATTCTAAAGAGACCGAAATAGGTGGAAATTTGAGGGTGCAAGATTGGGATGGATGCATTAAGACTCCCCAGTCAAACTCTAAATTTTTGTTAAGTGACTAAAGACGTATATGGTCAGGTGTTGTCGTAATTAAAGACCATAACTTTTCTGTTGATCAATTTTGGCCGCTTATTCTCAATTTCTTGCTTAGGTCTCATCACTTGTTGAGAGTTAAAATCCATATCAATGGTTTTGCCTGGCGGTAAAAGCTTATAATGAATGATATCCTTCCAACACCACCACCCAAAATAAACTGCATGATGCACTCACCCTATTGCGTGTCAACCCGGGTTTTACGATAGTCAGTGCAGCTTGACCGACCTTTGACTACGACGTTTTTCTTACATTCTTATCGTATCTCGATCAATATCTTCAAAAATGGTTCGATATCATTACGTGTTAAGGGAAAATAGCAAATAAGAAGACGGTATAACGACGGTATAAGTTCATGTTTTTGGTATAACCAGCCAAAATCAAATTGGTTAAAACTGTTTTATGGTCAATTTTCAGACATTCAGACCATCCAAAGGTCGATCTAGCTCCACTATTTCAAAAATGTCGTGGCGTTTATCCGTAATGGGGCGAGCAGAGCGAAATGCATCTTTGACATCCAAATTTTCTAACTGAAAAGTAATTTTGTTCTACTCTTACTGATACTGCATTAGGTCCATAAACGTCACAATTTTTTTTCGCAGCTTGAGCCGCATTTTCCTATTTTTAAAGTAAAACTAAAGTGTTCTGATATTTTTTTGGTGAATTCACCCATTTTGGTAGACAGAAAAACAAATTAAAATTGACAGGGAAATGTCACCTTTTCATGGTATCAAAACAAGCTAATTACAAATAATACAACCAAAAAATTTTACTGCAACTATTTATAAAAAAAAAAAAAAACGAAAAACACTTTTCTCCGACCTATTATTTTAACTTCTTAATCGAAAAACATTATATTTTTTTATACCAATGGCCAAAAAGCGTATAATGCGTCTAACAGTAAGTAGTTACCGTCGTATATTGTATTTTTTCCATTAGGGTCGTACACAAGCGCACAGGCCGCATAATGATAAGTGGATACCGTAACCATTGGAAGCGCGAAACACCAGGAGCATTCCATGCCCGTTACTGACCCTAGCCCTAACCCTCTCTAGTAGCTCTACCACACGACAGGACAACAGGGACACAATACTGCTTGAGAGCGACATTTTGATCAAGATATTTTCTGCTGAGTTCTTGACTTTATCAATTAATTTATAATTGAAAAAAAAATGTCTAAACGATTTAAATTCAAACCAAAAATATATATTTTTATAAATAATTGAATTCGCTTCAGCCTGTAATATCCCACTTTTGGGCATAGGCTTTTTTCACCATGTAGGAGAAGGATCAGAGCTTAATCCACGACGCTGCTCCAAGGCGAGTTGGCGGATATATTCCCTACTATGAGTAACGATCGCTATCAGGTGTACATGATAACAACCGGGACCGACGGCTTAACGTGCTCTCCGAGGCACGGTGGGGAGACCCACAAGGACTGCACAAACACCCAGACCACAGCAAACACCTGTATGGCCAATACAAATGTTTGTCATGTGCGGGAATCGAACTCGCAACCGCCAGCGCAACAGGTAAAACCATGGCTGTAAACGTTGCGCCAACGCGGCGTCTAATACTTTTTTTTTATATCACTAGTTCGGCGAACAAGCGTACGGCTCACCTGATGGTAAGCGATTACCGTAGCTTACAGACGCCTGCAACACCAGAAGCATCGCAAGCGCGTTTCCGACCCAATCCCCAATCCCCCCCAGGAGCTCTGGTCACCTTACTCACCAACAGGAACACAATACTGCTTGAAAGAAGTATTATTTAGCTGTGATCTTCTCTAAGGTCGAGGTACTACCCCAGTCGGGCTGCTCCATATTTTGAGCAAGAAATTCCTGCTGTGCCCTACCTCAGTTGAAGTCAATTGAATTATAAAACCACAAATACCAGTAAAATAAAACTAAATTACAAATCCAAGCCCCATATCACAACCATAATCGTTCGACTCCGTCCGAGCAAATGTTATATCGATAGAGAATTAAATTAAAATACCGATTCGATTCTCAATCGCATCACTTTATGATTCTATTATACGTTATGGTTTCAACAACTGCTGCTTTAGGTGTTCGAATTGAAAAATGAAAAGTTTTATAGTTATTATTTATAGATTTTTATACTTAAATGGTCATTAACGGTGTTTTTATTCAACAGGCCCGATGTCAGTTACCGCGCTTTCCACTCCAAGGTCGTGGGTTTTATAATCGACGTCTAACTCTATTACTATTAGGAACTACTCTATTACTATTAGGACTATTAGGAAAAATACTTTTCATAGGAAAAAGATTTCATAGGAAAGTGACCGTGTTACGTGTGTTAGTATTTCTAAGTACTTACAGCTTTCACGATTTTTCTTATACCACGAATTAAATTTTAATACTGATACTAAAAAGTTGACTCTTTAACTATATATGACGAACAGTGTAATTTAAAAAACTTTACTTCGATTATTTATATCGAATTATAATATACAATGCTGCAATAATTACGTTTTTTTACTTGTACCTAATTTTCAAAACCGAACCGCTTAATACTACTAAAAACGATGAATTGATTAGGAATCGGTTATAACAATATTGATTATTTAAATGTTTGGACGACAGAAAACACCTTCGCACTGTTATGAATTAAAACAAAATATAATTTAAAATTATTTGGTAAAAAATATTGTAAATATTTTTAAAAATCGTCATTAAAACTCTTTACCAATATAAATCATGTTTAAAAAATGCCTCTGTCGCTCCGCAAAATGGCGCTTGCCGCTAAGCGCGATCAAATCTAACAAAACATAAATTTAAATTTAGAATCGTACACCCTTTCAAACCGTTCCCCTCGAATTAGGAAAAAATCATCAAGCGCTTTGTGCTGAATTTGCCTGTTCAATCATCTGTCCATATATGTTTAGTTTTCTTTCTGTATTGAATTTAACTTGAACAATTAGCATTTGGTAATAATCTTTGAAAATAAAAAGCAATGCTAAACTATATATTCAAAAGATTAAAAATAAAGCATATAAATATTAAGACATTATTATACTGAAACAAAAATAAAAATAAAATTTACTTTATTCGAGTTACTTCAAAAGCAGTTTTAAATTATCATTTTACAAATTAAATTATTATTAATCCCATATATAAAAATAAAACATGTCTTAATTTTATTTTATTATAATGATAAATTTTCCAAAACAGAAGCGCTCAATTTAAAAATGACAGCATTTTTTAATTTCAATTTTGGACGTACACGTAAATCGGAGCGCTTAAATCGCTTTCCTCGTTAAAGTTTAATAGAATTTGCGTATCTTACTAATGGAACGGTTGCCATAATGAAATAAGGTACTTTTTGTTCAATGGCGATTCGGAACGATTTATTAAAAATTTCCTCTTTTTACAAATACGTTCAAATCGAATCTGCTTTTTTATGGCTAATAACTTTCAGATTTTAAGATTGAATTTGAATTTATTTTTGTTTAATTTTTTTTTTGTTTGCATTTTACGAAACACAACATGGCAATTAGAATTTGACGAATAAATGTTACGGTAGGTATTTTTTTCGTAAAATTACTATCGTATACCAATAAACATTGCTTAACATAGACGTTAAATAAAATCTTGCAAAAAAATAATGTGGTAATTTTAAAAGTAATTCCTTTTTCTTGGACAAATTTCTTAAAATTCATTCTACACTCATACTTCATACATTCGTCGCTAAATAGTTGAATAATATCATTGTACACAATAAAATTGACTTTATAAATGATCTACTCAAATCGTTATTAGGAAACAATAAGTAATTATAAATAATTTAAAAATCCTTATATTTATAATGAATCATTTTTATACTAATAGAACAAAAATAAAATATTTCGAAAAATAGCTAGGCATAATCATCCAATCATCCATCATAACAATCATCCTTTCCAATTTCATTCAAATATCTAAAAAGTATTTATTGCATTATAATAGTGTTGCCATCATCGATTAAATTATATTTCTAACACTTGAAATAATGTTGCACTTTATTTGATTTTTCTTACAGAAAAAATTCTTCTATAAGAAAAATCTAATAGCGCCTAAGATGAACACGAATAACGCCAACAAATTTTTATAACCGCCAAAGCAATTACGCGACAAAAAAAAAACCTAACGAAATTATCTTAATCTACCTCCATATACCAACTGTCAAGTCCTTAGCAAAAAAAAAAAAAGAAAAAATTCCACCTTATCTCTCATCTTTCCACTCCGAACAACGGCGGCAGATATTTAGCATAATGAGTGAAGTCTAACCAACGTTTAGAGGGAAAGAGATGGATTTATCTGATTTTACTGGTGTATGAAAGGGATAGCTTTAGATTTAGAGAGAACAATGTCGCAATCTTGTTTCTGGACCATTTCCTTTAATTAGTAGTAAAGGACAGCAGGCGATTTATTTGCCGCGTTATGTTTGAGATAGTCAGTCAAATGTCTCTAGGACAATGAAGGGTTGGGCTACGATTAATTGTACTGAATAATTAAGTACATTTAACATCCAGAGTTAGTTGGTGTTTTGATAAAAACAATTGGATTAACATTAAGGACGTAACAAATCGTGTTTCTGTAAATAGTCTAGAATAAATTATTAGTGATAGGTAGGTAGATCATATTGTCTCTTGAAACTGATAGAATATTTTGTTGAATTAAAACCTCCTTGCGTACGCCTGACTTGGGGAGTGAGCTGGTGAATACGTGACGAGAGCGTTACGAAAAGTATGATCAGTCGCTTGTTCAAAGTACACTCGTTTTTTTTAAATCATCGTCCATTCAATTTATTTTTGTTGTAAGCAGTGCTGTATTATTAAACAAATAAATATTAAAAAGCATGTAGCAACTTAATTAATATTTTTGACAGTTCTTTTTGGATGAATCTACGTTCTGAAATGTTTTAGTTGTGTTTAAGAATTATTAATAATCAAGTGCTAATTGTTCTATATAAGATATTCAATAATTTAATGAATTGAAATTATTTATCCATACCTCTTCAAACGTTGTGATAATTTACACATTTTACAAGTACATGTTTGGTTCGAAATGTTCGGCAATACAAAATTATCGTCCAGAAATAATATTAAAATAAATTTTCGCTTTGGCACGAGAGAGCGTGAATTTGTGTACAGTTTGTGCGTTAACAACGCAGCTTCAAGATTTTCCGATGACAAACGTTTGTGCAGTTCATAATTTTATGCAACGCTCAATTTACGTTTCTAGTATCTGGACTCCGTTTATACAATTTAATGTATAAGGTTTATACATGATTATTCTGTTATATCGTATGCTGGCAATCACTTATTGACGGAAGGTCTTACTCAAAATCTGAAGTAGCTCAACTGTGGAAGCACCTTACAGAAGGTCACAGTCAAAAAATACCATTCTCAAGTGGTGACTAAATTAGTCAGAGCTCATGTGGATGCACTTTATTGATAGTGGAAGCATATTTGGTAACACGCTTGTGTTGAAGCTAGGTTTGCAGGCGTCCATAGGATACAGTAACCGGTTACCAACAGGCTGACTGACCATACGGTTTTTGCCACCTTAGTGGTATAAGAATAAAAGAAGTTATAAGTAACACAAAAATAACGTGAAAGGAAACATAAATAAATATACAGTATTAAATGAATAAGCAAGAAGCAAGTTGTGTGTATAAATCAAGAAACAAAATAACTAAATGAAACTTTTCACCGGATCAACCCTTCAAAACCGACAGCGGGTAATAAAGACCGCGAGGGTGAGACGAACATTAAATTGAGACATTTAACATTGAGCGCTTTTGTGTTAATGGTAACTGGGATCAGAACGACACCGTGGCTAAATTGGCCTTTAAACACGGGTTATTCTTTATACAGAATGATGTTATTAGGGTTAAGTATTCGCTTTTTTGGACTTTTTTGTGTTTTATGGTGCGAGTTTGATTAATACTGAAAACAATCAACAGTTTAAATTTGAGTTTGTTTTTTTTGGCTAAAGCAGTACCGTCAGTCTGTATTCGCAAGTTTGGTTACTTGAAGTAAAAGCCAGATTAGTCTAGCCTTAGTATCGTTTTAGAAAACTACTTAGGCTAGGTATAAAACTTGGCCTTGGTGTAAGTTCGACTTCCTAACATTTAAATATGAATAAATTTAATGGAAACGATTAGTGATGATGCTACCTTCAGTATAATTTAATTTTCCCGTCATTCAAACTAATTATAATTATTAACATTAAAATTCAACACAATTAAAAAATTTAGAATTACTAAACGTCGCAAAAATAATCAATTTTTAAGACTTCAAGATAGTATTGTAGGTAGTTGGCGTTCGTTTTAATATTTTAAATCCTTATAATCAGATTTCGTATCCAAATTCTATTTAATTCTGCAGAACTTGGCGAAAAATGGAATTAATTATGTCACTGCTATCAATATGCTCTCTTAAAGAATATAGTTGGCAGTAATACCGAGGAAACTTGGCAGCTAGAAAAAAATTGTAAAAAAAATCAACAAAAAAAACAGATCATAAATCATCTGAAGGCAGACGGAACGCTGAGGGTGTCTGAATACGAAATGAGAACATTCATTTGTGAGTTACTGCCTTTAATATTGTTTTCTATAGATTTTCTAACTACATACTTTTGGGGATTATTAACAAAAGCATGTTGTTGACCGTTATTTTTTTTTCACTTCGTTACCACTTCATACAAATATTATACATTTGAGTAGTCCGTGGCGCCGATTGTAGTGGCCCTACTTTCCAATCCGCGGGTTGCAAGTACGTTTCCCGCCTAATTGTGGATATAATATTTGTATTTATATATGTATTACTTCGATATATATTTGTCATGGTGTTTGTGCAGTCCTTGTGGGTCTCCCCACCGTGCCTCGGAGAGCACGTTAAGCTGTCGGTCCCGGTTGTTATCATGTACACCTGATAGCGATCGTTCCTCATAGTAGGGAATATGCCGCCAACCCGAATTGGAGCAGCGTGGTGGATTAAGCTCTGATCCTTCTCCTACGTGGGGAAAGAGGCCTATGCCCAGTAGTGGGATATTACAGGCTGAAGCGAAAATATATTTGTCAAAAAAATAGATATAACAGTTGTCTGTTATCTATAACACAAGCATTATCTTGTGGTGATGAACAGACAAACGTGTGTGTATGTTAAGAGATATTTATTTATTTTACAAGCGTGTATTATTTATTATAACATATTTGCACAA
This sequence comes from Melitaea cinxia, assembly GCF_905220565.1. NCBI lineage: Eukaryota > Metazoa > Arthropoda > Insecta > Lepidoptera > Nymphalidae > Melitaea > Melitaea cinxia. The sequence goes on along the minus strand of NC_059399.1, from coordinate 1,602,357 downwards.
GTATTTGTATACTAGTATTTGCCGTTGTTTGTTTCATTATTTTATTGACAGAGCTTATCACAGGCATTACTTTTAATTGCTTTTTATTTAATATTGTTGCGTCAGTAACTCTGATTACGGGAATGTAAATACTCTAGGCTTTAATTTTAATTCTTTAATAATAACTAGTGAGTGATTCCTATCAGAATATTTTTTTATACAACTAGGTCGGTAAAAAAGCGTGTGGCTCACCTGATGGTAATCTATTACCGTAGCTTAAAGACGCCTATAACGCCAGAAGCAGCAGGAGGGACGCAGGATCTCTGGTCACTTTAGTCACCAGCCGAACACAACACTTCTTGAAAGGTTCTGAACAATATCAAACTTAAATATTTCATCTTGTATAATTTTAAGAATTAAAAAAAAATCTTACAATTTCAAATTATTTTAATATGAAATAATAAGTAATAACAAACAAACTCAACCTTATTTCAAATTTATTAACATTAAAAAGGAAAAACGTTAAAGTATACCGCTACAATGGAGTACTTATTCACGCGGTGTTTCCTGCCTCGACCTTTGTTTTTTTTTTTACTTTTTCTCTTCATTTATTTCGTCCGTTTTCAACGGGCAGGATTTCTTGAACCCATATTTCACGCTCATATTGTCTACGATTTTCATCTAAAGAATCTTATTTTTCGTTTCCGTACCTTTGTTGAGGTTGGAATTAAAACTTTGTAATATTTTTTATTGTAATCAACTTTATTAAATACGTAGGTATTGTTAAGAATAATGGTACAGTGATCAAATATATTCATTATTTTTTTTTTTTATAGAATCACTTAAATATAATAAAAGAATATTATTTGTTAGCTCCAAGTCGCGAATAACTTACTGCTTAAAAACAATTGCTGTGGTATTAAATAAAGTAAGTAAGACGTTGCGTGATAAAATTACCACCTCGGAAAGGTCACGTTACTGTTCAACGTTATTATTTCACAGGACTTCGCTAATCCACTCCCACATCCAATCCTACATCACTTAATCTTAACTGAGGTAAGGCACAGCAGGAAATTTCCTGCTCAAAATATGAAGGAGCCTGACTGGAGTAGTACCTCGACTTTACAGAAGATTACACACTCACACACACTCTTTTTAAGCAGTGTTGTTTTCCTGTTGGTGAGTAAGGTTGGTGACCAGAGCTCCCGGGGAGAATTGGGGGTAGGGTCAACAACGCGCTTGTGATGCTTCTGGTGTTGCATACATCTATAAGCTACGGTAATTATTTACCATCAGGTGAGCTGTACGCGTTTGCCGACCTATTTACATTAAAAAAAACATATAATTTTGATGACACAAGCCGTATCGTCCAAAGCCTAAACTCCAAAAATACAGCAGAACAAGTTACTATATAATTGTATAAGATTTTATAAGTTCTTAGATTTTCGCAGTCACTAAAATTCACAGTTGAGACGTACACGAATCCGAACTAACGTACGTCATCAACTTTTTACCCCAGTACCAACTTCGCATATGTCTAAGTGGGTAGTCATAATTAAAAACCCGGGCACTCGACTTGGGGTAACTTAATGCAATTATAGTTGAATTTTTCGCGACATATGGCCTTCGAAACGTTTACTAACTTAGGGTGGATGCGGTTTTTGAAACGGGTATCGATTTGTTAAAAAGATATACATTTGTAGTTAGGGACAATGCTAAAGATTTTGGTGCAGTAATGAATAAAATAATGTTCATACTTATGGTATCACAGCTTTAAAGTCTTTGAGTTTCTATTTAAACATTGGCTGTTTCCGTGTTTATTTGTAATTATTTTTTTAATTTATTTTGGGAGTCATTTATTTTTGTCATTCATTTTAAAAATTCTAACCAGTTATAGACTATTTATAGTATGAATAAATAATAAATTTTCAGTTGACGGTTTTGATACAAAATTCTTTTTCGCTCTGCCAAAAATATAACAATATCGATGAGTAAGGAATTGTTCGATTTTCGTATTATTTTACCTACACCTATGGTTTTAATTGTGTTTATAATAAAACTAATTCTAAAAAATACACATTAAAAGCCACATACCACATTGACGATAAGCGTTCTAACGTTTCAAGTCAAACCGCATAAAAATACAAAGATATTTAAGTGATAGGGTATACGATGAACATTTATTCGCCATATGCACTTCTGGGCTTAGGTTTACCCAGGGGAGCAGTCCCTAATGAATACGATGGGGTAATAGGGCGTTTGTAATTGCTAGATGCTCGAGGACTAGAGCTTTAAATAGAGGAACATCTAAGAAGTACGATTGTTTTAATGATTTTATGGTCATCTCTTTAGTAACGAAAAAGAAAAAATTGTATATAGTCATAGTTATAGCTTAACTAAACTAAAATAGTGTACAAACTCCACAAAGCTTGTACTGACACAGACTATACCTAGAAATAATTTCGTTTCACTATACTTGCATGAAGTGCATTTACACGACTTCAGTTTCTTTTTATTTTATTTTTTTTATATTTCGTAAGTAAATAAAAAATACTTAGCAGACCTCGGTCATATTTAAATGCGATCACATGACAAGAACCACCTTTAGATTAAAAAAAGAATCATGGAAATGGGTCTATGCAGTACAAAATTATGAGGTTAATGCACATAAAAAACTACAGACGAATTGAGAACCTAATTCTTTTTTGAAATCGGCTAAAAAGTATATGAACTTAAAAGTAAAAACAACGACAGTGTGCAGAGACGGCGTACAAGAAGAATGAGAAGAATTTTTTAGTAAATTATTGGATAATTCATAAAAATAAATACTACATAATTACGCCTACAAATAAATAAGAATTAAAAAAAATCATTTCAAAAATTTATAATACAAAACTCATTGGGATTGTGGCCCTTATACATAAAGACCAGTTACTTATGGGCTAGTGCCTTATTAAAATATGTATAATACCACATATTTTACAATACAACAAGAAAAAAAACTAAACACAAATTAGACTGAAATTTCTACGCATAAGTTTTGATAATAACCCAGATAAGTGCATTCAAATGCAAAAAAAAAATATAGCATCATAATAACATCAGTAATACTGTTAATATCGAAAATATATTTTCCTATTTGCACATCAAAGTAAATCGCTATGATTACAAGCTGATAGTCGTCCGTCTGTTCGTACGTCATTAGTACTATAGTGATCAGATGGCCGGAGACCGCCAGCGCATATGTTGAGTGATTATTGGCAAATCTACGATAAAATAATTTTGATAGTTTTTTTTAAAAAAAGAAAAATGGATAAAGCCTTATTTTTTTGGTTAGGTTAGGTTAGACGTTTATTTAACGGTTATATTATTATTTACTATAATATTGATTTCATTTTTAAACTTTTTTTTAATCATTATTAATAAAATAGTTTAATTTTTAAGAATTATTACTATTTCGTTAATATTTATGGCATGATTTAAAGCATTTCATTAACATAAATATTAAATGTCGTTAGTAAGTACTAAATTGTAGTTTAAAGCTACTAAAGATTTAGTAAATTATTTTGTTTCGAATAATTTTAATATATATTATTGTTAATAGGAAATATGAGTATTAAAATAAATAGCGATTATAAATAGTATCAACTCGATGCAGTCGAACTACAGTCCTTTGTAAAATAATACAATGCACATTATCGCATTGCTTTGTGCAAATGTTTATTCGTACACTCCGAAATTTGGAACTCAACAATTCCTTATTTGTAAAACTTATTGCACACATATAAAATTAATATCATTTCAATGAACTTATTTACTTGTATTTGATTAAATGCAAAAAAAAATATTATAATGTACATATAAAAAATTATTTTTATTGCTATTTCTTTATGTGATAAGACTACTGATCCATTAATGATTTTGCAGTAATAAATAAAAGGTACTTCGTCATATAATCTCTGTATAGTTTTCAATTTTTGTTTTGAAAGTTTTAATAATTAAAAAGGTGCATGAAACTGTTTTTTTTTGAAATTTTTGATTTAACTTTGCAAACCCTTTTGGGGAGCCCAAATAGGCCTCTTATATTTATTTATTTTTGCGATTTTCGAAAAACTAATAGAAATCTATCTTCTTAAATTATGTTATAAAGAATTTTCTGAAATAAATGTTCTTATATAAAAATATTTTTTAGAGACTTTTGTTTCACAAATGTCTAAAACTTACTTAATAGATGACTAAAAGTAATCAATCTTTTTGATTTCAAAGCAATACGATTCTCTTGAAAACGCATTTAACAAGTCGCATATGGTAATGGGCACCAGCATGGGGGTGTATTGTCCACGGCGGCTTTTACACCATATGGTACAAAAATTCATAAACAAGTGTGCACTAAATCTCACTTTAATGTTAGGTTATAACATATTCGAATCAATCGCTAAAACTCATTGAATTAACAATTATATTCCAACGCATTAAAGTTGAGAATCCTAAAATATTTATCAATTCATAATGTACTTTGAAAGCAAATAAATTTAATCTATAACTATTTAGGAATAGAGAACAAATTCCTATAGCAATTAATGCTTTTAATAGAAAAAAGAATCGGCATAAGTTCCAAACGCAATGCAGTTACGCTGGACTTTTAAAAAAATATCACAGGCGATTTGAAACCAAAAATCAATGGGCATAAAGTTCAATATTACTTTAATCTAGAATTGAATGTGTTTAGGACGATTAACAGGGTGGTTGATCTAAGAGACTTACTGAAAGGGAACAATTATTGTCCAAGCTTAATAGTACAATGAGCGAAAACATAATCCAAATCGTTGCCAAAATCATTTACCCTAATCTAGTTCTTTTTACTTTGACAGAAAGATCATAAACGTATGGACTTATTCAGATCGTCAAACCGAATATTTTTATAGTTCAAATTCTATAGATCATTGTTAGAGATCGACATACCATATGGAAGGTTGGTATTAGCATTGAGAGCAATGAGGGGTGATTTAAACATATTTTAATAACGTGTTAGTAGTACAGGTGGTTTTATTATTTATGGGATTAGCTGAGCTCATAATTCAGAGCTCAGCTAATGTTTTGACTATACAACGCGCTTAGCAGCAACTAACATCAGTGAATATTGTACGATTATTTGACTAATGACAATAAATATGTGTAACAAGTACGTATGAAAAAACTATACCTATGACAAAGGGATTGGTAACCTAATAAGATTTTTGATGCTGGAAAGGCTGATGTTATTATTTTTTAATAACATAAATAAGTGTATCATAAATAAGTACTTACCTAGTTCATTGCTGTTCATTTGTTCCTGCTTCATTCATATCAATTTTAATTATATATCCTTTACAAAAGAAGTTACGATTTTGGTGTACAATTTTTAAAACAGTCTCGTGGACAAGACATAGATCACGTCCAAATATCAAGCTCCAAAATATAAAAATAAAAAACATAGTAAATATCCTGTTTTAAAGAATTATAATAATTTTAAAGCTCCACAATTTTTTCTAAAATATATGTGTATCAATCGTAATAAGAAGGATGAAGTACAAGCCTACTTTTACAAGGTACTCTTTTCAAATCTATCGTTTAACCAAAATTTACCATGATTTATTTAAATAAATTGGGTCGGGAAAATAGACACATCAATTTGGCTTTAAGATGTGACTGAAGAAGTGAGACTATTTTCAAGATATTCAATACACAGGTTATCTTAAATGTAATTGTGTTCTGAATATCATGTAGAAATAATAATATTTTTAACTATTTAGTAAAACAGAAACTACAAATAAACAAACGGAACTAAGAAAGATTTAAAAAGATCTCAATCAACTACAAACGTCCCGAGAGGCGAGCGACAAATAGAAAAAGAATATTAGCAGCAACACCGACTAATCTGTCTCCGACAACGGAAGATAGGACTTCTGGCTCGGGGGAGACAGGCAATCGAACTGCCAATCTAAGTTGCAGATGTGACTTTTGACCTGAGATCATCAGTCAATGTACTAAGAAATACTTTCCGAAGCGCTTACGTATATTAAAGTAACAATGAACGAAATGTTGTTTCAGTTTATTGTAGATAGATATCCAATATTTACTAAAATATTGTTATCGATGAGACCTTTAAGAAATAGTTAGGTTTAAAATAGAAAAAGTATTTAATCAAATAAAAATATTGTATAATATTGATTGTATTATATAATTATAAGACAGGTGTACATACAATTATGGAATTGAAAAATATATATATTACAACAGTCAATCCACATAAAACTAAAGTTTGCTAAAGAAAGCAATGTAACCATTGTTCTTTTATGTAAGCAGGTACTCGGTAGTCTTAGTAACTTGCAAGTGACCAGAAATCTGAATAGAATTTTTCAAAGAACTGAATTCCTAATAGCTTAAAAATGGCAATGATTGCTACTTAATTATTCGTATACCATAATATTAGTTGTCTTTTATCACTTCCAAAACTGGCACGTGCACGATAAGCCAGATCACGTGCTACAAATTACTTATCAGCCTTAATGATTTGTCAAAAGTTAATCGGATTTGTTGGAGATTATGTTAATTTCAATAACAGTAACATTTACAAAATATGATTAAATCATTATTTGAAAATTGTACGTATTAATCTAAACTAGATAACGAATAGAATAAAACTGTTACTATAGAGTTTCCGTCATTAACCCAAACTTAGTCTCATTTTTTTTAAGCTAGCTTTACACATATTATTTTAAATCATTCAATCAATCATCTTTGTACGAAAAGACTTAAATTATCATCTAAAAAGGTTTTCATTAACGCGACGAGAAAAATAAATGGAACAGATTTTCACGACCGAATGGCCAAAAAATGGCTAAAATCTGACAAATGGCTTTCCTTTAACGTCTGCGCCCATCTTATTATCATTACCTACTACCGAACAGAACTCATTTGAGTCTCTTTAGCACTTCTATTTTAGCTTTCTATTATTTTAATTTGAACCTTGTCATGTTAGGTATACGTTTTAATTTTCAATGTTAAAACTATCTGTATCAAGTTATTAGTGATGTGTTTCAAATGGAGTCTTACGAGTAGGACCTAAGGTTTAGTTTTGTTTGTAGTACCGTTGTGTAGGATATCAATTTGAGAAGAAGCGTCTGTGTTAATAGCATTATTCGCAATCTCATCCATACACTCGGGGGTTATGCCGCCTATAGCGGAGTATCATTTTTTATGCCACATATAAAACATATTTATTGCAATCATAATCGTTGGAGTTTTTCTAGTGCCTTGTTTGCCGAGATAAACAGACGATAATAACAAAACTTACTTTTGGATCTGGGGTGGAATCTTTATTTTCTATTTATAATAAATAAATTTATTTTTAATATTTTGAATGAATAAAAAATTAGAATCATGTCTTAAACTTGCACAAGATTAAATCGGAAAAAAAGAAAATTGTTTGAAACTATAGAAATCAATGTTCGAGATATATTTGTGTTTTGTAAATGACTATAGATTTAATTTGTAACAGATATTATTTTTTGTAGAATATTTTTTAACCGTATTTAAATATTTAAACTTTGAACTGTTCTTTTTGTATTTTAAAGTATGAGAGTTGGAAGAAAAATAAAGCTTCCTAAAATATACATGAAGAAGCGGCTCACGATTTTCCATATCATACTGTTTTGTCAAGCTGACCCTACCACAACTCAATGCGCTCTCAATTCAGAGCAGTTATTATTATCTTGACCCGGTGATTGAGCTCTCCTGCTCGCTATCGTCTAAAGCTGTTCTGATTGGACCAAAGTAACCGCCTGACGCCTCACTACGCCTCTCGCTCCTCGCTCATTGGTTGTGTCGGCACGCCCCTCGGCCCGAAAGCCTCTACAAAGGGTAGTTTCAAACCCCACTTATATATTTTCACCCTCGCGTTACGATCACATTCGCAAAGTTACTGACGGATAGTACGCACGCGTCTTTGTGTAAAACGTAGCGATATAAGTGACAAAAGTTTTAGTTCTGTGTGAAAAATATTAAATGAAAAAACAATGACAATGGACATTCAAAATAACTATCAAAATTATAAAGAACATTCTCCGGAAAGGAAGGAGTCTAGTTTAAATATAGAAAGTGCAAAAACTTCACAACTTTCGAAAATTGACATGCAGCCGACTACACTGAGTCAAGCGAAGGCTTCCAAACGATCATTCGATGTGGCTTTCTTGATGATGCCAGATGAAAAAATTCGTCAAGTTCAACCTGAGAGACAATTGAGAGTTTCAAAACAACTGTTCAATACAGAAGAATGGGAGCAGCCGACTAAAAGAGTTGTAGATATTTATAAGCAAAGTGAGTACTCCAATGATAATACTGTTGATTCTAAGGATCAAGATGAAGACAGAGTTCGAGTAAATAACAATATATCCCCAAGTTTCGGTTCCGATATAAATATCGATGTCGGTACTGACGAGTACCCGAATAAGATTATGTATTGTAGTGATTCCGACACCTCTGAGAGATCGCGAAGTCGTCCCAACTCAAACGAGAGTGCTAATAGACAACCTAAATTTTTACACGAGTATAAGAATAAAATTTTCGACGATCCTACTTTAATTAGCATACGAACAAGAGCGAGATTTGAGAACCGGTTTGGAGAAAAGCAACACGAGACATCGCCTAAAAGTGCTTTCACTAAAGTGTCTAACTTCACTGGCCGGTCACCAAATCCATCGGTCAGTCCAGATAACTTACTTTATCAGAACTCTATAAGTCCGCCATTATCTGCGTCTAGTCCACCATCAAGCTCGTACAACAAGGGCTTTAACAATCTCCTGACACCAGCGCACTTACTAAATGGGCACTGTTTCTTTAAATCGCAAAGTGTTCCTTCTACTTCACCGAACTATCCAGAGGCGGGTCCATTGCCACGGACAAGTACATCATTTAAAGCGATCGAACAACAAAATAAGTATGACGTAAAAACGGCACAAATATCGCCAAATAAAATGAATTTTCTTCCATTTCGGCCTGAGTTACCTTATCTTCAAGCTGGACCGTCATATCCGTTTGGAGTTCAAAATTTCCAACAACCTAATCCTGACTTCATGAAATTTCAAGGACCACCGCGAGAACCGGTTAATCCTTTAATAGCAAATCCTGCTGCTGCAATTTTGAGTACGCTCTTACCATCAACTATTGCAGCATTTTCATTACCAGCACAAAATGTATGCGCCAAATGCAGCATCAGTTTTAGAATGACTTCAGACTTAGTTTATCACATGAGAACTCACCACAAGAGTGAGTCGGCGACCGATCCGAATAGGAAAAAAAGAGAAGAAAAACTGAAATGTCCAGTTTGTAACGAAAGTTTTAGAGAGAGACATCACCTAACGAGACATATGACAGCGCATCAGGACAAGGAAGGTGATTTGGACGACGTATCGAATACACAAAGTTTTAACAAAAAGAGCAAACAATTTTATGCTCAAAACGGAGGATCTATCCTCCATAAATAGATTGATATTTAATTATTTGCCAAATTAATCTCACAAAGTCCCATTTTATCGTAATTACTCGTAGTATGTGAATCTTTGAAACTATCTCGCATTGATTAAATGCCTGTTATAACGTTAATTTAATTTAAAAAAAAAATAAACATTGTTATTGTTATTTAATTATATTCTTCACGTGCAATATTATCGATAAGTATTTATTTTGTACATATTATAATGAATAGTAAATTATCATTAAACGATAAATGAATAATAAGTATATATCTTTTATTATTTAGCCCTCATACCGCCAAAACCTTAAACTTTTTTTACTGTAGTTAAAAACTGGACGTGAAAGTTTAAGTATAAACTTTTCATATCAAAATAACATAAATTGTCTTGCATGACCTTTCGTTACAAAATTTTTAAATTTAACATTTTTAATTATATCTTTTACTACAAACAATTTAATTATATTTCGGCGATAAGCAGACCGCACAAAATATTTTCAAAATGCATTTCATTTTAGATAATGGATTAAAATAACAATAGAATGGTTCTACTACCCGAATACTTACTAACACTAGTCGATAGATGTCTAAATATTGGATGGTATGTGATTTGGATATACATATTATGACGCAAATAATGTTTAGTGTCCCTAGTAATAATTAGGTGATTATAAAAGTGTAATGTCAGTTTACTAAATTTATTTATATTTATATATTTATTTATATTTATTTGAATATTTATTATAAATTTATTGTGACTTGTACACCTGTCCTTACGCTAGACTATTTCCTTTGCCCTAAGGTTGCCTGGAAGAGATCGCTTTTTAGCGATAAGGGCCGCCCCTTGTACCTAATGATGTATTGTTAAAATCTTTCTTTCTTTGCTATGTATTATTTCTGTTTTTGGTGTGCAATAAAGTGTATTATTATTATTACTATTATATATTTTTAGTAGTCCATGACATTTGTACCACTTAAAATATTTGTTTCTTTTATCGGCGTGCGTTTTTTTACAATAGTTTAACTTCAGACCAGAGGTTCTAAAACTGTCTAGAATTGCTAGGATGGTCCGACACAGACAGCTTTTTGCTGTTTTGTTTGTTTTTATTTTATTTTATCGACATATATACTTATACACATATCACATATATATTACTGCACTACATTACTATATATACATATATACAACTGCGTAATTAGATCGTACTTCTTTCTTTCTATTTTTTACTTTTTATTTTTATATTTTAAAAACTTTTCAATATCTAAAGACATCTTATTTATAAAATGTTACAATCCAGTTACTAACAATACACTAACAACCCCCATGGAATCAGTAACGAGGCGTAGCGTAGCTAATTAATGAATTCAGGACAAGGGTGTCAGATAGAGTGATCATATAAAATGTTTAGTAACCTTTTGCTATTATTAAAATAATTAGCATTGAATTATCTTAGAGTAAAAAAAACTTTTTACTTTTAATTTTTTCTACATATCATCCTTTATCCTTTATATCCTAATTTTAATAAAATTTATGTTTTTACATAAAATCTTTAAAAAAAATTGACACTAACAAACTTGTTTTCATTCTATTTAAGAATGAGGACTTTTCTTTTACAATTGGAGATTCTATTAAAAATAAAAATAAAAATTAATAAGTTAATTAGTTTTAAAAAGAGTTATCATTTTTATAGTTTATTTGAAATCATTCAAACTTTGGAAAGCGACCATCAATGAAGAGTAAAAAGTAAGCGAGCATTTTCTGATACATATAGCTCATATTTCTCATATTTTTTTACAAATTATAAAATAGTTATCTGTAACTACGTACCTAGCTTGTATTTCCTACTCTCAAAATTTTGTTAAAACATAATCAGTGATTTTTGATATTAGGAAGATTAGCACCCACGCTTTGACAAAACTAATTGACTTTGACAAACCATTTTCGTTTAACAATACAAAAACTGTACACGAAATCAATTCTGCTGCTCTATTTCCTACCAAAGAATCTTCATGTTTCTGATAACCAACATTAAGTTCAAATTTGCTTATCAAAATCGTGATATAGTTGGCAACACGAGGGAGTCACCGTGACGAAAGACGCGTGACGAAATTCTTGCGAACAACTCCGTTCCCATAGTGGGTGGACGTGATATGGGATCCATAATGGGATGTGTGAAGGTCTTCGCTCCAGTGACGCGATGGCCATGGTGAATCGCTATGGGAATTATGGTACAGATTGTCTGTGGAGGATCAATAGATTCAGTGTTAATTGATGGTGAAGATTTTTGGAATTTATTTATGGGCAGTTTTCTGAGTAGATTTTAACTTTAGCTAATATTGTACCATTTAAAGGATACCGCGTAACGGACACGAATCTTACCATATATCAATTATCGTTTATGTTACATTACAACTTAAGAAGAGAAAAAGACAGCTTGGTAAACTGAACTCAAACAACACAAAACAAAGTGTGACAATACCATTACAATCAAGGAAATTATAATTACGTTCTTTGAGCAAACGGCATATATTTATGTAAAATTGATCTAAGATATATGATGACGGATAAGGAAAAACCGTGACTTATCCCCAAAAACGGAATTCTTTCCCCACAATACTTTCGAAATGTAGAGGCTTAATCACAGGGTTTTTTATCAAAACAATTGAAGTCTGGACTTTATAATTTGACTATCTGGTATCACGCTAATTGCCTCTATACCTCTGGTGCATTTCATCGATCAACAGAAATTGAGACTAATATTTTTGATGACTTTGTATGTAAATAATCATGAGTATTAAAAAAAACAAATCATGTGTAAATTCATACCAGTGTTTTAACATTTTAAAGATATATAATAACCTGAGTTACGTATAATATTGCCTTCACAACAAATCTCTCGGACAATGAAGTGAATTTCAAGACTGAGGTCAGAAGTCGGCACAATACAGCGACACTTGCCACAATATTCGAGGCTTCACAGAGTGTTCGATAAGTGCGAGTAGAAAAATATTTTTGCTGGCTCGCCGAACCGTGAGTAATTCAATAGAAAATATTCATATTGGGGACAGTGCGCCCCTCTCGTATTGTGGTGTACAGGGAGTTTTAGCATTTGATATTTAACTGTTTTTAAAGTATTCTTATTTCAAAATTTTAATTCTACTTTGCTAAAAACAATACTGGCTAGTCGAAAGTTAGATTAGGGGGGGGCTCTACTGTGGGCCCCTATTGGAGAAATACCTCAACCTCCCATAATATTACAATTGCATAATTCTGCTGTCAAGTAGTGTTGTGTTCCTATCGTATGTAAGGTAGCCAGATCTCTTAGCGAGCGCCTCGCTTGTACGAGTCGGCTATAGGCTATAATAACAGCCTTACATCAAGCGGACCGTACTACCTCAATCTTTAGCCTGTCCCAGTCCACTGCTGGACATAGGCCTCCCCAAGCTCGCACCAAACATCCCTCATCCCTCTCCTTATTGTTATTAAAATGTTCAATAGTTAATTAATTTAAGTTTAATAATAACTCACTCAGAGACAATAACTATCTTGAAGATATCTACACTTCGTAGGGCCTATATTAATACGGAGTGGAGGAACAAAACTCGCTTAAGCTGCAAATACTTCACTGTATTGTATCACTAGTAATATATTTACAAAATATTTAATTCACAATTAGAACATACTGTATATGAACAGAATGTTTGCAGACGCCGGCTCCTCGTGACGGATGCGACCCGTAATACAAACCGAGCTAGATTTGAATAATACTCCACACCCGATGGTTACTGTTCTAGTGTGGTGGTGCTAAAGTTACAATTAACCGACGGTCAGCAGTTCATTTCCCGCTTTGAGAAGATAAATTTATTTATTGAAGTAAAACTTCTTTAGGCTCGCTTGACCTGTAGAGTAAGATGGTGAATGCGTGACAAGAGCGTTACGAAAAGTGTGATCAGGCGAGGTACCGGAAGTTGAAAGGGAGATATAAGTTAGAGATGATAGAAAGTGAGAGAGTTACGTTTCATAATTTTTACTTCAGTCGTGTGGTTTAAAGTACACTCGTTTTTATATTCCTTGTGAGTCTTAATATTGTATGTATATAGCACGGCCATAGTCTTTGATCCAGTTTATTATCATAAACACCTGATTTTTCCTTATGCTAGGTAATACGTCAATCCGGAATGAAGCAGTGTGACGTATTAACACAAAAGTTCACTACAAAGAGAGCCGGTGTAGACCAGGTAATTGGATGTCTGTTTCAGTTTCAATTTAGATGTTACTGTAGGTTCCAAGCCCCCAACTTATTTTTGTCTTGGGTCTATCGACACAAAAGTGTAATCAAAAATTTTTTAAGGTGCCTGTAAAAAGAATATGTCTTCTAGGCCAACTATCAGAACATTACCTTATACATATTATTCATTCTATACCTAACTATACTAAATTAATAAATTATAAATAATTTGTGCTAATATAATTTCTAAATTCCTTTAAGGAGTTGCGTTAAACGATAAAAAACACAACTATTCTACCATTTTAAAACATATTCTATTTATTTTAAAATAAGAATTTAATTATTTTTTTCCAAAACTGCCAATCAGCGCACAGACGCTGTAAATCACCGTTTAACGTTCGAAAACATTCGTCAGTCATACATAATCAATGGAAAGCTCAATATTTTCCACTCAAATAGCTCTACGGCGAAAAATAATAAATAATGTATTTCTGGACGCATTTACAAGATTACAATATTAGTGTCGAATGCGTATAGCGCGGTCTCTGCGATATGTTAATACGTTAGAAAAAGACAACACTACCTTCATTATTAAATAACATTTACTTACACTACTCAAAAAATGTTTTGTTAACTAGTTTATCTTTATCTCTCTCTGTGATTTTCTCTGTTTTATAATCTCATTCACATTTTTACATTAATAAAGGTACATATTAGTATGTATAACTACTTTTAAAAGAAATCCATAAGTTTTCTAAATTTGAAATTCAATTACTTCATGGATGCCTTTCTTTGAAATACGTACAATACGTCCAGCTTACGGTACATTTTATTCAACGTCTAAACAATTTTACGATTCAGTATGTAACATCCAACTGCTGGCCATAGAGGAAAGGGTCTCAACAAATTACTACATCAAAATAAATATATATACATCCCACTTACATCTTTCTTCAAACCTGATACAACACGCACAAACCACATTACGTTTCATCCAACGTCTATACTCAGCGTCATTACAAATGATTAATAGTCGACACACTTCGATAATCAAATTCAAATTTCGGAATCTGTTGCCCTGAGGGTGTAAAGCTTCACTGTTGCCTTTGTATGAAAAGATTGTAAGTTTATTAAGCGTGAAGCTCGCGTACAGACACGCGACCCGGAACCTATTACGGTCGCTATTTGTATGAATTTGTATGTAAATGTACGGGGGTTAGATAACCAGGCGTTATTGATAGCGATCGATCTGATTGAATTAAGTGTGTCGGCGTTTAGTGTTCTTTTTTATCTTACCGGGCGTTATCAGTTTAGGTTTTTTTCTAAATGCTATCAGTTAGTTAATAATGTAAAATATGGATTTTGTAATATGTTAAATATTAGAGTAAATCTAGCTGGGCTACGGCATTAAAGGATATATATAGCCAACTCCCTCTCTTCTCGTCTGTGTCGTAAGAGGCGACTAAGGGATAACAAAGTTCCACTACCACCTTGGAACTTATAAAGCCGACCGATAGCGGGATAACCATCCAATTGCTGGCTTGAAATACACAGGCCGAAGACGCGCAGCAGCGTCTTCAGTGCGACAAAGCCAGCCCTGCGGTCACCAACCTGTCTGCCCAGCGTGGTGACTATGGGCAATAAACGTGAGTTCACGATATTTTTAGCGTGAACTTGTGGAGGCCTATGTCCAGCAATGGACTGCAATAGGCTGAAATGATGATGATGATGAGAGTAAATCGTAACTTAATTATATCCATACTAGCTGTATTTCGTATTTTTACACATGTAACTTCCTACTCTTTTTTTATTTAAGAACAAAAAATACTGTATGTACTGTCTTTACAGCTGTCTATGTTCGAGAACCTAGCTTTTTTTCTCAATTCATTCAGCAGCTCTGGCGTGATTCATTAAAATATAATGATAAAAAAATTATGACTATAATTATTTGTGGATGTGGCTAGAGTTAGGTATGGTAGGTCTCCCCACCGTGCCTCGGAGAGCACGGTAAGCCGTCGGTCCCGGTTGTTATCATCTACGCCTGGTAGCGATTGTTACTCATAATACGGAATATATCCGCCAACCCGCCTTGGAGCGGCGTGGTGGATTAAGCTCTGATCCTTCCCCAACATGGGGAAAGAGGCCTATGCCCAGTAGTGGGATATTACAGGCTGACGCGTTATATACCTGTAATGTACTAAAATATCACTATACTAAGAAAAATGTAAACAAAAAATAAATAACAAAAATAAACAAATTACTACACCCCAATTCCCTAAACTTTTTATAAAAAAAAATAATATTCCTCAAAAATATTGCGTTCTCAAAATTCAAACAATATAACCAGACATAAGGCGAAATTAAAAGGATTCTCGCAAAATACTGAAATACGTACAATAGATGTTATTAATCAGTGCTTCCGTTACGACATAGGGCAGAAACAATGCACGGAAGAGACGCGAACAGACGGAAGACATTGGAGCCGGTTCCCGAGCACTAGAATATGATCTCTATATATATATAAAAATTAAAGAATTTGTTTGTCTGAATGCGGTCCGCTTGCTGGTAAGCGGTGACGGTAAGACGTTTGCACCATCGGGATGGTCACTATTCACAAGTTATTTAATATACCAAATATACCACCGCTGTCAACACAGAGTGACCTTGGGAGCTCCAGCTACCACTTACTACTGTAATGTTCTGTCAAGTTGCAGTACGTTCTCTCACAGGGCTGGTCCAGATTTTGAGCAAAATCTTTCGTTTTGTCTTCTACTTCAATGACCTTAAGTGCATTGACACTTTAAATTTTAGGTTCTGCGTTAAGAAGGCACAAAAAGGATACTCTTTCTTTTTAAATATAATAAGTATACTTTTACAAAGTTTGATACATTGGGTCTCGAGCCCTTGATTACTGGGAAACAAAATGGTAAGGTACAAGCACAATCGTTAAACTATATTAAGAGAAACAAGACTCGCCCAGAACATGAATAGTGAATTTACAAAGGATGACATTTGTTTCCAATCATAATTGCATTATAATTCATGAAGAGCAGAAAAATCAACTTAAAAATAAATATTAATAAGGCAAGCAGTATCATGTGTATTGCTATACAAGTTATTATATCACAATAAACACAATTTTTATATTAAAACAGATTTCAGAACCTATTTTAATTACTTGTGTAAATATTACGTATTCAGTAAACTTAACATATTTTCTGAATAAAAACCGCTAAAATTTTCTATAATTTATTACACTCTTATAGCATTTAGTTTTCATAAAAGCATTTTTTTACATTTATTTATGTAATCACATGTCGAATAATCACGATAAATATATACTTTTTAAGATAACTTTAACATAAAAAACTTAGCCGAATCTTTCACCCTTGGCTTTTGTGGTGGAATCTTAGATTGCGTCTTCAAACTATTATACAACATTCATACAGATATCATTACGATTTTTTCTTCTAAGGAGTGGATTTCAAAGCTTAAGACATCTATTCTACGTTAACTGTACTGAAGCGACTTGTTCAAATTTTGAACTCTCTTTGTCTCTTTCTCTATTTAAGGAAGTGTTAAAAGTTTAATCTACTTCACTTTACCACTATGGATTAGCATCTACAATCATCTAAATCATCTATATAAAACAGAATCGTTCTAAAATATATAACAAAATAAAAAAACGAGTGTGCTTTAGACCACACGATTGAAGTAAAACTTACGAAACGTAACTCTCTCTCTTTCTATCCCTAACTTATATATCTCCCTCTCAACTACCGTTCGCCACGCGCGATCACACTTTTCGCCATGCTATTACCAGCTTACTCAGTCAAGCGAGCGTAAATAAGTATTACATCAAAAATTAACTATTCTCTGCTACTAAAATATACATTATATCCATGCGTTGCGTTCGATGTAAATTTTGAACATACCTAGTCATACGTTTGTTATTTTCATAATCTTATTTACAAGTACAGGAGAATGGAAAAACTTTTCAAAGTTCCACAACACGAGGAGGATAGCGAGATAGTATAATGTATTCAGTGAATATTGCAATGAAGGCCGCTTATTATTTTCTTAGAAAAGGTTGCATTCCACTTGGCGCTGTGTTTTATTAGCACATTGAATGTACATACAATTGTTTACGTTTATTCCTAAGGATAAGATAATGGAATAGAAACACTTATGTATATAAACTGTTGAACGTTATTTAATTGAATTAGGAACATAAAAGTGCCAGGCACAGCAAATGGTCGTAATATTGCGGAGAAAATATGTTGCTTAAAATTTAGTGCAGCCCGACTCTGGAAGTAAGAAGTTTTAACTGAAGTAGAACACAGGAGGATATTTCCTGCTCAAAATATGGACCAGCCTGACTGGGATAGTAACTCGTCCTTACAGAAGATCACAGCTAAATAATACTGTTTTCAAGGAGTGCTGTGTTCCGGTTGGAGAGTAAGATGACCAGCGCTCCTGGGGGGATTAGGGATAGGGTCGGCAACGCGTTTGCGATGCTTCTGGTGTTGAAGACGACTATAAGCTACGGTAATCGCTTACCATCAAGTGAGCCGTACGCTTGTTTACCAACCTAGTTAGATATAAAAAAGGACCTAGATTATGGAGAAGGTCAAAACTTTAGATATATAGAATAGATAGATACACTTGCTATACTCCTGTATTTGAAAAGCTACGGTATCTGCTTACTATTAGGCAGTCCGAGTACTTATTTGCCGTTTTTATAAAAAAAAAATGTATTAATGATAAAAATGTGTGGCTTTAATTAAGCTGTATTTAGTTTAAAAAAAATTCCATTTTTATAACAAAACACTATTTTTTAAAAGAGCAAATCCGGAGTTTTATGCCGTCTGTCCCGGATGTTATCATACATAGGTACCTGATAGCTATCTTTATCTATGGTAGGGACTAAATCCAACAATCCGCAGTAACCATGGAGAGGCCCATACCTAGCATATTACAAGATGAATGCAAATTACGTACAATTATTATATATTACAACGTAGACATTGTTTTATCACTAGTTATTACTTAAGACGTTTTAAAACTAAATCTTTTCTAGATTCATTCGTTTTTTGTAATAATATAATTATCGTATATTACTTTCTAAATATATTATTTTTGTTTACCTTATGGGGAAGATACCTGTTAATACCACACCGTCGCTACATATTAATTTGAACCATATTTCACCGTATTTAATTCATACGCTAAACAGCCACGAAGCTTTGTCGAGCGTACGTAAGATTTTGCAAGGAATTTGTAAATAAATACATATTTACTCTAGCTATTTTATATATAAATAAATGTAATATAAATAGTAATTTTATTATGTAAAAATGTAATTAGTTTTTCTTATTTACACTTTCCAAAAGAGTATATTACAGAGAGTCTAAGAGTATATATTACAGTTATTTAACTACGCTGTTATTTCTTGCACTGTGTCCCCCGCTATATGCCACTCTTTCTCATGACCATTGGTTGACTGGAAGAGATTTTTCTAGGGAAAACCCACCTTTGCCAACAACTATACGGGTAATTTTCTGTATATTTTTTTGTGCAATAAAGTATATAATAAAGAGATAAATATAGGAAAAGTTATTTTAAATATACTACCAGCTTATATTATTATAAAAGTTATTTTAAATATACTTCCAGCTTATATGATTATAAAATCATCTTACATAACATATATAATCGTACCGTCGTTTTGAAGTTACTTTTTTTAATAAAATAGATACAAGGGCCAATTCAAAGGACTACGATTTAAGAATATTATTTTTCTCTGAAGAATTACAATAAATTAAGTTATTGAGAAAATACATTATAATTATGATGAACAACAGAGAAATAAAACAAAATCAAAACAGCTTTATTCAAATAGGCACCAAGGCCACTTTCGAATCGTCATTTTCAAAAACTTTAAAATTAAATTATTATTTTTGAAAAAAAGTAAAGCTACCACCGATTCGGAATGTAGATTCTGCAGAGAAGAATCGGCAAGAAACACACCATCTATTTTTTATACCCCTAAGCTATAAGGGGGAGGGGGGATTGAGGAGGTTAATAAAATATATGCCAAAACAACGTTTGCGGGGTCAGCTACTATGAATATATAATTACTAATACAATAATTAATATGAGAGTTAATTAAATTACTAACTAAAGTTTCTTTGTTTATTTATTTATGCAAAATGAAACCTATTTATTGAAAAGATTTAAAAATATATAAGAAAAAAATGTTGCACTTTATAAATATAGAGAAACGAAAACAACATTCAATGTATTTTCACTTCGAAATATGAAAATGTAAGTACATAATTTTATAAAATCCGTTAATTTATTGCGTATCCTGGAGAATAATTTTCAAATATATATTCATTCATAAATCTAGTTTTGCTTTAACTGTTTACGGAGCACGGCCATCTGCTAATTCAGTGAAACATTCCCCTTTGTATTATATTATAATGAAATATTAACTTGTTAAATGTACATTTTCGTATTGTTTACGTTTATAAATTATTTTCTTTAATTTTAGACGTGAAAAATTGTACTATTAGTAAGTTAAGTTTAATATTAATAATGATTCGTTTACGTTATCGACGTTAAACGTCAAAATATACAATTTTTGGTTTTATTTTTTTTATACAACTAAGTTAGCAAACAAGCGTACCTTTCACCTGGTGGTAAGCGATTACCGTTGCCTATAGACGCCTGTAATACCAGAAGTACCACAAGCGCGTTGCTGACCCCACCCCCATTCCCCCAGCTCTAGTTACTTTACTCACCACAGGAACACACTGCTTGGAAGCAGCATTATTTAGCTATGTGTGATGTGTGTGTAAGGGGGTACTTCTCCAGTCGGGCAGCTTCAGATTTTAAGTAGGATATATCCCGCTCTGCCTTAACTTAGTTTTATTTTAATGTAGTTTAGTGAAAAGTTTTAAAAAGACGGAACAGAATTTTAACCTTTGGATACAAAAGAAATTATAACTAAGTCCAGCTGTCAAAATAGTACAATTAAATTCTTTGAAAATTAAATTTTGTATCTCAATGTTTCTTATTATAATAAATGTTTTGTATTTGTGAGTTCCACACATTAGGAAATTCTAAACATTTTTTGATATCATATCAATAATTGTGTTTGCTCGCAAACGAAAAAAATACCGACTTCAATTACATCGACAAGTAATACAACGTAGATCGACGAAAACATAGTCAAGCAACTACGCGTTATCAAAGATTACTCAAAAAGTAGTTATCAGATCTCGATAAAATTTATATGTAACCACATGATAAACATCAGCTTTCGATTAAATTAAAAATTATCAAAATCGGTACACCCAGTAAAAAGTTATTACGGATTTTCGAGAGTTTCCCTCGATTTCTCTGGGATCCCATCATCAGATCCTGGTTTCCTTATCACGGTACCAAACTAGGGATATCCCCTTTCCAACAAAAAAAAGAATTATCAAAATTGGTACATCCAGTAGAAAGTTATGCGGTATAATACAACGTAGGTCGACGAAAAAAGCGTCAAGTAAAAACGCATTATTAGATATAACTCGAAAAGTAGTTGTTAGATCTCAAATAAATTTAAATGGGACCAATTGGCACACAAAACCTTTCGATTAAAACAAAATTTGTCGAAATCGGTTTACCCGGTCAAAAGTTCTGATGTAACATACGTAAAAAAAAAAAAAAAAAAAAAAATACAGTCGAATTGAGAACCTCCTCCTTTTTTGGAAGTCGGTTAAAAATCGACCGTTCCAGCGGGGATCGAACCTGTATTTCCGACTGACCGTGTCGGTGCTCTAGCCAATTAAGCTAAGGAATGGTGTACCTGCTAGATCGAAATTTTTGATATGATGATTTTATATTCGATTGTAAGTGACCGTGGCGGTTAATTGGCTAGATCACCGACACGGTTAGTCGGAGATTCAGGTTCGATTCGCGCAGGAACAGTCGATTTTTGATATGATATTAAAAAATGTTCAAAAATTATTAATTAAAATACCCTGAATATCGGTTAGCCCATGATTCAATAAATTACTTGTGACTTCGTCACTACAGTTTCCATATAATTGGTTGTCAAACTAATGTCATAACATTATAATGTATATTTATAAAATATATATTGTATATGTTATTTTTTTCTTAACAATGTAAAATGCAATGGCTCCATTTGCAAGCTTTTATAGGTTACGGAAGAGATCATTATTTTATGATAAGACCACCCTTTGGACTTTAAGCTTTGCTTTGTCTGTTATGTATTACTGCCTGTACTATAATGATAAACAATAATTTTATAATTATGTTAAGTACAAAATATGTACACCTTTTGATTTACGTTTAAATTTCACAAAATAGATGATTTTAATAATCCGCAATCAAACTTCAAACAACCAATATTTTCGAAAAATCTTTGACTTTGTTTCGTTTCCTTTCATAGTGCGATAATTATATTAGAAATTATGAATACAAAGCTTAGAAAAACTATTTCATTGCGAAAATATACTATGCGTATATTGCTCATCATTACAGCCTACACAGTCCACTGCTGGACTATGTAGGCTGTAATGATGAGCAATATACCTTCGACATTGAAGATGACCTTAAAAACTGACTCAACAAATTCTTCGATACCAGATCGAGCGATTTTTGGCAAAACTGCATCGACAAACTGGTCGAGCAACGGGAGGAGGTCGCAAACAGCAACGGCGAATACATAATTGATTAATTCATTGTAATAACTATTGATTTTTATTTAAATAAAAGTATTTGATAAAAACAGTACAAACTTATTTCTCAACCCAATATTATAATAAAGTTTATTGTTCTTTAGCATTGAGTATCTAGTTTTAGTACAGTCAATCGGGGTAACTTTGACAGATCATTACTATATATTTTTATCTAACTTTGACAATGTTAAATATGAGACACAAGACATAACTTAATATGTGCTCTCAAGTTGGTTTTCATACTCACAAGTTATTTAACGTCTAAAAAAATCATTAGATGTATCAAAAAATGGCAATTTTGTTGTGTGTCAAAGTTACAACCCCTTTATGGGTAACATATGATGATATCTTCTCAGTACATATTGCAAAGGTCCGGACTGCTTCAGCAGCTTTTTAGCCTCGATGAAAAGCGAAGAGTAGGTGACGATAATATCGCCTTTTACCACCTGGATTTTGCTTTACTAAGCCTTAGAAGTAATTATAAACTCAATAACTAAAAAAAAAACGATAGGAACAGTTTACTATAGCAGAAAAATCTCTATCGACCTGTTCTATGCACTTTCTTAAACAGCACAAAAATACGAACTTAATCCACAACCTTACACAACTTTACATTTATATTATAAAATAGAAATATAATGATTTAATTACATAGGCTTTAGTATATAAGAGACGAACCCACTAACTTAGTTTCACTTCCGACGTAGTATTGTGCTCTTTGACAAAGAGGCCAATATTCTGCGCCCTTCCGAGGACCTCATTGTTAACGAGACAACTATACCGTTTTCATTTTAACTAATGTTCTGAACTAGTTATACGGAAATTTGTTACACAGCATTTTTATATAAGTAATCCTCGGGTTGTTTGTTTGTTTTAAACATTTTTGATATTTAGTTTGTGTTTATATATATTACGCACACGAGCCGACCGTGTTGATGGATATCTCTATCATAAAACCTCTCTGATATGTATAGGCTTTTTATTAACTTTGAAAATAATTCAGCATATGAAAAGCTAATCGGTGTCAGATCAGTATATAAAAGCAAATTAGGTACTTATATTTAACTAATACTTATCATATATTTCTTAATATATTAGACTTGGCCTCTTGGACGTTTCTCTCCTAACACTTGCAATTATTATTTTAACTGAGGTATGTCACAGCTGGAAACATCCTGCTCAAAATCTGGAGCAGCGCGACTGGGGAAAATACCTCGACCTTACAGAAAATCACAGCTAAATAACACTGCTTTCAAGCAGTGTTGTGTATCCCTATTGAGTACGATGACCAGAGTTCCTGGTGCTACTGGGCGGCAACGCGCTTGCCATACTTCTGGTGTTACAGGCGTATATAAGCTACAGTAATGACTTACACTTCAGCCTATCACAGTCCACTGCTGGACATAGGCCTCCCCAAGTTCGCGCCAGACATTCCGGTCTTCCGCAATCCTCATCCAGCCTACACCGGCAATCTTACATAGATCGTCGGTCCAACGGGCCGGAGAACGTCCCACACTGCGTTTGCCAAGACGCGGTCTCCACTCTAGGACCCGTAGGCTGGTCATCTGTGTCGCAGGACCGATGACCGTTGGAGTAATGACTTATTACCAATAAAATCAGTACCATAAATTAAACTCCTATTTTACAAAGCCCTCATTTGTCTCATTGTGTCAATAAGAACTGCTAAGTCCCAATAATGTACGAATTTGACAAATAAATCTATTTGACGTTAATTTGATACATGGAACGACGCCACGGTAAAAGATTATATTCCCTTAAGGCGACATGTCTCAAGGAAATATAATCTTTTAAACAGAGTTTATAACTTATAATAGTTATTAAAACTACAATAATATTCAGTCGGAGTTTCTTGGCGATTGTTCTCTGCAGATTCCACCATTTCGAATCGATGGTAACTTTACTGTAATTATAGTTATTTTACTAAAAATACTTAATAAATAAATGTTAGTTTCTAAAATGACGAGTCGAAAGCGCTTTTGAAGCCTACTTAAAAACAAATAAACTTTGATTATGATTTCGTAATTAATATTCGAAATAATTTAATGATACTACGTACTTGAGATGTATTCATTATAATTATTCATTTATTGCCACGTGGACTGCTTAAAAAATGAACTCATTTTCTTGATTATCTACAGATAACTATAGTTTAGTTACTAACCACATCTGGAAAAAATTGTATAACAAAATCTCCATCCCTTTAAATACAAATTACAAAAAATATATATTTTCGACCACTACACCGCGTTACCTTAACACACTTTTCATTTAAACAATAAAACTAGCAAAAAGTTTAAACTAGGCAACGTACTTAAACATTTAACTAAAACAAATAATTAATCGCAAATAAAAACATTCAATCGCGTATTCGGATAATCGAGGACCGGATAAACTTTTAACGGATATCCCTACCCTTAAATAAAAATATGATTACCCGTATCTATCGTCTGATGCTTGATTTATATGTAATCTGTAACGCTCTACTTGATTGTTATTTGACGAAGTGCTTCAAGCTGTAATAAGTTTCGATTCTACGGAAGAATTTCAGAATTAATGGTATCGGGACAAACGAGTTATTTCTTAAAGATTTCGATAAGAAATTATAGTGACACATTTGTTGCAGACATTGTCATAATTAATGCTAATGTTCTCTAATGTTAATATTATTATTATAACGCGTTAATTTCAGAAACTACTGGATCCTATTGATTTTTTTGTGTTGGTTGACCCATTTATTAAGAAAGGGTTAGGTAAGGGTACGTATAGGTTATTTTTCCCTAAAATTAACGCGTGTGAAATCGCGGGTCGCAGAGTTTTTATGTATATAAAGTATGTTTTATAATAATAATTTTAATCTGTTCATCGATTCACTAAATTTCAGTTACTATCTGTTTTTTTATGAATAACTTAAGCATAAATGTATTTGAATTATGTTTCGACAAGATTTTTTTTAATTATTTACTGTCGTTTATGAAATTTACTATACAAAAAATAGCAACAAAACCAATATGGATTCATCCTGTGCTGTCGTAGTCTACTTATACATATTCATTATTTATTTACGGTGACAGACAATGTACAACTAAATTAGTTAGACATGGCCATTTTATTCAATTTTTTTAGTAATGTTGGAACTATTGACAATCAATTTAAGTCAACAAAACAAAGTTTTAAAAAACTTAGCAAAAAGGATTAATTAAATTACAAAAAACAAAGAATTTATATTTATATTGACAGAAGAATTTATTATACTAACTAGCTTTCCATTTACGCATTATATGAATTTTATTTTTTGAAATTAGAATAGAGCCTATTCCTCTTAGTGATAACGTAGCAAACTCTAGGTGAAAGTATTTTAAAATTCGGTTCAATAGTTTTAGTGTTTATCCATTAAAAACGTTCAATAATTGTGTTGGTTATCAAAGAAAAGAAACGATTTCAATGCATCGCCAACGACAGTGTGTGTGGTTCTTCCTGGCAGACACGAGGACCTATCGGGACAGACCTTGAGGATGACCTCCTTGCTTTCATCACCGGGGCACACGACAGTAAACATTATTAGGAATAAGTCAAAAACGATTCGTCAGATGTCACTCAAATCTAAATGGGCCAAGAGAACAAAGGCCAACAAGAATCAGCTTTCGAAGAAGGAAAAAAGAGATCCAGGAAAAAGTTATGAGGTAAAATACATAAGAAAAAGAATACAATTTGATTAAAAACTTTGTCGTTTCTTGAATTCGGCTGAAAATAGAAATATTTCTTCTATACGATTCTAGTGTACTACTAGATATAGAATAAATGCTTCAGTGTACATTTTCCATTCGCATATTTTCCACCTTATCTTTTTAGTGTATTGGGTGTATCAATTTTATTACTGTTCGCTCCGCTGACTGCACTCTTGAATAATACAATATTTCGTTTTCGCTTCAAATGCAATATTTACGTATAGCATAAGAAAACTGGAGTAATCATTATTGTAACATTGTATAGAAGAGCTATAAAGTTACTCATCTTTGTAAACATTTAAATAATTATGTTACGCTAATATGAATCATAGAGTTCAAATACCAAATATAATCTATAGTTAATGATACAGCTAAAAACCAATCCATGAACATTCCTTTCTTCGTCGAGTATAATTGTATTTAAAACCTACAAACATTAATTTTTTTAATACTATTAAACATTAATAACAAAACAAAACAACATTGTCACACAATAAAATACACATGCTTTCATAATATTCAACCAATGAACACAAACGAATCATTAATCTCGGAGAGACAATACAGCGTTCCGAAAGCTTTTTTCAGGTTTCGCCGGATGTACAGGCGATAAACATGTCGTGTAGCTGTCTCTTTCTCTCGTTATGTGTTAGAAAGAGAGGGGTGGTATGTTTTAAAACGGATTTTGAGAACGATCGGCGCTGTGGGCTCAGGAAACAATACTCGATGCCCTGAATTAATAACCGCAACTGAAAGTCAGGGGTGTTCAACATTTTGTAGATATTCTTTATTTTGATTAATTGATTTTGTTTAGGATGATTTGCGTGGTATTTGATAGTAAATTTAAAGTATCCTCCTAATATTATAAATGTAAAACTTAGAATATATGTTACTTTATGAAAGACTAGGCTAGTAAGTAGATAACTGGAGAACCTTTTGAAATAACGTATAATAAATTATATATGTATTTACCCTGAGTCTGGATGGAAAATTAAACTAGCCTATTTATATATTTATTTAGGGTATAATATATTTAATTTTTATATTAATTGGTGACTAATTAAACATATTTTCAGTAACTTATGTAAAAACTAGTATTATTATTTTACCCAGTCATTTGATAATTTTGTTAATAAAAAAAAATCTGCGAAATTGTTTACAATTTCTGTTTTTAACAATATTCCACTAGAACAACGGGAAACAATGTCCCCGCAGTTCATTCGGATTTCACCTGCGGATATCGGGACTGTGTTCAGTGGAAAGTAGATCGATGTTTTGCGGGTTCTATTACTGATTGTGAAATTTATTTTACACTTACATTAAAATGTTTTGTTATCATTTAAGATATTAGTGCGTGCAAACTTTTTAAATCAAATCATCAATTGCATCAAACACAGACCGAAGATAGGCAATAGCGTCTTTGGTGCGATAAAGCCAGCCCTGCGGTCACCAACCCGCCTGCCCAGCGTGATGATGAGCAAAACACACGAGTTCGCGCCATAATGTCTCGCGCAAGCTTGGGGAGGCCTATGTCCAGCAGTGGACTGCGGTAGGCTGAAGTGATGAATAGCTATTTTAAGAGAAATATGCACACAAGAAATATTATATATTTCGTCAAAACTATGCCAGAACTGGCCTTGTCCTAAAAATAAATACGGAATGAAGCAAAACCGTGGCGAAAATCTAGTATTCTTACAAAATGAAATGAACCTACGGGAGCATAACGAAAACGCGGTCGTTATTAGACCGCCGGTACAAAATCCGGTGCCTATTGAAATTAGAACGAAATGCCCACCGATCACTGGCTTCCGGGCCTTCTACATATATTACAAACGTTATATTGATGCAAATGTAGTCTATATATCTATTGATATGAGTTATATTTGGATGAATCGATTTAACATTATATATGGCGTTGAAATTAATTTGGTTGTTTCAATTATTATTAGACCAAAATTTGATTTAGTGAGGAAAATGTTAGTTACTTTGGACGTCAATGAAACGTTGTCTATATAAAAAATCAATTGCTGTTTGTTAGTTTCGCTGAAACTCGAGAATGGCTGGACCGATTTGGTTCATTTTAATCTTGAAATATTTGTTAAAGTTCAGGGAAGGTTTAAACGGTGAGAAACATAAATAATAAGTAACGGAAAACACTAAAAGCGACAGTTTAATTTCAAAATACAAAATGAGCGGTGAAATTTGATGTCTCTTGTCAAAAAAAAAATTGACACTTGGTAGTCAAATATTTATAGGTGTGTTCAGAAAGTGTTTTATCCATGTTTTTCACACGTATATGCGGTTTTAAATCTTTCTTTATATATGTACTTCGGTGTACATTAAAAATAAATGAATGAAATAAAAATAAATAAAAATAGTTATTTTGATTGCTAAAATTATTAAAAAACGGGATATTTTCTATGTTTTTTATTTTCATTTTCCGGTACTCGATATTTCGACATTATCTACGAATTTCTTGTTCACAAGACTGATGTTTGCGGGTAGATTATGACGGCATTTTTTTCATGAAAAAATCTATTTTATTGTATTTAAATAGATTTTTTCATGAAATTGATTAAAATCTATTTTATTATATTTAAATGATTTTTCATGAAAATTTATATTTAGATAAAAAAAAATAGATAAGTTTATATAATTTATAATCTGACAATTGAATTGAACACTAACTCAGATTACTCTCAATATTAATCATTCTAACTCAACTCGAACAGAACTCAATGATTCACGCACCGGTGACCAGATAAAAGCTTCGAATGAGAGAAACGAACTTTACAGTCGTTATAACTAATCGTTTGCGGTTTTATTAAAATGATAAATTGATGTCAAACTTTTATTTTTATTATGACTTAAAGAACCGTTATTATAATAAGAACATTAATCTAGAAATCTCGTTACTGTTACCAGCATATATTTTTAACCGCCTTCCAAAAAAGGAGGAGGTTCTCAATTCGACTGTATTTTTTTTTTTTATGTATGTTACATCAGAACTTTTGACCGTGTGGACCGATTTCGACAATTTTTTTTTTAATCGAAAGGTGGTGTGTGCCAATTGGTCCCATTTAAATTTATTTGAGGTCTAACAACTACTTTTCGAGTTATATCTAATAATGCGTTTTTACTTGACGCTTTTTTCGTCGACCTACGTTGTATTATACCGCATAACTTTCTACTGGATGTACCGATTTTGATAATTCTTTCCGATTTTTTGTTGGAAAGGAGATATCCCAAATTTAGTACAATGATAAGGAAACCAGGATCTGATGATAGGATCCCAGAGAAATCGAGGGAACTTCTTGAAAATCCACAATAACTTTTTACTGGGTGTACCGATTTTAATAATTTTTAATTTAATCGATAGCTGATGTTTGTCACATATAAATTTTATTGAGATCTGATAACTACTTTTTGAGTAATCTTTAATAACGCGTAGTTACTTGACTACTTCTCCCGTCGATCTACGTTGTATTACTCGTCGATGTAATTGAAGTCGGTTTTTTTTCGTTTGCGAGCAAACACAATTATATTATTTAATCTAAACTATATTTTTGGTAGCCATCTTTCTTTTCCACGTGTTCTGTTCTGTCATTTAACTTGTGTGGGTATTATAAAAAATTAGTATAAGAAGAAGGTGCTGGTAACCGTGCTGGTATAATTTAAAAAAATCCTTTCAATTCAATTTTTAAACTTTTTTTCATAAATTTTTTGATTTTTCGTTTTTTTTTTTAATTAAATTTTTATTTATATTTTCTTTAATCTAGAATAATCTTTCGTTTATCTTTCTTTTATCTATTCGATTTGTAAAAGAAGGAGGAGCCCCCTAAGATTGTCAAGCTTTTTACACGATCCCTCAGTCAGTGTTAGGCTCATTTATGACTCCACTATTGATATTCAATGAGAACTGTGACAACTTAACATCACATAGCCGATGTAAGTCCTTTATTTAATTATCTTTAAAAAGTGATAAAACTATGGAAGCATTCTAAAGAAACACAGAGACATTACTAGACTTTTTTTTATAAATAATACCTTTTTATATATAAATAGGTCGGCAAATAAGCGTACGGTTCACCTGATGCTAAGCGATCACCGTAGCCTATAGACGTCTGCAACACCAGAAGCATCGCAAGCGAGGTGCCAACCCTATCCCCAATTTCCACAGGAGCTCTGGTCACCTTACTCACCAACAGGAATACTTGAAACCAAATAAATAAATCTATATCCATATAAAAAAACCTTAATGAAATATTTTCAACTTGTTTTTATTACTCTTTTAAAAATTCAATCGCTAAATGTATTAGACGTACATTCATTTAAAAATATCTGTCTATGTGTGCACGTAGTTTAATATCAATAAAAAAGTTATAAAAGACATTTAAAAACAAATGAATGAATAATGTTCGATGAATTCACATGACAGTTATTTAAAACGAATACATAACAAGTACACATAATTATATACAGTACACTTTGAACTTATACTTGCTAATAAAAAAAATTCTTTGCTGTATTAATTTTTCAGTCGCTTTTCGTTAACATTTCCATCAAGAAATAACTTTTCTGGGTAAAAAGAAGCTTACAAGTTAATCTACTTGTCAAAATAAATTTCAGCCTGTAATATCCCACTGCTGGGCATAGCCCTTTTACCCCATGTAGGAGAAGGATCAGAGCTTAATTCACCACGCTGTTCCAATGCGGGTTAGCGGATAAACTGTAACTTTAGAATTATAAATATTCCATTTTTTTTGTGAGTCTGTGTTCAAAAGGATTATAATAATAATAATAATACCTTACACATAGTTTACATTAATTCCAAATAATATTTGTAGGGTTAGTATTATACTTATTCTAGTTTATTAGTTTATGTTATTAAACTGCGTTAATGCGTTTTGTTGTAAGGACCGCTCTGGCGGTGAAGGCCTCCTAAATTTCCTTCCATTTCGCTCTGTCTCTTGCCAGTCTGCTCCAGGTATTGCCCACCGTAGCAACTATGTCATCACTCCATCTTTTCAATTGCCTTCCTTTCCGTCTTCTCTTGTAAATAGGGTACCAATTAGTGACAATTCTGGACTATTTGTTCCCTGGTGATCTTTGTACATGTGTTTAAAAGTATTATAAGCGCATAAAGATTATTCATTTATATTTCTACAATGTTATAATCTTTAGTATTTATAATCATTAACTTCATCTTCAAAACCACTTCTAAAGCTTCTTTCCAAAACAGGTACCAACAATAAAATTAAGTACACAAAAACCTTTCACGGAACGGAGCTAACTATTTCGAGCGCATTAACTTATCGAGAGATTTGATTCAATGAGCACGAGTTGAGAGAAGGCAAACAACTTTCGGCTACGTTTCAATTTCTAAAAACTCTCGTTAAGGGGACGATGCTTAAGTAAGCAACATTTAGTTTTATAGAAAAAAATAATAATAGCGTTTGCTTGCGAAAGAAAAAAACTGGCTTCAATTTAATGATCAGTCAGTCAGTCAGTTCAGCCTATTACAGTCCACTGCTTGACAAAGGCCTCCCTAGGTTCGCGCTAGACGTCCCGGTTTTGCAAAATCCTATCGGTATGTGCAATTCAGACACAAGCGAAACTTCTAAAAAGTAGCCTAGGTGACATTTTTTCGTCGAGAAAATGTAATACAATACTGTGTATTGTATTCTATCTCATTCTTTCCTATACTATTATGTCTTTGTTTCTTTATCGTAACGCATTTTAGTACCATAAAATCACAACGATCATAAAAAAGTTTTACTTGATTTTTTTTTTCAAAATTGGAACGTTGCCTTAAAATCTAAGCACTAAATTATTCTAAAAAAGTTTTTCTTAATTTTTTTTTCAAAATTGGAACTGTTAGGATGCCGACCCTGTTTGTCTTTTTAAAAAAAACTATACTACACCGCTAACTGCTTTATTTAAAAGATTGGACACAATGTTGGATAATTGACTTCCGAACTTTAATTTATGTCCGATCTACTCGGGGCTCTGAGTCTAACTGACTGTTTTTTAATAAAAATAATATTAACGAAGAAACAATATAATTCAATTGCTGAGTAATGATAAAACTATAGGAAAAATACAGTGTATAATATTAATGCTTATGAAGCTTTTACTGCGTTGTAAAATGGGATATAACAGCCCCCCCCTTTTGACTGAGCTTTTTCTAAATTAAGATGAAGCGAAGTTTCGAAATAGCAAAATCATTAGAGTTCAGAAGTCATTACAAAATATAGAAATAGAAAATAAAAATTATAGTAAAATATTGCAAAATAATTTTGTAACAGTATAAAAATTCGAACAGTTTTACAATTAAATCGTATAAAAGAAACAGAGTAAAATTTAACTAACAATTAGTATACAATTGAATAATAAAATTGTATGAAAATTAAACAAAATTGTACAAAAAGAAATAGTAAATTTTAAAGTTAGTTTTATATTTATTTATGAAATAGTAAAATTAGAAATTAAACTTAACTATAAAACATGTATTAAACAATAATAATGAATTTTGAAAATAACATAGTATGCTTAGCGAAATAGTAAAAAATGTAGCAATTACATTTATTAACTTATTACAATATAACATTTATTAAATAAGTAAAACAAGTCGTTTTACAAAAGATTTAGGATTTAGTAAATCACATTGATAAAAATGATATAGTAGAAAATAGTAAAATAGCATGACATAGAAATTAAAATTTTATAGTAATTAAAATTCATTTCTTAGTACTAACAAAATAAAACTTGAAAAATAAATTAGAACATGAATTAGTTATTAAGATTTCGTGCAGAGGAATAGTGAACCTTGCTTACAGTTTTATAAGGTTCATAATTGTTACAATTTGGTAATGATTTTACCGATTTATTATCGTCTTCAGAAGTTGACATATCAGTCATCTCAATTGAATTTGTAATTTTAGAACTATGTTTCGATGACTTCTTATTATGACACTGATTAAATATTTGGATACAATATCTATCTTTACCTTGACGATTTCTTAAACATTTCAATAGCTTATAGGTTAAGAATAAAAATAGGAATACAATTAAAATATACGTGAATGCGGAATAGTATGAGCCATATTTAATAAAGTGTGATTCATTTTGAAGATTATTTAATTCTAATTCTAAATTATTCAGCTGATGATTCGCGTATTTCAAAGAATCTAAATTAATTTTACTTAAAGAAATTGGCGTTAAATATGGTAAACTTTTATTAAATATGCTCTTTTTACAACAATCGTCTTTTGTTATATCGAAACTTATATCTATAGCTGATTTAACAGAAAATTGGTAAGTAATTGTTGGCACTAGTTGAAAAGTTTTAGAATAACCAATACAATTTTCAGTTAATTTGACAATGCCTGTGCCAATAATAGAATGATCAGTGATATCATCATTACATTTTATTATTAATTTATTAATGTCGGATTGTACATAAATCCATCTGTTATTTTTTAATTTATGCCATATATCGATTTGGCCGAATAATAACTTGGCGTTACATTCAGAAGGTAGAGAAAGAGTTACTTCTGTTAATAATTTCGATTCACAATTAGGATTAGTTATGCTAGACAATATAGTAATTTGTTCACAAATAGAATAGTTATTATTAATAAATTTACAATCATTTAAATTATTAAGCATAGCATAATGTATTCTATCGTCACTTAAAGCGGTATAAGAATCAGAAGGTTGGATAAGCGCAAAAGTTTGTACATGTGAGTCATCGTGAGGAGTCGGTAATGGGATATTTTTATAAACAGTGAACTTATCTGGTGTTATTAACGGAATTTGCAAACTGAAAACAATCTTATTGTTATAATAATATGAACTAAGTTTCGAAACATCAATCAATGAATGAATATTATGTATATTTAATTGAACTGGAAAGTCTAAGTGTTTGTTTATTTGATTAATATGCTTAGTTAATTCATTATAAAGACTTAAAGGGCTTATTACACTAGGGTGCAAAATATTTAACTTTGAGAATAAAATAGCGTTTAAAGTTGTATCTAGCAAGTTAGAAATAGAAAGTAAGGAACTTTCAATTATATTTAGCAAATTATTTATTCTAGAAATATGAAGAAGCAAATTATTAGTTTTTGTAACTTGCGAAAATATTTCATTCATGTTATTAATTTGGTTATTTAATCTTAACTCATTCTGGTTTAATTTATAAATCGTGGCGTTAAAATTATTTATTGTTGATTTAATTATGTGAATATTATCTCGAAACAAATTGAATAATTCTGATTCACTTTTCCGACAGGATTCTATCGCGGCGTCATATTTTCTCGCGTCATCTGCGTCTAGAGTACCAAAGAAAAATTTAAGGATTTCCCCTCCAAATTCTAGAGATCTTTTAACTTTATTTGACGATTGGTTATTAATTATTATATGCTCTAAAGATTGTAGTTTAATGTAATTGTATTTTATTAAAATTTCAACGGGATTTGAAAAATCTTTACATTGAGAAAATTCGTCAGTATTTATTTTTGAACAAAGGTTTAAGATATCGTATAATAAATTTTCAATTTTATTGAGATACGGATTTAAAGATATAAGGTCTATATATGTTATGACTTTCCAATAATCGTTATAAAAATTAATATTTGTAATAGGTTCAAAATAAATTCCAGGACTATGTGATATAGGAATGATACTCGATTCAGCGTGGCTTCGGCTTCCATAGCATAAAGCTCTGAAAAATATT
Organism: Melitaea cinxia; assembly: GCF_905220565.1. Classification (NCBI taxonomy): domain Eukaryota; kingdom Metazoa; phylum Arthropoda; class Insecta; order Lepidoptera; family Nymphalidae; genus Melitaea; species Melitaea cinxia. The sequence goes on along the minus strand of NC_059399.1, from coordinate 1,567,393 downwards.
AAAATGAATAAATTTAAGGTGTAGAAATAGCAGGCTTAATCTCGTTTGTGTGATATTTAATATGTTTACGACCTATTTGTATGGTTACATTATGTTTATTGTGTACTTTTATGATTTTGTATGGGCCTTTCCATATCGGTGATAGAGCCTTACGGAGTCGGTGATGGTATTTTACATATACTGAGTCACCAGTTTTATATGAAATTTCGCGTGAACTATAATCATAATATTGTTTAGACTTTTCTTTGCTATTAATTATATTTTGAATAGCTTTTTCCCTACTAACACGCATTCGATATTGCAAAGATCGAATATATTCATTGTAAGTTGTATTGTTATTGGTTTCATATAGAGAATTAGGAATGTTAGGTTTATGACCATATAATAATTCATAAGGGGTGAAATTAGTAGTGCAATGAGGGGTAGTATTAATAGCTAGTATTGCGGTAAATAAATAGCAATGCCAATCGTTCTGGTTTTCGTTTACGAATGATTTTAAATATTCTTTTAATGTAGCATGTGTGCGTTCTAGAGCTCCGTTTGTTTGTGGATGATAGGGTGTAGTAAATAGAGCTTTAACTTTTAGGATTTGAGTTAATTCTTTGAATAATTCAGACGTAAAACAAGTACCTAAATCCGTTAAAATTGTTTTAGGGAAACCGAAAAGAGACATAAAATGTACAAGATTTCTGGCTATTTCTTCACTGGTAGCCGTGACCATGGGATAGGCACTAGAAAATTTCGTTAAATCATCTTGTAGCGTAAGGATAAATTTAAATTTTTGATAACCTGCTTCAGGTAAGGGACCAACGATGTCGAGAGCTAAACGTTCAAATGGTCTTGTAGAAGTAGAAGTTATCTCCATTGGAGCCTTATTTGACATTCTTAATGGTTTATTAATTTGACATAATTGACATTTCTTTACGTAATCTACGATATCAGAGCGCATACCTTTCCAGTAATAGGCAGCCTTAATTCGATTATACATACGATTTGACCCTGGGTGACCTGCAATAGGTGAGTCATGATTTTCTTTTAAAATTTTAGGGATTTCCACGGGAGTAGGATAAATTAGTTGGTTCTTATATATATGAATTTTAATATTAGTGTTATGGAAAATATAAGCAATCATGTTATATATTTTAATATAAGCTAGTTTAGAAAATGGATCTGAAAAGTCGGATAAAGCGATATCTGTAATATCAGGATCCTCAATTACAATTTTATTTCTAAGTTTTATTAGTAAATTGTAAATATCTTTAAATTTAGTTTCTTCATAATGATGAACTTTAGTAAACAGAAAATAGTAAGATTTATTCTTATCGTTTACGCATTGAATTGTAAAAGGTTCGCGTTCAGAATTTAATAAGTCCTCGGGCTTTTCTAACTGTGCTAATATTTCTTCACAGTGAGGTATCGATGAGTCGAAATCTAAAGAGACAGGACAGACAATGGTTTTTTGTTTAGATAAATGTAATCCTTCTGTGCATTCCAAAATTATAGTATTCGAAGTAGAAAGTTTATTAGTAAATTGATCCTTAAAATATTTTTCATAACTAGAATTATTTAAATTGTTAATATTTATAACATTGACGGGACAGCGAGATAACGCATCGGCGTTAGAGTTAAGGCGACCTTGTTTATAAACGATTTCGTAATCATACTCTTCGAGTTTTAGGCGCCAACGAATGAGTCTACTACCGGGATCTTTAACGTTAAATAACCATACTAATGGTCTATGATCGGTGACAATTTTAAATTTGTTACCATAAAGATAGGGACGGAACGTCTTGACTGCGAATAAGATTGCTAAAAGTTCTTTTTCAGTGGTCGAATAATTACCTTCAGGACGATTTAAAGTACGTGACGCGTAAGCTATCGGTTTATCTTTACCTATAGGACCTTGGGATAAAACTGCACCTACGGCGTAATTACTTGCGTCCGTGGTTACTATAAACGGTTGAGAAAAATCTGGGTATTGAAGCAGCGGGGCATTAATTAATTTTCCTTTCAAAATATCGAAAGCAATCTGTTGTTCCTGAGACCAGTGAAATGTGGCGTCTTTTTTTAATAAAGAAGTAAGTGGTTTAGTTAATTTGGAGAAATTTTCGATAAATCGGCGATAATAGCCTACTAGACCTAAGAAAGACTTAATTTCTTTAGGATTTTTAGGAACTGGGAATTGTGAAACGGCCTTTACTTTATCAGGATTTGGGGAAACACCTTTGTCGGTGATAATATGGCCAAGGTAAGTGACTTCGTGTCTTAGAAACTCGCATTTGTCTGGCTGAAGCTTTAAGTTAAATTGGCGAAATTTGTCGAATACAAGTTTTAATTTCATCACGTGATCTTGTAAATTTTGACTGTATATTATACAATCGTCTAAATAAATGTAACAATGTAAGCCTTGTAAACCTGATAATACGGTGTTCATTAGCCTTTGAAACGTGGCTGGGGCATTTTTTAACCCAAAAGGCATTCTAGTAAACTCGTAGTGTCCAGACATGCTTGAATTTGTGCTTATCGTGAATCCTGTTTTTGGGGCATCTTTGGGACATGTCTTTAACTGATGGAAGCCACTTGTAAGATCCAGAGTACTAAAATACTTGCAATGACCTAGTTGGTCAAGAATGTCGGTGATAAGAGGTAGTGGATAAGTTTCGGAAACAGTGACGTCATTAAGGCGACGGTAATCAATTACTATTCTCCACTTTTGTTTGCCAGAAGCATCCATCTTTTTCGGAACTACCCATACCGGGGCGCTCCACGGCGAAATAGAAGGTCGGATAATATCTTGGTCTAACATCTTTCGAATTTGGGAATCGACTTCCTCTTTATGGCACTCGGGAAACCGATAAGATTTGACATGAATAGGAGGTGCATCACCTGTATTAATAGTGTGTTCAATAGCATTCGTGAAGGTTAAGGGTTCACCGTCTATATGAAAAATATCTGTATATAAAGAACAACACTCTAAGAGAGCTTTTCGCTCTTCATCATTTAGATGTGAACAGCGTATAAGACTTAAAACTTTATTTGCACGATCAAATTTATTAGTCGAAATAGAATTAATATTAAAACAAGATTCCGAATTGAAACAATCACGTTCAATTGGCGTTAACTTTACATGATAATTCTTTACTTCAATATCATTTTCAGTTGTATTTAAAATAGAAAGATTTATTTTCTTATTTGGTTTTACCTTTACTATACAATTAGCGACATAAACACCTTCACTTAAGGTGTGATTTAATACGAGAGCTTCATTGTTATGATATAAGTCGGGCGAGTAATTTGATACAGTGCACTCGATAACGGCTTCAGCACGAGCCGGAATGATATAAGTTGGCTGTGTATAGATAATCGGAATAGAATGATTCATTATTGTCATAAATTTAGAATAATAATTAATATTTGATTTAAAATAATTGCAAAAATCACTACCGATAATTCCATCATAATGATTTAAATTAATATTATCTCCCGTTACGTGAAATTTATATTTAAATATTTCGTTAGAGATATTAAATTCCATTTGAAAAGTACCTAATGTTTCCACAGGATTTTCAGAACTGTTAATTCCTTTTAATTTGACAATTTCATTTGATAAATTTGGTATTTGTAAAAGACAGGAACCTTTTATAATACTGATAGATGATCCTGTATCGACAAGGAAACACAATTTATTCGAGGCGAGTTTGGAATATAAGTAAATATGAGGTAAAGATACCTTTTTGCTATAATTATTAATTTCATAAATAAGTTTGGATTTGCAATTAGTATTTAAGTCACATGTATGTAACATAGTTTTAATATTAGAGTTAGTATTTTGGCAATTAATTTTACCACTAGAAATAGTAGAATTAAGTTCATTTGATCGAGACATACATTTAGAGTTATTTAAGTTAGATTTAAATGATATATTCTTAGAGTTAGTAACATTTTGACATTTATAATGATTAGTTTTGCCCTTAAAAATAGTAGGACTCGGCTCTTTTGGCTGAGATATAGATTTAGTAAAGTTAGTAGGATTCAACATTTTTAGTTGAAATTTAGATTTAGTAGAGCTAGTAGGACTCAACATTTTTGGTTGAGATTTAGATTTAGTAGAATTAGTAGGATTCAACATTATTTGTTGAAATTTAGATTTAGTAGATTTAGTATGACTCAACACTTTTGGTTGAGATTTGAATTTAGTAGAGTTAGTAGGATTCAACATTTTCTGTTGAAATTTAGATTTAGTAGAGTTAGTGTGACTCAACACTTTTGGTTGAGATTTGGATTTAGTAGAGTTAGTAGGATTCAACATTTTCTGTTGAAATTTAGATTTAGTAGAGTTAGTGTGACTCAACACTTTTGGTTGAGATTTGGATTTAGTAGAATTAGTAGGATTCAACATTTTTTGTTGAAATTTAGATTTAGTAAAATTAGTAGAAAAGTTAGAATATGGCGTGTCCTTATGACCTTGAATGGATTTTGGCAGACACGGAACCAAAATCCTTTTTAATTTAAATCTTCGTGACGATTAATCGATTGAGACTCATTTATATAATTATGTGATTCGTTTTCACATGTATGTGCACCGGCAATATTAGAATTAGCATTTGACGTGTCATGTTGCACGTTGCTTGTGTTCACACGGCGTTTCATATTAAATTGACGCTTGCGACATTCCATGATCGTATGACCGACGTGTTTACAATAATTACACGTTTTATTATAAAATATATTAGAGTTTGTATTTAAATTATTTTTTGGATTTATGTGAAATAGTTTTCGCGAATATTTAGGCTCTTTATTTTTATAACAATCTGAGGAACTATGACCTATCTTATTACATAATGAACACTGTTTCTGAGGTCTTGAATTAATTTTGTATAAATTAAATAATTTTTCCTCGTCAGTTGCGTATTGTATCGCATCACTGAGAGTTAGAGGGTTTTTACACCTGACGATATTAGAAATTGAAGGGTTAAGCCCTAATAAAAATGAATTTAAAGCAAGGTCTTCCATGGCAGCTATACGGCCTGGGAGCTCGCTCTCGTCCTTACAGCTATAATGGATATCTGAATGTATTCGCGTTAAAATTTGCTCTATCCTTAATGAATATTTAGTTACGTCTTCATTTGGCAATTGTTTAGAATGTTGTAAATCGGATAATAAATGAGTCGCATGTTTCTTTTCTCCGAATGTAGACCTTAGAAATGTTTTTAAGTCTGACCAATTTGAAAAATGTTTTAAACTGCATGCAACCTGAGCTTTACCTTCTAATTGCGATAATATGAATTTACATAAAATTTGTTGTTGGTCTGAATTAGCTAGTGACATCGCATTCTCACAATTAGTGAGAAATGCAGGGAGTGATTCTCTATCCCCACTATATGATTTTATAAATTTTGTTAAAAAGGATAATGTTATTTTTTCAGACATTTCGGTTCTTTTCAATGATTCCGCTTTAAGAGACATTAGCTTAAAATACTATTATGTATGCTGAGCTTATAATAGGACAAAAAAATTACAATAAGTACAATATGAATATATGAAATGCTTAAATCTTAAATTAAGTAGATTTAGAGTTTATACGATTTAGAACACTGATTTAGAACACTGATTTATAAAACTCTACTAATTTGAGCACTTTTAGCTCTTAAATTTTTTGATTTACTTATTAAGTTATAAATATCACAAAACACTTACAAGAAAACGGCAATACACACTCGCATGTCGTCGCGTGGGAACCGGTGTCGCGTTGCTGTGACGTCTCTCGTAACTGGAGCGGATGGAATTTTTCTTGGTGTGGTGAGCTAGACCTGGAGACCCGGAGACTTGGAGCGGGCTCAGACGATATGCTGAGGCTGACCGTCGTCCTGGATGCAGTAGCTGGAGCGGGCTCACGCTTAAGAGCGGAGGCTGATCGTCGTCCTTTGAGCGGCTGGAGCGGGCTCACGCTGGAGAGCGGAGGCTTATCGTCGTCCTTTGTAGTTGACGCAGGCTTAACCTTTGGTCAAGGCTTACTGTCGGTCAAAAATTTAGGGTGGCTCTGTTCGGATACCAGCGTCTGTTGTTTGACTCTATGTCGTCAGACTTCTCTGGTATCCCACTTCTGACACCAATTTGTTAGGATGCCGACCCTGTTTGTCTTTTTAAAAAAAACTATACTACACCGCTAACTGCTTTATTTAAAAGATTGGACACAATGTTGGATAATTGACTTCCGAACTTTAATTTATGTCCGATCTACTCGGGGCTCTGAGTCTAACTGACTGTTTTTTAATAAAAATAATATTAACGAAGAAACAATATAATTCAATTGCTGAGTAATGATAAAACTATAGGAAAAATACAGTGTATAATATTAATGCTTATGAAGCTTTTACTGCGTTGTAAAATGGGATATAACAGAACGTTGCCTTAACATCTAAGCACTAATGCGTTCGAATATTATTGGCACATTCGTACGAGTGCGGTAACGATATACCGATACCTGTAATGTGCTATAATGTTCTTCGGTATCAAATGGTTTGGAAGCGTAAGTGACACGTAGCTCTTAGTGTTTGTACTTACTAGAAAAATTGACTGTCGATTAGTTTAATGTATACAATGTATTACATGTATTACAATGGGTAAAGAAAAAAAAAACAATTTTTATAATAAATTAATTATAGAGTACCTAATCGATTTTAGGGTATCTATACAAATAAAATTGGAGTGCCTGTTTGTAATATTAAAATGACCGCTTTTTACTAGATGCATATAGATATAGAATTTTTATCTGTCTGTCTGCTTGTCTGTTTGTTCCGGCTAATTTCAGAAACGGCTGGTTCGATTTTGACGGGACTTTAATAAAAAATTAATGTACCTAAAGTAATGACACTTGACATACTAATTGCTTTGATGCTATACAAGGAATTTACTCACAATAAAGAACAAGATACAGATATTAGTGTTAAAATATATTTTTTTTACAAAGAAAGTGTATGTGCAATCCACTCACGGCAGAAGTGAAACTTCTGAAAACTCGTAGGAAGGTAGGCTGTTGTGATTTGGCCGTTACAATGATCACGATCTCATGAAGAAGATCGTAAGCGTCATGCAGAACGCGTCGCTTACGAATTTTTCGTAGTAATGTATTCCATCTCGTCATCTCCTTTATATTTATATGTTTGTTTCTTTATCATGGCGAATTTTTGTTCCATCAAGTTTCATATCACGATTCAAAAAAAGTTTCACTTCGAAAAATTTTCATTACGTTCAATATATTCATCATGTTGCATATGTGTGAGTGAAATCGATGGTGTAGTGTGCGTTAGTAACTGTATAAAACATACTTTTAAAGTCCTAAAACAGAGGCAACAATAAGTGGCCACCCTACAGATAAGCAGTCTAAATCAGTTAGCGAAGATTGTCGCTAGATGACGCTGTAACGCGGTTTGTGCGGTACGCTACTGTTTAGCACTCGAGTAGGGTTGTCGGTTCATGCTACTTTTAAACTTAAATTGAAGTTTTTTATATAGCTATAGTAGAAAAATAGTCAGGCTCAACCAGATCATGTATCTGGACCGGATCAGGATAGAATGAGGCATGCCAGATTTGACAAGCTTTATCAGGACCAGGTCTGGTCCAGACAAGGATAGCCTGATGTAAAATATAATCAAGGATGGTAAAGCATACACGATCAGGACCCGGTCCGGTCCAGATCAGGATATCCTGATGTTAAATATAATCAATTATGGTAAGGCATACTGGATCAGGACCCGGTCCGGTCCAGATCAGAATAGCCTGATGTAAAATATAATCTAGTATGGTAAGGCATACTGGATCAGAACCCGGTCCGGTCCAGATCAGGATAGCCTGAAAGAAATTACGCGACCTGAGCCGGAATCGCGCTATCAATGTTTTTAAGCGCACTTAGTATATATACAGTTATCAGGACAGTCTAGCAGGTATTCCATTTCTACACAGTGGAGCAGTCGTAAGTAGTAGGAAATAGTTAATTAGTAGTAAATTATTAGAAGTTGATATCATCATTACAGCCATTACAGTCCACTGCTGGACATAGGCCTCCACAAGTTTACGCCAAAAATAACGTGAACTCATGTGTTTTGCCCACAGTCACCACGTTGGGCAGGTGGGTTGATGACCGCAGTACTGGCTTTGTTCCACCGAAGACGCTGCTTCCCGTCTTCGGCCTATGTATTTCAAAGCCAGTAGTTGGATGGTTATCCCACCACCGGTCGGCTTTTTAAGTTGCAAGGTGGTAGCGGAACTGTGTTATCTCTTAGTCGCCTCTTACGACACCCACGGGAAGAGAGGGGGTGGCTATATTCTCTAGTACCGTAGCCACACAGTACACTAAAGTTTATAAATAAAATTAGAAGTTGTTAAATAAAATTTAATTAATAACAAAAGTTAATTAAAAATATAAAAATAAATAAAAAGAATTGATATTTAAAGTAAAAACAAATAAATTTGGAAAAAATAAATGGAAATAAATATCATAATAATTGTTAAGTAACACATTTATAATATCAATTAGCTTTTTTTATTAAACTATTTTTTCAAGAATATACATTCGTGGTTTTTAAAAGGACCGGACCGAACCGGCTGATCAGGATGAGATGAGATTTCCTGATCTGGACCCGATCAGGAAATCTCATCTCATCTTGTTCAGGTCCAGACAAATCTTCTGCGTTACATACCTTATCCGGCCCAGATTAGGCATGCCCGGTCCGGTCCTTCTAAGGAACACGAAAAAATTTGTACTCGGGAAGCGGCTATTTTTATAAAATTTCAATTAGTTTAAAAATAAAAAAAGATTTATGATCAAATATTACCCAGTTTGTGTGTAAAAATTAGTAAAAATATTAAATACTAATAATCGAATAAAATACCATTATATAGGTATTCTGTGAAAATTTTTCATTTACTTATTAAGATTCCAAAAACTTATATATGATAAGCACAACACAGATGGTGTACTTGGGTTATATGTACCTACCTAAAAATCTTACAATCAAGACAAAAATATATTTGAAAAAAAAAAATAGTTTAAAGTTAAGCGATGTCATAGTGTCAGCCCTGGCCGTGTCAGTCATAGCCTAAAGGGTTCGTTCCCCAACAAATTGTCGTTTAAAAACAATGTCATTAAACAAACCGCGCGCTGATGCGTTTTGCGAACTCATAAATATTAAACAATGTTGAACAAAACCTATTCGCTTAAATTACGCTGGAATTTAATGAGTTCTTGTGGAATTCGTATTTTACAATGTCAATATTATAATTTTACACATATCTTGTATTGTTACCAGTTGAATTTAACTATGTGTCTTGTACTGGGCACAAATATAGTTTTAATTTTTTATTGGAGGCACGTAGTCATACAGTAGTACCTAAGACTTCCATGAATCCTGCACTAGAAGTGTTGTGATTAACAAGCCAGTACCCTGACCTTAATTAGGTATTAAAATACCCATTAATTATTTATCTAGTTAAGCTGTCGGTCCCGGTTGTTATCATAAATATTATACCTACCTAATCGTTACTCATAGTAGGGAATATATCCGCCAACCTACATTGGAGCAACGTGGTGGATTGAGCTCTTATTCTTCTTCTACATGAAGAAAGACGCCTTTGCCCAGCAGTGGGATGTTACAGGCTGAAACGTGAACATAAAAATAATAATTTGAAAAACAAATTTAAGTGAGAGAATTTTTTTTTTTTTGATGTAATTCATACTTCTAGTAATCCCGTATTTTATCCTAAAGCCAGTATGTTGTGGTTTTAGTTCAGTACAACAATATTAAAGTCAAAAAATATAAAATTAAATAAAAAATGTAAATAATTTTAAATAAAAATTACATATTTATACAAACAGAGTGATGTACACCTCGCCTGTATTACAAGCTGAACGGTAATAGCAGTTGTCGAAGTTAAACCTAATATTTGCATATTCCAATCTCGGTTCGCCTCGGGCGCCACTGGGATAAATAGGATAGACAGCCGGTGAACGGTCGGTACCTACGGGATATAGAAATATAATCTTTTTATATATATTATATATAAATATATGTTTTGTATTTCAATTTAATTAAAGTAATAAAACAGTGATATGAAATGAAAAAAAGATAACGGAACTTAAATAAATAAAGCGTAAAAAAATATTCTTACAAAATAGGTGTAATATAGAAATTGCATTTTCTGTGATAAAAAACTTTTATACAACGACCTCCATCAGGAAAAAAATGTGTCAAACTCAAATACATACATCAAAAAAATATCTGTATGACCCACACAAAAATTTCTAATTAGCGGAAATGCTTAGAGCACTAGCCAGTTACTGTGACCTATGCTCCAATATGAGATCTTAACAAGCAACAGACATAAAAGCTGGTTACACTTTTAATATTACGCATAAATTATTTTTTAATATATTTAAATAGTTATAGTTTATTATATCGTATTACTTTTATATTTTAACAGAAGCGGAATAACCTATTTACATTCCATTTAAATAACTAGGTCGGCAAACAAGCGTACGGCTCACCTAATGGTAAGCGATTACCGTAGCTTACAGACATGTGCAATACCATCACAACCGCGCTGCCGACCCTACCCCCAAACCCCCAGGAGCTCTACAAAATCTTAAATTAAAACATTACTATATATGGCGTATAAAACAAACTACAATATAACATTCCTGTTAGAATATTGTTCATTGGAACAAATGGCTTGTATCAGAACTGACCTAAACGTCTTCACCGTCTCGCCGCTCTGTGAATCATATTTCATAATGTAATGAAATCTGTTACGTATTCTGTACGCACTGTACGATAAAAACGCTGTCCTAAAGTTCAAGCTTGTACCTAACGGTCGCCATGTCACTTAACTTTACAGTATAGCTAATGTATTATGAACGTATTATTATTATTTAAAGAACAAGAATATTTGACTATTTGACTAAGTGAAAACAATACGTACGTTCCAAATGTATCAAATATATTCAATATCGTTTTAATTATCAGTAATATTTTAATTATATTAGTTTAAATAAAATTTGAATTGTGATATTGTTTTAATCGTTTTAATAATTGTTTGATAAACGAATCGTTGAGTAGTTTACAGAAAGATGAACATATAGAGATCTGCATAGCCATTTATCACTCACGGGTGGTACAGATTGCATTAATAAATACGCAAGCATCAAAATTAATTGTATACCTTTGAAAAAGTCTCCAAGATAAAACTAAACTATGCGCATCAACTGTCAGAATTTAAATATTGTTCATAAAAATCGTGCAATAGCGGACATTTTAACTAATTACAGCAACAATATACATAATTTTAATAATTTCATTTTAAAATTATCATCTTCTTAATTCGAGCGTTATTTCCATGCAGTGCGTATAAACCGTAGCCATTAGCGGATAACGTCGGGAGCACATCAATCATAAATAGGCCAATTCATTATCACCACTCCGCGCAGATTGCAACCACTAAAATATACGTTTTGCAATATGCATTAACTAAAATATACATGTACCTACATGTTTCTACATATTGACAGGCCATATTCATAATTAATGATAATTAATGTAATACAACATCTTAGATTACTTTACAGAAGATCACAGCAAAATAATACTGTTTTCAAGCAATATTGTGTTCCTGTTGGTGAGTAAGGTGACCAGAGCTCCTGAGGGGATTGGGGATGGGGTCGGCAACGCGCTTGCGATGCCTCTGGTGTTGCAGGTGTCTATACGCTACTGTAATCGCTTACCATCAGGTGAGCCGTACGCTTGTTTGCCGACCTAGTGACATAAAAAAAAGATATATTCTTTAAACCAAGTGATATACTAACTTTAAGGTGTGTAGATTAACGTATAAGCGTTATTTATGAAACCGCTTTTTATTTATTTTTATTTATTATTACCATTGCTGAGTGTAGCTTAGCGCATATACAAATTGCTTTTTGACTCATGAATATCATTGATTTTTTGTTTAATACCCAATAAATTTAAATTTTCCCGTTAAACGGACTTCCTACTTCAAAATGAGCTTTTGAAGTGTGATCCTAAGAGCCTTAATGAGCTTTTGAAGTGTAATCCTTAATTTATTTAATATTCGGAAAATCAACAGCACAAATAACAACACATAGCAAATTGAACTAAACAATATTTGGCTAATAAAAGGTCTTCACGTATTAGAACTAGTACATAAATAAACACATCATGCGGACAGAGTAATTGCACGTCAAGATATTGTTACATAACCTTTTTTAAATAATACACACACACACACATATATATATATATATATGTATATATATATATATATATCTCAACTAAACAATGCAAAGAAATTCTGGTTCAATACTCGCCTCGCCACCATCACACCTGAACTGAATACATCAAATATACAAACAATCCGGATTTACTCTAACTCTATATATTATTTGAGATACATTTATTTATAACATATATCATTTTCGTAGTAAACGCACAAATAAGAAATCCAAATACAATTTAATATTTCGGTCACCTAAAAAAAAGATATTTTAATAAGACTTATCAAAACCCGTAATAACTTCAATCATTTTAATTCCATGCATGTTCATATTGGAACAGTGAATTCAAGAAATCCACTATACCAATATTGCTGGTTCTTCATAATGCCAGCCGCTGGAGCGAGGAAACTTGTCGGCATATGTGACAGTTCCTTGTGTGACAACACACAATCTACTAAATTGCTAGCAAGAACCTTTAAGCTAGATACAAATTGGATGAGGCATTAAAAATGCCTACGAATACCAAGCATTGCAATATATCACTTCGAAGGCTAATTTCGTAGGTTTCCATTTGTACTATAAATATCAAAAAAAGAAACAACCTTTGAGACCCTGTCTTATATAATAATGATGTCCAGATATATTATTAATTTTTAATGATAAGAGCTACAGAAAATGGCAGTTAAATAATTCTGATTTCAAGCAGTGTTGTGTTCCCATTGGTGAGTAAGCACCTAAGAGGGGAGGAGGACTAGGGTCGACAACGCGCTTGCAATGGTTGTGGTGTTGCAGGCGTCTATAAGCTACGGTAATCTCTTACCATCAGGTGAGCCGTACGCTTGTTTGCCAACCTAGCTGTATAAAATCAAATATTCGTACACATTATAATAATCATAGTTTAGCATTGAGTCTCTTTAATTCTTTGCTTGTATAGATTTATTAATTTCGAAAAAGAGGTATTTGCCTAGCTATGAAAACTCCTCGAATTTGCGTCTCTCAATTGTAGATTAGTTACTCCTTCTAAACATAAAGAGATCTTGACGATGTGATCCTCTACTATTTCTAATGTGTCATTTTGGTATTATAAAATATACATAACGATTTTTGATGGCAAATTAATAGTAATTAAAAGAAACTCGCAAAATAAAGACTGACTGAATATGGGAATATAAATAAAATACAAGAATTAGAACATTTTATACAAATAACGACATCCATTTTCTAACTAGCGCCGTGCATAGGGTTGCCAGATGGTCGGGATTCGTCGGGATTATCCCGACATTTCGTATGATGTCCAGAGTCCCGAAAAAATACTAAATGTCCCGACAAACAACAGCAAAACAAAAATCTAAAACTATCGCGATAATAAATGTAATGCGAAGTACATGTGGCAGTAATTTATCAAAAAGGAGTTCAAATTACTAATAATTATAATACTTATTAGAATAAGTGATTGTGATAATTAATGATCTCAGAATCTGCCAAAAATTGTTTTTTTTTTTTTTTGTTTATTGTTTTTGTGATTTTTATTTTTATAATAAAAAGTAATTTTGTTAATTGTTTTTGTGATTTAAATTTTTATTATAAAAAGTGATTTTTATAATTCTTAATATTTATTTGTCCCGTTGGTCCCGACCCTAATCCCAAAATCCCGACTTTTTGAAAATTTGTCCAGATATTTTAGTCTACCCATCTGGTAAACCTAGCCGTGCATCTTGCACACGACAGGGCCACTGCGTCGCTTTGTCCAATTTAATTATGTCAGCTGAAATCTCAACATCTTATAATATTTTCTAACGTCATCACAAATAATAATTTGGACCGTTACCAAAAAAGTTTCTGTAAAATAAAATATTACTTTTTAAGAATTCAAAACTTTCTGTTTTACTTACTATTCCTCGCGATTTCACTCACGCTTAGTCTAATAGAAAACTATGCATAACTTTTTTTATAATCAAGTTACAATATTGCTGTAATGGTAAAATAGTAATCAATTAATGTATTCGTAATAGTTTTTTTAATACATTTATTTGTATACTTCATCAGGTTGTAATGAGATTGCGTCACAATTGTAATTATTATTTTCCAAAATATCGATAAATTAAAATTTTGTTAAAGTAACTAGACGTCCTTTAAAACACGATTAAATTGAAAATCAGCCTCAGTTCATTACCGTATACATACAAATTAGTTGTCGTACCAAACACAATACATATACATTAAAACTCTTTTAAACACACTTAAACCTGAATTTCAATGACATTAATCTTTTATACTAATTGGCATATTATATTATATTTATCGCTTAAAAATAAAAACTAATTTTCTATATATATATATATATATAAATGAATGTTTGTCTGTATGTCCTTTATAGAATCGTAAACTATGCATTTGTTCATGTCATGATCTTCAGCAAAGTGTTGTGCATAATCCCACAAAGGTTGGTTGGTACGACCAAAAAAAAAGCGTAGCAACGCGCGCAGGGTACAGCTAGGATACATATAAAAATAATGAATTGAAAATACATAATACAATATATCGAATTAAGTATTGCCTTTAAATAATAGCAGAGTATTTAATTATCAAAATGGCATACTGTAACAATAGTAAAACGCGCCCTCTGCACGGCGTGGCTGTAAATCTCAATCAAAATGATGCTAACGGCCGGACACAGTGTCGAGGCGTTATTCTGGCAAAAGTTTACCATTTCGAAATGATATCGCTTCAAAATTTATTTATTTAATTTTCAATGGGACAACTGTAGTATTTTTTTAATAAAATACAAATAGGGCTTTAATTAACAAGAAATCTAGTCGTCAAATAAATAAAAAAGACAACTGCTTTAGAATTTTTTTTAAGTGTCCTTTCATATTAGTATTTATAATAAACTAGCGACCCGCCCCGGCTTCGCACAGCTGCAAAAACTACCAGTATTCCTTTACTATATTATGCATGCATTATACATATAAACCTTCCTCTTCAATCACTCTATCTATTAAAAAAAAACCGCATCAAAATCAGTAGTGATTATTTTATTTTATATAAAAATTATACACTTTTTGGATATATGTAGGTATACGTATAATTTTATAATTATATGTTTGAAAATCTTTACTTTCAAAGTGTGCTTTTTTTATACAACTTGGTCTGCAAATTTCTAGACGGGCATCAAGCAGGTTGTTTGTTGGTTGTTTTTTTTTTTGGTTTTGAAATCGCGAATCGCAAAATAAATATACGTGTGTTCCTTACGAGTCTCACGTGATTAACGGACGACTTCTTAGAAAAAAGTTTTCAGACAGATCAGAATTTTTACACTTAATTTAAATAAGATCAATATTAAGTAAATTGATGTTTTAGTACGTATACAAATGGAACTTAATGTTCCCACTTCTTTCATTACATTTTAAAGCTGGTTTTAGCTTTGTGCGCACAATATTTTTTAACGGCCCCCACGAGGTTTTACTCCTGTGTCGGGGGTCCGGAAACACACAAACTATACAACAAACACATTAACTAACTATATAACTACACACTATCACAAACGCCCAGACCATGGCAAAGATTTGTATGGTCGATACAAATTTATGCAATGTGCGGGGATCGAACCCGCAACCGCTAGTTCAACAGTGAGTGCTTTGACCGTTGCGCTAACGTGTCCTCAATTGTGTATTTTTGTACTACGCTGCCGAAGTAAAATACTTTGATTTTGAGGACTTTACTTTCTTTATAGTAATAGATATAATCATCATCATCATCATCATCATTTCAGCCTACCACAGTCCACTGCTGGACACAGACCTCTACGAGTTCAAGCCAAAAATGGCGTGAACTCATACGTTTTGCCCATAGTCACCACGCTGGGCAGGCGGGTTGATGACCACAGAGCTGGCTTTGTCACACCGAAGACCCTGCTGCCCGTCTTTGGCCTGTGTATTCCAAAGCCAGCATTTGGGTGGTTATCCCGCCATCGCTCGGCTTTTTTAAGTCCCAAGGTAGTAGTGGAACTGTTTTATCCCTTAGTTGTCTCTTACCACACCCACGGGAAGAGAGGGGTTGGCTTTATTCTTTGATGCCGTAACCACACAGCATAGAATATATAATACATACACTTAATTATTTACGTATACCTGTCATCTTTTAAAAAGAACTGATATAAGCATGTTTGCACACCCTAGCAACTAAGGTACAATATTCACGTACTAAAATCATTGTTTCAGAATAAGCACGCTGGGCGGCGACGGGTGAATGAAATATGCGTACAGAGTAACGGAATACATGACGGAACACTTTAAAATATTAACTCAATATATACGCATATTGAACCATTTGTGTATACGTATGTGTGTAGGTATAGCTGACGTATGCTTTGAACGTGTATTGTAGCTCATATTTGTGACATGTCGAAATAAATTGCTAGATTTGAT
Source organism: Melitaea cinxia (assembly GCF_905220565.1). Classification (NCBI taxonomy): domain Eukaryota; kingdom Metazoa; phylum Arthropoda; class Insecta; order Lepidoptera; family Nymphalidae; genus Melitaea; species Melitaea cinxia. The sequence goes on along the minus strand of NC_059399.1, from coordinate 1,550,683 downwards.
GTCAATTACTTTACACGCTTTATTAGTTTGTGATAGAATATATATTGTATTTTTATTCTTCTTATTATTTATTTAAATATTTTATGTAAGTATTAGAATGTGTACATTTGTATGTAAGTTTATTATACTACTACACCACCTACCCAATTTCAATAATAAGTTTCCTTTTTATGTATGGGTTTTCTGAATGAAATGGCTAATTAGCCATAAGTCCGCCCATTGTACTTCATAATCTGTAACTATTTTTATGCTTTGTTTGTAATGTGTTTGTTGTGTACAATAAAATATAAAATAATTAAATAACCAATAAATTGTGATTTTTTATATTATGTTCTGTAATTTTTGAGTAAAGTCTTTTCGGTTACCTATTAAGAAAAAAAAGGTAAAGTGAAAACTATCTTAAAAAACTATATAAAAAATATATATATTAACAAAGGTTTCATTAAATTAACAACTGTTATATTTTGACAAATTTAATATTCTACTGTATGAAATAATTTGAAACAATTGTTGAGATGTGCTTGCTTTTTCAACAATTATTATAACCCCTAGAAAAGATTTCTGTTAATGATGACATCACGTATTGACATCACTCTTTTTCATTCTTAAATAGAATACGAGTCCAGAATGATACGCATACAGACACGGAATAGAAATCGCCGAGCGCTACTTTGAGGATGTAACGTTGCAGAAATTACGCGCTATTGTTTGGACTCTCATTTTCCACTTTAAGAAATACAATTATTTTTCACAAAGTTTATTTTTACTTTTACACTTACCTTGCAGTAATTTCGCAAAAATAAATCATAGGATATAATCACAATCATAGGAAATAGAACAATAATAACAATCATAGGAAATCAAAAAGATGCATTTTTCGTAGTATCATAAAAAATATCCAAAACCAGCACCTACAGATTCATACACAAACCACACAGTAGTACACCTTCGTCTTACATGCACACACCTACACGAACACACATTCATCTTTTCATGTCTTACACTCACCTCTAACTGCAGTGGACGGGACGGAACATAGCCGTTTAGTTTTTATTACTTTCTGTTATTTTTTAAATATAGTGTCTAGTTACGTATTTTATAATTAGTAGTTTTGTTTCATAACAGTGTGATCCTATTTTGGCCATATTTGTACATTATAGTATAACATACTATTGTAAGTGTAACATAACGCTGTCAAATTGCCTATGGAGTAAATAAATAAATAAATAGGATATAACCACTCGTGCTCCAGGACCTGATTTCAAAATATGATTGATTCTATAAATGAAAAGTGCAAAATTTTAAAAATAACACAGTAAAAAATGTAAATTAAAGCAGTAAAACAAAAACAACTTATGTGGATACCAATAAGGCTTATAAAAGATCGATGATCGCTTATGTGGTAACAGCTTAAAACGAACTTCTTGTACTTTATACATTCTTTATAAATTGAAGCGGCGATGACGCGACATACAACGATGTACGAACTGAGTTTTATATTTGAAAAAAAAAAACACAAATAACATCCTCTTTTACGCTTCAGCCTGTAATATCCCACTACTGGGCATAGGCCTCTATCCACATGTAGGAGAAGGATCAGAGCTTAATCCACCACGCTGCTCCAATGCGGGTTGGCGGATATATTCCTACTATGAGTAACGATCCCTATCAGGTGTACATGATAACAACCGGGACCGACGGCTTAACGTGCTCTCCGAGGCACGGTGGGGAGACCCACAAGGACTGCACAAACACCCAGACCACGGCAAACACCTGTATGGCCAATACAAATGTTTGTCAAGTGCGGGGATCGAACCCGCGATCGCCAGCGCAACGGGTACAATCTATAGCTGTAACCGTTGCGTCAACGCGGCTTTTAAAGTAGCTTCATTAAATTTTTAATCTTTACTATATGAGGTAAGGAAGATACATTAACAAACATTACTGTATGTACTTTTATACACCAATGGTCTACATAATATGCCACAGATTAAGTACTCAGTAAGCATTTTCTGTTTAGAGGACTAATATTAAAATATTGATGTAACATAGGGTAGTTAAAGCGTTACGTTAGGACGTCTGACACCGCAGTTCTCCCGTGACCACGGTTGCTGTAGCCGGCATTTAAAAACTTAATGAACCGCGATAAATTCCAAAAAAGTTATTTCATTACAATGGTCTACATAGTTGATAAAGATTTGTTGACTTAGTGACGCTGTATTTCATGCAAAATATTACTAATTTTGACATAAAACACAGATAACATATTACTAACAGATCCAGCAAATGTTGTTTTGCCATATATATTATTAACCCCCTTAATCCCCCCCCCCCCCCCTTCATTATAACTTAGGGGTATGAAAGATAGATGTTGTTCGATTTTCAGACTTACCCGATATGCACACAAAATTTCTTAAAAATCGGACCAGCCGTTTCGAAGGAGTATTGTAACTAATATTGTGTCACAAGAATTTTAAATATAAGATTTTCAAAAGCACTGCGGATTGTCTTGTCGATTCTTCGCTGTAGAATCTACATTTCCAATCGGTGGTACATTGCTTTAAAAAAAATATTCACTTTAAAATTTTAATTTGTAAAATTACGATTCGAATGTGCTTTTGAAGCCTACTTGAATAAAGTTGTTTTTGATTTTTACAAGCGTCTGGCGGTAAGTGAATACCGAAAACTATGTTGTTGATATTCTGTATGTACCAGTGTCTACTTACACATCGTTAAATGTAACGTCATATCATTTAATTTTAAAACTGTAACGAATCTCAGGGTTCAAATCCGGAATTCCACAGTCACTCTACTCAACATTTCGAGCAAGATATGTTCTACTTCCTCATATTAATACAAAGTAATAAAATTAATACAAAAATAATATTGATAATTGTGTTTGCTAGCAAACGAAAAAAACTGACTTCAATTACATCGATAAGTAATACAACGTAAGTAGACGAAAAAAATTAAAGCATTAAACGCACTGGTTGCCACTACCATTTTCGAAGGTTTCCCTCGATTTTTCTGGGATGCCATCATCAGATCCTAGTTTCCCTAGCCCTATCAAAAAAAGAATCGGCGAAATCGGTTCATAAACGACGAAATTATCCGCTAACACACTCGAATTGAGAACGCATACATTTCTATTACACGATTCATGTCTAAGCTCAAAATAGTTTTCTTCACACATCCTCGACAGTACAAAACAATATGCGAATCCAATCCGGTGAAAGCCCATACGGTCTCAACTTCGAATAAATATGGTAAGGAAAGCGATGAGACCGCGAAAAAGTAATAACTTAATGGTTAACCCATGTAGCAATAAAACTGAAGTAATAGTCGCTTTGAATAAATAAATAACAGATATCTACTTATATTTTAAAGATGGAGTTTGTTTATGTCTGTCAATATAGCTGTCAATATTTCGGACCATTTAGAATTAACTAATTCAGCCTGCAACATACCACTGGACAAATGCCTCTACTTCCGTGTAGGAGAAAAGTTCTAATCTTAATCTACCACGCTCCACTGCTGCGTTGGCGGATATATACTATGAGTGAGGTTTTTATGATAACAACCGGGATGGAGAGCTTAACGTACTCTCTGAGACATAGTGGGGATATCCACGAGGACAAACGCCCAGATCAGAAATAAATATTAGTAAAAATGCAGGTAATTTACTCTATCGTATGTACAGTAAATAAACACGTAGTTTCAGAATGATATACAGGAGCTATTTATATGTAATGTGTATGTAAGTATATATTATGTATGTATGTATATATAACGTTTCAGTCTGTAATATCCCACTACTGGGCATAGGCCTCTTTCCCCATGTAGGAGAAGGATCAGAGCTTAATCCACCACGCTGCTCCAATGCGGGTTGACGGATATATTCCCTACTATGAGTAACGATCGCTATCAGGGTGTACATGATAACAACCGGGACTGACGGCTTAACGTGCTCTCCGAGGCACGGTGGGGAGACCCACAAGGACTTCACAAACACCCAGACCACGACAAACACCTGTATGGCCAATACAAATGTTTGTCATGTGCGGGGATCGAACCCGCAACCGCCAGCGCAACTGATACAATCCATGGCTGTAACCGTTGCGCCAACGCGGTGTCAATATATATATATATGTCAAATATGTATATATATACTTACATACAACAAGCGGTGTTAACGCTACATAGCGATACTCTTTCACTCTCCTATCTCTAATACTCTTCCATACAGTCAACTTAAAGAATATAATTTAAAAAATTAAAAAATCATACATACATGAATAAATAATACTAAAGAATAATACTAATAATTGTTTTGCTGGAAAACGAAAAAAAAAACAACTTCAATTACATCGACAAGTAAATACAACATAGGTAGATGAAAAAAAATTGTCAAGTAAATACGCATTATCAAAGATTACTCCAAAAGCTGTAATCAGATCTCGATGACATGATAAACATCGACTTTCGATTAAGTTAAAAATCATCAAAATCGGTACGCCCAGTAAAAAGTTATGCGGATTTTCGAGGGTTTCCCTCGATTTCTCTGAGATCCCATCATCAGATCTTGGTTTCCTTAACATAGTACCACACTTAAGATATCTCCTTTCCAATAAAAAAAATAATTATCAAAACCGGTTCATAAACGACGAAGTTATCCCCGAATATACATAATATATATTATACGGTCGAATTGAGTAACTTCCTCCTTTTTAGTCGGTTGATAAAAATAATATCAAATAGTATTTACATAAATATCAAACATCATTATACATACACATTACGTTGTATCATCGGTATATTTAACGGTGCAATCCTAATTTGTATGGTTGTATACTTGTATATTATACTAATACTAACAGTGATCAACTATTATGATTTCTAAAACTATATCAAGGACAACAAAGGTTACAAATCGAAAAGAAAATTGTGATTATATAATACGTATACAAAAAAGGACCTCTAGAAATATGGTATTACAAGATTCCCGACCGAAATGAGTGTGTTGTATAGCATCCCGCCCCGGCACCGCCTACCTATAACCTCACCGCCCGGGGCCACATAAAAACGAAGACGGTACAAGGATATAAATATTTTGAAAATACCTAAAAGCAAATAAGAAATTATATATATATTTAGAAATAATTATAAAACTGAAATTTTTTTAATAACGCGCGTATTACTACAGATTCGAATTGAAAAATTATTTTTGTGTTGTATAGCCTATTTACTGAGGAAGACTATAGGCTATATTTTCCTCAAGTTGACATAGGTTAAAGCTAGTAGTAAAAGTGGAATAAGACGTTTGCATAATCATTAACTTCTACCAATTTTTATTATATTTCTTTGAGTTTGTAAGACTTCGACATACATAATGAAATTTGCTTGCTGATAAAGCTATCCTAAGTTTAACGGTATCTACCTTAATGTGTAAGATATGGATTATAATTTATGTGATATTAAATGAATTAAGAATCAATGTTAAAAAATTAATTAATTTAATCAATTAATAGGAACAGGCGACCGTACGCGCGTATATATGTGCCTGTGTGTGTGTGTTTGTAAGAATATGAGTGTGCTTTAGACCACACGACTGAAGTAAAACTTCTTTAGCAATAGGCCTTTACAATAGTAATTATATATACGAAACGTAACTGGCTATGAGAGAAAGTGAGAAAGATAATGTGTGCTCGCATCTCTCTCTTTTGCTCCGTCCGTCTCGTCCGATCACACTTTTCTTAACGCTCTCGTCACGAATTCACCAGCTTAATGCCCAAGTCAAAAATACGTAAAGAAGTTTTACATCATTTTTTTTTATTTTTTTTTTTTCGATCCCTTCCAGCTCTATACTTCGCTGTAGTAATAACAGCGGCGAGGTGAAAATATCAGGAACGGTGGTAAAATATGCAATATCCATATTGGGCGTAGGTACCGGCCGCCATATTGAGGGCCGTTTTACTCTTCATCTTAAGGAAAGGAAATTATGGCTTCGATGGCTTATTAATTAGTTAATCGAAATGAAAATCGGTGTCCCTTGTTACTATATTGTTATATAATATGTTAGAAAGAATTATAAGTTTTGTTGGAAAATTTTATGCCGGCTGACGATATAATGCGTTAAGCCGTAGGTCCCGGTTGTTATCGTGGACACCTGATTGCGGTCGTTACTCATAGTAGGAAGTATATCTGCCAGTCCGTTGTGGAACAGTGTGGTGGATTAAGCCCTGATACTCTCCTACATGGAGAAAGAGGCCTATTCCCAGCATTGGAATGTTACAGGTTGAATCGTTACGGTTAGATCCTTAATGGACTTACTGATGAAAGTATGCGAAGCTTAATCAACTACAGTGCTTATATAGTTAACTACATTTTTACATTTTTCCAAGTTTCCAACTTCTTTGACTGTTAGTTGGGTTAGTATAGGTATGTGTGGTTAGAACAATTAATTGCGACTTTAGCAGTCGTGGATTCGAATACCGTTCTTGACTAATATATGCTTATACTATTAGTGTTACAGATGGGTCGATTTTGTCCACTTGAGGCCAAGTTTCACATATACCAACTACCTACCTACTTCACAGTTTCGACTTAATGACAGGTAATATAAAAATAGAACAACGTTGGGAGAAGAAAAAACAAACAATAAATTTTGCTAGATAGATCTTGTTGACACGTTGGCCCGACGGTCACAGCACTGGTTTGTGGCTGTTGCGCTGGGTTCGATCCCCGCACATGACAAACATTTGTATTGGTCATAAAGATGTTTGCCGTGATTTGGGTGTTTGTGCAGTCCTTGTGGGTCTTCCCACCGTGCCTCGAAGAGCACGTTAAACCATCGGTCCCGATTGTTATCATGTACACCTGATAGCGGTCGTTACTCATAGTGGGGAATATATCCGCCAACCCGCATTGGAGCAGCGTGGTGGAAGCTCGAGCTAACCTCTGATCTTTCACCTGCACAAGGAAAGGGGCCTATGCCCCGTAGTGGGATATTACAGGCATTAATTTATAATAATATTATTTTTATATTAATATTACATATTACAGTGTACATCTTGTTGACCTACCTCAATCAAAAAACCAAAAGCTCATAACACACATACATCAAAAAATACTTGAAATATATTTCTAACGTAGTAACGTAACCGCCACATACTCTCATACCTACCTGTATAAAGTAAAAACACGCCGATGTATCAAACATAAACTCTGCGTTATCAGTTATCAAATTAAGTACATAGATAACGCGCATTACATATGTATATGAGTCCCCGTTACAACCAAACAAACAGTTGTTCTAGCGAGAGTAACGCCGGAAGAGGGTACCCCACTAGCTCTCTTATGTTCAACCATCTAGACTTTACAAGTGGATCCAGGATTATTTGGATATGGTTGTTTATTATATTAAATATATATAAATACTAGCTGACCCCGCAAACGTTGTTTTGCCATATATGTTATTAACCCCCTTAACCCCTCCCCCCTTGTAATTTAGGGGGATGAAAAATAGATGTTGTTCAATTCTCAGACCTACCCAATATGCACACAAAATTTCATGAGAATCGGTCAAGCAGTTTCGGAGGAGATTAACTACAAACACCGCGACACCAGAATTTTAGATTAGTGAAACGAAAATGCGTCACGATAAACATATAAATGTATAAGAGTAAATAAGACAAAATATACAGTATTGTATATTCTCGGTGAAAAAATATCTCTTTGGCTACTTTTCAGAAGTTTGACTTCTGCCGTTTGTAAATTGCACACACATACCCTGCTTTGTAATAATTGCTTATTTAGGTGTCAAATAAAACAAAAAAAAAGTATAATTAAAGCCTGAAATGTGATGAAATTACATAATTCAAGTTTTTCCAACATTTACTTTTAATTTTATTTCCACATGAATGTTTATTTAAAAGAAGTTTGTTTTTCTTCTATAATTAGTCAGGAATTTAAAGAAATATCTTAAACTCAACGACCCTTAGCAAATTTAGCGGAAGGGGTACGAAAACTAATATGCAACGAACGCCTAAACTCCCAGACAACAAAAAAAAACTCAGTATCTGGTATTAAAAAAACATTAAAATACAAGCAGGTCCAATTCTTGTCTTGGCACATATTGGACCATATAACAATTTTTTGTTACTGAAGAATAAAACCGCGCAACTTACAGTTAAGTCAGCACCGAGCGAAAATATATAAAATAAATAATGAATAAACGTACCGCATCCATTCCGAGAACGCTTCCCGCTCCACGGTTTCCGCGACACATAGCGAGTAGAACATAACTCGATGTACGGGAGTTATGCAGATTTCTCGTATTTATCGTCAAACTTCAGCAGATAGGAGGCGACGCAACGAATCTGATTCCGTTTGCGATCAACTAGATTTATTGACGATATAAATTGTTATGTCATTCGCTATACGGTTTTTTTTTGTTTTATTATTATTTTTGTGTTGGTTTTGGCGTATGATACTTTCCTGTCAAATAAAAAAAACTAGCGAATAGGTTTTTTTTTGTTTCACTTTTTTTTGCTTTGATTCTTGTATATTATAGTTTGAGTTTAAATCAAATTATACATATTTTTGTCCTCGCCTTGTAATCGTATACGCTTAGAATAAAATATTTTCCTGCCAATAATAATAAATAAATAATAAATAAATATCCACACAATACACAATCGTCTGTTCCTAAAGTAAGCAACTTAATGCTTGTGTTATAGGTAACTGGTATATAGCTACATTTTTTTTTTCGATAAACATACTAATAAATAATACATATATAAATATATAAATAAATATTTATATTATACCCAGACTCGGGGTGGGAATGGAACCCAAAACCCTCGGAGCAGAAAGCAGGGTCACTACAAACTGCGTCAACGGGCTAGTCAGTCAGTCTAGTAGTAGTCAATGAAACATATGAAGTGAAATAAATTTCCAAATTTGATTGCAGGATTTAACATTTAATGTTATGACCTTAAACATTAGTGAATAGACCGTAGAATGTGAAATGTGTGAATGTGTGAGCAACCCGACTGAAGAAGTACCAACCTAAACCTTACAGAAGAATTGTTGTGTTCGCCGTGGTGAGTAACGTGGCCATAGCTCCTGGGCAACGTCTTGGGTAGATTCGACAACACGCTGGCTATGCTATCGATGTTGCAAGCGTTGTCACGGTGTTGCACAGCCAAAAATCAAATCTATGATATCTCAAAAAGGTATTTATTTGTATTACCTGTGGCGAGTAGCGGAGTAAGAACTCCTAGGACGCAACGCGCTTAGAGACAACAACGCGGTCGCAATTCATCAAACAGTTGCAATCATTCAACAAGAATCTATCTTACAACCGTCTTCAAATATTTAGGTACGCATTTGCAACTTCAATTAGACTATTACGATTCATCATCTTCCTGCCCTTATCCCACTTATGTAGGGTCGGCACAACATGTTTTCCTCTTCTATTCCTCTCTATTATTCGTCACTTCAGTGCTTACTCCTTTCTTTCTCATATCCTCACTCACACAATCCATCCATCGCTTTTTTGGTCTGCCGATCGCTCTTCGTCCTTCGACATTCATCCCTAACATTCTTTTACCAACATAGCGTTCATCCCTCCTCATTACATGCCCATACCACGCTAACCTATTGCTCCTCATTTTCTCTGTTATTAGACTACTACTAAATTAAAATTAAATAAAAAAAATAAATTAAAGTATTTTTAAAATCTGAGTAAACACATCTTAACTATAATCTATATATTTTTCAACCCGAACAAACAGATCTCAATTAGAATCTATCTATTTTTCAATTTCGCTGTTTAGTTCCCTCGGCGTTCTCTTATCAGCGCACTTGTGCTCAGTTTATCTGCGTTCTGTATTCAGAAGGTGTTCTGAGTCGTTACTCGTGAGCATAGATGCTTAAGTGAGCACTTAATATTTTATTATAGCAAGATTCCGCGGAAGCCAACAGGGTTGGTACTTTATATTTTTCTTTGTAGGTATTTTTTTACTCATACACGTATATATCTAGGTTCATAATAATATGTACTTTGTATTTATGATAACAGCATTAGTGCATTAGTTAGTAAGTTATAGGGTGCCTCTAGTGTTTCTGGAAAATGTGGTTTTCTTTTGTTGAAAGATTGATCAAACACAAAAAACTCAAAAAAAAGTGTCATTGTTCCTTGGTTTGATAAGCAATTCTTACTTTATATATAACTACGCGATATACTAAATGGATTTAAAAACATGGATTCACAGTTTCCGAATGGAAAATAGAGTCTGACAATGAAAACGAAATTTTGTTATTGACATAGACAACGGGGAAGGATCAACAACATTCGTTTAATGATCCTAGTATTGTAGGTGAATATAGTTTCAGTAACCGCTTATCATCGGATGGACCGTATTTTTGTTTGCCTCCCTCTGATCTTGATAAATTATGTTTTACAACAAGTGAGCACTAAATTTTTTCACTGAAGTAGGGCACAGAAGGAAATTTCCTGATCAAAATTTGGATGAGCCCGACTGGGGCAGCAAGATAAGTAACCTTTACAGAAGATCACAGCTAAATAAATCAGTTTTCAAGCAGTGTTATATCCCTTTTGGTGAATAAGGTAACCAGAGTTCCAAGAGGGAATTGGGGACGGGGTCGGCAACGCACTTGCAATGCTTCTGGTGTTATAGACATCTATAAGTTATGGAAATCGCTTACCATCAGGTGAGCGGTACGCTTATGCTGCCGACCTAGTTATATAAAAAAAATGATAGCGAACTAGAAAGCGCTGTTGTGTTCCTATGGTAAAGCATCCTGAACATATAGGGCTAGGCTGTTTTGACATCAGGTTTTGAATTGATATCTGTATTAGGTACTCCTGGCGATACGGACGTTCTAGAAGTAATTTTAAGCACTTATGGCGGACTGCATGCATCTTTCCCGCCATAGTGTTTTTTTTATGCAACTAGGTCGGCAAACAAGCCTACGGCTCACCTGATGGAAAACGACTACCGTAGCCAATAGACTCTTGCAATACCAGAAGCATATCAAGCGCATTGCCGACCCCACTTAATCCCCCCTAGAATCTCTAGTGATTTTACTTACTACAAAAACACAATACTGTTTCAAAGCAGTAACATTTAGCTGTTATCTTCTGTAAGGTCGAGGTACTTCCCCAATCGGGCTGTTCCAGATGTTGAGCAGAATATTTCCTACTATACTCTACCTCTACAGAAAGCTACAGAAAGATCCTATATATTTTAGCTGGATAAAATATAAGGATTACCACCAAGTCAAGTAAATTACAATCGGTACAACCCTACAGTATCGCGGTCACGTACCGCGCCTCGCGTACCCCTTAAACCTTATCGTTTTAAATTAATTAATTGCCACCAACAGAGCTTTGCTTGTATCTTAACTGAAGTATTTAAGAAACGTTATTTTATACCGCATTGAAGGTTTGCATCTCTACGTGTAATGGAGCTGTCTTTTTTACATGATATTTTATGAAGTGACGGTAGAGTGTGAGTAAAATACACAAAATTATCACACAACACGAAACTTTTTTATACGACTAAGATATCAAACAAGTCACAGCCCAATATGATAAGAGGTTACTGTACGTCATAGACGCCTGCAATACCAGAAGCATCGCAAGCGCGTTACTGATTCTACCTCTGAGTCTCTGATGGAGCTCTGGCCACCATACTAAACACAAAAACACATCACTACCTGAATCTAGTATTATTTAGCTGTGACCTTCTGCAGGGATCAGGTACTCCACATGAAGAACTGCTCCAGATTTTAAGCAGATTTTCTGCTGTACTTTACCTCAATGAAGATTTAAACACCGCAATAACGGTAAGTAGTGTAAGAAATGAAGTGATACAGTTAAAGATCCTCCGAGCACGTCATCTGTGACAACAAAGACCGCTCTGCGAAGAATATTCGACTAAAAAAGAATAAGCAACTGTGAAAAGGCCTGTTCTCTATGTGGGGTGTGTTAGAACTGAATTCTTCGTGCTGCTCCATTGCAGGTTGGTAAGGTTAATCAACAATAATATAAATCAATAAACATCTTATAACATTCACACATGGTCGTCTGTTCCTAAGGTAAGCAAATTAATACTCGTGTTATAGGTAACCTACTGCTATAGGTATTTTTTTTTTTTTTTGTTAAATATACATAGAAATATTACACATATAAATATTACACCCGTGAGGCAGAAAGCATTGCCACTAGAAACGACGCCGACGGGCTAGTCAAATACAAAATAAGCAGTGCTAATTAATATACTCTATTTAGTATTGACGCCAGGTGTAGGGTCGACAACGTGACACACCAGGTATTATAAGCGTACAAAAGCTACCGTCCAGGTCCAGTAACCACTTACCATCAGGTGGACCGGACGCTTGTTTGTCTAATACCATAAAAATATTTGTTCATGTATATATGTATGTTTAATATATAATTAATATAAAATAATATGTTTATGTATGTTTATATTATTATGGTATTTATATATGAATTATTTGCTCATGTATATACTAAGCCACTAACGTTACTTTATATTTCCTTCCTTTTTTTTTCTTCTTTATTTGAATTTTACTGGTAATCGATTTTGCACACCTACAAATGTCTGCTCTTGTACGTCCTAAGGTTGGCTGGTAGAGAATGCTTTAGCATTAAGTCCGCCTTTTGTACAATTCTATAATGTATTGTGCAATAAAGTATTAATAAATAAATAAATAAATATATATCGTCAAAAAGTTTCCAAGTTTTTTTTTTATCAATATCAAAAGATTCATCAATAAATTACGATTCTCGTATTAAAGAACTAAGTCCGACACGAAACTCGTCCGTATAATAATAATAAACAAAAAACGATCAAACTTTTCTTCTATTTTAGGGCGCTATTGACAACAATATCTCGTTTATAGTTACGAAACAATTCCCCGGGGGACATTATAAGTGGCCAATGATTATTTTTTGACGGAGGTTATTCATAACGTTGGCGTTATGATATAATATAGTATGCGATAATTTTTTTTTTATCTGTTTCATAATTTTATAAAATGACAATAATTTTCGAGTATTTAAGTTTTTGTACTACTTAATATAAATAACAAATAAATTTCTTTAATATACAAATACGACCGCTGTTCCTAAAGTTATCAACTTAATACTTTTGGTTAACAGCTGACAGTTACAAGTTATATTATTACACTCAGATTTCTGTTAAAAATCTAAACCAAATAATAATATAAAAATATTAATAACGAAAAGCAAGCACATTGACTGCCAATCACGCTAACAAGCCGGTCATCATAATAATACTATGACGATGAACTCATCGTCATCACTTCAGCCTAATATAGTCCACTGCTAGACATAGGCCTCCACAAGTTCGCGCCAAAAATGGAGTGAACTCATGTGTCTTGCCCATAGTCACCACGCTGGGCAGGCGGGGTGGTGACCGCAGGGCTGGCTTTGTCGCACCGAAGACGCTGCTGCCCGTCTTCAGCCTGTATATTTCAAGCCCAGCAGTTAGATGACTATCCCGCCATCGGTCGCCTTTTTAAGTTCCAAGGTGATAGTGGAACTGTGTTATCTCTTAGTCGCCTCTTACCCACGGGAAGAGAGGGGGTGGCTATATTCTTAATGCCGTAACCACACAGTAAGAACTCATCGTCATAGTGCTAATATTATGACTGGCTAACTAGTACAATGGTCACAGTGACTGTGCACTAGCAGCTATAGTTTGATCACATCCTATCACAAATGTGTTTATAGGCTATGGGCTAAGGGACAGTTGATTTTGAAGTGTATATTTTATTTTATTTTTATTATATCATCTTCCCTACTTTATAAATATCACATACGACTTTAAGATGTACCCTACACGTACTGTTCATATTTCTACGCATGTACTAAACTTACGTTAAAAAATCCTTTATTATTGACAGGGAGTCTGTTATATATTTAAACTAGCTTTGCCTGCAACTTCGTCCGCATTATATGTATATAAACATGTAAATGTCCAACGTGATTCTTTAAATTGGCACAACTTTTTTATTTATGAACCGATTGACATGAAACATACACTAAATGTTAAGTGAAGCTTACCACGAAAAAGTAGTTAAAACCGCATCTAAACCGGATAAACCGTTTTTTTAAATTACGCAACAGCGTGCACAAACGCACAGACAAACAGACAAAAATTCTAAGAACCATTGTTTTGGGTGCTATTTGCGTTGATAAAGGTCCCAATAATATTTTTTCCACATAGTTATCTATCATGTACAGACAGCGAACCGTTACATTTTGTGTTATATGTATCGATATATCGCACGCTAATAAATAAATAGTTACCGGTTACTTACAAAATAGCCCCCACCCGTCCGCTTTCACCCCTCTTAAGATGCTCATAAACATGTTTTTCTCGCAATAAAAATGATAAATCACCGTTTTTTATATGGTCAATCAGGAGATATGGTGTTTTTTCCATTGACAGATAAAATCTATGGAGTCACCATCCTTAGTAATGGGAATATCGGTGAGTAAGTATGATTTTATTTTGATTGATGGCGATTTACGATCGCCAGTGTATATTACGGTTTTGAGAAAAAAAATTTTCCAAAGCCAGCCCTGCGGTCACCAACCCGACTGTCCAGCGTAGTGACTATAGGCAAAACACACGAGTTCACGCCATTTTTGGTGCGAACTTGTGGAGGCCTATGTCCAACAGTGTACTGTATTAGGCTGAAATGAGTGAGTGACACATAAGTTCACGTTATTTTTGGCGTAAACTTGTGGAGGCCTATGTCCAGCAGTGGACTGTATAGGCTGTAATGAATGAATGAATGAGTGAGTGATACTAATATTATAAAGCTGAAATTTTTTTTTGTCTTTTGATTTGATTATTTGAACGCACCTACCTCTGGAATTACTGCTGCGAATTGAAAGATTATTTTTGTATTGGATAGCTCATTTACCGAGGAAGCCTATCGGCTATTTTTCCCTCAATTAACGCGTGTAAAACTACGGGGCACAACTAGTATAAGTAAGTATACAAATGAAAATAGGAATAACCAATAAATTATTTACAACATAATCCTGCTAACAAAGCCCGTTGCCTTATTAGGTATGCCACGAAAACATAATGATATATGGGAAAAGCGTGAAAACATACACTTTATCATCTCAGAATAGAACAGAAAAATATCCTCATTACAATAGAATATAATTTAGAAATATGAGTTATTTTTGACAGAATTAATTATAATATAGAATTATTTCATAATAGGCTCTCGATTCGGCTGTATTTTAATTTATTTAGAACAACTAGCTAGCACAGAACTAGCACAGACTTCGTTTTGTCAAAAGTTAATAGTAAAAATTAAATTTTGTTTTTATTTTATTTATGTTTTTTTTAATTATTTTTTTA
Source organism: Melitaea cinxia (assembly GCF_905220565.1). NCBI lineage: Eukaryota > Metazoa > Arthropoda > Insecta > Lepidoptera > Nymphalidae > Melitaea > Melitaea cinxia. The sequence continues at coordinate 1,535,222 of NC_059399.1, read as the reverse complement.
GTTCAAAACCTTCCGGGAGGCTTAAGGAACATACAAAAAAAAAAAATTAGCCAAATTGGTCGAGCTATTCTCGAGTTATGCGCTTAGCGTCATTCATTTTCATTTATATAGATGTGTTTTACCTCATTACATTTTACTGGGTGTATCGATTTTGATGATTCGTCTTTTAATCGAAACCCAATCCTTGCTCTGTAGTCTCATTTAAATGTGATTGAGATTTGACGAGTACTTTTTGAGTTATCTTTAATTTAATTCTTGAATATTTTTCGTCTACCGACATATTACTATTTGTCGATGTAATTGAAGTTTTTTGTTTGTGGTTTTTTGTTGCGTTTGCGAGCAAATACAATTATTTATTATCTTTTATTTATTTATCTGTTCTATTTATATCTGAAAACAGTAAAGACAGGATTATTAACATTAACTCTGAGTTGTCTTTAGGAACTTGTATTGGATAGTCGTAATATAATATATTCTTAATATAAATAGATATTCGTGTAGGCAAACGCTGTCAGGACCGACGATTGACTAGCCCGTTGGCGCAGTTTGTTACTACAAACCTGCCCTGCTTTCTGTTCCGCGGGTTGTGGGTTCGATTCCCGCCTGAGTCTGGGTGTTATATTTGTATTTATATACTTATATATGTGTTATTTCTCCGTATATTTATCAAAAAAATATAGTTATAACAGTCGTCTGTTACCTATAACACAAGCATTAAGTTGCTTACTTACTTTCTTACTTAGTTATACCTTATAAGATATTTATTTATTTACGTAAGATTGGCTGTGATGGCTGGATGATGATTGCGGAAAATCTGGATGTCTGACGTGATCTTGGTAAGGCCTATGTCTAGCAGTAGACTTTGATAGGCTGAAAAGAGAGAGAAAAGAAATTTTAAATTAAATATCGTATCAATTTCAAATAATTCTCATTTATGTAAATTAACTGCTCATATTGTATTTATCGTAACGTGACGTCATAATTACTATATCTGATGTAATATTTAATAATTACTAAAATATAATAATAATATAACCGGCTCCTGGCATACCTTGAGGAGAACGATTTTCTTAGCGAACGACAATTCGGTTTTCGCCACAATCGTTCCAAGGGTGATCTTCTAGCGTATGCCACACATATATGGAATGAGGCCAGAGACACGGTGAAGCCATTGCGGTCTCGCTGGATATCTCGAAGGCATTTGACATGGTTTAGCATGACGGCCTTATTAGCAAACTTCTTTCATACGGCCTATCCACTTCTCTCTGTGTTTGGATATCTGACTTCCTAAGGAATCGATCGATCGAAGTAAAAAATCTTTTGTTAAATCTATTAATCTAGTTTCTAAATTTAACTAAAAACTCATTATGAGAAAAAATATATCATATAAAATACATTTAAATATGTTCAAATGTTCTTTTACGATGCATCCAGTAGTGAAAAATATATTTATTTGTAGTACTTATATAATTACTAAGTATATAATAAGAAAAAAATATATATTCTTAAAATCTTTAAAGATTTCCCTTTCCAACCTTTTTGAAAACAAACAAATATTTTCAACAAAAACAACTTTACAAACATCAAAGATAATCCAAAACAAAACTACTTAATAAAACGATACAATAAGTCAGAAATAAGCGTTTCGCTATAAACAGAAAATTGTCTCGACACCAAAACAAGATTAAGACGACGCATTTAATATTTTTTTTATTACATTTGCATTTTCGTGTTTTCCAACAACGGTCGAATCAAACACTGTGTAGATATTTCTAGACGGGAATTTTCGAAATGTGTCGCGTTATAAACACAGTTCAATTTCGTGTGAACGTTGAAAAACAAACACTATGGTGTGGTAGTCGCCAAGTTTTGATGATTATTGCTTTATTAACCAATATTGAGTGGCGTTACAATAGAGGGGACGGGTTGTACCGTACTTGGATAATTTAAACTATGGTTAAATATTTTGTTCGTTTCAAAGAAGTAATGCCTCAGATATCAATTAGCAAACACCGCTTAGGTGTCTAAGCGGTGTTTTAATATATAATATATAATTTTTTATAATTACATAAGTTAATTTTTTTGTGTCAATAATGATTTTAAGTGTTGTAAAATGTAAATTATATACAACCAACAGACGAACTAAAACAAAAAAAAAATCTTGATACGTAAAAATAAAACGCTGGGTAGCTTAAATTACATAATTTGGGAGCGATCCTGCTAATCTATAATAATAAGACAATTTTTTATTAATATTTTTTATTAATATTTTTAAACATAAAATAAATTGAAAAGCTTAAATAATGAATATTCTAGAGATCATTATCATACACGCTCAAACTTATTTTTTTTCATGTTACTTTATCAAATATAACAAAACAGTATCATCTTACAAAAAAATACTATGCATAATCTTTTCATTCTAATCTAAGATTAAAAATAATGAAATATTAAACACCGTTTAATAAAACTGTGGTAGTGGTTTAGGGTACTCCAGAGAGCGGCAGTTAGCCGAGGCGTCGCCGCTTCATTGGACTCCTCGTAAACCAATCCACTGCGGGGGATGTTACTTTACATCGATTAAAACGAATAATTATTAAAAATATTTTTATTTTTGATGTGTTTTTATTTAAATTTGTATAAATTACGTTTTTTAAATGGTATTCAAATATAAATGATGGCATTTACTAGGATAGACTAGTGTATGAAATAAAGTATGAAAAAAAAATTTATTCGATTACACAAAAAATAAATAATAAAATACATAAATGTAGTTCTAAATTTGCATACATTTAAAGATTGTTACCTAAAATTATTTATACTAATTTGCTACATTCTTAAATAAAAAGAATTATGTATTAAGAAGTCATTGTTTATTTTATTTTTATTTTTTTTTATATGTCACTAGGTCTGCAAACAAGCTTACGGCTCACCTGATGGTAAGCGATTACCGTAGCCTATAGACACCTGCAACACCAGAAGCATCGCAAGCGCGTTGCCGACCCAATCCCCAATCCCCCCAGGAGCTCTGGTCACCTTACTCACCAACAGGAACACAATACTGCTTGAAAACAGTATTATTTTGCTGTGATCTTCTGTAAGGTCGAGGTACTACCCCAGTCGGGCTGCTCCGTATTTTGAGCAGGAAATTCCTGCTGTGCCCTACCTCAGTTAAATTGTTATCTCATCTTAGTAAGTGTAATTTTAATATTATATTATTAATGTACGACATTGTGTAGATAAATATGCATAGGTACACATTTTGGGATAAAATTTGTTGGGGGCTCAATTTTTTGTTTAGGCTCCGAAAACATTAATTATGAAAAAAAAGTCTGTCAGTTCCGCCACGAGACTAGAGCTTACTCTTGCAGAACGATTACGTATATTTTAAATATATAGATATACTAGCGGACCCGGCAGCCATTGTCCTGTCCGGAAAATAGCTACCAAATTTGATTGCTTGCATACCGATAGCTGCGCCATCTAGCGTGTCCCATTGAGATAAAAAATATCCTATCTCCCAAGTCGGACCAAATTACATATGCTTAAAAAAATTGATAAAAATTGGTTCAGTAATTTCGAAGTTTATCGCCCACATACATCGTGACACGAAATTTTTATATACATAGATTTGGAAAATGAAGGATTCCTGTAAAACGAATTGAATTATTAAAAAAATGAGTGTGCTTTAGTCCACACGACTGAAGTAAAACTTTCTATCTTCACTAACTTATATCTTTCTCGCATTTTTCATTCACCTCGCCCGATCACACTTTTCGTAACGCCATCATCACGCAATCACCACCTTACACTCTAAGTCAAGCCTGCGTAAAGTAGTTTGACTTCAATAATAAACTTATAACTATAAAACGTAAAAGTGACGACCTTTTATAGAAAACGTAAAAAACGTAACTAATTTAAATAATTATTTATCGATAAGTTCCATCACTAGCTTAAAATTTTACAAACAACAATCTGAGTTGCGATCTCTTTACATGCCTACGATTTTAATCGTCAAGATATTTGGACGATGTGAACGTTGACGGTAATTTTATATAACACACTAGCTGTGCCCGGCGTCTTAACACGCGTTAACTAGAGGAAAAAAATAACCTAGAACTTTTCTCGGTAAATAAACCAACACAAAAAAAATTCAATTCGAACCAGTTGTTCCTGATATTAGACTGTTCAAACAATCCAACAAACTACTATTTTATAATATTAGTATAGATAGATGCATCTGAACATTTAATTAGATCAACCAGGAGTAATATACATAGTAATAAACACATAGTAATAGTAATCAACATTAGGTATACATATTTACACTTCACAACTTCAGAACTAAATATTCACAGATAGTTTTGGTACAAATCATGTCCGAGTGGAATTGTGCCAAGAATGCTGGCAGCATTTTCCTGGGATTCAATGGATTCTCTGGGCAAAAAATGCACCAGCCCTCTTGTCACCAGTAGAGTCACCACCGTCTGTCAACTGTCACCAGTAGAGGCAAGGAGGCGAAGAGTTGGTTATCTGTCTGACTACACGACTGAAGTAAAACTTACGAAACATAGCTCTCTCTCTTTCTATATTCACTAATGTATATCTCCCACCCAACTTCCGTTCGCCTCACCCGATCACACTTTTCGTAACGTTCTCGTCACGCGTCGTTTACTTCAAAAATAAAATTTTATTTTTTTCTTCTAAAGAAAGCAAAAGCCGTCTTGACTATCGTGTCGTACGTCGAAAAGCGAGCTTTGTCCTAAAGCTGAAATACATTTTCCTAAAATGTGTTTAGTTTGACAACTCGCTGGCGTGAAAAGTGCGGGCGCTCTCATTATTTGCGACACTTGTTCGCAGTTACGTTCACTTGCGTTTTGTATCTTTTATATTTCGATGATAGTTACACGGTGTATTATATCATTCACTGTTTGTGTTTATATTTTCTTATTATTCGCTGTATAATCCGAACTTCTGCTTTAGAAGACAACTACGCCTTCTTTGAAAAAAAATCTTCACACTTCACAATAATGGCTTTATGTCTCTATGTAAATTTTGTATTTGTGAAAGTATTTTAGCTGTTGTTCCTCCTCAAAATTAAATAAATAAATAAATAAATAAAACCCATTGACTAGGATTGTACTATTAATCTATTATGTATATACTTCCAAATGTATATACATTTTTTTTGGAACGAAGTTCCTCACGGCAGGCTTGACATTTGGCTGGGCGATCGAACTGAAAAAATGTCATACTAAAACCGTAAGAAAAATATATAACGGAAGTGACGTAATATCAGTCAGACTGTATAATATGACGTTTGTAAAACTAAAATACTACTGGTAAACTTTTTTTTAAAGTATTTATGCAATTTTATACTGTCGACAAAATAAATAAAGACATATGTTTTTTTTTATTTCACTTAATAGTTTGAATTATTATTATTATTATTATTTTATTTGATTTATTTTATTTTACGGTATTTGTTATTTTTAAAATACAGAATTTCCTAAATACTTTTATGTACTTAATTAAAAACCAATCAAGAAAATTAAAAAAGAGAACTAGAACATATATATAAAATCCACTTTTTTTTTCAAATTTTATTGCTTCTATACTATCCGAAGGAACTTCGTTCCTACCTGGTGTCCCACGACACCACATAATTTTTTTCTAATTATAGAATGCTGTTGACCCTATCGGCCTTGGCAGCTTCACCGGTGAGAGGGGCTGGGTACTATGGACACTGGCCGCGAATAATACAGCACAGTTAGTTCAGCTTATTGCAGTCCACTGCTGGACGTAGACCTCCCCAAAGTTCGCGCCAGACATCCCAGTTTTCCCACTTTAGCGTTGAAGTCTCCCATAACAACCCTGTAGAAGGCTGAAGTAGTGCCAAGTATTGCCCTTGTAATGTCTTCATACAAGGCTTCGACTTCATCGTCAGAGTGTGCTGCGGTCGACGCATATACCTGTATCACTTTCAGGGAGTACCTGTCAGTGAGTTTATGTACAAAGTAAGCTACCCGGGTCGACAATCTGCTGGGTGTCTCCTAGCGGATCGTACCTCGGCTTAGAGCGTCGTCGGAATGGAAGCTGCTGATTTTATACAATATTTTTAATTAATGATTAGAAAAATCCAAACGACAGCGCGATTAAAAAGACAAGTACCGCCATCTATTAATGACCAATTAAAATTAACATATTATACATTCGTTACTTATCTAACTATATTGTTCACGTTACATATTTTTACATAAGTTTCATTTCATTAAGATGTTGCAAGTAATCATAAATTAAACACTAACGATGATAAGATATAAAATTAGTAGCAAAAGTATAGCATAGCAAGTCAATTTAGCTTAGGTGCAGAAGGTCACTCACATACCGCTATAAAATAGTTTTGGTTCTCTGGTCAATGAAATAGCCAGAACTCCTGGGGATAGATTATCAATACTGCTGTGCTCTCGGTAGAGATTAGGTACTATATTCCTTGCTCCTGTGATATTCTTGGTTTTTCAGACACCAGTAGACCTCTGTTGTTTACGGTAATGGTACAAAAAAAGTTTTTTTTTTTTTAAAAAGTAAAGAGCACAGCGACATCCGCGTAAATCTATACATATGATAAAATGGTAGGAAAGTCAAAACTGTACATTGAATATTTTTTTAAAAAGAATACTTGAGGTGTGATCTACAGTCGATACCAAAGCCAAAAATATAGTTTTTAGAATTTTTGTTGATTTTTTCTTTCTTTCGAATTGAAACTTCGTAAACGCATTATTTATTTTTATAATCTGTAATGTCTACAGTATGATTGTACATTAAAAATAAATAAATCATTGAATTTTTAAACACGTCTAGTGAACACTTTCAAAGAAATTATAATTACCCAATCTGTATCTGTACCTAAGGTACCTGCGAGTAATAAGAGCCGGCGTATTGCAAGGGCCACTACTCCAAAAATACACTTCCAAAGTATTTATAAGATGGCCCTTGCCCACACATATAAAGAACCAATAGGAAAGCTTAATTTCATTGCCACGTGATAGCACGATCCGCCATCTTGTCAGTAGCCAAGAAACTGTCCGAACAGTTGTTTGACGTCACCCGTTAGTAAAAATCTCTCCATAAACATTATATATTGTGTGTAAAATAGTCAGCTGTTTGTAATTTTTTTCTGTTTTATAGTAAAAAGTAATCATAAGAGACTAATCAAGGTAAGTTTAATCGCTTTATTGACAATTAACAATTTTACAAAGAAAAGCCTAAAAATCACTCTCGTGGTCTAATAAGGGCCACTTAGGTGGTCGGTAAATAGAGCCACTGCCCGGCCCTTATTAAACTAGTGGCATAATATTTTTTTAGACATTTGCATAACCATTTTCTACATTTCCCATAATATATTTTCTAAGCGTTGCTCATTACTTCATTACTTACAATGCCTATATAATGTAATAATTAAAAACTTAAGTGAATCATTTAAATACTTAACCCAATAAATAATTGTAAGTTTTATTTATTTCATCTGTATTTGCTTTGCTTGAGCTTATTTATTTCCTTTTTAGAATATTGAATTGAGTTAATTATGGAACCTCCTTCAAAAAAACGTCGAGGACTTTGGTCACTTCAACAATTACGAGCTGCAATGATTGCACTTCAAGACGGACTGATGTCACAGCGTGCTGCAGCTGCATATTATTCTCTACCCAGAAGAACTTTGGTAAACCATTTAAAATCTGGAAAAGTCGAAAACAAATAGGACGACGTACGATTTTAACACCAGAACAAGAAAATGATTTGGCGTTAAGGATTAAAAGACTTGCCTCCATAGGATTTCCTTTAACGCCTAATGTTATTCGCCATCAAGCTTTTCTATTTTGCGATCAACAGAAAATTCCTAACAATTTTAAACAAACTTCAAAGCTAGCTGGTAAAGGTTGGTTAAAATTATTTTTAAAAAGACATCCCGATATATCAAAGCGCAAGGTTCAAATCTTAAACCCAGGACGAGCGCAGAAACTAAATAAGCACATTGTTATGCAGCATTTTACTGAATATAAGAAAATTTACGACGAACTGGAGATAGGGCGACATCCGCAGCGCTTATATAATATGGATGAAAAAGGCTGCCGTCTCACGATTCATAACCAGCCAGTAGTATTGGCACAAAAAGGTATTAAAAGAGTCCATATGGTTGCACCAGAGCATGCAGATAATGTTACTGTGGCTATATGTGTAAATGCTTTAGGCAATCCAATTCCGCCAATGATATTATTCAAAGGTAAAAGGTTAAAGCTTGAGTTTAATGACAATTTGCCTGTAGGATCACTTGTGAAAATGGCAAAGAAAGGCAGTATGACTTCATTATTATTTGTAGATTTCATACATCACTTGGGAAAATATAAAGCACTTGTTCCGCGACAAAATTTTACGCCTCAAAATATCCGTGATGTATACAGTTCCTTTGTTGATGAAAATGTAGGTCCAATATCAAGGCAAGAACAAACTCCCAAGAAGAATACAGCATATACTGACTTCTACAGTATAAGACAAGTACGTGATAGCAAGTGATTCTGAAGACAACTTGCCACTATCGATAATAAAAGCTAAAAAAGTCATAAAGTCTCCATTTCAGGAGCTGATTTCGACACCGAATTTAACTGTGGTGAAACAAAATAAGCCAAGACGTAAGGCCATCAATTATAAAGCACGGATTGTAACCAAATATTTGTTTGCTGAAAAAGTTAATGAAAAACACCAAAGTGAGAAAGAAACAAATAATGAACTGCCACAGCAGGCAAAGGAAAGGATGAAAGGATGTCCAAAAACATTTCGTCATATTAGAAGAAATAAAGAAAAGAAACAATTTAAAGGACAGAAATTAAAAAATAGAAAACAGAAACGGACACTAAATAACACTTTTGACAAATGGTACTGTCATGCTTGTAATACAGAGAGTTTTAAAGACATGCGACAGTGTCCAGTATGCCAAAAATGGTTCCATGAAGAATGCGTGGGCCTGACAAAAGATGATATTGATTTTCAATGCCCTATGTGCAATTAGCTGATCAAAGCTGTAAAATAAAGCATAAAGATAAAACTGATTTCTACTGGATTTTATAATGATTGATCTCATTAGTGTAATAAGAGCCACATTTTTTATACAAAAAAAAAAAGTTTTAGTTTTATTTGTTTTTATTAAAGCTTTTGATATTGTTACGCGCTAATTCTTCTTAAATATATTTAATATTTTTTATTTTATTTTCGTAATGCTTTTTAATGCGATTTTTTTTTACTTTATTCTAATAAGGGCCATCGATATATTTTTGATTAGTTAGAATTCATCTAGAGCGTGATTTGTAAAGAAAGTGATAAATGATAATTAGTGGAAACAAGAAAATATAATAACAGTGCTCATATCAGTGAAAAAAAATTTGGCCCTTTTTAAACCACCAGGGTTTATTAAGGACCACACAGAGGGTTTTTAAAAAACTGATTTGTAGACGAAAATTATAATAGTAATCCAAAACATTGTACTTGGTTTGATTAATAATAAAAAAAATATTTCTCTGATGTCTTGTTTTTTGTTCTCAACGTTTAAATATTTAAAATATTAAGTGTTGAATTAAGGTGGCTCTTATTTGCCGCAGGGACCTTACTTACTATTTGTTCCGTTGTAGTAATTCATGTGTATAGATCATTTCCTGAAATTTGGTATTAAGCATAGTATCTCTCATGTTTTCAAATATAAGAAGTTTTTTCATTATCGGTTAATGTGTAAAAGAATTGAACTGAATATTTAGTCTTTGTAGATATATGTGCTGCTATCTGTGCTATCATTTATTAATCTTCATGTCAATACATGCAGCGCCATCTACTAAAAATCTTGCAAACGACGAACAAAAATGGCACTTGTAAACAAAATTTTCTTCAATTTTGATAGTAGTTCACAATATAGTCGATAGATGGCTCTCAAACCATATTTATTTAAACAGTTGAAATAACTAATATCTAAAACTAAACAAAAAATAAAATTAAACCATTTTAATGTGAACACATTATAATTTTATAGCTTTATTGATTTGGTGTTAATTAGATTAATGTTTATTTATTTACTGCTAACACTGAGACTTTATGGGCGATATAAATAGGGTTTGAAAGCAATGGTTTATTGATCAAGTTAAAACAATATTTACCCAATGTTGTATAAAGGATTACACTAATGGGATTAGGGAATGGACAGACTTTACTATAATATATAAGGTTTTTTTTAAAGAGATAATTATTCATTTTTACACGAATTAACTTTTCAAAGTTTAACCCTTGATATACCCGGTGACTTCATACATACACAATTTACCTGGTGGGGTCCCCTGGACTCCCGGAAAAAAAATCGTAATTTTAACATGAAATAAATACTTTTTTAAATAAAAATGCTTCTTATATTTATTTATTATATATTTGGTTTAACAATGGCATAAGTTTTTACTTAAAATTATACAATGACAGCTTCTAATTAAGGAACTTCTAGAATATGGCACTTTTTGTAATAAAATTACGAGACCTGACTTCTAGTCTCAACATTTCAAAAACAAAACAATTTTTCAAAGTAAATTTTTAAGAAATATAACAAAAACATAATAAATTTTTATAAAAAGCAAAAAAAAGGACATGGCCCGAACAAAAACAAAAAACGTGCAAGACCTTTTAGTCACGGTTGGTGACACAGTCATTGCATATATTTTTTGCACAGCTAAGGCACACAGGCTTTGTACAGCTATGGCAAATATATGCAGTTTTCCTTTTTAGACGCGGTGGACACAGGTGACAATACTTTCTCTCATTTCGGGGCAGTTTCTGCTCATTATTGCTCTCTACAGGTAAGTGAAGTGGAGTTGGAGTGCCTGCTATCTCCGAAATGATAGCGCGTAACTGCCGAGGAAGTTTGGTATTATATTATACAATCTACTTTTTAGATTGCTTTCATCGAGTTCGGTTATAATAGCTTTGATGAAATCGAGACGAGATTATTTAGGTAAATTCTGCTGCGATTGATGTACTCCGTAGCAGAGTTGTGGTCTGAGAGCTCGCAGTCATCCTCGGATTCAGACACCACCTCGTTAGGTTCTAGTCTCCTAGGCTGGTTCAACGCTATATTTTGTTGATCCTCACATCACCGTGTCGCTGTCACTTACTTGTGCGAGCCAGTTGTTTATTACAGACTCAGCACCATTGTCAAATACGTTTATCGTACTGTGAGACACCATTATATCATCTGAAAAAAAACAGTAAAAATACTGTAAAGAGGCTAAAACAATAATAAATAAATATCAGATATATATGTATATAGGTACTAGATAATAGATATAATACTTATATTCTTTTTTTTTGTAAATATATACTTATAATACATAGTAAACACCCAGACAAACACAAACGCTAATGTTCATCACAGTAACATTAATACCCCGGTGGAGTCCCACGGACTCCACTAGCGCGATTACTTACCGATCGGAGTCACTTACATCAACGTCCACTCTCCCCCGCGTTCGGTGCGTCACTGTGTGAAGGTACTGGAACGCACAATTTCAAAATCCAAAAACTAACGATTTTATGAACGCGTAAAGTTTTCAATGGAGTCCCAGGGACCTACCGGGTAAATTAAGGGTTAATATGATTATCTATACATCTATATCTATACAAATAAATAAAATTGGAGTGTCTGTTTGTAATATTAAAATACCCGCTTTTTACTAAGTGCATATGGATGTATGTATAAACGGTACATATACCAAAATAACATTTTTACAGTTTTTTTTTTTCGGTTTGTCTGTCTGTTTGTTCCGGCAAATCTTTGAAACAGTTGGGCCGATTTTGCCGGACTTTCACTTAGGCTACTTTTATTTTAGAAAATTTATTTATTTTATAACTGCGAATTGAACAATAACTTTTTTGTTAAATTCCTCGTAGACGAATTCGCGGGCACAGCTAGCTACTTAATCAAAGTTAATTAAGCTTGATGCGTTAATTACTAATCTACAACAGTGTCTCATATACGAGTGTATAAAGGTGTCCAAAATTACGCTTCGTATAAAACATGTCGGTAGGTACTCAGATGATAATAAAATATTTAAAAAATCGTGAATTATATGTAATAACTTCGGTGTAAACAATAATTACATTATAAAACGCTAACCTAACTTAGCAACGTCGTCGTTTGTCCCACCGAAGCAGCGTCTTCGGTGCGACAAAGCCAGCCCTGCGGTCACCAAGCCGCCTGCCCAGCGTGGTGACTATGGGCAAAACACATAAGTTCACGTTATTTTTGGCGTAAACTTGTGGAGGCCTATGTCCAGCAGTGGACTGTATAGGCTGTAATGATGATAATGATGATGAACCTAACTTATATTTTGTAAATGACCACTGGCCCACAACGTACCCACCTCTTACCCACTATAAATGGAGTGTTCGTTGGATAAGTGGTTACTGTGACGGGACAGTTGCAAGCGCCCCATGACGCCTCTATTCCTAGTTAATCATCCTATAACCAAATATCTTGTGAAAATTATAGAATGTAGGTAATAGAATTGAATGATGGCTAAACGTTATCCTACTAAAAAAATCCAAAGTATTACAGTATCGAATATATCCGCCAACCAGCATTGGAGCAGCGTGGTGGATTAGCTCTGATCCTTCTCCTACATAGAGAAAGAGGCCTATGCCCAGTAGTGGGATATTACAGGCTGAAGCGACAGTATCGAAACATAAGTAATATCTAGAGATATATTTCCAGTCCAATCAATGAAAATTGACTTCAAACGTATATCATATAAATGTGGACGCGCCCTATTCGTTTGGACTCGATAAAATATCAAATGTAACACTTCCTTATTCCCGTATACCTTTGATCGTCTGTCTATATTTAGTTTGCGTTCTAGATTTCAGCGAGCGAGCGTCTTGCTTACTTCTTTAAGATTTTATATGCACTGTATTGTAAATATTTTAACAGGCCAAGTGCAAGATAGGTCACGAATAATATTGGTTTAATTTAAATAAATCTAATTCTTGATATGATATTCAAAAATGTTTAGAATTCCTAATGTAGGGGTAACACAAAAATAAAATCGTACATATTAAAAATAGCATGGTGTCGTCTCGTGTCAAAGATTTTCATTGTAATATGAAACTTTGAATAGTTACGGGTTTTATGTAAAGAACTCACTATAGACGGCGCCACGGTTCGCTTAAACCGAAAATAAAAATCATCATATCAAAAATTTCGATCCAGCGGGTATATCGTTCCATAGCTTATTGGCTAGAGCGCCGACACGGTCAGTCGGAGACGCAGGTTCGAACCCCGCTGGAGCGGTCAATTTTTGATATGATATTCAAAAATGTTTAAATAAATCTGTTAATTAATAAGGATATAATAAACGGTAATGTAAAATCCCAAAAAACAAAATTGTAATCACAAAAAAAGACTGTTCCAAATCAATCACCCAGTATAAGTAATTCTTTTAAATAAAGGTGCAATTGCCTATGTTTAAAATGTCAAAGAGTTACATCACTTCAGCCTATCGCAGTCCACTGCTGAACATAGGCCTCCCCAAGTTCACGCCAAAATCGGCGTGATCTCATGTGTTTTGCCTATAGTCACCACGCTGGGCAGGCGGGTTGGTGACCGCAGGGCTGGCTTTGTCACACCGAAGACGCTGCTGCCCTTCTTCAGCCTGTGTCTTTCAAAGCCAGCAGTTGGATTGCTATCCTGCCATTGGTCGGTTTTAACAGTTCCAAGATGGTAGTGGAACTGTGTTATCCCTTAGATGCCTAAGGGCAACTAAAAAATCTCTAATAACACTGAATTTAAATAGCTATAAATTAAATAGCTATAGCGACAATTTGTGTTTCAATTTTAGAGTTATATTATTCTAATTATAATTTAATTCATTCCGAACATTTTTAATACCACAGTGATCGTCCCTATGGAGTAAATTATAGTCGCAATCTCCTCGCTGAAAAGACACTTTTTAAATTTTCATTTATAGAAACTTTGTCCTGACAAACACCAAAAAAATTTCGGATTCACTGCTGTCATACATTTCGGCAGTTCAGGTATGAATCGGCGATTTATTTTTGAAGTTATACTTCTTTTGGCGTGTTAGGGAAAAATGAGAGTAAATATTTACAATGCGCGCGCACACCGTCACAAAAAACCGGTACCCTGAAGTCAGCTAGCCAACGAAGAAGTTAGCAACTTGAAGTTAGCTAGCCAATGAAGTATAACTTCTTACGTGCGAACATAAGTACATCATCACCATCATCATCATCACAGCAGCCGTTCGCAGTCCACTACTGGACATAGGCCTCCCCAAGTTCACACAAAAAACGGCGTGAACTCATGTGTTTTGCCTATAGTCACTACGCTGGCCAGACGGGTTGGTGATCGCAGAGCTGACTTTGTCGCACCGAAGACGATCCTGCCCGTCTTCGGCCTGTGTATTTCAAAGCCGTTGGATGGTTATCCCGCCATCGGTCGGCTTTTTAAGTTCCAAGGTAGTAGTGGAACTGTGTTATCCCTTAGTCGCCTCTTACGACACCCACGGGAAGAGGAAGGTGGCTATATTCTTTGATGCCGAAACCACACAGAACATAAGTACACAAATAGTTTATTTTTATTAATATTTTTAATTACAAAAGTATATAAGTAATATACAAAGAGGTAAACGCCTGACCTTAAAGCAAGAATGTGTCCAATAGGCAGTCTTAATCAATGTAATAAAGTTGTGATTGATGGCCGCCGGGCGGTCGCCACCTGCGACGTTCAACCGTAATTATCACGTGTTTAGACATTTTTTTTAACGGTAAAAATTAACTTTTATATTAATAATAACGATTAATTTTGCTTATTTTCTTTTGTTAACACATATTTTAGCATTTCGATACGAATCTGGGATGATATCATTATCCACACAACTCAGTTCTCAACTTCTCAATGACTAATTTATTATTAGAAAACTAACTTAAGTATATAGAAAAAATATGCTATTAAAAGTGATGCTATGGATATATTAATGGAACAGCAGTTTTAAATTTCAACAAAGTCTAACAAAAAATAAAGCGAGTGTGCTTTAGACCACACGACTGAAGGAAAACTTATTTAGCAATATGCTTGCACATTGGGCCTGCACTGTGTCTTAGATATTTGAAACGTAACTGGATATGAGTGAAAGAGAGAAAGAAAATGTGTATTCGCACCTCTCTCTCTCTCTCTTGCTCCGTTCGCCTCGCCCGGTCACACTTTTCGTAACGCTCTCGTCACGCAGTCACCAACTTACTCCCCAAGTCAAGCGTGCGTAAAGAAGTTCTTTCTTCCAAAAATAAATTTTTAATTTAAACTTCAAATAGACTGGCCCACACTATATGTTGATATCAATAAAACAACCACTACAATGAAACGCGTATATCAAAGTTAATTCATACATAAACGCACAACGTATCTCTCTCCAGTCGGTTAATAAATAAATAAACATGCAAGTGATTACGGGGACCGCCGGCGAACTGCAAAAAGTGTAAAAAATACGCGAAAGCCGTACAACTCAATTTTGGTGGCGCAGTGCGGTGGAAATAAGACGAAAAAAAGTTACCGGAGTCTTTATTAACGTGCGCTCCTGTACCGCTACACGGTGTGTTTTTTATAATATTTTTTTTAATGATAAAAATGTCATTATTGACATATAATTCGTGAGATGATTGATGGGTGAATGTATGGATGGTTTGATGGAATATTGATATGTACGCAGTTGAGGGAACCCCGGCTAATACATAAGCTACTTTTTGTTTGTTTTATGAAAGAAGAAAGTGGTACAAAGTTATGGAATTTGAAAGTCCAAGTAGTATGCTAATACCAAAACGTGTAATTCTTAGAAAATTCTTGTAAGCGTGTAAATTAGCTATTTCGATGTTTACGCATTTTTTATCAAAAATCTCATTTATTTATTTATTTACACCTTTTTGCACAGCAACACAAAGAATAACAAAAATTTAATTAAGTAAACAAAAATAATAAAGCTGCATTAGTTGCAACAGGCAGCCTTATCGCTAAAGCATGTACTATTAAACATAAACATAAATACATATTATATATATTCATATATACACATATACTCATTTAGTCTTAAACAGTAGTTAAAAAGCTTAATACAATTATATATTTTAGCCGTCCATAGGATAAAACTGCCTTTGCCTGCGACTTTGCTTTTTAGTGGTATTAAAAAAAAAAGTAAAGAAAAAAAAAACATAAGTATCGATATAATAAATTGAACGGTAAGAAAGTCTCCGTGTACGACGGCGCGGCGCGCGTCGGTGGTCCCCACCTAACGAAGCAACGATTAATTTGCGGGCCGCGTTAAGGGCATGTACACTGTATGACTTTTGATTCGATTTGTAAGAAATACTGAATTTTTCTGACCTCGAAACATTAATTATTTATTGTGACAAAAGCAATCTTTTTCCCAAAAAAAAAAATCAGTTATCTGTCATTAATAAATGCTAATCTAAATTGAATTGTGTTCTATACAGTTTTTAACCACGTGGTCACAGAACACAGACATAGTAGATACATAGGTACCCAAATTAATATACATATAGAAGATAGGAATGAGATTAAACTAAAATGTATGATGATGGTAATATATCTGCGCTCTCTTTTAAATATATTAAAGCGACCGAACTAAATAAATAATAAATAAACGCTTCATACTAAACGACCCCCAGTAGTATTTACTCCTGTGTCGGGGGTCAGGAAACACACACAATACACAAACACAAACGCCCAGACCACGGCAAACATATGGCCATACAAATGTCTGACGTGAGCGGGGATCGAATTAAATCGATCCACGTGCTGTGACTGCTGCGCCAACGCGTCGTCAAAATGAACTCGCTGTTTAACCGACGAAACTCATATTTATTTGAATATGAATAGTCAAAGGTAAGTAAAGCATTATTAAATATATTGCTAACAAAGTATGAACACATGAGTTCACGCACTTTTGGCGCGAACTTGTGGAGGCCTATGTCCAGCAGTGGACTGCAATAGGCTGGAATGATGATGATGATGATGAATAATAACAAAGTAGTCGTAATCGTAGTCTTATGTACAAAAATAATAATCTAACCAATCATAATAATATTATATATTTATACAGGAACTATTGGCATATATGATCGATAGGCACTCTAAACCTTGCAATATTCAATTCTGTCTTCTTAAGTTTTTTTTTAACACAATTCCATAAATAAAATTCCAGTAAAACCTATTTACTCTATAACGATACAAACATTTAAAATAATAATTAATGTTTACAACAGGTAGGTAATCAATTTCGCACGAAACTATGAATGTAGTTGTCGATTTTAACACAAAAAAAATATCTACAAACACTTTCGCCTTTTCCCACAGCGCTACAGTCGAATCGTGACTTCCGACAAACGGAGAAACGTCCAAAAAACACTGAATGACACCTCAGGACGCCCAGACGTGTCTTTTATCAAATCGGTTACCTTTTGTCGGACAAAGCGCGTTGTTGTAAATGATTTTACTGTTTAATCCGCCGCGAGCGACGTTTGTCACGTACCAGTAAAATGATATAACATATTTAAATAAGGTTTTATTTCTAGTAGGACAGGCATTGAAGCCAATTATTTTGTATAATTACAAATATACAAATATACTTAATAGTGCCATCTATATTAGCAATTAAAATATTGACATAAATGAAATATGGATATATGGAAAAACATAATGGATTATTTCTATTTCGATTGTCATCAATAATCATTATTATTATAAAATATTATCTTTATGGTTTATTATGAAGGGGTATTACTTAAATAAATTATTTCCAAAATCAATACAAACTTTCAAAGCTTCGGTTAAAGCCTAAACCTTCGATAGGGTCAGACAGCAATATTTAAATTAAGATCTTACTAAAATACTAATATATTATTACTATATTACTAAAAACTATTTTGTTATTGTAATAATATTTTCACAACCTACTATTATTTTTATATCTTAAATAACTTATAAATTATGAAATCAAATAATCGAAAAACATAAAACTCATTAATAAAAAATTCTCTAACAAATCACTATTTGTTACATGAAAATAATAAAAAAGACGACAAAATTAAAACATCCGTCGTTAATCTCGAACTCCTTCAAAGTAATAAAACAGTAAGATTTAATGTATTTATATGAAGGCATTCAAACGGCAGCCCCGAGGGCGTGCGTAAAATAGTTATAAATTAAATTGAAATTTCAAGTCCGAAATGTTCATGAATACAAAGCGGGGATCCTTATACGCGTATATAATAGCATATAAGATATATTCTGTGTCCCGCTGGAGGTTGAGAACGATCTTCCCAACTCCATTCGATGCAAATTCTCACATCGACCGTATTTTGATGGTTTATGTAACAAGCGATTACTTAAAAAAATTATAATATACTGCAATACTATACAAGCGGATTCTAATCGTGAAGATAAGAATTTTCTCGTGAAAAATAAAATCACAGGTACAGATTAGAGATTTTAAAAATACGAAGTGGACTAAGGAAAGAAGAATATGAAGGTGTTGAAAGGAAACATAGATAGTAATATTTTTGAAGGAGTCAAAAATACATACTTTGGTCTAAATTTTATTTAAATATAAGTCATCAATTTAATAAATTAATTTATTATAAAATAAATATTCATTTTTAATTACTCATACAACTAATATTCAATAAAGAGATTTAAAAAAAATTGCAACTAACATATAAATCTGGTATTAATAGCTTATAGTTGTTCCAATAATACATTTGATTGTCGTATTTCGTTTTTTAGAATTTTTATTAGTAAAAATTAACACTCAATATCATTATTGAGTATATAAATAATAGAAGTCATGTATATTTTGAACGCAGAAATTTTGATGTTACTTACATTTCTAATTCACGCGTAAATTAATAATATTAATAAGGCCCAAATTTTACCTTCATATAATATTAAAATAATTCATTACTCAATAAAATATTATACCCAGTTTTTGTATTCAATAATCTTAGAACTCTGTTATAAGTTTTTAAATTGCACCATAAGTTAAGTTATGCTTGGAACGCAATATTCGCTTCTATGGTGTAAGAGTCGAGTTTAAATAGCGATGTTAGCCGGTGAGGGATTATGTGATCGAGTAGCGATTGTTTCTGAGCTTTGTTGTACTTTGTACGCGATATATTTAAAGCCCGTATCAAAACTGGGTTAAGCAAAACCGGATTTACGTTCTTTCATTTATTCTTTTTTTTTAACAAAACTTTGTTAAAAAAAATAAAAATATTGTAAATAAGATGATGTAACTATGTAATACCATAATAAAATTAACATTTGCAACAAAATATTACACTTAAGATTATATTAAACTTTGTACAAGATACGTTTAAAGCTCGCATCAAAAGTGGGTTAAGATTAAACCGAATTTTAATTTTTTTTTCTTTATTTATCTGAGCATTGTTACATTTTTTTTTTTAATTTAATTAAAAATTATTTTAATAAAATAATACAACAGCGAATAAAATCATAAAATTACAAATTCAAATACAAAAAGAAAAAAATGTTTACGAAACAAAGTGTTTTCTAATATATATATAACGTATATATATATATTCAAATATTTTTATTCACAAGCGTTATCATTAGAATTTAATTAACATTGCTAATTTATACAACTTTGAAGCGGACAGTATCGCTGTGTAGACAATATTTGCAATATACATTGTAGCTTCTTAGAGGATACTTATAAAATAGATCTTATTAGCATTTTAATCATATTTTCATGGAGTCTATTTCATATTTTATGATCAATTATAATTATCTATCGACATTACATTGTTACGTTGGTACTTACTTATTACTTTATGTAATTAAAAAAGCACTTAGAATAAGTATGTAGTTACTTTTTAAACGATGATAAAAGTAGCAAATAAATAAATGAAATGGGACTTGCAATTTTTTGCAGGATAAATTTATTTCATTTCATAAAAAAAAGTCAACAGATAAATAAATAATAATAAATTTATAGCATTTAATTAAGAAAAAGACAGATAGACAGATATATATCTATTTATCTAGTGTGGTTTTTTCAACATTAAATAGATTTTAAAATCATAATAAGAATCCCGAAAAATACGCGTCTTGCGTTCCCATAGTGTTTTTTTTTTTAATTTTAAATGTCGTTCTATAACCGCTAAATAGATACAGCCCTATGAATAACAGATTGATAGTGAACTCTTATTAATCCGTAACAAAGTTTATGTTGGCAAACTTGAATTCGAATATTTAAAATGACACTTATTAACGCACTTTTACAAAAAGAAGTACAAGTAAATATTAACATAATAATGAAAATAAAAAGTAAAAGTTTGGAAAACGCAAAAGTGAAAAGTGCACGCTTCATAATCTCATTTTTTATTTTAGTTTATTACTAATAATAAATAAACTACATTGAATTAGATCTTGATATTAGAAAGATCTTAGTTTGAAATCATACTGAAGCGTATAAAAATAAATGAAATCGATCAGTTAAGTTTTTCGGCAGTTATCGTGACTACGCCAGCTTTCAAACAACATTTGACAGCCCACATCCACGGAATAATTTTTTAAACAATATTTATTTATTTATTTAAAAAGCAAAATGTCTTTTAAAATATCATAAGTGTTGAAACTAGTGTTTTTCCATTACATTTATATGTAAATATTGTTCTACAAGTGCGATAGAATATAAATAGAGACAATTTTAGTTCAAGAAATCGCTTGATTTTTGTAAGGCGAGTGTAGAGTAGAACTTCGTCCGCTTCGCTTATGAGGCGTGCAATACTTCAGATTTACTCCTAACGTTGTTTACCTTTGTATCATAGAAATATAACTAGGTATTGTATACATACAAAGCGGTCTAGCGACACAAATAAACTATGCAAAACAGGAGACGCGTCGCCCAATGGATTAAGCCCGCAGAATGTTAGTTCCCACGGTACTGTAGGGCGCGTTCCAGTATACGAGCGACAATCGTATTACAGCCACTTTTAAAATTAGAACACTAATTACATTTCGATTTATATTATTAAAAATGACGGTAGATTAAAAAAAAAACTAGAAATATCGATTGTTCGAAGGTTATTTTGTATCTTATTTAAAAGAACCGTCAATGTTAAAATTATCAATTAAAGCTATCATTTGGTTACGAAATTTCAATTAAAAATGACACCCTCTTTATTATCAAAGCAGTTTGTTAAAATTTATGTACATTTATATCAGGTATATTAAAGTTTTTTTTAACAATATCCAAATACACAAAAAAAAAACAGTTCAGAATACAATATTAAAGCCTATTTAGTTATATTTGACATTTTATTTATATTTATCTAATATATAAAATTCTCGTGTCGAGGTGTTTGTAGTTAAACTCCTCCGAAGCGGCTTGACCGATTCTCATGAAATTTTGTGTACATATTGGTAGGTCTGAGAATCGAACAACATCTATTTATCATACCTCTAAGTTATAAGGGGGAAGGGAGAAAAAGGGGTTAATAACATATATGGCAAAGCAAAGTTTACGGGGTTAGCTAGTATTACATGTAAAATATTTGAAATTGTTAAATATTCACTACAATAATATTTAACTTAATATTCAACTTTAACTTAACAAGATCATTAAGTTGATTAAATACTTGATGATCTCATATTTATTTCAATAAACAAATACACTTGAAAACATTATCAAATTAATTAATAATACTCATACTAAATCTATTGTTGCAAAATAAAATAATCGTCAGTACAAATCGCATACTATCGCTACCGTACACAGTATCAGAACACACGCACAACAATGCGACTGGGTGGTCCGATCCGGTCGTTTCAAACTTTTCCCAAATTGACAATTTTACGATCACTCGCGTACGTGGGAAACACGTGAACATTGACTTTTTGCATTACAACCGTTATGTAGATTTAGTCATTTAATCTTGTCGATGATTTATTAACCAATCAAAAAATAATAATTTAAATCAAAAATTACTTGCAAGTAGCTTTCAAAGGCACCTTTGAATCATTATTTTACCAATTAAAATTGTGTTAGTTTTACCTAATCAACTATAGCTAAAAGTGAAGTTACCATCGATTGGGTATGTGGATTCTGCAGAGTTGAATAGGCGAGAACTCCTATTCTTGAACCTAATAATAAGTATACTTCCATTATTAAGATATTTAAAAAAAATCTGGCAATTATCAAATCATTTGTGAGATTTTGTTAAACACACGAATTCCAAAACCAGAACCAGACGCTTGTTTTCCATCCTAGCAGCTTAAAAGCAGTTTCAAAATGTTATCTTAAGGATAAATAATTGTAAAAACTATGTTATTAGACCATAAAATTATCAATATCAAAATCGATTAATATTATAACTCTCTTTGTATGTCATAAGGTTGACTGGTTGTGTGGCTTTAAGACCGTTTTTAAGCAACATGTAACGTTAATTTGCGTAATAAAATTGAAATAAATAAAATATCATTAATATACAGGATGACCGGAGGAGAATAGACCGTGTTCAATCAAGCCACATCTAGTATTATTTTACGAGTCAGTCTCATCGGCGCCGCGTCGCCTGCGTCTGCCGGCGCCGACGAGACTCGCGTCTACGTCTGGACCTCACTAATGTTGCGTGTTTTATGTAATCCCGACGATAAAACGCTTTACGTCTGCTTACGTCTCGTATCGTATGACTCACCACGACTTGTATTTAAAACTATTTATTAGGACTCGTATAATGTTTATCATTTACTGATAACATTGTGTACCGACATTTAAAAAAAAAACTAAGTAAGAATGGCTTTTTTAGAACATTAAAGTGCCTTTTTTGCCTTTCTTTTTACAAGGTCAATAAACTTTAAAGTTAGCCGAAGATGAGAGGTATAGTATATTAAGAAATGATAATTATGCCTTAAGAGAATAGTGAGTAATCGCTGCTACTTACATTAGCCATGCCCCTTGACCAGTTGAATAGCAACAATTTTGAACGCCTGTCTGAATGGCTCATAATATTTACCCACACGGATGTAATGTGTCAGGGTATATAAGCAATCGTAAGGGTGATGGTATGTATCGGTTTCTTGGTATAGAAAAAGAAAATGACCGTCTCTATGAACTCAAGACCTAGCCTTACACACCATATATTTAATATACTGCAACATGGGAGATGGGTCTCCTACTGGGTGCGTCCCCTAGGTGGCGGAGGGGGAATGCCACTCGCCTGGTTCAGCGAGTGGTTTTTAGATCCTGGACCGCCGTGGACCAAAAACCGGCGGACGGACGGTCACCCGTCCTGTGGCGCGAAAGCGCGGTGTGGCGCGAAAGCGCGGTGTGCCGGCCGGGTTGCGCTGGCTCCTTGGAGCTTTGCTCGGTCGCTGGTGCAATCCGGCAGACCTGATGTGTAAGGGACGGACTGTGCTGGCTACCTGGACCTTTTAGCTCGGTTGTCGGTGCAGTCCGGTGGACCCGTGGGGTAGTTGCCGGGTCGCGCTGGGCTCCCTAGAGCTTGCTCGGTTGCTCGGTGCGATCTGGCGTTGGAGGTCAGGCCTGCCTGGCTTGAAGGGACGCTCCTGGATATGTATCCCCATTCTGCAGACGTAGACTGGTCCAGTTGAGCGTCCCTTAAGTGAGGTGGTCGGCTTCGAGTTCGGGGTCCTTCGGCTGGCTTGAGACCCCACACGTCATCGGAAGGGGTGGTCTTGTGGGTGCCGCCCCTCTTTGGGTGCCGGGGCCCATTCATTCGAGCCGACCGCCGTGGCGAGGTGCATGCTAGCCCGATCCCATCTCGCCCCACTTAGGCGAAGGTCTGCTCACACGTGGATGGTTTTTATTCAGTAAGAGTCTAACTCCCGTCCGTTGCCCCCTCGTCGGAGGGTGTCCATGAGAATTTTTCCCACGTTAAAAAAAGTTACTTCCCCAGTCAGGCAGCTCCAAATTTTGATTTAAACATTTTCTCATTTGTCCAACCAAAATAAATCGTCAGTACTTCTATAAAACTACTGAATCAAATGTATATTGAGTTTCGATACTTGCGAAAGAACCAAATGCTGTAATTAGTGGACAATCATTTTTATAACTCATATAAGTATGACGTACAATTTCATTACTTAACGCTATTTCGTTTACGAGCGTTTATTCCAGCTGAGAAAACCTCCAGACGTTTTTCCCAAGCTCTTTATACTTTATACACCACAAACCAATTCCCTTATCTAAGAGAAAGGTAACAACCCCCTTATTTTCCTATCTCGTCATCTCCCCCAGCAAGCAGACCGTGACGTCACAATTTCGCAATACCCTCTCAACCTTGAAGTTACTGAACTATATAATTTTTGCCATCAAATGTCTCAAGGACGAAAGTAACTCAAGCAATCATCATATTACTAATTTAGATGTTACATTTAATCAAACTTGTAACACAATTTATAAAATAATATATTACAGATTTAAGTCTTATGAATGAATATATCTTGACGACTACCAATTGTCAAATGAGAAAAGGCACTGGTGGTACGGTACTCTCTCTTCATTGCTTGTCCTTGTTGTGCCTATTGACCGGTTGCTCTCAGAAAGTCTCAGGTTCGATACAACTCCTATATACACCTCCCCTTTTATTGCTTTCCTCCTTGTCCGTGTGTCGTGTCATCGCACCTTCATCGTTTCGTCGTACCGCTGTCTCCGTGTCGTCTTGCCGCATTTGGACAGCTGACATCATCCCTTACGATACTTCGTTAAAAAAATTCGTTAAAAAATTAATTATATACATTGCTTGGTTTTTTCGGGATTTTTTTTTTAAGATTTCAATCATTCATTAAAACAAAGTTAGTCATCTCAGATAAGTATATCACTGCCACACATATTCTTGTAGCTAATTTTTTTTTCGGAATTATAAAAACAATACTCGCCGAAATATTAAAGGTTTCCCATTTTCATGATACTTAAAAAGTTTCTTCGATACAAAATTAGTTAAGTATAGTCAGAATATAAAAAAAAATATTCACAATTTTTTTAAAAGCATAGAAATTTAGTCTTTTAATATCAAAAGATAACGAATTTAATTTCATAAAAGATTACAACGGACATAAAAAAATAAAAATGAGAATGGCTATTTAAAACTAACTAAATTACACGAACATTTTTATCATCTCGACTCTTATCAGTACTTTCTTCGATCAAGATTCTCGTTACGGTCGGCGCTTTCGCTCTGAATGTTATCGGATGTAATCAGTTCGGGAGCTCTGCGGAGCGTGTCGAGGTCGCAGTCGACGGATTTTCTGTCTGAACTGCGACCTCAACGATTTGTTAAAATTACTTTCATTTAATACGTCATATTTTTATTTTATTTTTCTGTCATAATAATATAATTAGCTTAAATTGAAAAACTACGAAATTTTCAAATTCTCGGAAGTGCTTTTTTGGTGGTTTTAGCTACAGTTCTTACCAAGACTTGATGCAAAAAATCGACCTGAAGAAGTTTTTACAGGTGTGCTTAATGTTTTTATAATTGTGCTTAATGTGGTGATTAAAATATTTAGAAACCAACGCCTCTATTTCATAACTACTCTCTTTTAGTATCTTCAAACTTATTTATGTTAAACAACTGAACCTAAGAGTCTAGTTTATTTTTAGACATATTTTTATGATATATTCAATAGAGTACAGTGCTAAAGTATATACAAATTGTGTTCGCTAGCAAACGAAAAATACATAATACTTGAATTACATCACCAAGTAATACAACGTAAGTAGAGGAAAAAAATTTACAAACGCACTGTCGATTAAAAATAAAAAATTGAAAACAAAATAGTTGTGACGTAAGAATGGTACAGGTTGAATTAATAACATGGAACCAAGCTGACAATGTTTTAGTTATAAACGAAAATAGAAAATACCAGCCTAATATCACTGCTCACAAGTCGTTTGTGTTCCTGGGGTGAGTGAGGTAGCTAGAGCTCGTGGAGAGGGTTAAGGATGGGATCGGCAACGCGATTTTTATCTTCCTTGTGTTGCAGTTCTGATAATTATGATATTCGCTTCAGGTAGACACACATATATATATTGATGAAGTGATGATGATGATGATTGCCCTGTATGTATAATATACTTAGTCACTTAAAAAAATAAAAGGTAGTATAGATTAAGTTCCCAAATAAATTTTTCAAATAAGAATAATTTTGCTCGTGTCTGGTAATCGGCGAAGCGTGACGAGGTCGCGGTCAAGTAGACACGTCTTAACTTTGTCTGTGACCTCTGATAGTCGTGATAAGCAATGGGAATAACTTTCGTTACAATTAAATTTAATCAAACGGTTTGCAAATAATATAAAATCGACTTGAAAAGCACTTTTCAATCGTCATTTAAAGAATAAAAATTGTATTAGTTTTTAATAGTTAATTATTGTTTTTGTGATCTACAACCAATTGGCAAGAAACTTCGCAGTTAGTTTTTTGTACCTAATTTAATATTTACAATAGTTATTTTTTTTGGACCTACTACAAGCTGACACGGCGAACTTAATATCGATATTTTTTTTATTTACACAAATTTGGTCCTAACAATTATAAAGCCACAAAGAAAACTAAATTATAAATATAAAGTCTATGAAAAGGCATAATCATATCAATAATTGCGATTTCTTTAATTCGGTTACTTTTTTGTTTTGTAGTTTTAATGGTAAGCGATTACCGTAGCTTATAGACGTCTTCGACACCAGAAGCATCGCAAGCGTGTTGCCGACCTTACCCCCCCCCTCCCCCCAGTAGCTCTGGTCACCTTACTCGCCACAGGAACACAACGCTGCTTCAGGATAATATAATTTAGCTGTGATCTTCTGTGAGGTCGAGGTACCATCCCAGTCGGGCTGCTCCATATTTTGAGCAGGAAATTTCCTGCTATGCGCTACCTCAGTCAGAGGCAATATAAAAACATTTTTTTATTTTAGAACAAAGTGATTGTGAACAGAATAACCAAAAGTAGCAAAAAAACAACGTTCATATGATAAAATGGAATTTTATTTAGATGACGATTACGAAGACAAAACAAAAGAGTTAAGCGGTGCAGACAGATGATTCATTTTTATGTATTAACTATTATATATATATATATATATATATATATATATATATAACGGCGCGTGATATATTTTAAAGGAAATAATTAAATTTTGATTTGATTAATACTGTTGCCATGTGAAATTATTTACGTTAATAACGAATTATGTGCTTTATTACAATTATTGTATTTTGGAGAAGGTAAACACCGGATGGAGTTGTCAGTCAGGTGTCAGTTCGGTCGCTGGTCACTTTTTGGATTGACAGCGGACGTGTGACATGTACTCGCAAACCCATCAGCTCCAAATCAGTTTGTTTCTTTGTAATCTTTCCAAATTCAGTTTCTTAAATTATTTTGCCAATTAAAATTAGTTCGATAATATTTCGTGGTGGTATAATTATTTGTTTTAAAACCTTTGTAAACAACATCCATGATGGACGATTCTGAGAGAGCACCCGCTAAGAATAACCATGATGAAGAGAGTCCGGACTATCCTGAGAATTCGCTCGGCGCTCCTTCATCAGAAGTGGGATGTACTGAAACGTCCTAGGAGCAAGCAGGTCACATTTTTTATGATATTAGTGATAATAATCATTGGAAAATTTTGTTCGAAGCGTAGCAACGCTAAATATAGGAATTAATTCGTGCCTTAAAACAACCTGTTACTTTACTGATTCAAAGATAACATTCCCTTAATATAATCCAGATGCACAAGATAGTGATGCACGCACTTGGTGCAATACAGTAGATTACAAATAGCCATTGCGGTTACAGTTTAGCTACCTTGCCTAGTGATACAAAAAAAAAACCACGGTTAGGCCGAGCAAGGCGATGCTATATGTGTAGAAAAATTGAGCACATGTCTCAAGAGCGTTTTAGCAAAGGCAATCGAAACACTAATGCTATTTCGCGTTCCGAGGTTTCAGGTGAAAAGGTGACAATGCCAAACAAGGATGGTGGAACCACAAAGAAGCCATCACCTACCTACTATTTTTGTTATACAAAGGACCACATTGC
This sequence comes from Melitaea cinxia, assembly GCF_905220565.1. Lineage (NCBI taxonomy): Eukaryota > Metazoa > Arthropoda > Insecta > Lepidoptera > Nymphalidae > Melitaea > Melitaea cinxia. Next base: position 1,507,032 of record NC_059399.1, on the reverse strand, counting down.
AATGCACAGCCCGAAAAAGTAAGTTACTACAAATGAAGGACGTATCGAGCGTTGCGTTGATGTTTGCGCCATACAGCCAGCTACGGATTATTTTTCTACGGAGACGGGTGAGAAGTTTTCAGTTTGTTTCAATCCTGGTTCTGAATGCTCTTTACTTAAGGAAAGTAAATTGAATAGATTCCTGAGCAAAATGCAAAATACTATAGTTACTTTGATAGTTATCGATAGTACGAATATTGAGACTAGTCTCCAAATTTCCACTACTGTAGTAATGCAGGCTTATCCGATTTGTTTATTATTTTACGTTGTGCCTGACTACTGTATTTCGATTGACACAATGATTAGTAGGGCTTTGCTTTACTTAGGGCTTTCTGTTGAAGTGTGTGAGACACGATTTGTACTAAAGAAGGTGACTGTTGTGTCAGTTTGTAATGTAGGTATGAAGTAGGTAAATTTAATAAAATTGATACTGACATACCGATAGAACACAAACAATCATTAATTTCTTAGCTTAAGAAAAATTCTGATTATTTTGTTGTCGAACAGGGATTTATAAGGCTAATCGATCTTTATGTTACGGTTCCACGACGACCGTACATACTTAGTTCCGGGAAGCATCAGGAAGTCAGAAATAAAATTAATGAACTGAACGCTTGTGTGTGTACTATCGGGAGTTAAACAGTAACACTGTGCCTGATCGTTACCCACTACCATTGATATCGGATCAATTTCAGAGATTGGTGGCAGCTCACTATTTTACGTCATTAGATATGGCAAGCGGTTTCTATCAGATACCTGTTAACGAGGACTCGATCGAGCGTACCGCTTTTGTTACTCCCGACGGACAGTTTGAATAACTCTCCATGCCCTTTGGTCTCCGTAATACACTTCAGTGTATCAACGTGCTATAAATAAAGCTCTTTTGCCCCCTAATGAGACCTTTGCTGCGACATACATCGATGACGTCCATATTCCATCCCGCACAGTAGATGAAGGTATTGATAAACTACGCAAAGCTCTTAAGGCTTTAAAAAAGTGTGGCTTTGCAATAAATTAAAAAAAAAATGCTCTTTTTTGAAAACTACGGTTGAATTTTTGGAGTTTGAAGTATTTACTGGTGAAGTTCGACCAAACTCGCGTAAAATAAAGGCTTTGACTGAACTACCGCCTCCCCAAACCGTTACTCAACTCCGACAATTTATAGGCTTGGCTTCGTATTTTCGACAGTTTGTGCCTGATTTCTCTCAAGAAATCGCTCCTTTGTACAGGCTTACTTCAGGTAAGGGTAAAATCACCTAGACGCCGCCTTTTGAGAAAATTAGAAAAGACATTATAAGCGTACTGACTGATAGACCAGTTCTTACCATATTTGACCCCGAAAAACCTAATGGAGTCCACACTGATGCCAGCGATGATGGATATGGGGCGATACTGATACAGAAATTCGCAGGCAAGACTCATGTGGTCGAATATCACAGCCGTCGAACAAAACTCCGCCGAGTCTAGGTTTCATATGAGTTGGAAACTCTCGCGGTAGTTAACGCCTACAAAACACCTATTGATGCAGAGTCAGGACGTGCCGATAACGGCGATGGTAGGTATGTGATTTCTTGTGATAAACCACAGTTTATGTGATAGTAGCCTGTGTGGCATAGTAGCCTGTGTGGCATAGTAGCCTGTGTGGCATAGTAGCCTGTGTGGCATAGTAGCCTGTGTGGCATAGTAGCCTGTGTGGCATAGTAGCCTGTGTGGCATAGTAGCCTGTGTGGCATAGTAGCCTGTGTGGCATAGTAGCCTGTGTGGCATAGTAGCCTGTGTGGCATAGTAGCCTGTGTGGCATAGTAGCCTGTGTGGCATAGTAGCCTGTGTGGCATAGTAGCTTGTGTGGCAAAGTAGCCTGTGTGGCTTAATAGCCTGTGTCGCATAATAGCCTCTGTGGCATAATAGCTTGTGTGACATAGTAACCTGTGTGACAAAATAGCCTGTGTGGCATAATAGCTTGTGTGGTATAGAGTAACCTGTGTGGCATAATAGCTTGTGTGGTATAGTAGCCTGTGTGGCAAAATATGCTGTATAGCCTGTGTGGTAAAGTAGCCTGTGTGGCAAAATATGCTGTATGGCATAGCAGCCTAAGTGCGTTATGTGCCTGTGCAGCATAACGTGACTTTATTTAGTTGGTCAGTATGACCGAGCATACAAGTATTAACAACATGTTTGGCTTTGTTTTCAAAAACTTTCGAGGATACACACGAGGACGTGTGAAGATGCAGGACGGCCGTAACGGCGCGTGATATATTTTAAAGGAAATAATTAAATTTTGATTTGATTAATACTGTTGCCATGTGAAATTATTTACGTTAATAACGAATTATGTGCTTTATTACAATTATTGTATTTTGGAGAAGGTAAACACCGGATGGAGTTGTCAGTCAGGTGTCAGTTCGGTCGCTGGTCACTTTTTGGATTGACAGCGGACGTGTGACATGTACTCGCAAACCCATCAGCTCCAAATCAGTTTGTTTCTTTGTAATCTTTCCAAATTCAGTTTCTTAAATTATTTTGCCAATTAAAATTAGTTCGATAATATTTCGTGGTGGTATAATTATTTGTTTTAAAACCTTTGTAAACAACATCCATGATGGACGATTCTGAGAGAGCACCCGCTAAGAATAACCATGATGAAGAGAGTCCGGACTATCCTGAGAATTCGCTCGGCGCTCCTTCATATATATATATATATATATATATATATATAATAGTTATGTAGCTTCTGTGATAGTATTTTATTCTTTTCGATTTAATTACTATAGGAATCCAATATCATATAAAATATTCATATATACTTTATAATGACAAAAAATATTATGCATAAGTGCGCTTCGGAGAGCAAGTTAAGCCATCGGTACCAATTGTTATCATAAACATCTGGTAGCGAGCAGTAGAAAGCATATCCGTTAACCCGCAATGAAGCAGCGTAGTGGATTAAGCTCCAATCCTTCTCCAACGTTGAGAAAGACGCTTATGCTCAGCAGTGGGATATTATAGGCTGAAACGTTATCAGTTGAAATCTTTGTATAAATCTAATAAATGAAACCAAATCTAATTGTAAATATATCATATGATTGTTCTAGCATAATGTAGTTGTACGAAGACTTCTTTCAATATTACGTTTATCGTTTGAGTGATAATTTATTCTATACTGTGGTCTTCAAAATTTGGTACAATCTGAAACTATTAATCCGAGTTAATAAATGGTTAAAAAACTATTATAGCTAAGAGCCGTCATTTCGTCCTCTTAGCACATTTTTTAACCGACTTCCAAAAAAGGAGGAGGTTCTCAATTCGACTGTATTATTTTTTATGTATGTTACATCAGAACTTTTGACCGTGTGGACCAATTTCGACAAATGTTTTTTTAAACGAAAGGTGGTGTATGTCAATTGGCCCATTTAAGTTTATTTGAGATCTAACTACTACTTTTCGAGTTATATCTAATAATGCGTTTTTACTTGACGCTTTTTTCGTCGACCTACGTTGTATTATACCGCATAACTTTCTACTGGATGTACCGATTTTGATAATTTTTTTTTGTTGGAAAGAAGATATCCCTAGTTTAGTACCATGATAAGCAAATCAGGATCTGATGATGGGATCCTAGAGAAATCGAGGGAAACTCTTGAAAATCCGCAATAACTTTTTATTGGGTGTACCGATTTTGATAATTTTTAATTTACTCGAAAGCTGATGTTTGTCATATGGTCACATATAAATTTATTTAATTATTTTATTAATTTATAAGATCTGATCACAACTTTTTGAGTAATCTTTAATAACGCGTAGTTACTTGACTATTTTTTCGTCGATCTACGTTGTATTATTACTCGTCGATGTAATTGAAGTCGGTTTTTTTTCGTTTGCGAGCAAACACAATTATTATACATTCTGTTAAACAGATTTTTTTTTCAAAATTAGAAGTTCATATTGTAATGCCAAGGATTTTTTTCAAACACTACTATTTTCTTTTTTACTTTCGTTAAATGCATAAAAATGAAGTTTATTGTATTTAGCTTAAGGTAAATGACTGATTCATGAAGTAAATATAATAAGCCGCCTACAAGCTTAGTATGTTCTTACTTTAGTTCAGATATTAATACAGAACAAACAAAAAAAGGAACACGCACTTATTCTCGCATTCATAATAATAGTACAGATTTGAGACGATTTATATTTCACCAAATGAATAATTAGGTCGAATGCGTCGACACTAACACGAATACTGCAAGAATGTCTCAATTTCTTGTTTTGTTTTTCGTCTCGGATGAAAACTTGATTGTTTTATATGAAAACTGAATTTTAATTGTGACTTGTATGAAAAGGCATATACAATAGTTGCGATTTCTTTGATTTAGTTAATTTTCAGGTTTTGTAGATATAATAAAAAAAAACATATTGTGAATTTTAGAGCAAGGTGTTTGAGAAGTAAAGAATAATCAAAAATATTCAAAAATAACATTAATATTATAATATAATTAATATTTATTAAGAATAAAAATAAAAAATATATTGTTTCAGTAAAACAGTTTTTTCTTATTCATTTTAATATGTATTTAGCAAAAATTAAAAAATATATACAACTATAACTAATAACAAACTATTATATTCTAATTAAAAAGAAATAAATAAATATTTTTATAAGCTCATGAAAATTAAACTACTGTATCATACATCAAAATTTCATACAAATATAAAAAAAAAAATTTGAATGTCGAAACTCCGCCCGTTAATTAAAATACTTCTTTGTTGCTTTCAAATAAATTATCAAGAATTTATACTTTTTCGTACTTTTTTGAACGAACGAAACATGAAACGACGCTGGTGGCTTCGAATTAAAGGTGAGACCCGCGAAATACCGATCCGTTGAGATAATATTGTTTTGTATAAAAACATAGCTATGCAGAAATAGTTATTTTGCCAGTACAATAGGTGTGGAATAACAGGGCGTAATGTAGCAATTAAAGTCTCCGCGAGAGTACGAAAGTGACCGTCATAGCCCACAGAATTAGCAAGTTGAAGTGGCAGTGGTCAGGTCACCTGCGTAATATTGCCGGTGGAGGTCGGATGAGGATTGCAGAAAACCGGGATGCCTAGCGCGTACTTGGGGAGGCCTTTGTCCAGCAATGGACATTGATAGACTGCAATAATGAATGTAGCAATTAATAGGCTATGTTAAGCTGATTGTTAAAGAGAGTCATAGCTTTTTTATACAACATTTTAAAATATTTTAATTTGAATAGAACTTACTTTGCTTCAGCCTGTAATATCCCACTGCTAGGCATAGGCCTCTTTCCCCGCGTAGGAGAGGGATCAGAGCTTAATTCACCACGCTGCTTCAATGCGCAATTGACTTTGTCGCATCGAATACGCCTCTTTGCCCAGTATTGGTGCAAATATAGGCTGATGTTAAATCCAAAATTACGTGTGTTCGTCAAATGGTTAAATTGCATCTAAATTAAAGATATGATCCTACTGAAACAAAAACGAGTGTACTTTAGACCACACGACAGAAATAAAACTTACGATACGTAACTCTCTTTCTATGTTCACTAGCTTATATCTTTCTCTCAAGTTCCGTTCGCCTCGCCCGATCACTCTTTTCGTAACGCTCTCGTCACGCATTCACCAGTTTACTCCCCAAATCAAGCGTGCATAAAGAAGTTTTACTTCAAAAATATCTTCGTATATAATAATGGCAATAAACAATAAAAAAAAAAAAAAAACGTAACGTGCGTGTACTTATGAGTTCAAACGTAGTAATTAAAAGCTACCATTTCCATTGAAAATAAAATTATTTTATTAGCTACACAATAGACTTACACAGCAGAATTATTTGCAACTCTATTTTATAAATGTTTTTACACGTCTGTCGAGAGGAATTGTGACTACTTAATTTAAAATAAACCGCTTGCCCAGCTGTGGGACACTAATGGACTATAAGAACTGTTAAAAGTGTAACGCTTTTACATTGCGTCACTGTCACGAGATATAGAGTGTTCCACCCCTACTATGTTTTACCTATATTTATTTTAACTATGAACGAAACTTTAGACAATGTATCTCTTTAGTTGGATTTTCGCTTTGTCTAGATTTAATGTATAGCTGTTTGTTTTTTAAGAAACTGCTTTAGAATATTTGTGATTTGAAACTTGATGAAAGAGACATATAATAGGTATATTAAAAAAAAAAAAGCACAAATATATAGGAAAAACTAAGATAGAATACATTACAGAATGCCTAGTGCGAGTTTTGTTAATCCGTCTCGCAATAACGGGCGTAAATTTTAACTTTAATTTTGTATAGGAAATTCGGCATTTCAACCTAGTTCTCGCGTTTGCCGCTAGATGAGTCTGTATCGATTGTATCGTATACTATTTTTTTATCGCAAAATAATCCTCACGTATAAACGCGTTTCTCTCATGTTTCTGTGAATAAAACTCGCACTAGGCACTCTGATCAAAACGTGCAAGAGTTCATTTACGCTTTTTTTCATGGCGCTTATGACCTTTTCACGAGACCGTGATTCTCGTCGATAGAACGAATCGCAACGATCTACCACCCTACGACATTTCAAAAGTTTAACTTCTACCGTGTGTGACTTGCACACACACACTTTAATTTTTAATATTTACCTATCTGTATCAAGTGACAGTTATCTGAAATGCAAGCACGTTAAAAAAACCGGATTGGTGATATTCCCTACCAATGACTTATAAAAGCCTTAAGTAATATCTTAACATTTTAGGGGCTTCGCATATAATGGCCTCCAATAGTATGTAATTTTGTTTTGATAGTACAGAAACACCAGCTACTCAAACACAAACATCCTACATGTCACCAAACGCACAAAGTATAAAGTGAATTTATAAAATAGCGTGCAAAAATATATTGTCATCATAATTTCTAACTGTTTGTCTTCTGACCTAGGTTTATTATTGAACAATTTAAGTCAACAGTACATTTTTCTAAACGTCTTACTCATACCCATCGTTAACTAAATAACTATAATACAAACTCGAACGTAACTAATTCGTTAAAACTAACAATGGTAGCGGTGCGATCTCCCGAGTTATATTTACTAGCAGGCGCGAAAGAAATTAACCACACTCGACCTACCGGCCGACACCGCACGTAGGTGTATGAAATTTTAGGATGAACAATTTCTTTTGAGTTAGTCTTGAATAGCTATGATTAACAAAAAATGTAAGTATTACTATGAACTGAAGTTAATGTCAGAGATGAAGTAATGATTGAGGCATTTAAAAATCTTATTGTACTCGGATAAGTTTCGATTCATGTGTTTAATGCGTATGTATGTATTTTTGGAGTTTACTCTTAAGAATTGATTTTCATATAAGGACCCCGGTATGAAAAAAAATGAGGAGTAAAATCTACTCAACGAATGACCTCGTTACGTTTTTATTAACGCCATCTGTCGGAAGTCTATTGGGTTTAGACGGCGTTAATTGATTCGTTTATTTACCATTTGATATGGTTTTAATTTTTTTCTTAGACCTTTTTTTGTGCCTATTTAGACATTTAACCTGAAGGAGTAAAATCCAGTCGTGTGTCGGAGCTGACACACACTTTTTTTATTTAGGGAATGTTCTACAAACTGTTTCCAGGACGGGAATAAATCAATCGAGTTACCTTTTAATAAAGATATAATCAAATGACAACCTAAAATAAAACAGTATTTTTTACAAATAGTAAAACTGTTAAGCTTTACATGTGTTATAATTTTTTTTTAATTTACCAATTTTTTTATTTAATTTTTGTTAACGTGATATACAAATACAACGTTCTTTTGTAGCAATTATAAATATATAGTTCAAGGTCACACTCTTCATAAGTTATTACGCCTATGAGTATTATAGTAATTATTTGTTTAATTAATTATGTCGATTCAATTAAGCAACATATTAATTACTTTTATTTATATGAGGTGTGGCTGGGACTCTGGTGACTTTAATATATATTATCTGGGTGACAGAGCTTAGCTCGGTATTTTTAGTAAAACGTGTTTTTTGGAGATCATACTTAAATACGAATTACATATTGATAAAATATAAATAATATTTTCCGATTTTACCGACATAATAATAAAAAATTATGAACTTGATTAGAAAAGAAAGGCAAAAATAATCGATCTGGAGTCATGGGGATTTGAACCGTGTTCTTCTCGGACGATCCCAACCAGCCGATTTTCCCACCTGAGCTGTTCAACTTTTTTGACAATTGCGAAATATATCTTCGTATTCTAACAATATTGTAGCCATTTTTTCATTGCCTAAAACAGGGATAAAACAACAATTTCTAAAAATGAATCCTAGCTATATGGATTTATCGCCCCCGAAATCCTCTGCATACTAAATTTCATGAAAATCGTTGGAACCGTTTCCGAGATTCAGATTATAAAGAAGAATTGCTCGTTTAATAGTATTAGATAAAATGTTTTGCAGTTAGAGATATCATTAAATATATACTTAAACTTTTTATTAAACAATTTTACAAACACATTTGATATGCGAACTTTCAGGTATTCGTTTGGCAATTTCCGATTTTCTATACAACGTGGCAAAAAAGGCAGATAAAGTTCGCCTGATGAGAGGCAGCTAAGGCAAGCTGCCTTAGCATAGAAGCTTCGGCTATCTTACTCAACAGAAGAACAATATAGTAATATTCGGTCATGATATTCTCTAATATTAAGGATCTTGCCTAATTATGCTTTTCCAGGTTTTTAGAGGTTTTATTTCCTGCTGGGCTCTTGGGTTCACTTTTGCCTCAGTCTGTAATATCCCACGATACAAATCCGTCCGTCGATACAAATGTTTGTGATGTGCGAGGATTTAACCCGCAGCCGCCAGCGTAACAGCCACAAACCATTGCTGTAACCGTTTTATTTATTTTTTTAGTATTATTTTTTTAAACGTGGGGAAAATCCTTCGTGGACACCCTCCGGCAAAGAGGGGCACCGGAGGGGAGTCAGACTCTTACTGAATAAAAACCATCCACAGGTGCCACTCCCTCGCCATTGCCGGAGTCGCAGGAATCCTAAATTCTTCTGCAAACTCCGGCGGCACCATAGCTGTTACCGTAGCGCCAACGCGTCGTCGCGTCCGTCGTCGTCGTTTGGTTGTAAAGTAAACAAAAATTGTAAAATACTAATTAATAAAACAAACATACATTATATGACAAGAACATGTAATTTTTTTATAGATATATAGTGTGGCACATTTATTTTGAAATTTTACAATATTATAGATACATATTTACAATTCACAACTTAAGGACTACATATTTAGAGATAGTTACGAGAGATAATGAGAGATAAATAAGAAGGTAGAAGAAGGAAGTAAGGATAATAAAAGTTACAGAAAAAATGTTATGAGTCATTTCGTAAAATTTTCTTTACACGTGTGTGTTCACAACAAATAATATATATCAACAAATATCATAAAATACTCAATTAAGGGTCTGTTTCACCAGTTGTAGAAAACACTATTTGACGGATGACGATATCCAATAGATAAAAATTTCTGATGTATTATTCTTTTTTTCTATCGAAGCCCACTGTATTTATGAGGTATTTCTATTCGCCAGTATGTATTTAAAACTTATACTTTATTAATTGAGGTGAAACAAGTTCTAATGGCCTATTTTCCTGTTAAAGTTTATTCGTAACTTATTTGCAAGATAAAGTTTATCCAAAACTAGTAATACAGGCCCTAAAATGCTTAAAAACCTTCGGATATTAACGATACAAAGTCATTCGAAACGTTCAATACAAATCAATACCGTTAAAAGATTATTTAATCAATATACGAAACTCCTCGAAAAGACACAAACGAGTTATAAATCGAATACATCAATAATAATCATTATCGGTCAGATAAATATCAGTGTCGTTGGCCTGGAATTATGACAATTTTGACAATTACATGCTTAACAACAAGAAACAAGCCGACTAGGGTGGTCAACGCGAACCGACGGATGTGTACTCAACATAGTTTGTATTTATTTATTTATTTAATGCTTTATTTGATTTGATTTATTTAGTCCAGCCTGTAACATACTACTGCTGGGTATGCTACTACTGGTCGATCTTTCTCCATATAGAGAAGGGTTGGAGCTTAATCCGCCACGCTGCTCCGCTACTGGTTGGCTTTGTTTTATTGCACATTTAGAATTTTAAGCGAGCGACATTTAGAATTTTACTAAAGAAAATAATAATTTTTCAGCTTATGTAACTCTGCGCTTTGCTAAGACGGTTTTACATACGCTTCTGCCTGTAATATCCCACTACTGGGCATAGGCCTCTTTCCAAATATAGGAAAAGGATCAGAGCTAAATCCACCACGCTGCTCCAATGCAGGTTGGCGGATATATTTCCTACTATGAGTAACGATCGCTATCAGGTGTACATGATAACAACAACCGCTTTTACATATAAATTTATTTTTGGAGCTAATACCTTAAGAAATGGTATATAGCTCGTGAATGAAAAAACATGAGACCTAAGGTCGTGTGAATTAAGATTGATCCTCTGTGAAAATGAAATTTTATCGCGCAACATCAGTAACTAATCTAACCGAAAAAAATACAATTTATGTGATAAACAGTGCAGCAAAAACAATAAATAGTTAACAGTGCACTGTATTTCTAGAGTTATACTAAAGTATACACTAATATTGAAAAAAAAAAAGTAAATAAATAACAAAAAATAAATAATAGATAAATACAAAAAAAAAAAAAAAAAAAAAAAAAAAACGATACTAACAAACCAATTTAACTTGCAAACTATTATTTTCTGGAAGAAATAAAAAGCTTTTTTATTTTTTTTTTATTTTTTATTTTTTTATACACTAATATTATTAAGTGTTATAACAATATGCTGTTGAACTACACAAATCATGGGTAAAACGTTAATATATATGGAAGAAAAATGAACATCGTGGTTAAAAAAATAACAATAATAAAAATAAAACGAATAAATTATTGGTATTTCTATTTTATGTATATCAAAATATATTCATCATCATCATTTCAGCCTACTACAGTCCACTGCTGGCCTCCACAAGATCGAGCCAAAAAATGGCGTAAACTCGTGTGTTTTGCCCATAGTCACCACACTGGGCAGGGTTGGTGACCGCAGGGCTGGCTTTGTTGCACCGAAGACGCTGCTACCTTAAATATATTAGATTGATTGAACAATCAATCCATAAATTTTAATCATCCTCTGTGTATAAATCCCATTGCTTAGCATATAAAGAATAATATCATAATATATATGTTATATGTTAATAGACTATTCTACAATAAATTTTAAGTTTATTTATTTATTAACTACATTATATCTACATCTATGACCAAAAACTAAATTAAATTTGACTTTAATAGGAAAATCTCCCATCGCAATTTATCAACGAAATCCATTGTTCTATTATCCTACTGTAATAAATAAAAGTAATTTATACTATAATAAAATATTAAGGCGGCTGCTTTAAGTCTAAAACTACTATTTGCATATTCCATAATAATATAATGAACTAATAATCGTATAAATAAAAAATTAAAATGCGAAATTCATAAAATATTTATATAAATGACGTCCTACCGAACTAAACCGAGCCTCTTTACGACCTTCGATGACGCAACCAACGCTTTTATAAACATAATTTATAAGTATGAAAACCTACTATGATTCACCAGTATAATTTGAATACAACAGATAGATTAATTGCAATAATACTTAACTCCATTAATAGATATGTAAAATGTAAAGTAACCAAATCAAATTGTATCTTTTAAACCATGATTTGACAAAATAGACTTATCATATAATTGATTAAACCATGGGCGTAGTTTGTAGTGGTCCTGCTTTCTGCTCCGCGGGTTTCGGTTTCGGTTTCCATTGGAATAGGGTGCAATATTTGGATTTATTTATATCTGTATTATTTCTGTATATTTATCGAAAAAACTAATAATATTTAGCTATAACAGTCGGCTCTTACCTATACAAGCATTAAGTTGCTTACCGTAGAAACAGACGACCGTGACGTATCTAAAGAAAAAAAATAAGTTATAAACATTGGTTACTTAGGTAGGTAAAAGGCTCTAAAACATCATATATAACGACATATAGGCGTATATAAATAATAACAAATATACAATAAAATAATAATCAAGTAGAGTAACATGTAAGGCGGATACAAGACGCGGCGTGTTTAACATAATACTGATTTAACATCACATAATTGCGCAAAAACGAAATGAAGACATTATCAAAAGAAACTTAAAAACTTTAAAAAAATATATTTCTTTTAATCGTTTAAATATTTCATAGAAATCTAAAATAACTTCTTTCATTAATTGTTTGATCTGAATTCAACGCAGGAATTAAAAAACAATATTTTCAATTACAAACATTTATTGGTACACTTATTTACTATAGACTTACATTTTTTTTTGTTGCCGGTTGCCTTTCTTAATCCTTTATAATTAAAATAAATAAAATTTTAAAATATAAAATAAAATAAAAAAAAATAAAAAATACATACATAATAATAAAATATATAATATAAAGTAATAAAAACTCAATTTAAAAATAATAGCTATAGTAAAATAGAAATTAAGTTAGAGTTGCATATTACGTTTAAATCTAGCGAGATTGACAATTTAAAAGTATTAAATTTTTAGTGCTTAATTAATATACCAATAACAAAATTAAAAGGCCAATATAAAAAAAATACAGTTAAAAAGATAATAAAATAACTGAAATATAAAAAAATGAAATATGCGCTTTGTCTTTGTACTGAATGTAATTAATTTACTAAACCGCGAAGTAATTTAGAATTTAATTTTTAGCTTTTAAGTAATCGGTTTAAAAATGTGAAAAAAACAATTAAAATTGAATGTTAAGTAATAGCAAATGAATTTGAAATGCATAAAGGTAAATAATAGTCAATCGAAAACATCTGTCGGATTCACCTTTAAGAATAGAATTAAACAATGCTTAAAATCATCAACGAAGTCGACCACCTGTTACACCGACAAGAATTTTTTACGTTCAAAGCTGTAGTCAGTATATATATTTTTAAATTGCAATGGTGTAGTTTTTTGGAGTTTACTCCTTAATAGAGTGATTGCAGAGGAAGTTTTATATATAATACATGCATAATACAGTAGAGAAGCACTGATAGTTTTTTAACCGTGCGAAGTCGGGGCGGTTCGCTAGTGTTTATATAAATAGTTATGCATACACCTTCTCACAAACATGAATCAGAACAGATCTTTTTTTACAGTCGAAAAAAAAAGACACGGCACAAAATGTCGCCATACTAAACAATTAAAAACCAACGTGAGAATATTTTTAAACAATAGAAAATCCTCTTTATTCAACTGATTACTTGGACGTGTTTACAACAAAGGATAATAAACAGTTTTACGAGATAATAATTCTTACCTTTAAATTACTTTTTTTGTACAAAGTCTGGAAATTGTCATCATTGAGAACACATGTCATAGTAACAGCACTTCTGAGGTAGGTATATCGTCGTGAGATTGAAAGAAAACGATGCCATATCTTATTTATTGATAAGACTGTATTTTTCAACATTCCACGCTGTTTCGATAACTACAAGACTATTAATCTTTTATGTTTAATATTTTCTTAGTATCTCTGATCCTTCTCCTACGACTCCTACGTGGAGAAAGAGGCCTATGGGCATAGTGTGATGCTACACCAGTTGAATGTTACAGGCTGAATTCAATAGGAACTTAATTACGTATTATACTACTAGCGACCTCTATCCGTCCATATTTTTTACACGAGAAGTAATCACTAACATATCATATACTAAAACCTTCTCCGAAATACGCTCATCTTATGGTATAAGTATTATTGCCATCGGTTCAGTATTTTTCGCAGTATAATCGAATAAAAAGCCAGCTCTTGTTTATTATTTTAGATTCAGAACAATAATAATTATAATACGTAGTACACGCAGGCTTCAAATAGTTTTATCGATGTGTCAATAGTATTTTGTTTATTTGGAGTTAAGGTGCAGGACTCATTTTTGTTTCAAATAATTACAATTCGTATTTGTTGGGAGTGTTCCAAGAAGTAGCAGCTTATTATTTTTACAGCTAAAATTCATTGCGTCCAAAAAACTTCGGCCTTTGTGGAGACTAATATAAGACTAATATGTAGGAATAACTAACATAAAACTTATTTATACTGTAAATATCGACTGCATCACCAAAACTATTTAAATTTACAAATTCTGTTTAAATGTAAATCTATAAAACAAACATTGTATGACTCATGCAAAAAAAAAAAAAAATCATTCATACAAATAATCGTAATACGTCGCGGTGTGACTGGACGTCTGAATGCACTGCATGATTTACACGTGATGGCACAATTTAGTAAAATTTTAAAACAGCTTCGAAGCAAATTTAAAACCTATTGTTATGTGATATAAGGTTTAGAATAGCGTGTATAAATGTTTATTTTAAGTAAAATATGTTGTCATACAAAAAAATCTTTCTCACACTGTTCATTCATATTGGAGTATGAATGGGTGCTACCTGCCCCAGGGAACGTATTTAGGGGTGTCGGTGGAGGCCTTTCCGCTTACGTTTTTGTTTCCATATTTTTTTATACTTGTAGTCCCGGATGTGAGGCAAATTGGCGTTGACCGTTAGATTGTACGCTCATTAGGGTACCGTACGAAATTGTGAACAAAAATAATTTAACATTTAATTTATTGTATAAAAAAACTACAATTTATATACATCTTTTCTTATATTAAGAAATAAAGTTGTAAACAGCGATATATTTCAGCCATTGAAGGCCAGTAGCGCAACTAAAAACTGTTGCAAACAACGCATTTTATTGAAAAACTAATCTCGAGTGTAAAGCTATGGAAATGTGTTCTTTTTGTTTAAAAATTTGATTACTCTTTCTATTACTAATCAGTATTTACTTATTTCAATATCTGTGGTAACAAAAATTAAAAAAAAAGAAAAACTTAAAAGTCTTTTCTGACAACACTTCTTAAAATATCTAAAGCATAAAAATATATAAAGACATTCGAATGAACTATAAAACGAAATCAGAGAATAGCAGGATTTCTTTTTAATCTTTTTCTAAATTCCATAATATAAATTAAATATTTTTTAGGTATACGTACAGAACCATTCAATGAAAACAGTCGCTGGCTTCACGTCGCACGTGTGGGATACTCGTAATTTACCTGTCCGTGCATTTTAAGAAGGATTACTCGTAAAATTTGAAATCGGTATCTTTATAATAATGTAAATACAATTGGAATACCAAAGGCAATGTTATTTAAATTAACATTTTTACCATCTAAATAGTTAATATGTTTTATTGTGCATTTAGACATGGGAAAACATTTTATAGAAGTAGAGCAGAGCAGGAAATATCTGTTTCAAACTTTAAAGCTGCCTGAGTAGTACATAAACCTTCCAGAAGATCATAGCTCAACAAGGCTACACCCAAGTGTGTCCCTGTGAGTGACGTAGCCAGAGCTCATGTGACAGGCTTAGGAACGCGTTGACAAAGCTCCTGGCGTTGCCGGCGTCTTTAAGCTGCAAAATACGGTTACCAGGTGGACTGTACTTTTTTTGCAACCGTACTTTTGTATACCTGCAACACATGTATTGCGACTATTATGATCAAACCTTTTTGAGCAAATCATAAATAAATAAAAGTATAATCCGGTCACCGCTGCGATGATCTCTGTTCCGGTGGTCCGGAAACACACACAAACACAAACACCTAGATTTCGATAATCTGTATGATTCATTTAAATATTTGTCATAATTGGAGATATAACCCTAGACTGCTACTGCACTTGAATGTGCAAAATATGCGATGAACACTTTGACAAGTAACGATTATAATCGGGGAAAAAGTCTTGTCGCGGTATTTTAATGGTAAGTCCCAAAATTTCTACAGAAACGCAACACTGTCGCTTCCAACGAGATGGCGGCAAGTTATCGACGGAAAACGGTACAAATATAATATTTTAATTAAAATAAATAAATTTTGTAATTTTTTTTTATAAAACTAAGCTCACCTGATGGTAAGCGATTAAAGTAGCTTATCGACGGCAGAAGCATCGCAAGCGCATTGCCAACCCTATCCCAATTCCCCAGAAGCTCTGGTCACCTTACTCACCAGCAGGAACACAACACTGCTTGAAAGCAGTATTATTTAGCTGTGATCTTCTGTAGGGCTGCTCCAGATTTTGAGCAGGATATTTCCTGCTGTTCCCTACCTTTTTTTATACGTGGGGAAAATCCATCATGGATCCCGCGCGGGGGCGCCAGAGGATTATGTCAGACTCCTACTGACTAAAAAACCACCACGTGTGAGCAGTCGTCCGCCTGGGTGGGGCGAGATGGGATCGCGCTAACATTCGCCACCTCACCCCGCCGGTAGGCTTGGACATAGCATCCGGGCCCCATTACCTCAGTTAAGCCTATCTTGCCTTGAATTTCTTTATAAAATGCAAATAAACTTTTTACCGACAAAGCAGTATGTGAAACTTCTTACGTAATTTGTGTTTCTATGGCTTTCTAAAAGTGAGTGACATGTAATAATAATAAATAATAATAAATACTCTTTATTGTACACTACAGAGAAACGTTACAAAAAGGGATACATACGAAGAAAGATGTACAAAGGTGGTCTTATCGCTAAGAGCGATTTCTTCCAGACAACCTTAGGGTATAGGACAGGGCATATAAAATGAAAAGCGGTAGGGAAGTGTACAAATAGTTGATAACGAATTGGTATGGAGTTTACAAGTTATATGATATAAAAATAAGTAAATATACTACATATAATACATATATATACACATATAATACATATATATGTGTTGTATTTTATTAATTTTATTTTGTACTTTAAAATGTAAAGTTACTAAAAACTTTTTAAATTAGAAATCCTTACATTCATATGAAAAAAAAAAGCATAGGCATATGAAACTGTTTTTTTTTACTTTTATTCGAAGAAAAGGCGGTCACAGCACTGGCTGTTACGCTGGCGGTCGTGGGTTATATTATATTATATATAGAGCGTTGGCCATATTGAGATGTTTGTGTCCAGGTCTAGGCGTTTGTGCTTGTATATTGTCTGTATTTCCGGACCCCAACACAGGAGTGTTTATTTATTATTTATTCACACTTTGCTATCCAGGATTATTTTTAAAACTATATTAAATATTAAATCCATTAATAATAATATTTTCTCGTTATAGTAACAAGTCAAAAGATTTTTAAAACAAATATAAAGTTTATATCAAATACTTTTATTTTTAATTTATTTGGTATAATATTAAATTTCATATAAAATTATATATAAAACTTAAAAGGCTACGATTCTACACGCTACGTTACGTAGAAGCGCTACGCGAGAAAGTTGTATGAAAACCTGCTACGAAAGCCATCTGCGATTTATACTCTTAGAGGAATATAGCTTTAATTTTGTGGCAAAAAGAACTAAATTTATTTGACGAAAATATCATTATCTAAAACAACGGCATCATTTAAAAAACGTTTATGGACTTATTTTCTATTCAAAATACTAATTAATTATTAATACAATCGAAATAAGTACTTTACGAAATAAAATGGTCGATAATTTTCTTCTCATAATTTCATATGAAAAAACTCTTATTTTAAATACGCTTTATTTACAATAAAACTTGATATTTTGTTAAAGTTATTTTGTAATTTAATATCGAAAACGTGGCGATGAATTTCTCATATAAATAAAATAGAAATCTTCTCAGAATTGTCTTCCCGGATCTGAATTACACATCTTCATTAGTCATTTACGAATAATAGGCAACTTAGGCTTAGGCTAAAAAAAAACTAAAGTATTTAATATTATTTTGTTTTATACTTAAAAAAAAACGCTTTATATATTAAATAATTTTATTCTATTATTGTCATTGCAAACAATTAAATTTCCATTAAAAACAATTCTACAATTACTATTTACGAATATTTAATTACGTTATTTTCATTTCATTACTGACGGACTCAAATCCCGCTGAAACGGTATAAAATATACGCTGTGTTATACAGAAAAAAAACGCGCGAATAAAAAAGCTAGAGCGTTATCAACTATCACTAAACGCCTCGTAACGGATAAGGGCACCCCGCACCCGCTGGGCGTTAACCCGCCGCTAATTACAATCGAGAGCTCGCAAATTAATCATATCGCGAGATAAATCGGCGCGTGCCCGCTGCTCGCACGGTACCGCCGCGACTATTTCGGTGTAGGCGGGGCGTGAATCAGCGGACGGGTCCAGTCGCGCCCCGGCAGCCGACGTGCGAGGGTCGCACGAGTGAGCGACGCGCGAGCGCTGCGATGGCGCGATGAAGACTTGCGGGCGCGCGGCGTTTTGCTGGGCCCTGCTGTGCCTCGTCGGCGGCCTGGCGGCGCCGCGCCGCCTCTACTGCGAGCGGGCGGACGTCGCCTGGCGCGCCTACCGAGCCCCCGCCGCCTTCGAGGCGCGCGTCCAGTCGCTCGCCAGGGACGCCGCTACCGTCCAGGTGCGACGCGTCTTTCACCGCCAGGGCCGCTGGCCCCACGAGGACGCCATCCTCCGCCTCAAGCTGCCCCAGGAGGACCTCGAGTGTTCGGGACGTTTTGAAGTGCCTTTGCAGAATCGAAAGAACTATATCGTGTTCGCAGAGAGGAGAGGCCACTCAGCAGTTGCCCTCGGGCCCCCTCTCAGAAGGACCGCCAAGTTGATCAGGAGGATCCGCACGGTCTACAAGCCTGGTTACAGTGAGTGCTTTGTGTTTTATAAGTGCATGGAAGTTGAGCTCTTCGAATCCGAGCACGTGAAGGTATCGTTCGTCACCGGGCTCCTCGTGACCCGAGACGCAGTTCATCAACTTCTATGCTGCATGATTAGACTAAATATCGCATTAACGTCGGATATTTTTAATTCTAAAACGTGTGAATTCTCCAACTCCCACAATTATTTAGATTCGCGATCATAGACATCGATAACGAAATTATTTTATTTTAAAACGGAAAACTCCGTAATCCAAATATTATATCGAACTTTAAATCTAAGACGTGACTAAAGAGAGCCGCACAATGCGTAACATATCATTACGGTTAAAGACACCAATAAATTCAACTGCTAACAAATATGCTATGGCAGGTGTATCGTACGAACAAGTAGCCATTAGGAATCCATTTTAGGTGCAGTGTAAATAGTCGAGCGTGGCCACTGTAGCAAAACATAACCAATGTATGCACACTGTTCTCAATCTCATTTATGCACCCTTCATAAACGGTCAAACGCATAAGGAAACACGATTTCTTTCAACTGGGATCGTAACGTTACAATCTCCCTTAAAACCATGTAGGTTACTATTTTAATAACATGACAATCATAATTGAGTAATACGTATTTACTGGATTATAAAATAATAATCAAGTGAGTAATTGGTAATGTGTTACACGCTACAGGAATTCATAGAAAATTGGCTGATTTATGGGGCAGAGCAGGTTGAAGACGTCAGTGCGTTAGGAGCTTTGAACTCGGGAAAATAATTACATTTCGCGAAACGCATATTAATTCGAGACTATTAAGAAATAAACTGTAATCGCAATTTTCACAAAAAGCGCAGATACCGTAAGGTCGCAAGTTTCAAAGAATTTAATTGAGAATATATATAAAGAATAAATTAAGAAAATTACTCGTAACCGAAATTGTAATACGTAAGCAAAAAATAAGCTGTTGAGTTATTAACGTGTTTATAATTGTCGACCTTTTAGTTTAATTTTATCAACACCGACTTTTTTTAAGTTAAACATCCGAAAAGAATTTTTACACGAACATTCTTTTTTCCAAAAAGGTTTCATTTATACGACATCCGTAATAAAAAAAAAGAAAATAAAAGTGAAAAAAAACGACAATTTTAATCATGATGAATCCCTAGACGTAGAGAATTAAGACGATCCGGAAATATCGGAACAAGTGTAAAAAAAGTCGAGAGCAGGGTTCACGTAAGAGAACGTTACGCTACATTTGACAGACAGGCACCGACAGGTATGAACTGGAGCGTGTCGTGATGTCACCAGCAGATCCGATCCCATCTGAACGCCTTCGCATTCCGCGAATCTAATCAGATCAGTTTCTTATTGTATTGGTTACCTTCATTACCTGTATTTCTTCTCAGCACTATTCAACTAGTACACTATGATTTTAATTATCAAACTGGAATGTCAAAAAAGGAATTACTTCGAAATTTAAAAATACCTAATTCATATTATTTTTTGTGTTTATATGCTTCAAGTTCGGGTCAATCAATTTTATGTTTTAAAATGTAAGAGTTCTTTAAAGTTTAATTACCCATACGAACAGTTTTCGTTAGTCGAGTGGCGCTTGCCGCCTTGTTTACGTTCACCTTTCGGTTGTTCAAAATGTTTATCTATCTGGATGTTATCCGTCGTTTTTCCTTTGTTAATGTTCTTTCTCTCATTATTGCCTTGTAAATCTGTCTCAGTATAATCTACAGGTGGTTATGTAGTATATCAATATTGTACGCATCGAGAACTTATCAAAGATTCCTTTCGATTTCAGTGCTGTTTGTGTTTTTTCTTTCGGCTTCTTCGTAAACATTATCGGGTTTGTTTTACGATGTTTGAAATGTTTAGCATTGTTATCGATCGAATAATAGAGTCCGTCAAGCTGTCGAGTAGCATTTAATATACGAGTCAACAAACTTTGGTATTACTAATTTGCGGGATTATTCATCGCCGTCTTGATAATAGATGATAGAAAAAACATTGCTGATTTGAATTTTAATCGCCTCTGTCACTTCTGTACTTAATCAATTATCGTTTTATCTTTGATATTGTTTAATGTTAAGAAATAAAAAATCGTTCTAATTATTTTTGTTAGTGTATATAATTAGAAAAGTGCAACCTTTTATGATCTATTTATCTTAACATTGCTTAAATGTCACTATATATATATACGTTCTGCTAATTGTGTACACAATGAATTTAAAAATGGTAGAAAACTACTAATTTATCTTGGTTTTTTGTTGGTGATATTTATGAAGTACCTAAGTGCTCTAGCTAAACTTATAATTTTGGTATAGTTTTTTCTAATTTTTTTTCAAATCTACCTTCTAAATTTCTTAATAATCCGATTTACCTATATTATAAGTACGAAAGTTTATCATAGAATGTTTACTAAATCACAACAAATCTAGGTCAGACAACAGATGCAAATCACACACAAATAAATAATATAATTAGTATATTATAATAGAATAAAAATTGTTCTAAAAGTGTCCTAATCCAAGAAACAGTGGACCTAAGATCAGCCTATCTAATTCCATCATCATCATAAGAACCAACATGATCCCTTATCACAGTTCCGTCTCCAATAACTGTGACAATACATTATCACGATGATGGGTGCGGCCGACCTTCATTTGAGAAGTCACACGGCATCTTATTTATTAAAAGCTTTTATTTCATAATGGCGTCGTTACGGGTTGCCGGCTCACCATTATACGCGATGCGCTCTACCGACTTTACTGTCCTATTAGAAACACTAACGTAGGTCATTATTATATTTTATATAGCTTGAGCCTACAAATTATTATATTTCACACTTAGGTTTTGAATGTTATGTTTTAGTCTAATCTCAAAAAAAATGTTACAAAATTTTAAAATGCAAATCATAAAGTAACAGAGCAATCGAGAACAAAATTCCGAGTTAGAAAAATCATATTAAATCACGATTATAAATGACATAAATTATTGTTTATTTCATATAGTGTTATTAAAACATTTATTTATTTATTTATTTATTTATACTTGATTGTACACTACAACGACATTTTAAACATTAAAGACATTTACAGACTGTGAAGTAACAATGGGCGGACTTATGGACTTATGGCTATTTAGCCATTTCTTCCCGACAACCCAATTAAAGGAAGGATAAATTTAATATAATCTCGAGATAGGGTAGCTGGTGCAGTTATATAATTGTGTATTTTTTTTATGTCACTAGGTCGGCAAACAAGCGTACGGCTCACCTAATGGTAAGCGATTACCGTAGCTTATAGACGCCTGCAACACCAGAAGCATCGCAAGCACGTTACCGACCCAATCCCCAATCCCTCCAGGAGCTCTGGTCACCTTACTCACCAACAGGAACACAATACTGCTTGAAAACAGTATTATTTTGCTGTATTCTTCTGTAAGGTCGAGGTACTAACCCAGTCGGGCCTGCTCCATATTTTGAGCAGGAAATTCCTGCTGTGCCCTACCTCAGTTGTGTATTCAGCGTTGTCTGGACTATATAATATATATGTAGCTTTCTCAAGAAAAATTGATCTCGGCATAGGTACTCGTAAACCATACGAGGAAATATGAAGCGATGCTATGTTATGCTATACGGCAACTCGACTGAAGCTCAACGCTATTGCGTTCTCTTCCTATTTTATTATTCCTATTATAAACGCCTCACATTTAACGGCCCCAGTAGGATTTTCTAATGAGTCGGGGGTCTAGAAACACACACAATCAAAAAGCACAAATGCCCAAACAACGACAAACATCTACATGGCCAGTATAAATGTCTGTCACGAGCGGGGATCAACCGCCAGCGCAACAGCCAGGGCTGTCACCGCTGCACTAACGCGTCGTCTATTATGTGTGAAGCGCTTATTATAACAATTTTCATGATTTGAGAGTACTAGGAGTACCGTCTTCCGTTTCTCTTCTTCCTCTCCTTCCTCATCATCTCTCTTCCGTTTAACACAGACCAGAAACACATCAAATTTAATCAGTTCACGATTCGATTCCATTTGTAAATATATATCTTCTATTACCTATGTCGATTGAATCGACATCGATGGCTGGCGACGAACAATGACTGAACTTTACTCGTCCTTGTGCCTAACGCGTGCATCCGCACAACATAATAGCATCTCGAATCGTTGCTCCAGCTTATTTATATGTTTGTACAAACTGAAATAAAATTGGCAGGAAAAAATATCTTATTTATATATATTGTATTATAATTTTGTCTGTTCTTGTAGGTGTCCCAACCGTGCCTCAGAGAGCACGTTATTTTTATATATAACTAGGTCGGCAAACAAGCGTATGGCTCACCTGATGATAAGCGATTACCGTAGCTTACATCTGCAACACCCGAAGCATTACAAGCATGTTGCCGACCCTATCCCCGATTCCCCCAGGAGCTCTGGTCACCTTATTCACCAACAGAAATACAACACTGCTTGAAAGCAGTATTATTTAGCTGTGCTCTTCTGTAAGGTCGAGGTACTACCCCAGTCGGGCTGCTCCATATTTGAGCAGAAAATTTCCTGCTGTACCCTACCTGAGTTAACTATTCAATTCAACTAGTCACTATGCTGACGGCAACTATTTCACAGTGTACGTACATCAACCTCAAGTAATAGCGACAATAAACGTCATCTTGAAGGTATAAAACGTGAGTTTCGTAGAGTGTGTGAGATTGCTCAGAGTAAAAAGAAATGCGCCGGATTAGGGACTCCTTTAGCTGCTTTCATAGATGATAGTAACTCTTTATCAAATGATCAACAAGCTAATTTAATATTTTGATAAAAAAATATACGCTTCAGCCTGTAATATCCCACTACTGGGCCTAGGCCTCTTTCCCCATGTAGGAGAAGGATCAGAGCTTAATCCACCACGCTGAAAAAAAAATGAATATTAAGTATTAAAAAGTAAACAGCAACATAAGTATTTAGTTCAAAATTTAAATTTCATTTTAGATCTATCATAATGTAAAGATTTCGTCACGATCATCCACATTTGGGATGTTGAAACTGTATAAACACGATGAAACTTAGTTAAAATTGTTTTCTTTTCAATGGGTCATAAATTTTTAGATCTCATACATTTGCCGCGAGAAATTCTTCGCCGACACTAACGTCCGTTTGGTATTTTCGTGTTCAAATCAAAGCTTGGCTGTCTTGGTATCGCTGTGCAAAACATTTGCTTAGTTAAGCGATATTCGCGCTTGATTGTACATAGACTCATCTGTCGCTAACTGCGAAGTACCTATAATCCGGGTAAACATCTAAAAAGCATTATCAGTCTAAGCACCTGCAAACTAGGAATTATTTTAACAAATAATCTAATTAATTTATTTAACAAATTTAATTCAGAAGTGACAACTTATCAAAAAAATTACAAATGCCTTATGAAACAAAATCTCTCAAAGCCTATAAATACGAATTTTTCAAACATATATTCGATATCATATATATAACCGCTTCAGTATGATTAAGTTTCTATTATAGCCTAGAAATTATAAGATCAACGAATATAAAATAATATATTAATAACTTATTTTAAAAAAAAAATTAAAAATAATAATAAAATAATATAATTATAGCTTCAGGATAGAATTTTGAAAAATGTACATTGAAATAGAAGAATATACGATAAGCAGTAGGTACGATATAATATACAAAACTCAACAACTAACTAAACAAGTTTCGTAAATAAATTATTTTGTTTTAATACACAGGCAATTCGTACAAAAACAACAAATAACGATAAAATTTCGCTTCCACTAAAATAAAATAAAAATCGCATATATAATAAACACACTTAAATAAAAAAATCCACAACTAGACGAAATGACTCTTTATTTATTATTGGACTAATAATTTCCTACGTCTAGCAACTCTACGAATAACATTTGAGTCACGTCGAGTAAATTATGTCTCAAAATGCATTTCTTTATATCGGAACCTTGTTGCTGTGCCAATCGCGGAGACAGGAATACTATTTTATACGTGTGATTTATTATACGCGTTATAGTTAAATATATTTGCATTAGATCTACTTTTATAGTACATTGAGAACATATTTGTGTTTGCTCGTAAAAAAAACCGATTTCAGTTACATCGACAAGTAATAAAAACAAGATTACTTAAAAAGGGGTCAATAGATCTTAATCAAATTTAAATAAAACCACAACAAAAAAAAGCTTTCGATTAAAACAAAAATCATCAATTGTTGCACCCAGTAGATAGTCAAGTAAATACGCGTGGGTAGATATAACTCGAAAAGTACTTCTCAAATCCTGATTAAATTTAAATGGGACCTAATGACAACCACCATGTTTCGATTAAAAAATGACTGCTTGCTTGACATGATTTTACCTCTTGACTGCATTACCAATCATTAGGTCAAATTAATTCAGTCTCGCTTGTGACGTCGTGCGAAACAGCTGATTGTGTTTGTAATTCCGAAGTTACGTATTTCTACCCCCAACCTAAACATATATAATAAATACAATATTTTTAATAAGTAGGGTAGACGCAAAACTTTGTTTAGCAAAAATTATCTAAGCGTAGTATAAATATGTTTGTTGTTTGTTACTTGCGGACAAGCTTAAGGGCTTTTGCAAGTAAATATAATGTAATGTATGCTTTTCTTAATGTTACAAATAAATTTAAAAAAATAATAATAAGAAATTACAGACATATAAAATCAAATATATATTCATTTGCATATGTTTGGGAAAGAAAGGCTTTCTATCTTCGGAAATTGTAAAGAAGTACAATATTAGGGATTAGGGTCATAGAAACAAATTTTGATCGACATAAACATGATTAACTGTATTTTTA
This sequence comes from Melitaea cinxia, assembly GCF_905220565.1. Classification (NCBI taxonomy): domain Eukaryota; kingdom Metazoa; phylum Arthropoda; class Insecta; order Lepidoptera; family Nymphalidae; genus Melitaea; species Melitaea cinxia. The sequence continues at coordinate 1,481,256 of NC_059399.1, read as the reverse complement.
ACTCCAATTAAGTTAATCGGATGTTTGGTAAAAATCGACTAATCACAAAATAGCTATTTTAAAATTTTATTTTTTTTTCTGTGAAATAATTTATCCTTAATTAATTCTCTCATAATAATGTCTTCTAATAAGTAACGAAATAAAAGGCAGTTGAATCAGTGTGGCGTGTCTAGTGCAATAAAGTTGATAGCAGCCGTGTGTACCGCTACTTTATAACTAATGGAGCAATGTTCATATAAACATGTTTTACATGATTATGTAGTGTTACACGTCACCCCAAGTTGAATGATTTGAATATTCAACACTACACTAAGGATAAGTAAGGAAGGAAGGACGCCGCGTTGACGCAACGGTTACAGCCATGGATTGTACCTGTTGCGCTGGCGGTTGTGGGTTCGATCCCTGCACATGACAAACATATGTATTGGCCATACAGGTGTTTTCCGTGGTCTGGGTGTTTGTGCAGTCCTTGTGGGTCTCCCCACCGTGCCTCGGAGAGCACGTTAAGTCGTCGGTCCCGGTTGGTATCATAGGATCAGCGTGGTGGATTAAGCTCTGATCCTTCTCCTACATGGGGAAAAAGGCCTATGCCTAGTAGTGGGATATTACAGGCTGAAGCAATACGTAAGGATAAGTGTGGGTCAAATTTTTTTAACTAATCACAATGAATTTGGATATGTGTATTAATTGAAATCTAGAATAAAATGTAAATTTATTTTTACTGACGAGCCGTTAGCGCACTTTGTAGTGCTTTCAGTTCCGCGGGTTCCCGCCCGAGCCTGGGTGTAATATGTGTATTTATATAATTAAGTATTATTTCTATGTATATTGATTAAAAAATATATTTATCTATAACAGTCAGCTGTTATCTGTAACACAAGCATTAAGTTGCTTAAAATGAGAACAGACGACCGTGTGTGTATGTTATGAACTTATGACTTATAAAATATTTATTTATTTATTATATTGCTTAACTTAACCAGAGTATGCTTTATTGTGTAACCGTGTGCTTGTAGTAAAAAAAAAGTTCGCAATAAGCATCCTTTAAACTATGATGAAGTAAATTGAAATTTATTCACCCATTACTTGTTCCCCGTGGTTTCAAAAATATGCTATATTATATATATTTCCTCGGTAAATGGGCTATAATTTTTTTTTTATATATTAGTATATATAACAATTTTTTTTATGCAATTTAAATAAACTCAAAATTAAACCACATAATTCCATAAAAAAAATTCGATCCTATTTTTTATTTATATCTCGATTGAAATATTCTTACCGTTCCACTTTCAACGAATGATTTAAAAATAAATACATCGACGTAAAATATCTTTAACGAAAGTATGTCGAAAAGTTCTTTCTCTACCATAATTAAGAAAACGTGATAAATATCAATAAATTGATAATAATCGGGATGTATGTACAATCATCAGCCGTTATCCTGCGGTAGGTAGACTGACATTAGCGGCCACCCATACGTAATGAGACCTAAAGGTCTTTCACACGGTGATCGAGAGAACGGTGTTAAAGATATACTCATGTTTAAGTGACTTTCAAACAGTTTTCCTTGATACGTTTAAGCATATTTTGTAAATTAATTTGATTAGAACGTGTATGTATGTGTTTTAAAATAATTAAAAACGTTTCTATAAAGTAATTTGACAAATAAATTACAGTTGAATGTTTCTACACAGGGCTTAATAATTTAATTTTCTTTAAAAAAATGTATTGAAATAATATCATTAACTTCTGTATAAAAGGCGCAAATTTTATAATTATTGTGTTGCTCATTAATTTTTTATGATAATTGTTATTGTTATTTATATAATAATAAATTAATTTGCAATGTACATGTAATAATAATTAATATTAGTAATTATATTAATACTTTTAATTCGATAATTGAACACACCTTGATATAACATGACCTAATTAAACGAAAGCTCTCAATTTCCCTTAACAGCTCATTCGTTATCAACGTTAATTATACTGAAATATGTACAAATATTAATTTAAAAAAGTGTGTGTGTCAGCTCCGACGCACGACTGGAGTTTACTCCTTCAGATCGACTGTCTAAATAGGGACAAAAAGTCTTACTAGTCTAAGAAAAAGATTAATACCATATCAAATGGTAAATAAACGAATCAAATAACGCCATCTATCAGAACTTAATAAAAGGAAAGATGTCTTAATGAATATCGATTCTTAAGGATTAAACTTCAAGAAATAAAGTCGACAAAAAATTTAAAGTTAAATTCAAAAATAAAGTCGACAAAAAATTCAAAGTTAAATTCAAAAATAAAGTCGACAAAAAAGTTTTAGCTTAAAATGTTATAGACCAATTTTTTTATTCAAAATTTAATTAAATTCTAAACACAATCTGAATATGCATTATTTATTTCATAATGTGTACACTAAAACAATTATGAAAATGGATTAGGCAGTTCCCAAGATTATCAATTAAAAATTAAAGAAGAAATCTATCTTCTTCGTAATATTAGTACAGATTTCAGTACATAGTATAGATTCCATTGTACGATAAAATGCTTGGAGCTTTTGAAATGTAGAGGAAGGTCTTTTCCAAAATACTTAATATTATAGACACAATTTAAAAATATTAGAATTAAAAATAATATATATTGTAAAAAAATATTTTATCTACAATATATGTATTGCATTGTAAATAAATATTTATTAATGCTGAGAATTGTTTTTGCAAATGAAATACCGCGTATCTGTGAAAAATAAAGCGGTTCGAATGAAAAAAGTTGACGATTAAATGAGAAAATTTTTATCACTCTAATTTCCGTTCACGATCTTAATGATGTTGAACGATAATGTTGACATATTGTGTAACTGTTGACCTGATGGCGGGTTTCGGTAAAAATCACCACTTGAAAATGTCGAGGACATTATTTTAAGTCATTGAAGGTAGCGTGAGCGATTAAACTTACACTGGTTTTCTAACATTATAGATTTTTCAATGAAATTAATAAATTATGTTTATTTTTTACTGATGTTTGTGATTATTGTGATTATTATTGTGTACTATATAAAAGTCTTAGAGATATAACTTACACTCGTAATCTTCTTTAATTTAGCGATCTTATATTTCTTTAACGTACAAATCGACAATTCCTGATATTGTTGCGGTCAAAACATAAAAAAGAAAATTGTGTGGTTTTATGAAACCACGATGTAAGTGAAACTTTAGTAAATAAAAACATTTACAGTGTGTGATACATAAATCAAACAATTACGGCGGAACACTTAAGAAATGCAACATGCGATAGATAAAGAAAAAATTTTGGGCGATAGAATGAAAATTTCAATTTAAAACGAATTTATTATAACAGATAATAATATATATGAACATGATGACTACATTATCGTTCACGGAGTTCTTAATAATAAAAAAATCAAACCGAGAAAAATCACAACAATCGCTGTATTATTAACGATAAATAAATCTCATCTTAGATATCAATATAAATTAAGAAATACTAACTGAGGTATTTGGCACAGCCCAACGGGAAAAGTACCTCAACCTTACAGAAGATCACAGCTAAATAATACTGCTTTCAAGCAGTGTTGTATTCCTGTTGGTAAGTAAGAAGACCAGATCTAGCGTCTATAAGCTACGGTAATCGCTTACCATCAGGTGAGCCGTACGCTTATTTGCCGAAATAATTATAAAAAAAAAACCAATAAATGCTTATTTGTAACTGAAACCAATATAATAGAATAAAAATGTTAAAAAAAGAATATTTACATACCGCTCTTATTTATCGCGGATCGTCGCATTAAAACATTTAACGCTGCTTCTTATGCCTTAAAGCAAACGTTAAAAAACCCAATTCATATGACATTTAGAATTAATTGGTAGGTGCGGTCGAGTAAGTGAAAATGTCTACCGAATATAATGTTAAAAGAAAGTACCGAACGGATTACTTTGCAATTTGATTAAAGGTTGATGTTAAACTCACTCCGATATGTCACAGATCAATTAAAGAGATACGAAAAATGCTTTATGAACTTTAAAAATAAACTTTAGATTTTTTTTTTTTTTTTTCATAAATGCCGAGGTACAGCGTTGATAATATTTAAATACAAAGATTTTATTTAAACATTTGAATTAATAATATTTGAAACTATGGATTACTTCTATTATAGTCATAAGTATTTCTAAATATATATAAACTTTGAAAATTTCTTGTAATAAATTAACAAATACGTCCTATGTAATCCTATGAAAACTACAACGTCTGTCGTGAGTGGGGATCGAACGTACAGCCGCCAGCGCAGTATTCAATGCTGTAACTGCTGCGCCAACGCGTCGCCAATTCTACTCTCAAATCGGCAATAACAACTCTAAGTTTGCAATTAATTTTATTTATAATTTGAATCTATACTTAGTAGTCAAAGACGACCCTTAAGAAACCGTATAGGCTCTTAAGAAAATTTAAGGACTTACGTCAGAATAAATGGACAAATAAAGCAAAAATCCTAATACACTGTCTACTTATTACTAGAATATCTACTACTATTCCAAATCCATCGGTGTTTTACGCGGCTACGTGCACCACTAGACCAGAGCGGTTGTTATATATTAACACATAGTGGTCAGTTGGTCACCCAGTGAACGAAATTCGACCATAAATAATTTAACTTATAAGTTTGAACATTATTAAAGTTCTGTTATCAAAGACTAACTTCTATAATAATAAACAAATAAGTACATATGCGTGTGTTTCAAATACACGTTAGTGTGTGTAATATATTTTTTTTTATTGTTTAAACGTATTTTTTATGCGTAATTTAAAAAAAGTTGGCATTCTGCATTTCTCTATATTAACTATAAGTGTGCGAAAGTTCATACTCCTCCATCCGCCTAATTTTCGTAAAAAGGGGTACAAAGATTTTGCTTAACGTATTAATTTACTTTTCGATTATAAGCCAATACGACATGGCTTATATTAGTAATACATAAACCATAAATACACATACAAACTAAAACCTCACAACACATACATAAATATGTATAATACATACAAAAGCACTGCACGTAGTAGATCGACACCAGATCGGGCGGAGCGGCGCCATCACCATAACAGGAGGTGCCGTTTTTCTATTGATTCGAAATTTAATGTCATTACGTCTGTACATCGCCGCCGTGGATCATCCTTTGTGCGATTATCTATACTAATAACACGAGGATTGACTGTTTGTTTATAAAGCATTGTCAGTTCATAATTTATTAAAATGAGTTAAATTATTAACTGGTACTATATTTGTATTGTAAGTATATTATCTTTTACACCTTATTTCGTAAATAAAAAATGCCCTAGAAGTTAAAAAAAGTAATTTTCACTTATTTCTATTACAAATTTGTGAAATACGTATAATAAAGCTTTATTGCCATAATAAATGAAAACTAAGAAGGATGGTCTCTTCAAAAACTTTGTCTTGCGTTCAACAAGATTATGATGGATTTGATTCTGGAACACTGCATGCGTCTTATGACAGTCTAACGCCGAGTTGCACGAAACAAAATTTAAATTTAAGTAGAGATTAAATTAATTTAATCACAACAATTTCATACAATTCTTGCGATTAAATTAGTTTAATCACTACTTAAATTTTAATTTCTTTTCGTGCAACTCGGCGTAAGACACTTAACTTAAAATCTTTATTATTTAGCGTCATAAATTTAAACATTTTTTTGAACTAGGACTTTTTTACGCACGCTTGACTTGGACAGTAAGTTGGTGAATGCGTGACGAGATCGTTACGAAAAGAGTGATTGAGCTAGGCGAACGGAAGTTGAGAGAGAGATTTATATATCTCTCTCGTTAATGAAGATAAAAAAGAGAGTGTTACGTTTCGTTTATTACTGTGGGCATCTCAAGAAGTTTTACTTCAGTCTGTGGTCTAAAGCACACCTGTTTTTGTGCATCAAATAAGGGTAGTTACGATCTGTGGCTACGGCAGTAAAGAATATAGCCACCCCCTCTTTTCCCGTGGGTGTCGTAAAAGGCGACTAAGGGATAACACAGTTCCACTACCAACTTAGAACTTATAAAGCCGACCGATGTCAAGATAACCATTCAACTGCTCGCTTTGAAATACACAGGCTGAAGATGTGCAGCAGCGTCTTCAGTGCGACAAAGCCAGCCCTGCGGTCACCAACCCGCCTGCCCAGCGTGGTGACTATGGGCAACATTAGTACACGCCATTTTTGGCGCGAACTTGTGGAGGGCCATGTCCAGCAGTGGACTGCGATAGGCTGAAGTGAAGGGTAGTTAAGACCCTTACACAGTGATAGTTTTTTTTTAAAGCTGTTATATATAGTACATATAGTCTCAAGAACATTAGCTCGATATGAACAACTCCTTAGCTTTGGTGATAATGGATTAGCAGAGAAATCAAAATAAACACAAATGAGACCACGCGCGCATTATAGTTAAATCCAAATAAGGCTTAAGAGTTCGTACGTGCTTGTATCAAGGGCTTCCAGTTGTATAAAAAAACTTGCTTATTGAGGTATGTCATACACGTCAAAGCGGGTGAAACCGGGCGGTTATTTAGTCTTATTGTTCTAATTAATTCTTTACCTTTCTATATTTTTCTGAACTACAGTTTAAATATGCATACTTGTGTCTGTGTATGGGTTAACATTATAATGAATTTTGAAGATTAGTTTTCAACTTAGAATCTTTACCACAAATTAAAACGAATACGCTTTAGACCACACAACTGAAATAAAACTTCTGCACAATAGGCCTGCACTGTGTCTTTGATATACGAAACGTAACTGGCTATGAGAGAAAGAGAGAAAGAAAATGTGTGCTCGTACCTCTTCCTCTTGCTCCGTCCGCTTCGCCCGATCACACTTTTCGTAACGCTCTCGTCACACATTCACCAGCTTACTCCCTAAGTCAAGCGCGCGTAAAGAAGTTATACTTCAAAAAACCCTTTTTGTCAGCTGCAGTGATCTTATGTAAGATTTAGGTATTGTCCCCGTCGGGCTGCTCCAATATTCGAGCTGGTATTTTCCTGCTGTGGCCCTCAACAGCAGATAAAAATCCAGCATTTAATCTTCACTTCACAAACTTAACATGCCATGTTCGAAATTGACCATCGTGGGCATTTCATGACCAAAACGAACAGTTTTACTAAATATAGAAACGGTAACTTTGTTATCTTTAACATAATATGTATATCGCAAAAGTATTTAACGAAACCACTTAACGAACAAAAGTTTCAAATCGCCACCGCATCGTGTCCTAACATTATAATTATAACATTGGTTGCGTAACGCGAGTGGCCAAAATTGAAATATTATTTTCAGAGTTCAGAGACCGGTCGTCATGTTAAATTAATATAAACCTTACAATTTGCAAAATAAAGTATATTTCTCTCTGAGTGTCCGTGTGATAGTTGTGACGTTATGCTGTGGAAGTGCCACGTGTCGCATATCACTCGGCACGAAGCTTCCTTTTGGACAATATTTAAGAAAAAAAAAATTGTAGAACGCCTCGCATCCAGACGGTTTTATCGTGATATAAAATACGTCGACGATTCTTTAATTCGTTCTCTTTTGACGACTTTTACGAAATATGTATAAATACGTCAAGAGCTAATTTTTAGTCGGCTTCCTCGTGCTTTCCGTTGCTTCAATTGCATCTTATCTCTATCTTTTTCTTCTGGGAAGACAATATAAACAATCACATGTCTCATAATCAACGAAATCAGGGGATGTAATTCTTTATCTGATCACACACACAACATAACCAGAAACGCCTAGCCTCATGAAATATGTCATGATTCCGAATTAAACTTGCAACTACTATCACAGTCAATTCTGATTGATAACTTATAAATCTTAAACAATTAGTAAACACCTACCTAACGCAAAAAACATTTATTCCGAGTAGCTTCTCAGATTAGCGTGCTATCACACACAAACACGTTTAATTATATTTTACTAGGTAAGGTGAAAATGTGTTAGGATTTTCCTCAAAGGAGTTACGTCGTTAAGGTTTTAAATGTCTCCATAGCGATACACAAACATAAATACCTAAGCCATATTAGTGCGCAAGGTTGTGTGCGTAAACTTGTAAAGAAATATCAACAGTGTGCGTGTCATCAAATGCGCCAATATCCACAAAAATAAGTATAAAGAATTGTCAATTTCTTTTCTATACATTAAATATAATATAAAATTTCCATATAGAAATAAGTAGGTCCAATGCTGTTAGGCTGTGTTGCTAGAACAACTACGCTACGACAGACAGTATACACAAATCAACGCTGTGTTCTTATAAACACAACACAAGATGGTCACGGCTTCTGGTGTTATTAGGGATAGGGTCTATCTACAACGCGCTTGCGGTGCTTCTGATATTGCAGGCGTCTATAAGCTATGGTAAACGCTCACTATCCGGTGGGTCGTACGCTTGTTTGCCGATATTAAAAAAAGTCATCGCTTAATAATTTTGACTAGTGATACTAGTGGCCCTAACTGTAGTTATTTACATAGTTGACATTGTTGCAATTATAAATAAAGATCATTAGTAAATGGTCATTGCATTGTTATCAAATATTTAGACCTTCCGGAGCTAGAACTGGGACAGCGTTGCTATGTAAATACATAAACGCACACTTAGATATATTTATAGTTAAGTGAACATATATTCATTATCTTTGAATCAAATTGAAATATAAATAAATCGGTCAAGTGCAGTTTTATAATTATGTAATGTTAAATATATATTTTATATAATTTATTGCTTCCAATAGATATATATTTATTAATATAATGACATTAATTATTATGTTATAATGATGGATGATGACGCGTTGTGCTGGTGGCTGCGGGTTCGATCCCCGCACATAATATGGACCAAACCGACTGGGGTCAGTCAGTCAAGCAGTGTTGTGTTACTGTTGGTGAGTAAGGTGATCAGAGCTCCTGGGGGGAATTTTTGATAGGGTCGGCAACGCGTTTGCAATGATTCTAGTGTTACAGGCGTATATAAGCTACGGCAATTGCTTACTATCAGGTGAGCTGTACGCTTTTGTTGGCCATACAGATATTTGCCGTTATCAGGGCGTTTGTGCTTGTGTATTGTGTGTTTCCGGACCCCCGACACAGGAGTGAATCCAGTGGGGGCCGTTGAGTGTAAAATGTTTATTTATTTATTAAGGAAGAAAATTTGAAAGAATTTAATTTAATTAAATTGGAGTCAAGAAATGTTTTAGTCTGCACGGCTTACATTTTATATTGGAAAATCTAATTCCTGTGAAATATAGTTTACTTTACACCGAAGTAGCGATCACCAATTAGTAAATTTCGTTTAATTTAATCATCTGAAACAATAAAATATCATATTATATAACTGAAATCGTACTTATATATGACCTATAGAACCTAGGAACCTGGCACGAACTTGGGGAGGCCTATGTCTAGCAGTGGACTTCAATAGGTTGAACTGACTGATACATGTAAATACTAGTTGACTGCGAATTTCGTGCCCCGCCTTTTTGGTATTTTTTTGCTTTTTTTGCAAAAACCTTGTCCTAACAATAAAAAACGTAAAAAAATATTTTTTTGGTCCATTCAATCTAAAGCTACGTATATTTCAGCTAATAGTTTTTATTTATGTAGATTAATTATTTTATCATCAAATGAAAAGTCACTTCACAACCAGAATCAAACAGTTCTCGTACCACAAACGCCGTAATACACATAAACCGAACTTATTACCTTTCGTTAAGGTTCAAAATAAACATTTAAAGTGTTATAGCAACATTGTTGGCCTGTAACGGGCTGAGAATGTATGGCAGATCGCTTGAATGTATAAAAAGACGCTATTGCCATATTTGATAATGGCGTTTATTAAGCCGTATGTGGTTAGGTCTAGTCTTCGATAGGTCTAGGATTTGAAGGTAAGGTCGAAATTCCCTTGGAGTTATTATTTGTTTCTATTTTACGTTTAATATAACGGTCTTGTTGCTCGTGCGTTTTTTTTTACAAACACGTGCATTGATTACGCTCGTATTACATGCGATTTTATTAACCGACTTCAAAAAAAGGGGGAGGTTACTCAATTCGACCGTATATATATCTTTAAAATGTATGTTCAGGAATAACTCCGTCGTTTATGAACCGATTTTGATAATTCTTATTTCGTTGAAAAGGAGATGTCCCTAGTATGGTACCATGATAAGAAAACCAGGATCTGACGATGGGACTTAGAGAAATCGAGTGAAACTCTCAAAAAGCCGCATAACTTTTCACTGGGTGTACCGATTTTGATGATTTTTAATTTAATCGAAAGCCGATGTTTATAATGTGGTCACATTTAAATTTCATCGAGATCTGATTACAACTTTTGGAGAAATCTTTGATAATGCGTATTTACTCGACAATTTTTTTGTCTACCTACGTTGTATTACTTGTCGATATAATTGAAGGTGGTTTTTCTTCGTTTGCCTGCAAACACAATTATTTTTTATATCTAAAGATCGATAATCATAAAGATCACAGTGGAGAAATATTGCTTTGAAGTGAAGTTGTGTTCATGTAGTGAATAACGTAGCCAGAGCTCCTGGGAAGGATCGGGGACATGGTTGACAATGTGATTATTGTTCATGGTATTGCGAGCTTCCACAAGCTACGGTATCTACCATCGATTGGACCGGCTTGTTTGCCTCCTTTACGATATAAAAATACATCTAGAAAAAATAAGCTATCATTCAACTTCAAGTACCTTATTCGTATTCATATTCGCTGCCCATCTAACGTTACACTTATTAACATTGTCTTAATATTGAGACTCGCCTAGATTTGTAAAGATATTGTTTATAAAAAAATACAGATTTTTTATTGCTAGAACTAGGTAGGCCAATAAGCGTATGACTCATCTGATGGTAAGCGATAAGCGTAGCTTATAGACGCCTGCAACACGAGAAGCATCGCAAGCGCGTTGGCGACTCTACCTCCAATCCCCCCCAGAAGCTCTGATCACCTCACACACCACAGTAATAAAAGACTGCTTGAAAGTAGTATTATTTAGCTGTGATCTTCTGTAAGGTCGAGGTACTACCCCAGTCAGGCTGCTCCAGATTTTGTGCAAGATTTCCTGGTTCCATACCATTTATCCATTTAATATCAATGATTTTTATACGTCAACTAAATGTATTTGACCTAAAAACTCTCGGTACTGGTGCACAAACGTGTAATCCAAATTAAGATGGGCCTTGTAAATAATGCAGTTGAACACGTCAATTGATTAAAGATAAATTGGTATGTCATCAAGCAATTACTTGTTGAGGAGAAGGGGAAACGCAGTATGTAAGAGTTGTTATTTTTAAGTAATCGTTGCTATAAATGCAAATAAAAATCTATAAAAGGTAAACTTTATGTAGAGATATATACATATAGTTTCTTCGGAACCTTGCCTAAAGTTCGTCTCGTTTTAATACTATTTTTTAGTTATTATATTATATATATATATATATATATATATATATATATATATATATATATATATATATATATATACTAAAGGTTTATTAGTTTAATGTAATTTATCTAATTATTATTATTATAAGTTGCTAATAAATGTTCCTCATTTATAAGAATATATATTGTATTTGTTTAGAGATATTTATATTCAATTTAAAAACTGTCCATGTGATTTAATGAATTATAAAAATGAAAACAAACACAAGCAATGAAACGTAAATAAAAAATAAATAATAGTTTGAAAAAAAGCTAAAAAAACACGCTTTTATATATAAAAAAAAAACTAAAAAGTAGAAAATGTTATCAAATTTGTGTATTGTCATCGTTCCTCGATAAGTCTACTAAGTTTAAATAAAATCTGAACGTTTAAAGTGGGTCAAAATGAAGTTAATTAATTATTAATTTATTTAAGATTTAATTATATTAAACATGTAATTAAAGCATTTATTTTACATTAATTCCTAGATTCACCGAAATTAGTATTAATTTATTCTATTGTAGCTAACCGCGCTTAACATCATTCTTATATAAAATACATAAAATGAATTTTTTTTTAATAAAATTAAATTTATATTAATTATATGATTTACGAATAAGAAATTTCGTTTAACGGTGTGTATATATCTATTACGCTTCAGCTAGTAATATCCCACTACTGGACATAGGCCTCTTTCCCCATGTAGGAGAAGGATCAGAGCTTAATCCACCACGCTGATCCAATGCGGGTTGGCGGATATATTCCCTACTATGAGTAACGATCTCTATCAGGTGTACTTGATAACAACCGGGACCGACGGCTTAACGTACTCTCCGAGGTACGGTGGAAAGACCCACAACGCCTGCACAAACACCCAGACCACGGCAAACACCTGTATGGCCAATACAAATGTTTTTCATGTGCGGGGATCGAACTCGCAACCGCCAGCGCCACAGGTACAATCCATGGCTGTAACCGTTGCGCCAACGCGGCGTCATATATCTATACTAATATATTATAGCTGAGGATTTTGTTTCTCATCTCAGTAGCTACTGGCTCGAATTGTAAAAATATATTTGTCTTGGATATTCCAATATTCCAATTACCAAGGAAGGATAAATGATATTTTGGTACATTTCTTTCTTGAGTTTACGCGGGTGTAATCACAGGGTAGTTGATGTAACAAAAGTATACTAAAGCGTACCCTTTACATTTTCCTTTAGTATCGCTGCAGTAGAAAACAAACGCAAAGTCGGCCTAATGACAAGTGGAACACCAAAAGTATCTTCCCCTTCACCAAAAGCACTTCCCCTTGTAGCTTTGGCTACCTTACCGGTGGGACGTATTGCTTTACAGCAATATTATTTGGCTGTAATCTACTGAAAGGTACTTCGGCTTGCTTCAGATTTTGATCAGCATCCTACTGTGTCTTACTTCATAATATACTAGCTGAACTGGCAAACTTCATACGACCTTATTTTTTTTCTTAAATATAATAATTACATATATCAATATAAAATATAGCTTATCTTTCAAGTTGAATCAAACTTAACACGATCTGAAAATTTGATTAAAATCGGCTAAGTAGTTTTGGTGTCTATCACGAACAAACAACGTGACGCGTAATTCATAATTATAATATAGATAATAATAATAATAATAATAATACTCTTTATTGTACACCATTAAAAAAAAACAACAAAAAAAAACATAAAATGAAAGATGATGATGTTTTGTGTGCATATTGAGTAGGTCTGCGAATCGAACAACATCTATTTTTCTTCCCCCTAAATGTTAAGGATAGTCCACCCCTATTTTTTTCATTTTTAGATTATAAATTATTTACGTTTTATTTTATTATGATTTAGCGTTGAAAAATACATACAACCCTAAATTTTCACCCTTCTACCACCAACCCCTATTTTTAAATAGCGTTTAGTGGCAAGACAAAGTTTGCCGAGTCTGCTAGTAGATTAATATATAATAATAAACATACACAATACTTACATATATAAAATACAGAAATATCTAAATACATAATAAATATATATTATATCATACAAAGACGATATATATTAGGGTTAAAAGAAAAACAAAATCTTAAAAAGATTAACGGGTATAATATTTAAAGTTTTTTCAACGCCTTTTATCAGAACTTAATTTAATACATCAATAATTAATATTCTACAAATTTTAAACAAGCAAATATACGCGTAATACCAAAAATTGTTGTAAAACGAAACCTAAAAATATCTTCAAGTTTTTGGATTTTAAATCACAATTGAAAAAAAAATAAGATTTTTATTTACAAAAAGTTTTTATATATTAAAATATTTGATATATTATGTCATGTTCTGTGAGAATATATCGTTGGGAACCTGTGAAAGATATTACTATAGTTGAAATGCCTTGCCTTATACATAATAAGCCTGCGTAGTCGTGCCTTCTTTGGGCTACTCGTATATGGAATATTATTGATATTTTATTGAAATAATAAACATTCATCACTATGAAATTATACGCTGATAATATTTCTATAATGACGCTAAGCCTTGAGTGATTATAGTTATATCTAAATAGGAGGCTACTGAACATAAGAAAGAAAGGACAATAAAAAAATAAAAGAAATCGGACATGTTTTTTTATTTTTTTGTGCGTAATTGGACATAATGTCCAATAGAACTTAAAACGAAATAATTCTATATACGCTGACGCTTACACTTCAACCTGTAATATCCCACTGCTGGGCATAGGTCTATTTCCCCACCTAGGAGAAATCGGAGCTTAATCCACACGCTGCTCCAATTCGGGAAGCGAGGTGAATCGTTATTCTAATGAGAAATAAAGTATATTTAACCATATAACCCATAAGCAACAGTACATATGTATAATGTATACATACAAAATAATTATACTTCCCTTAGCCTAGATGCGCGTATCGCGCACGCCACACATAGCCCGATCCTAGCCTAATACGTCGTGACCTCGTCGAGTACGGCTCACGTGACAAGAAACACGCTTAAAAAGAGTTTTCACATTAACTCGTTAATATTTATATTTAAAAAGTATATACCTATCTCTCTCTCTCTTTCTTTCTCTCTCTCTCTCTCTCTGTGTGTGTGTATGTGTGTGTATGTGTCAGTATATTTCAAGGACGTTTCTGCACAGAATTTTTACAAACGGGTTATATATTTAGTTATCTTGCAAAAATTTTGTAATAATTTTAGCAATTTGAAAATTGTCAAGGAGATTAGCTCCATCTCAAGTGTGTTTTTAACCGACTTCAAAAAAGGAGTATTTTACTTAATTCGCGCTTATGTGTGTTCGCGAATAACTTCGTCGTTTATGAACCGATTTAGATGATTCTGTTTTTTTTTTGTTGAAAAGGAGATAGATATCCCAAGGATGGTACCATGATAAGGAAACCAGGGCCTAATGATGGCATTCCAGAGAAATCGAGGGTAACCTGCGAAAATCGTAGTGACGACTAGTGCGTTTGTTAATTTTTTTCGCCTACTTACGTTGTATATTACTTCTCAATGTAATTGAAGTCGGTTTTTTTCCTTTACTAGCAAACACAATTTTAATCACATAAAATGCTGTCATGTTAGTTCTCTAGTCAAAATTTTTATTTTATAACGGTTATTAATTATTATTATTAATAATTAATAAGTATTCTTCACGTATATTTCCAAACCCCAGAAATGTCATTTTTGTTTATCACTTATATTACAATCAAAAAAGTTATAGCACTTTTAAGTAAAATAGTGGTCGCCCAGTGGTCAAAATTCGACCATAATTTACAATCTCAATTTGACCACAGACTTTATCAATAAACAAAAAATATATATTATATTTGTTTCAAATATATGGTAGTGTGTGTAATGATTTTTTTTATTGATTCAATGTATCTTTTATACATAATTATTATATATAATAGCATTCTGCACTCTTTCTCTATATAAACTATAATTGTGCGAAATGTCATACTCCTCCGTCCGCGCAATTTTCGTAAAAAGAGGTACAAAGTTTTTGCTTCACTATTAATCTATACTCTATAGAAATAAATAAAATTGGAGTCTGTTTGTAGTATTAAAATAACTGTTTTTTACTAAATGCATATGGATAATATATACACGGTGCATATACCAAAATAACATTTGTTAACAATTTTTTTATGTCTGTTTGTTCCGGCTGATCTCTGAAACGGCTGTGGACCGATTTTGACGGGACTTTGACTGGCAGATAGCTGATATAGTAAGGAGTAGCTTAGGCTACTTTTATTTTAGAAATTTATTTATTTTGAAACTCTACGAACTAAACAATATTTTTATAAATTCCACGCGAACGAAGTCGCAAGCACAGCTAGTATATAAATAAAATCGTTAAAACCCAACCGGATGTAGCGACTATGATACCTGTGTGCGTCACAAGATATCAGCTGTTTGTGTAATTTCATCGCTTCCTCTCACGTCTAGACTAAACACCGTCCTTGTCTAGACTGTTATAAACAAACTGACAGTCTTTTATCCATACTAGGAATTTCATACAAAGTTCGAGGCTTCTTTTATCATTCGATTTAAGTCTTATATCTTCACGGGTCATATATAAAAAATTCTCGTGTCACAATGTTAGTTAACATACTCCTCCGAAACGGCTGGATCGATTTTTATCAAATTTTGTGTGCATATCGGGTAGGTCTGAGAATCGGCCAACATCTATTTTTCATACCCGTAAGTTATAGGGGGATGGATTAAGGGGTTAATAACAAATATGGCAAAACAACGTTTCCGGGGTCAGCTTGTATTCTATAATATTTAATAGGTTCTCATGTTAGATCGAAAAAATAGTTTTAGAATTTTGAACCGAAAGTGTAGCTACACACGTTGCATCCATCCGCAAACAGTAGGTACGAGATCGTTACAACCCGTAATGTAGTTGCTTTATATGCATAAATTTTTTACTGTATATATGTTAATATGACTAGCGTAAAGAATAATATAACAAAAATTAAATAAATTTAAAATTCAACAAGATCACTATCTGTTTTTTGTTGTAAAAAAATTATACATATCGGATCTCTATCTTTGAAGTCGTTAAGTAAAAAATCACACAACACAAACAAGAGTTCGCGAAAACAGATTTCTATTTTCCGGCGATAATTTGTTTATCTTCGCAAAAAAATATTTATGATATTCCTTAATATAAACGTACATTAAAAAATAACTTGCCGTTTAATCTTCTAAATACCATTATTAAACATTTAATTAATCACTAAATCTGTATCTAGTAAACTAGTCAAGTGTTGACCAACCCGTAGTCGAGCAGCGTGGTAAATTCAACTCCGATCCTTCTCCCAGATGGAGAAAGAGGCCTATGCCCAGCAGTAGGATATTACAGGTTGAATCGTATTTTTCTTCCTCGTTCCCTCAATGATGAGGATCGCGACCATGAATGATATGTCTCCATTCAAGGCGATCGTAAGCAGCATGTATTGCATTATGATCAGACCATCTTGCTGGTGTCCTCCCTTTGGCGCATTTCCCTTCAACTTGACCCAGTACTATAAGTTTCCCAAGACTATGCTTAGAAGACCGCGTAATGTGCCCGAAGAAGGTAAGAGCCCTCTCCAAGCAGATCGTTAACAGTCGCTTGGTGATGTTGAGCTCTTGTAAAGTTGACTCGTTCGTCCTCATGGCAGTCTAAGGGATTGAAAGTAATCTTGAATCGTATAGCATAGTCAAACTTTTAATATATTACATAGCTAGCTGCTGCCCGCGACGTCGTCTGCGTGAACGCTATACAGAACCAAAAATACCTACGATTATACCTTATAAATAACATTCATTTACCCGTTTCTTCTTTACATTTCGCGATGGCACTGCTTTTTGATTGTCTTGTCTACTTATATTCATTTAATTATGTTTATCGGCTTAGTTACTTATATTTTTATAGTGTGTAGCCAGCTTATATAGTATGGTTATTAACATAATAACAACAACATTCGAATATGCGTCGTTAGATTACACGTTGTTACAGGATGCGTTGAGGAAATAAAGGTTCACTGCTCGTTCCCGGTAGGTGATAGCATGATAATATGTAGCCTATATGTTCACCCGACTTCTTAATAATATTCGTGCCAAATTTGAAGTAAATCCATGCGGTACTTTTTGAGTTTATCCTGGACATACATACAGACAAACAGACAAAAATTCTAAAAACTATATTTTTGGCTTCGTATCGATTGTAGATCACACCCCAAGTATTCTTTTAAAAAAATATTCAATGTACAGTTTTGACTTTCCTACCATTTTATTATATGTATAGATTACATTTATAAACTGTTAAATAAAAATCTAATTAACAAAACGTATTTTGTTTGAACTGTGATAGAAAAGCAGTCAAATGCGGTTCCAAAATAGACACCTAATATTGTCCTACATGGGAAAGAGGCATATGCCCATCAGTTTTGGGATATTACGGGCTGAAGCTAAGAAGTTAACTATAAAGTAATACACTCACATTCAGGTCGTAAGCTTAATCATATTTTTGAGCTTCGATGTAGTTATTAAAAAGACTGTTAATAACTGATGTAGTGCACAGCAGGAATTTCCCGCTCAAAATATGGAGCACCTCGACTGGGGTAGTACCTCGACCTTACAGAAGATCACAGCTAAATAATACTGTTTTCAAGCAGTATTGTGTTCCTGTTGGTAAGTAAGGTGACCAGAGCTCCTGCGGGGGATTGGGGACTGGGTCGGCAACGCGCTTGCGATGCTTCTGGTGTTGCAGGCGTCTATAAGCTACGGTAATCTCTTACCATCAGGTGAGCTGTACGCCTGTTTGCCGACCTAGTGATATAAAAGAAAATACAAAAGGCGAATTAAAATTTATCTATAAAAACCCAAGCAAAGACCAAAGCAAGAACAGATCAAATACAAGATATAAAATAGATTGTAAAACTTTTAGAGGTGTTTAAAACGAATCTAGTTTGTCTATTATAATTCTGTACCGCTCCGAGTTTCCGAGTACATAATATAAACAATATATAGGTCAACGTATTGTGGTACGATGATTTCTACGAAGCTGGCGCTAAACTATATTTCAGATGTTTTCAATTTAACCAAGGTCACGGTAACGTTACGTGCAGACTTTCGTTTATTATTTCAATTATTATTTTTTATCTTTTTAATGGAAGACATCTTTACTAAGTTACGGTGATGAGATCTCAACAAACGTTTCACCTTGTCTGTTTTATTCATATGATTAGTAAATCTGATCATTTAATGTTCCATTCCGACGACGTTCTAAGCCGAGGTGTGATCTCGCTAGGAGACACCCTTAGGACGAACGTCACCCCCGTGCCCTTCAAGGGTCACCTTCCTTCGCGGCCGATGTCTATAGTACTCGGCCCCTCTCACCGGTAACGCTGTAAGGGCCAACGGGCCAACAGTAACACTCATTTCGAAAAAAAAAGGCATTTAATGTTAAGTTTTGCAGTAAATTCAGATCCAAAGAATGAAAGTGATACTAACTAGATGAAACTAGAGATAAGGGAGTGCTAAACAGAAGCAAGATAGATGCCAATACTTCCAGTTCATTTTTATCTTTTACACTTGACTTCTACCTAAAATTTATAATATTGGAATATCTTCGTTTCAAAAGAATATAAAAAAAAAAGAATTAAAGAAAAAAAAACTAATTAAAAAATTTTTAAGAATCAGTACTATTATAAAAGTGAAAAGTCTAGTAGTGTATTTTGTCGCTGAGAATTCTCCGAAAAGCTTTTTGCTCTGTATATAAAAATCATCAACATGAACCAAGTCTCGAGTTAACATGTCTAAGCTGTAGTTACAATTATAAATAAATGCAGTATTCAAATTTAGTTAAAATATTTTAGAGTATGAGTCACTAATTATAATTGAACATATTTTGACCTCGCTGAGTCTAATGGTTGGTGTGGAGGACTAACAAACGTAGGTAATAGTTACTGTATCCTAAGCATCATTTGTTTATTTGACTAATACATGTATTGTCGGCACTATGATGCCGTGTGCGTCTTCCGAGAACCGAGAATATATATGTACCTATCTTAATATACGTATAATACAAATGTAACTGTAATATGTTTGTGCACGCTAATCTCAGTAACGGCCTATCCGATTTAGATGCAGTTTTCACTAATATATTCACTTGACATTTATTTCATGTTTGTTAATCGGTTTATAAATAAATTAAATAATCACGTTGAACATGTAAATACCCAAACGACGGTGTTTATAATCCAAAATAAACCAAAATATATATTCAAAAAATACTGTCTTAAGTCACTATTCCACGCGGACGAAGTCGTGGGCACAGCTAGTATATCAACTGGTCAACATTTCATGTTTAAAAAAATTTTGTTTCATACAAAACAAATTACCATTACATCTTTCTTAGTATATTCTTGCGTGGCCCATTAAAGAAAATACTAAAGGGTTGAACGCTACAATTATTTCAACAAGAATTAATTAATTCTTGTTGAAATATCCTGACTTAAGCGGACGTTCCAATTTTAAATAAAAGTTTAAAATAAATGCCGTTAATTACATTAAAGTGTAAATATATAGTTGATGATGTGAAACATCTATAGGCGAGGGTAAACCTAATTGTTGGCGTAGCGATACAGGCTGTCGCGACGCATCGCCACACTATATGATAGAATATACTCAATTATTATACAGTATAGTACATACGTACTATACTGTATAATAATTGAGTTGTCGCGTTTTTAAAGAAATTTTAAATTAAAAAAATTTGTATATAAAAAAAATAAATGTTTATTAAATGTTTCTCATCTGTCAGCCGTCACGTGACGGCTCACTTTTTTTTATTATGATATTAACGTTTCAGATCAACATAAAGAGTACTAGTATTAACTAAAATATTTTTTTACTGTAACAATAGACTTCTTTGATGCGGATTAGACGTAATTGTCTCAATAGCTTACTGTGGCTATCACATTTATCGATAAACAATCTTTAAATCTCAACTAACAACATTAAACAATTTTTGGTATCACACTAAAACACCTCTTGATAAATTATATTATACGTATTCATACAAACAAGGGAAACACACAAACAAACACTCGTCAACATTATTATTTTAATACTCATACAATAATAAATCAGTGGACGGTCGTACACATTGCGAATTGATCATTTTATGATTCAACGACGTGGGAACGGATCTGTGATAGCCTTTTGAAAGAGACAAGACAGCCTCCGTCTTACAACGCTATGTTTTTATTATCTTACTATATTTGTAATGAATTTCATATTCATTTTTTTATCTATATTTATATAAACTAGTGGTCGCCAGTAGTCGAAATTCGACCGTAATTAATTTAAATTATTGTTTTAAACATATCTAATCTAATATATAAAATTCTCGTGTCGCGGTGTTTGTAGTTAAACTCCTCCGAAACGGCTTGACCGATTCTCATGAAATTTTTTGTGCATATCGGGTAGGTCTGAAAATCGGTCAACATCTATTTTTCATTCCCCTAAGTTATAAGGGGGGGGGGGGATTGATAAGGTTAATAAAATATATAGCAAAACAATGTTTGCGGGGTCAGCTAGTATATATATACTTATTAGTTATTATGTTTAACATTCGTAAAGACAATAATAATCTATAGTCTATAATATATTCTCAATTTAAATGACGCGTTTGTGTCAAATACATTTTAGTGTGTGTCATATTTTTAATAATTAAATTATTAATTAATTTAATGTATTTATTATGCACAATTTAAAAAAATATTTGCATTGTGTACTCTTTCTCTATATAAACTATAAGTGTGCGAAATTTAATACTCCGTCAGCTTTGATATATCTTAAAAATAATAATCCTTGGTATAGTGATATTAATACTAATAGAAGTCATTTACAAACTTTGCTGATATTGGAAGTTTTTCTAAGAGTCATTTTTACTTTAATGTCAAATTGTAACTTTCTAAGCGTTCTGACCCACATATCCTATAAACGTTTACCGTCTAATAAAATACACCAATTTGTAAATGACGTCATTATCTCGTAAACCTTGCTATTTTCAACCTTTCGCGTAAAATTACTTATAGGTCTATGTATTAGAAATTATAGTTAATAGGGCGAATTAATCTCATAAATCTGTAGGTATCATAATAAAATTGTAACGTTTCTGTACGCTAAGGAAATTTCGAATGTTTTTAAAGACCCACCACCCACTACTGGGCAAAAGCCTCTTTCCCCGTGTAGGAGAAGGATCAGAGCTTAATCCACCACGCTGCTCCAATGCGGGTTGGCGAATATATTCCCTACTACGAGTAATGATCGCTATCAGGTGTACGTAATAACAACCGGGACCGACGGCTTAACGTGCTCTCCCGAGGCACGGTGGGGAGACTCATAAGGACTGCACAAACACCCAAACCACGGCAAACACCTGTATGGCCAACACAAATGTTTGTCATGTGCGGGGATCGAACCCGCAACCGCCAGCGCAACAGGTACAATACACTGTATATTAAATTATTCTTAATTTTTTTTTTGATTCGCTTTCTAGAGGTCACCAAATGAAATCAGGAAACTGTATTTTATTTTTTATTTGTCTTTATAGATAGTAGATTATCAGTCTTACGATTAGAAAGTACTGTGAAATTTTCTTTAATATAGTAGTTGAAATCATTCCGTATTAAGAAAAATTTGTCCCCCATTACTCTCACGGTGAGTTTCAACGTAACAGTCAGATAGGCGATGCTTCCTATTTCCTTTGAACAATTCTTAGGGTCTAATTAAACTGTTGCTGATACAATTTATTTAAATATTACTTTCTGATAGACTATCAAAAACTATATAAACAGAAGACTCATTGTTTCACCTACTGATATATTTATGTAACTATGACTATCCCGTTGGCGCAGTTAGTAGTGACCCTGCATTTTGTTCCGCGGGTTGTGGGTTCGATTCCCGCCTGAGTTTGTTTGTATTATTTTTATATACATATATTATTTCTATGTATATTAATAAAAAATAGTAACCTATAACAGACGGCTGTTAGCCTGTTATCTATAACACAAGCATTAAGTCGCTTAACGTAGGAGCAGACGATCATGTGTGTATGTGGAACAGAAAAAAGTACAACTTTTGGTTTTGTGACAAAAATAAAGAATATAACAGACTTATCAGTAACTAATCGTAACGATAATAACATGCACGTATTTGACATACGTAGACACATACACGTACAGTACAATGTCTGTCTCGTCGGCTAGTTACAAATAAATTTACCGTGAGTGAAATAACACCTCATCTTGTAATATTATTGTTTCTTAGCGGACTTAGCGCTTTCGTTTGACAAGTGAGTTAACAATAGCGCGGTTACTCATACCAGTGACTGAGGGTTAATAATAGACTGGATACGTGTATGTCCGTATTTATAGACAGGCGTAACTCATCACCTACCTACTCAGGGCTAGTCCGAGTCGCCTTGGTTACAAGTATGTATTTACTTTTAAATATTGACTCGAAATACTTGATAAAAAAATATTATCAATATTGAGTATAGTAAATTGATCTGTTTAAAAATATTGTACTTAATTACAAAAGAAAATCTTTTTGGAAAATTTGATTGGTGATTGGTGAACTTTGATTGTTATATGCTACACTATCACTTCACTTCAGCCTATCGCAGTCCACTGATGGACATAGGCCTCCACAAGATCGCACCAAATTGACGTGACCTCATGTGTTTTACCCATAGTCACCACGCTGGGCAGGTGACCGCAGAGCTGGCTTTATCGCACCGAAGACGCTGTTGCCGGCCTTTTAAGGCTTTTTTGGTTCCAAGGTGGTAGTGGAACTGTGTTATCCCTTAGTCGCCTCTTACCACACCCACGGGAAGAGACTGGGTGGCTATATTCTTTACTGCCGTAACCACACAGCACATTAATATTTACACATTTGCTACACTCATATTTCATAATTAAAAAATATGTATATTAAAAAATGTAACAGAATATTGTCTTTTTCGTTTAACTAGGATTTCAAATAGTGTATCATTTACAGCTTTCGCTAGTGTAAAAAAGTGATGCGCCACGGTCCAGCGCATTGACTATCGATTTCGTACCAAGCGACTGTAGCGAGGATTAGAAATTAATTTACACGTCGTCGACCCGTCGACACCTTGATAATTCAACTGTGACTCGAGCCCCAACTAGGCTGTACTCCTGTGTCTGGGAGTTCGGAACTCACACATACACAAAAATACACAAGCACAATCGCCCAGATCATCTACTACGTAATAAATAAAAAGTCAATTTCTACTTTGGCCAATTTTTGAAGTTATACTTCTTTTAGCACATTAGAAAAAAATGGTAAGAGTTGATTTTTACGATGCGCGCGCGCATTCACAAAAACCGACACCCTGAAATTAGCTGGTCAACGAAGAAGAGGTTAGTTATAAAAGCCATAACTATATGTATGTTAGCTTAAAAACTATTTCAGTATAAAATAAATATGATTTTAAAATTCAATAAAAAACGGTACATTAACGAATCGACAAACGCCTTGATCATTAGTAACGGTCGACTAGCTCGCCGTATTTCCGGTCGATGAAAACTTTATAAAACACACAAGCTTGCGTGTAGTCACAACATGACATGTAACGTCCTGATAGCGGTTATCTGTTCACTTTATTACATGTATTTTCTACAATAAATACTACCTAACTATAATTAATTTATAAAAAACAAATGCAATACAGTTTGTAAAAAGACAATCAAAAAACGCTTTTGTGATGTCTACTTGAATAAGATAATTTTTGATTTTAATTTTGCTAGTTTATCTCTTACTTAAACGTAGCATTACCGGATTGTAAGCTTACATCAGTGTACAATACATTTTCCATGCAGACATACTAGCTTTTCATCACTTCAGCCTATCGCAGTCCACATAGGCCCTCCACATGTTCGCGCCAAAAACGGCGTGAACTCATGTGTTTTGCCCATATTCACCACGCTGGGCAGGCGGGTTGGTGACCGCAGGGCTGGCTTTGTCGCACCGAAGACGCTGCTGCCCGTCTTCAGCCTGTTTATTTCAAAGCTAACAGTTGGATGGTTATCCCACCATCAGTCGGCTTTTTAAGTTCCAAGGTGGTAGTGGAACTATATTATCCCTTAGTCGGCTCTTACGACACCCACGGGAAGATATTCTTTACTGCCGTAACCACACAGCAGACTTACTAGCTTTTATATTTATGCTATTTATTAACGAAGCGTGTTTCACTGACTCCTGATAAATTATCTCGTAGATAAGTCACTGATAGGCTTTATCAAAAGATGTTAAAACTGGCCCATAGTTCTGCCCACTATTCATGTAAACCAATATACTACTGTTTTTTAGATATTATTTTTGAATTTGAATAGAAATATTTGAAAGGATTTAAGAACACAGGAGAGGGAGAACAGAAAAAGAAAATTGCAGCAGTTTGGTGATAAAAAAATATTGTAAGCTTTTACGCGTGTGATAGCATTCAGCTTACGATGATCCAAAGAATTTGAAATGAAAATAAGCCAATAAGACGTTACAAGATTGTTTAAGTTTCTTTTTATATCGATCATCTGATTCAGCAGATATTTACTATTTAAATTCTCTGTTTAGCCTTCAATAAAAACGGTATCAAAACATAATTTAATAATAGTTTTACTTTTACTGTTACATTGTCAACAAGCGAAGGTCACCGCTAAGTACATCTGCATATATTTTTTACGCTAGACACCGAACCAACGACACCTGCTAGTGATGTCAAAACGCTATCGATAAATCGATTACATTTACGACTTAAATACGCCGCTTTTATTAATTATAACGACATAACGTTTTAACAAAGACGCACCTGTGTTTGTTGTTCTATACTTTTATTTTTAAACTAAAAATAGTTTTTACTTTTGACAACAACAAGCGTATAATTTAACTAATATTTTTTTATACAACTAGGTCGGCAAACAAGCTCATCTGAACCTCAATGAACAAAATATATCCAGGTTGCCTCTATTTCTATCTTAGATAGCCTCTATATTTCTAGATTACCGAGTTGGCGAAGTATATACTGGTGGTGTTGCTCTAATCAACGGTTGGTTAATTAATTATTATGTTAGGATTTTTTTTTTTAAATGTAGCATAAGCAATTTGTGTTGGCAAGTTTCTTTGTGTTTCATTAAATATGTATTTTTATTGAATAGCCTTAATAAAAGTTGTTTTAAAACTCAATCTAAGTATATGTATGTATAGATAATGTGATCTAAGAACGTAGTATTAATTTCGCAACCGCCTTTTAAAATTTTAACCATACTATTTAAATATTTATATGCGATTCTTTCATTGATAACTTACAACAAGTCTTCCAGCACACATATTAGTAAGTATTGGAAAATTTCCAAATTTTTATTATTCTCTGATTCAAACGTTTATTGAACCTTTCTGATTAAATAGTGGAAAGTTCGCACATCAACAAAGAGCTGATTAATTTAAAAATTCATATCCTACTCATAATTAACTAGTGATGATAAGCCTCTTTGATATAAATCGTTTTAAATGTCACACTTACTATAAAGTTATGCAATTGGATGTGATACTATTTAACAAAAAAATTTGGATTTTTTTTTAGTGTCTTGAGATTTTGGCTTTTAGGGTCGAGCTACGGTAACCGTCTTGTTTGGAAGTAATTATGTATGTGTACAAATTCCTCTATTACCTAAAGCACGAGCCAACTTACCTAATTTAAGAACAGAAACTATTAACTATTTTATTAAATTTTGTCATTGTCAAGTAGGACTGAAATATAATCTGTGGAAATTTATTTAAAAAATTTAGGTTACTCATTATCTACACAATCATAAACATTACTCTCCTAAACAGACAGGCAGATAAAAAGATTAAACACGCAAATGCTACTGTTTCAATGCATTAAATTAAATTAGATCTCTATATGTAGGGTAATTAATGATTTTAGTGTGTGGTGTTTGTTCAGTTTTAAAGGATTAACCCCAAACTAACGCTGAAGCCCATCTGTGTGGGTAGATTACAATTAATATCGCGTTCGATTAGCTTATTTTTTATTATTGTTTTTTTTTCAATTTAAAAGAGTAACAAAGGAGTTTTTATTCTGCTGTATGCATAATCTACATTCCAAATCTGTTCACTTTTAACGATAGTTAGAATTAAATTTGTAAGGTGATTATTCGAAAGTGCTTTTGAACTAAGTTTGAAAACTAAAGTTTGCAAAAGAGTTTTTTTATATAAATATTGAATTCAGATTCGCATGTGTAATATTGAAGTATGGTATCTTAAGTAACATTAAACATTAAGATGCAGAAAATACATTTAAAAAGTAAATGAAATTTTATCGATTGTATTGGTCCAAATTTATGTTTAATGATTTTATTTTTTACAAATTAAACATTTAAAAATAACATAACGTTAAAATTTAAAAAAAAAAAATTAAAGCTGAATGTCCATTTATGATGAGTACAAAAATAATCTAAAATTAAAATTAAATAACCGTAAAGCTTTAAAATAAAATGATATAATCATCATTCAATGTGCTTTTCAAGTGCCTCGTTAAAAGTTATACGATAACTGTCATCAATTCGTAACACCACTTGAGTTTATCGAGTGTGTACGGACATCACTAACACATCGATACGGCTAAGAGGCTAAAGCAGATGTAAATTGAAGAAATAAAAAGGATGTTATTACTTTTAACCGACTTTAAATAGATTACCGTATGTTAGACCAATTTATATTTACGCACCTACACACATATATATCTCTTCTTTTATACAATTAGATCGGCAAACAAGCGTACGGCTCTCCTGATGTCAAGCGGATACGGTATCCTAATAGACGCCTCCAATATCAGGAGCATTGCAAGTGCGTTACCGACCCTACCCCCAATCCTCTCAGGAGCTCTGGTCACCTTACTCATCACAGGAACACAACACTGCTTGAAAGCAGTATTATTTAGCTGTGATCTTCTCTAAGGTCGAGGTCCGCAGTCAGGCTGCTCCAGATTTTAAGTAGGATATTTCCTAAAAAAAAAAAATTATTTATTTTTCAGTTATTTTTTTTTTTTCTAAATTATCTCACGTATTTTGGATAGGATTTTTGATATTTGTTGTTTATATTGAATCGTTATTGTGGCTATGTACTAACTGCTCTTTTCAATAATCTTACTATTAAATTAAATTCCCTACAAATTATGTACAGATAGACAGTTTAATTTATTTCTCTAGTAAGCAAATTCAGAGATAGAGTACTGAAACTGACTGAAAAAGAACCGAGGGCTTATATTGTAACTGAATCTTAGGTGTAAGTCAATCATTTTTTAACCGACTTCCAAAAAAGGAGGAGGTTCTCAATTCGACTGTATTTTTTTTTATGTACGAGTATGTTACATCAGAACTTTTGACCGTGTGGACCGATTTCGACAATTTTTTTTTTTAATCGAAAGGTGGTGTTTGTCAATAGGTCGCATATAAATTTATTTGAGATCTAACAACTACTTTTCGAGTTATATCTAATAATGCGTTTTTACTTGACGCTTTTTTCGTCGACCTACGTTGTATTATACCGCATAACTTTCTACTGGATGTACCGATTTTGATAATTCTTTTTTTGTTAGAAAGGAGATACCCTTTGTTTAGTATCATGATAAGGAAACCAGGATCTGATGATGGAATCTCAGAGAAATCGAGGGAAATTCTTGAAAATCCGCAATAACTTTTTACTGGGTATACCGATTTTGATAATTCTTTTTTTGTTGGAAAGAAGATATTCCTAGTTTTGTACCATGATAAGGAAACCAGGATCTGATGATGAAATCCCAGAGAAATCGAGGGAAACTCTTGAAAATCCGCAATAACTTTTTACTGGGTGTACCGATTTTGATAATTTTTAATTTTATCAAAAGCGGATGTTTATCATGTCACCTTTAAATTTTATCGAGATCTGATAACTACTTTTTGAGTAATATTTGATAACGCGTAGTTACTTGACTATTTTTTCGTCGATCTACGTTATATTACTTGTCGATGTAATTGAAGTCGGTTTTTTTTTCATTTGCGAGCAAACACAATTATTTTTACCTGAGTTTACAGTCTTAAAAACGTATGTGTGTGATCAAAAGTATTCTTAATCGATTGCTGAATAATATGCTTTAACTTAGAATATATATAGTCTAGAATATTAGCTAAATATTTAACCATAAATATTAACCTAATTACAAGCGACTTACAAACTCCTTTCAATGTTTTATTAAAAAAAAATTAAATCACAGATGAACGCACAAAAAAATTAAATCAAAATATTTTTCACATACAAACTAAAATCATCTATTTATAGATTCTATCCAACAATTCCCACTCATCAACTCCACAGCTATCTTCAAAACTATAAATCAATACGCCATATACGATTAATATATTAAAATATTAATAATTTCATTAGATAATAAAATTATTACGATCAATCAAACCATCTTTAAAACCTCAATCATAAGATATCTTCACTTGAGAACGCTATTAATAAAATTATTATGTAATTTATTACATTTTAATGACGCTAATAATTTTCATTTTCGTTATGAGCTTGAATATCCTGACTATGTGTTGACCGTAACGTCTCTTGAACTTCAGTTTTAACCGACTTCAATAAAGGAGAAGGTTTCTCAATTCGACAGTACATATTTTTATGTGTGTTCTCGAATAACTTCGTTGTTTATGAACCGATTATGATGATTCTTTTTTTTTGTTAAAAAGGAGATATTTCAAGAGTGGTATCATGATAAGGAAACCAGGATCTAATGATGACAATCCAGATAAATCGAGAGGAATCTTCGAAAATCGTAGTGGCGAATAGTTCGTTTGTTAATTTTTTCGTCTACTTACATTGTATTTACTTGTCGATGTAATTGAAGTCGGTTTTTTTCGTTTTTTATCAAACATATTTGTGTATAGACGAAGTTGTATTGAATTTGAACCTTTGAGTTAATTTCGACAAGTTCAACTTAAGCTCTTTCCTACATTTCTTTTTGTGACTTTTATTTAAGAAATGGGGCAAATTAGTCAATACCGTCTGATATTAAATGGCTACTGTCGCTCATGGACGTTGGGTTGCCGGCCTTTAGAGAAAAAAATGTCTATACACTCAACACTAAAAAGGCCCTAAATTAAAGCGTCATCCCTAAGTTCTACGTCAAAAATATTCCAGTAACATATCCTCAAATACACAGAGAAAGTCATAGACTAAACTAACACAGAGATTCCACAACCAAACGATCAATGCAATGAAATTTTATTTCAGGGCGTGTTCATTTAACCATCAAAAGGGCTATTACAGAGATTTGTGTTGAAATTTACGCAAGTGAGGCAAAATAAACGAAAATATATCGGTCGTCTCCCCTAAGGCCGTTAAACGTGCATAACGTCTTTAATCAGACCCACCGAGGTCGTTTTATGATAGGTACTAAAAATGTAAGCGGTAGGTCGCTGAACTTTGATGGAAAACCATATTCATTCTATTCTTTTCACCGTGTTACGTCAATTAAAATCTAGTTTTGGAACGACCTAGTTTGGGAGGATGTGGTGGGTTAAGGAGATCTTTCCTTGTCTTTGTGGGTATTTAATATATTATCGTTTTGTTTTTGTTTATCTGTTACTTTACTGTTTAAAGAACTATTGTTATGTAAGGAATAGTTTCTGAAGTCATATATTTATACTCATAATATAAACATTTAACTAGGAATGAAAAGATATAATAATAATAATAAGATAAATTAAATAATAAATATTAATAAAATAAATTAAATATTAATATTAAAATAATTTAAATATTAATATTTTTTAGTTATTATATTATGTATATATATATATATATATATATATATATATATATATATATATATATGAAGTCATATATTTATACTCATAATATAAACATTTAACTAGGAATGAAAAGATATAATAATAATAATAAGATAAATTAAATAATAAATATTAATAAAATAAATTAAATATTAATATTAAAATAATTTAAATATTAATATTTTTTAGTTATTATATTATGTATATATATATATATATATATATACTTAAGGTTTTTTAGCTTAATATAAACTATATGTCTTAGAAATATTACCTATTATTTATTATCTATATATAGAAAATCTCGTGTCACGATGTTTGTCCGGGCTAATCTAAGAAACTACAACAGCGATTTTAATTAAATTTTGAACAGATATGTAACATGTTCAACTGAAAATTTTGGCTATATTTTTTTTCGATTAATGACTGTGATATTCTTATTTGATTTCGATTGGTCAGCTAGTATTATAATTATATAATTATATAATTCATACCTTAGAAAGTCTGGTAATTGAAGAACATTAGTTATACGTAGGTAGCGATGTGTATGTATGTGTAGTATGTATTGTATGATGTTATGAAGATTATTTAATTCGCTTTTTATTTTTAAGTATCTGTATATTATCAACATCACTACACTTTCTTAGCCTGCTATGTAACATTAGTTCTCACTATCACAGGTTGACTGGCAGACATCTCTTCTAGAGATAAGTCCACCGTTGCTAACTTAATTTTTACACCAATAACTGTACAAACATTTTAAGTGCAATAAAGAACATAATATAGGCCATATAACGTCACATTACGAACCAAAGAAAAAATATACCAACATAATATAATCAGTAATATAGAGCCAAATACGATTATGAGACCAAGTGTCATATAAGTACATTTATTACCTGCCAGAGACAGACGTATACAATTACAAACTCACTGCACAGTGTTCTCTTAATTTTACCATAACAATACGCAAAGGCGAGACAATAAGAATTAAGTTACAGAAACGTAACTCTAAGTATGCACTAATTACTTCATTAGCATCATTATGATCTGCAAGGAACCTGATATAAGTGCGCTTGAGAATTGACAAGCTCTTTCTTTACAAACACGAATAATACACATAAATATTTGCAATGTATTATTATGTCAAAATAACAGCTTTTAAGTTTTCAGACTGAATGCAAATGTTTACATGATATTTACACAAAAAGATAATGAAAGGTAAGCATATTTTTCCTTTAATTTATTCCTCTACCTGTCTGACTAACTTTAGAAAGCACTGACCCATATTTTTAAAGACTTCAGAACAATAGACAGTCAACAATATATATACTTAAATATCTAATAAGATTAAATAATATTGAATTTACTTAGGCGCGTAGCGGGCCGTCCTTAGCCCGTCTCAGCGCCCCGCACAGCGCTTCCTACATAGCGACTTCGTCCTAAGCCGGGGTACGATCTCGCTAGAACTCCTCTTTTTCTTTCACGGCTGGGTCTTAGTATCCAGCCACCTTAGGGCCAACATCACTCTAAACTTCGAAAAAATGATTTAGTCTAAACACGTTTAATTTTTTCAATACATTAATAAAATTTCGAGGACATAATATTACGTCAAATATGAGTTTTCCCTTAAAACAAAAAATATCTAAAACTTTTTTTTTATGTCACTAGGTCGGCAAATAAGCGTACGGCTCACCTGATGGTAAGCGATTACGGTAGCCTATAGACACCTGCAACACCAGAAGCATCGCAAGCGCGTTGCCGACCCAATCCCCAATCCCCCCAGGAGCTCTGATCACCTTACTCACCAACAGGAACACAATACTGCTTGAAAACAGTATTATTTTGCTGTGATCTTTACTTTACTTTGTAACTGTATTTCTGGGATTTGGATTGGATTTCTTCAAGAGATCCAAAGCCTTTTCACTTCCCGCAGCTAAGCCTTTCTCGATACGAAGATATTTAAGCGTCAAGAAAAAAAAGTTTTTTCAATTTCGAACGATCTTCATAATATTCAACTGAAGTATATTTTCGTAATACATAACTCGACAATAGTACGTTGTACTGTTTATGATTATTACTTCACTAAAAGCTCACCTTCAGTTTTAAGTATTATCTATAATTATAAGTTATTGTTTTAACACACCGCTCATATAAGTTGATACGCCAATTAGAAAAAATGTTTCGCCTCTGTTAGTCCATTTATGATATATTTTATTTATTATTATCTTGAATTGATTGTTTGACAACGCGCTGTCACGGCACTGTTTTGTGGCTGCGCTGGCGTTTGCGGGTTCGATTCCCGCACATAGCAAGGATTTGTCATCATCATTACAGCCTATACAGTCCACTGCTGGACATAGGCCTCCACAAGTTCACGCCAAAAATAACGTGAACTCATGTGTTTTGCCCATAGTCACCACGCTGGGCAGGCGGGTTGGTGACCGCAGGGCTGGCTTTGTCGCACCGAAGACGCTGCTGCCCATCTTCGGTCTGTGTATTTCAAAGCCAGCAGTTGTATAGTTATCCCGCCATCGGTCGACTTTATAAGTTCCAAGGTAGTAGTGGAACTGTGCTATCCCTTAGTCGCCTTTTATGACAACCCACGGGAAGAGATGGGGTGGCTATATTCTTTAGTACCGTAGCCACACAGTACAACAAGGATTTTTATATGCCATAAATATGTTTGCCGTTGTCTAAACGTTTGTGCTTGTGTATTGTGTATTTTTGAACTCCTGACACAGGAATAAAATCTAGTGCTGTTGATTTTGAGGCGTTTTAATTCGAAAATCGTGAAATTTCGTCGTGGGTTTTTGCGTTTCCGTCTACGTTTGCTAATATAGTTCTTAACGTAATAGAACACGCAAATATCACGTAATTCTGCTAACTTGAGTTAAACGTAATTTAAACGTTTAACAACCGAAAACTCAAGTATATATTTTGAAAGCAGTCGAACGTATCGATGGCAAGCGTTTGGCAGTTGGCAAGAGAATATAATTTTCGTCCTTGACCTACCTCCAAACTGAAACTCAACTATTAGTGTCGACGACAAAATATGAAAACTAGAAAACAAGTCATAAGAACGAGACAGAATACAGGTACGAAAGAGATGAGACGATATTTTTATTACAAACTTTGACGGTAGATACAAACTTTATACAAATCTTACTCTGCTCGCAGTTTTAATATCGTAATTTCTGATCTAGTCAATGATATAAAACTAGTCTTATTATTATTTTTTAGTTCGATTTCTTTTTAATTTTTTAATTTCTATATCATTAGCCACAATTAATTCATTATACACTTTTCACGTTCAATTTCAAAAGTAACACAATATGGAGTTTAAAATAACCAAGTTGCATCATTTGCAATATACAGATTCATAGCTAACACAATTGTTGACTACATGTTAATCTGCATCTCCTACTCCGTAAACGACGACTTTACTCAGAAACCAATGCAACTGTTACGCCAGTGCATCAGATCTAGTATAGATGTTTGTCGTGATGTAGCTTTGTATTCTGTTGTTTGCAATCTCTCCAATAGAGGAAATTTTCAAATTCAATCATGTATTTATTTTCGTTGTACCTGAAAGTATATTTATCGATTACTAAGAGTCGATTGCTAAGTCTCTAACGAGTTCTTTTCTGTTCTCTCTTTCTCTTTTTCTCACCTACTCTTCTGTCTTTGTATAATCCAATCAAAACCATAAAAGTGAAATAAGAGCCAAAAACATTTGAAACATTAGAGTCTGCTATTTTTTTTTTTTTATTTATAAAACTAAGTCGGCAGTAAGCGTATGGCTCACCAGTTTTTAAGCGATTACCTTATAGACGCCTAGTACACCAAAAGTATCGCAAGCGCATTGCCGACCCTACCCCCCGATCCCTCCAGGAGCTCTGGTCATCGTACTCACCATTGGAACACAACACACTTGATAACAGTGCTTTTTTTTGTCGGGATATTCCTTGCTGTGACCTACCTGAGCTAAATTCTACGTGCTATATGTTAACGAACAAAATATTAACTTCCCACGTTACTAGATCTATGTAAATTGGTCTTAACTTAGGTCTAAAGGTGTTACAGCAAACTAAGCCTTATGAACAAATCCTGACAACAGTACCGCTAAAATTATTTGAACAATATAAAGTCGATATCAAACATCAAACAATTCAAAGGAAAACCAAAAGTAATCCATGACATTTTCCTCGCGGCCTTCTCAAAAACAAACAAAAAATATATAGACGAACAAAAAACGAGATTAACATAAAAAAAAATGTTTAATGTGTAACGTTGCACGGGACGTGGGAACCGAGCGAGACAGATTGAAACAATGGCGTACAAAAACTGCTTGCACCGGTTGTTAGCACTAATTAACTGAGTTAATGCCTTTTCACGGTGACGGCGGTCGCGGGAGACCTTGGCCTGGCTGACAGAAATATTAAACATAGAATATTCAAACGCTAAAATCGCAAATACACGTAACAAATCAGAATAGAAAATAAGTGTTATTTTATGAGTGTTGATTTTTTTAAATATTTTTTTTAGTAAAATTTATTACTCTATAATATAAAGTTGAATAGTTAAGTTGGTTTCAACATTATCTGTAGATGGTCTTTTCATAGTAGTCACGTTTCGAGATTTCTTATAGCCATATAAAGTTAAGTACTGTGTGGCTACGGTACTAAAGAATTTAGCCACCCCCTCTCTTCCCGTGGGTGTCGTAAGAGGCGACTAAGGGATATCACAGTTTCACTACCACCTTGGAACTTAAAAAGCCGACCGGTGGCGGGATAACCATCCAACTGCTGGCTTTGAAATACACAGGCCGAAAACGGGCAGCAGCGTCTTCGGTGCGACAAAGCCAGTACTGCGGTCACCAACCCGCCTGCCCAGCGTGGTGACTATGGGCAAAACACATAAGTTCACGTTATTTATTTTTGGCGTAAACTTGTGGAGGCCAATGTCCAGCAGTGGACTGTATAGGCTGTAATGATGATGATGATATAAAGTTTACTCATTGTAAATTTTTTTTATGTATAAAATATATTTTACATTAGGGGCTATAGGTTAGACTGTGACCCATAAAAGCGGAACAATAAATATAAAAATTAAAGTCTATAGTTTTAGTCGTTTTAATTTTTTTTTTTTTGATTGTTTTTTTCCCCTGTATATAAAGATCACATCTTTCATAGAATCCTTAATATATCTACGCAAAATATTTTATAATAATGAAATATTTTCGTCGACAGTTTTTTCAATAAATCGACTCGTATCAATCTAATACAATTTCTTCACAATGTATGATCAGATATAGAACAAAACGTTTTACTTTAAGCTGATAAACAAAATTTTGCAATAAAGAATATAAATAAATAAAAAATAATTTTATTGAAATGCTAGCTGTGCCTGCGACTTCGTTTTGGGTATTTACATGTGCAACGTGATTCTTTAAATTAACATAATATTTTTATTTATAAACCGATTGACAAGAAACAAATAAAAATGTTAAGTTAAATTTACCAAAATATATTGGTGATAACCGCATCTAAATCGGATAAGCCGTTTCTGAGATTAGCGTGCGCAAACGCACAGACAAACAGACGAAAATTCTAACAATCATTGTATTGGCTGTTATTTGCGTTGATAAAGGTCCCAATAATATTTTTTCTCATATACCTTCCATGTACAGACAGCAATCCATTACATTTTTATTATATGTATTGAATATTGATGATGTTTCAAATTCTAGAAACACGTACGATATCTACAAATGTGAGTTCTCAAATCACAAACAACAGTTTATCCTGTGCTAGAATATACAAATTCTTATTATGCAGCAAAAAATGTCACCATTCCCGAAAGAATCAATTGTAGCGTCTAGTGTGCTAAAAATTTAAATCAGTTTCAAGTTACCTCAAATACACGAATAAGAGTTAACAAATTTTGCTTTAACGTTAAATAATATCGATTTGTGAATTTAAAAAAAAGGGAAATGACGAAAAAAAGTTACAAGTGACTGTATAAGTTTATCCCCATTTTAGCCCATTCCTAACAAAAGTAATGGAATTATTTTTGATTAAAAAAAAGAAGTTTCAAGGTATATTGTAAAACAACCTTTCAAATAGTATTATAAAAATTAATAAACGCATATTCGTACTACTAATTATAATAATTCTTCTTAAATTGACAAAAATAGTTATAATCTTGAATAAAAATTATACTTCATAAATCGCTCCCGCTACCGCTCCCATACTTAATAAATTCCAAACCTTAAGTACAACGTCATGAGCACACTCGAGTTTTAACAGCATTTTTAATATTATACACTTTTAATATTACGCTAGTTAAACTCATCTTACGCGACTTCATTATTTAATTATGAACTTTGTTATATTTACTTTAACGGAAGATAAACAAACGGATGAAACTAAGTATAACATTCTAATGATAGGTACTTACACACACACACACACACACACACACACACACACTCACACATACACAAACACACGTGCGCGCGCGTGTACTCACGCACACACAGCCTATCCCAGTTCACCGTAGGACGTAGGAAAACACTCACACTTGTAGGAAAAATGTATTGACATTTCAATCCTCTATTCCATTCGTATCTGGGGGCACGGTAGTGCCCCCGCCAAGACGAGCCAAAAAAAAAAAAAAAAAAAAAACGAAAAGCACTACCTATCTTTTCTCGAAGCGCTTCGTCGTTTTTTTGAACCCTCATAACTTGAGTTTGGATTATACCAGATAAACAAAATTCTGGGGATATGGTGTCAATAGCGGACTTATTAAACATATAAAGTTTCAATTGCATAGCTCTTATACTTTAGATTTTATTGATATCTAAAAAACCCCGATTTCGTCACTCACTGATGATCATCAAAATTCATAGAGTACTTCCTGAAGTCCCAGAAAGCTGAAGTTTGGTATGTAAGCTAGTATTAGTACACAAACAACAAAAAAATTCTAAAACTTGGAACTTTGACCCCCCAACCCCTTAAACTAGGGGATAGAAGTTTGTATGAGACTTCCGCAAATTTTGATGCTAGAGGTCTGAAAATTGATATAGGGACTCCTTGTTATTAATAATAATAACAAAATACATAAAAAATAAAAATCGGTTATTAGTTTATGTCGAAAAGGAGGGGTATCGATAAGCTAAGAAAATCGGCCCCTATTTTGACAAAAACTGACTTCTGTTGTTTTCCAAAATTTTGTCTCTTTCTAAATACTAGAGGACCCATATTTAATGGTGCGTATAAATATGATTATATATAGTCCCATTTTCTAGGGAAGCTTATACCGTAAAGTGAAGTCTAAACGTCGTTTTTCAAGAAAAATCGCTTTTTTGGGGCATTCTCGTGATCATTGTATACAGAGCGCATTTTTTTAGCACTTTTATTGTTGCGTCTACACGTTACCCGACAGCCAAGTCACAATATATAAAAAAACTGATTTGCTAAAAAAATGCGCTCATGGTGTAATAAAACTTTTTTGAATTATAGTACGTTAGGTCAAGTTTCCATACTCACATTATCAGTGTTTATTTTATCTTAATTGCGTTCGCTGGGTAGGCGGTGTTTATAATAAAATACTTCTACAAGTACCCTCTCAACGGTTTAAGCCTGCTACACACTATTCGCAACGTTTTCGCGTTTCGCGACTTTTACGTCTGTTTCGCGTTACATGGTTAAGGTGGCTACACACTATTCATTTTTCCGTAATTTTTTCGCATTTCGTGATTCGCGTATCGTGTTTCGTAGTGTTTCGCCCCTTCAAGCGGCTTTTTCACGAAATCAAAGGGGACACAAAAGAACATTTAGATGCTGAGGGACTTTATACAATCTTTGTGCATCGGGAAAATGACAATATAATAAGAGTTAAGATACAGTCGCGACATATCTCTTCTGAAGTATACAATCTATGGCTACAATATAATGCCACCACCATAGAAGCGTGGTATTGTCAGTGCAAAGTAGTTGGCTGTTGTGCTCACATAGCATCAGTTATATGGTATTTATCGTATGAAAGATACGAACGCCGAACACAACGAGTTGTGGACTTCAGCAGTTGTATACAAGATGCTGCTGCTGATACGCAATGTGGATGGTCAGACGATTCAGAGTAGGCCTAGAATAGGATTTTTAATAAAAAAATAATGTCATATAATGAATATTGTTTCTTTCGTAGGTTATTATATCTGAAATAAAAATATTTTTATCTTATACTACTTTTATTCCATACATATATAGAGTGCTTCAATTAAAGTTAAATAACAGGACCTCCACGAAATAATCTATATTTTTTTTAAATATGAGTCATACACTAACTAAAAAATATAAAAGAAATTTTTTTTAAAAGGGGCCGATTTTCTTACCTTATCGATACCCCTCCTTTACATTTTGTAATTTTGGTATTTAAGTTTTGGCGGAGGTCACCGTTTGCATATCAGTTCAACATAAAATCAAAAACAGCGTGCTTAAACCGAATATGGTGAAGATTGGATGATATTTATGGTATAAAATGTGTCGGAGGTAAAATTCAGCTATAATATTGTCATAAGCAACTTACAAAAAGAATTGAAATCCCACCAAAAACATTTTCATGTAAAATGTTGCCAAGACGAGATCATATGGCTCGCACTGTCAAAAAGTTATCAGATCTCATGTAGAGCCAAGCTTCTAACTCTACACGCCCTAACTCTACAAACCCTAACTTTACAAACTCTACACCTTAGTCAAAATATGTGGCTTGGCCGTTGTTGTATAACAGAAAAGTAATAAACAGTGAATAAATTTTTCACCTTACGCCCACGTGACGGTAGCGAAACGGCCAGGCCACATATTTTGACTAAGGTGTAGAGTTTGTAAAGTTAGGGTTTGTAGAGTTAGGGCGTGTAGAGTTAGAAGCTTGGCTCTACATGAGATCTGATAACTTTTTGACAGTGCGAGCCATATGATCTCGTCTTGGCAACATTTTACATGAAAATGTTTTTGGTGGGATAAAGTTAGTTTTCAGTAACAGTTTTCATTAAGTATGAAGGTTTTTGATTTGACAAAATGACTTCTGTATGCTATGACGAACCGTAGTATATATTTTATTAGCCTATGTTACCTCTGGACTATCTTAACATTTAACTCTCGTAACTTAAGTCGTAGGGAATGTTCAGAGGTTAGCTGGACAGTACTCATGGAGAAGTCTGGCCTTTTCGTTTTTATGCTTTTTTTTCGTTTTTTCGTTTTTTAGGAGTTTTGGTCGGTACTGCACCCCCAAGTGCTGAAACCGACATACGGTCTAGGAATGCCTACCCGGGCATCGAGGATATCACCCGTAAATGGGTTCCCCTGCGATACAAAAAAAAAATGTTTACACTGTTTCATGCATTGGACAAATCAGACATCTTAATTCTTCTATTCTCTATCGTTCTAAAGTTAAACAATTCTTTAAAAAAATATTACTATTTTATTAGCATCGACATATGTGACTTCTATGCCGTGTGGTTACGGCAGTAAAGAATATAGCCACCGCCTCTCTTTCCGCGGGTGTCGTAAGAGGCGACTAACGAATAACACAGTTCCACTACTACCTTGGAACTTAAAAAGCCGACCGATGATGGCGGGATAACCGTCCAACAGCTGGCTTTCAAATACACAGGCCGAAGACGGGCAGTAGCGTCCGAGCTGTACTAAGCAGTCACGGGTCTATCGATATGTAGGTTTAGCAATAAATCGCCTGTAGGATAAGCATGATTATAATGCATGATGTTTAACATGATTATAATGCATGATGTTTAACATGATGTTTAACAAAAGGCATAGGCATTTTAGAGCACGAGAATGTTAATTTTAAACAAAAAAAAAAAATCACGCTAATCGCTCTTAGCTGTCAGACACACTTTTTTTACTACCAGAGGCCTCTGGTTTGTTTCGGTTCAGTATGTATCCGGTTCTAACAAATTTCTAATAAATACTATTTACGTAGCTCCAATCATTACTTTTTTTTATAAATAACAAACTCGGCAAATATCGCTCTACGCTTTAAGAAAAAAAAAAAAAAAAAAAAAGAAAAAAGAAATAGGCCATCTCTGTCAATTCGATTGTTTTATGTGTACAATTTTTTTTATCTTCGATATCACATATCAAACTTCTGTGAAACAGATATAACGCGGTACATAAGAAATCTTTAAACAAAACATTTATCGGAATATTTTTATTTGATAATTTCGAATATATTTCACAAGATCGACTTTTTTTGTATAAACTTTAACTTAGAAAGTTTTGTTTACACTTTAGCTATTTATTCATTCATATCACTCTCCCTGACTGATTGACACATAAGATAATTCGAGTCTGTCGAAGACAATAAAAAAAAATCAAACATAAAAAGTATATTAAATTATATTTTATTTGTGTGTTCGTGTGTGTGTTTGAAGTAAAGTCATTTATACAGCTTTTACAAAATGAGAAAAACGTTTACATATATAATAATTACATAGAATTAAGATAGTAATTAAAAATAAAATAAAAAAAGGTAATATACTTAACAATGAAATTTATTACAATACAACAACTTCAAGATATTTGCACGACTAGTCTGATAATGGGTTAAAGAAATACGATATATTCATTTCATAAATGCTAGACACGGTGGCAGACATCTTGCGGCACGGGCAGACAAACTGTCAACGACGCGTCAAAGTATCAATGTGTTAATATAAAGTTTAGTTTATATACATACGAAGCTCGTCTATAACTATGACGTTTGTGTGTGTGTTTGCGTGTAAGTGTATGAGTGTGTATATGTGTGTGTGCGTGTATTATTATTTTTTTTTAATCAAAACTCATTCAGGCAGCGTTACAAATTAAATTCTGTGTTATACGAATCAAGGACAGTAAGAGTCTTACAAAATAGTATTATTATATCAATTACATAAATACTCCTAGAAACTTCGTTGAATATCTAGGCAACTTATTACGCTTCAGCCTGTAATATCCCACTACTGGGCATAGGCTTCTTTCCCCCTGTAGGAGAAGGATCAGAGCTTAATCCACCACGCTGCTTCAATGCGGCTTGGCGGATATATATAGGCAACTTATACTGTATAGGTATTATAATTATTGCATTAATTGCAAATTAAGTAAGTATCGACAACGGAAGTAGACGAAAAAATAGACAAGTAAATACGCATTATTAGACATAACTCGAAAAGTACTTGTTTGATCTCAATTTAATTTAAATGGGTTCTATTATAATACGCCATACGCCACGTAACACGCACCACATTTCGATTTAAAAAATATGGTCCAAAGTTCTGAGGTTACATAATTATATTTAAAAATACAATTAAATTGACCACCTCCTCCTTTTTTGGAAGTTGGTTTAAAATTCCTCTCACGTAGGAACCGAGTAGTCTCATCATCATTACAGCCTATACAGTCCACTGCTGGACATAGGCCTCCACAAGTTTACGCCAAAAATAACGTGAACTCATGCCCATGTTTGCCCTGTTTTGCCCATAGTCACCACGCTAGGCAGGCGGGTTGGTGACCGCAGTACTGGCTTTGTCGCACCGAAGACGCAGCTGCCCGTCTTCGGCCTGTGTATTTCAAAGCCAGTAGTTGGATGGTTATTCCGCCACTGGTCGGCTTTTTTAAGTTCCAAAGTAGTAGCGGAACTGTGTTATCCCTTAGTCGCCTCTTACGACACCCACGGGAAGAGAGGGGTGGCTATATTCTTTAGTACCGTAGCCACACCGTACAGTACCGTAGCCACACAGTACTCTCAGTCAGAGTAGTCTCATGATAGATACGAAATAACTCAACCCAAGTAACCTATAAGTAATGATTACAATTAAATCTATATATCGATGGCCCCAACGAATAAACGTGCAAGAGCTCTTACCCAAAAAATTTTTTTTCGTATTTTTCGTTTGCATGGACTAATATACACCTATATATTTTTTTTTAAATATTTTAGACTTAAAATAAGGCTTTTATAGCACAATATTCGTTTATTGTACGGAAAAAAAATATTTTCATATCACATGAATAATAAAACATGCGCCTATTGCAGATTATTTGTTTATTTGAGTTCACCAGAATAAACGTGTTAAATAAATCTGCCACTCGTGTCTATCCTTTCCTTTGGGTAATAAGCTCTTGCACGATTATTCGTGTAAAAATGCAAGCGACTTATATCTGTAATGC
Source organism: Melitaea cinxia (assembly GCF_905220565.1). Lineage (NCBI taxonomy): Eukaryota > Metazoa > Arthropoda > Insecta > Lepidoptera > Nymphalidae > Melitaea > Melitaea cinxia. The sequence goes on along the minus strand of NC_059399.1, from coordinate 1,438,569 downwards.
GTCATTGCAGGCGGCAAAACTTTGAATATAATAATTACAGCTATTCTATTATCTTTTACTAATTTCTCTTGTTTTTTCTACTTTTGTAAAGGTTTAAGCCCTAATATTATTCGCTCATGAATTTGAAGTTACTGGTAGTAACCGTTTAATAAACGGAAACTTTCCCAATAGTGTCTATTGCGATCGCTCGTTAGAAAAGGGCGAAGCGGGGGCGGGGTATGTAAGATGCGCGTGACATCGCTAGACCCCGGAAGGTCAGTCCGGATGCGAATTTGCTGGAGTTATTACGTAATTTCGTGTGTTTCCTGAGCACATGCATTTTTGTTAATATTCATATTAAATCATTAATGAGTGATAAGCATAATTATTATGAATAGACACAGAGCTACTTCAAGTCGTTGTAGAAAGATATTAAAATTAGTGAACTATAGGAATCACGGTATGTACCTACATAATAATATTGATTATTACTTTTACAAGCTCAGCTGTGAGCTGATAATTATTGTATCGAGTTCTATGATCCATATTGTTATGTCATGTTTTTTTTCAGACAATATTATTAATCAAGATGACAGTAGTATTGAACTTGAAGAACAAAATGAAATTGAAGGTAAAATGATGAAACTTTTTTCTTTGGTTGTTGGTTAGATATTATATATATATATATATATATATATATATATATATATATATCAATTTGAGTAATTTGTTTCAGAAAATTTTACATATCTTTCGCGAAGTTCTTTCCCCATTGATGGCATATCAGACCTCAAAGAAGTCAACTCAGAACCTTATGATTTTATTTCGCCGGCCCCATTAATAGTAGTAAATGTATCTCCACACGATAATAATACCTCACCACCAAATGTACCAACAAATGACATTTTAGATATTTCTCATAATGTTATTGAATCATTACTACCTGAAATAGAGTACCCTACGCCATTGCAATCTGTGAATAATAATGATGATTTACAGACTGCTGATAATTCTATTATAATGACTCCATCAACCCAACAAAAAATAGATTTTATAGCCACACCGACTGTTTTATACATTAATAATGATTACGATCTAAGAAATATTTCCGACTTAGAGTGTTTTTTACATAGTATTGAAAAACAAAATATATCACAGGATATTGTAACTACAAAATCGGAGGAAAGACCCGTAACTCCTATAGAACCGCTTACGAAAAAGAGAAAAATAGATCCTAATTTATGGAAAGATCGCAAAAATAAAATTCTTAAAAATTCTGGTAAAATTTATGAAAGTGTTAGAACTAAAAAGCAAAACGTAGAAAAATCTATTGGTCCACGATGCAACTGCAAACTGAAATGTTTCGAAAAGATACAGCAAAATATGAGGAATAAAATTTTTCAGAATTTTTGGGCTATCGGGGACCACGAAAGACAGTGGGATTTTATTAACCGCCATGTAAAAAAAGATAACGTCAAAAAAATTACAGTTGAACGTAAAAATAATCGTACTCAAACATTAACATATCAACTACTCGATGATAGTAATTCCATGATTAAAGTTTGTAAAACTATGTTTTTAAGTACCTTGTCTATTACACAGCAAGTAGTATACACAGCTATTGATAAATTGGGAGATGACAATTATTTAAAAGATTACAGAGGAACTCATAAGAATAGGCCAAGAAGAATGTCAGAAGAGACTGAGAAAAGTATAATTGACCATATAAATTTATTTGAAAGAGTTGAATCACACTATACTCGTAAAGATAGCCAAAAGCAATATCTGTGTGAAACATTGAATGTCTCTAAAATGCACCGACTATATTTAGAATGGATAGATACAAACCACCAGTACAATCAAACATGCAAAGCAACTAAACGGCAATATGAAATAATATTTAATACGAAGTTTAACCTATCCTTTCACAAACCTAAAAAAGATTTATGTGAAATATGTTCAATTTACCATACTTCTGATGATGTTAGAAAAGAACAGTTAAAAGCTGACTATGAAAAGCACTTGAAAGAAAAACAAATGGTAAGGCAATTAAAGGAACAAGAAAAAGAAAAATTTTGTTCAGATGACAGTGTTGTAGCATGTTTTGATCTGGAAAAGGTGTTGAATATCCCCCAAAGTGAAGTAAGCATATTTCATTATAAACGGAAGTATCCTGTATACAATTTCATGATTTATAATATCTTAGAGAAGAAAGGTTACTGTTACGTCTGGCATTGTCAGATTGCGAAAAGAGGTGCGATAGAAATAGCAAGTTGTCTTTGGTTATTTATCCAGGCACACGTTGAATTAGGCATAAAAAATATATCCTTTTATTCTGATTCATGCGCAGGGCAAAATCGTAATCGTTTCGTATTCGCCATGTTTTCTTTAGCGGCGAAGAAATACAACATAAAAATAACACATAGGTTTTTGGAGAAAGGTCACAGCCAATCGGAGGGCGATTCTATGCATGCTGCTATTGAGCGTTCTAAGAAAAAGCATACTATCTACACACCTGATCAAATGTATTCCTTGATAGAGAATGCCAAAGTTACCGGGCATAAGTTTCAAGTAAAACAAATGATGCAAGCTGATTTCATAGATTTTAAAGAATTAATTAAAGGGAAGAATTGGTTAAAAGATACAGATGGCAATAAAATTTACTGGAGCAAAATAAAAGAAGTAGTTTTTCCTTATAATCAACCTGATACAGTTTACTTTAGATACAGTTTTGAAGACGAATTACAAGAGATGCAAGCTATTACGAGGACTAACTCAAGAAGGCGACGAGGGGATCCTATAGAAGATGCTGAAAACCTAAAACTCGCATACACTGGAATGCTACCCATACCTCTTCCTTTATATAGAGATTTAATAAGTCTGTGTGACTCGGGAGCCATACCAAACCATTACCAGTGTTTTTACAGAAATCTAGTGCCATTAAATTCCACCTCAGTTACCAACGATAGTGACGAGGAGAATTATTAGTAACCACTAAACTTATTAGTTGTTTTCTGTTAGATTTTACTTGTTTTTATTTTAGTAATATATTCTTGATAAGTACCTACTTCGTTCTAAATTGGATAAATAAATAATAATTATTCTTATTAACAATATTAATTTTTATTGAACCTTCAACAAAAAAATATTATCTAATTTACATTATATACTATGCACTAATAAAGTCGTATTACATAAATAATGAGTTGATCTTATACGGGCCTTTATCTTTACAAACATGTAAAAGCAACAAAATATACAAGAATAAAGTGGTAAGTGACCAGAGCAAGGCTCATGAAAAAAAAAATATTCGTGGAATAACCATGCAACATTTCACTACACTTATTTAAGCTTCATTTATGACACGAATAAACGTGCAGTGATACAATAATGTTAACAAGTCACATATTATTCACTAGAATAATAATTTAATACGGTTTTTCTTAAATATGTAGTAAACCGATAATATTTTATTTATAATAAATATATGAGCTGAAAGATATTTTTTTTACCTTTAATTTGATTACACATTATATTTTTGTATTTATTATGTAATTAAAGTTATGTGATTCCAAACGTTTTTATATCTTCCTGAAAAGTTGTCGTTTTTCGATTGCACGTTTATTCGTTGGGGCCATCGATATTAATACGTGAAGCAAAAACTTTGTACCCCTTTTTACGAAAATTGCGCGGAGGAGTATGAAATTTCGCGCACTTAAAGTTTATATAGAGAAAGAGTGCAGAATGCTAATTTTTTTTTTAATTATGCATAAAAATTAATTAAATACTACATTAAGGACTACTGGAGGAGATTCCATCATGGGATAAGTAGTGCCTTTGTATCAGCATTGTTTATAAGAGTTATTTCCTATTGCTATCCTAGTGTGCATTGTTAAATAAATCAATAAATCAATAAAAATATAATTATAGATGTATATTTTTTGACCACAGAACCTTAGTAATGTTCAAACTTATATTTTAAATTGATTATGGTCGAATTTTGACCACTGGGCGATCACTAGTTTATATGAATTCGCAACGGATCGCCCCGCATAGCGTTCGCAACATCCACTCCCGAAGCTAACCGACTGGACTCGGTAACAAACGCATCAAACTAGTATCATTTCAATTAAACTCCGCCGTCGACCCGGTGCCCGTACATAATTATTTCCACGGGCAAAACAAACGAATTAAATGTTTTTAAAAAACTCGCTCTGAGGCAGATGGCGCGCGCATCTGCCGCGCGTGCGCAACCGACGTGTAAACTTTACTTAATTGGACTTTTAGAAACGGCCCAGTTTTGTACATTTTGTTAATAACTATCCATACTTTTATATTGTACCAGATAATGCTCGCTGTTTAGCTTGTACAATCAGATTTGGTTCATTATTTTGTCTGCTTTGTGTCTATTGTAGTTATGAAAATCTTAAAATAATATTCTACGGCACTTTTAATATTATGAATATAGTCACTCCCTATCTAGTCGTTGTTGTCGTAAGAGGCGACTAAGGGATAACAAGGTTCCACAACCATCTTGGAACTTAAGAAGCCGACCGATGGCGGGATAACCATCCAACTGCTGGCTTTGAAATACACAGGCCGAAGACGGGCAGCAGCGTCTTTGGTGCGACAAAGCCAGTACTGCGGTCACCAACCCGCCTGCCCAGCGTGGTGACTATGGGTAAAACACATGAGTTCACGTTATTTTTGGCGTAAACTTGTGGAGGCCTATGTCCATCAGTGGACTGTATAGGCTGTAATGATGATGATGAATGATGAAAGATGGGCAGCAGCGTCTTCGGTGCGACAAAGCTAACCCTGTGCTACTACTATGGGCAACAAACATGAGTTCACATCATTTTTGCCGCGAACTTGTGGAGGCCTATGTCCAGCAGTGGAGTGCGATAGGCTGAAATGATGATTTTTAATTAAAAGGCTATTTTAGAGCAAAGCAGCAACATCAGTTGTATATCTGCATAACTTGCTTATTTAAATCTATATCATTAGCCGATTTCAAAGATTATTTAGTATATGTAAACCAGGAATTTTACCCTATAAGTCTGTATTAACCGGACTGGGGAACTGCCTCAAACTTACAGTTATACTACTGTCACAGTCAAATAATGCTGCGATCAAGTAGTGTTGTGTACGTGTGATGATAACGCTAGCCAAAGCTCTGACAGCGGGGTTAGGATCGGTAAAGAATCCTACCCCCAGACGGATTGGAGCAGTTGTGATTCTCCTAGTGACGTAGCCCTCCATTTATGGTAGGCTGTTTTTTTATTATTATCGTTTATAAAATTAACAATACATGAAATAATAACAAATCGCAACAAAAAATCACTGACGTTTCAACCTGTGCTATCTTAGTCTAATTATACACATTAAATATTTATTAATGGTTACAGACTTGTTACAGACAATGTTCAAATTATTTTTCAACACTTAAAATATTAACAAAAAAAAAAAAGAAAAAAAATACGAAAACAATTTGCAATGTTATAAATAAACACAATAATGCAATAAAATACAATTTAAGTAAATGTTTAGTTCAAAATATTTAAGAAATGTTTTTTCAATTTATTTTTGATATTTCCTCTTTTTTTTGTTTTTGGGAACAACTTTTACAATGTTTAATAACACAAGACGGCATTTTTTGAAGTAAATGTTTAGTTCAAAATATTTAAGAAATGTTGTTTTAATTTATTTTTGATATTTCTATTTGAAACACTTTTGCATAAATCTAAGGATAGGTTGTTAATAAGTCGAGGCACAATATAAGCAGTTGTACACTCACCATACATATTGTTAGCGCGCTTTGTATTTAGTATAAATTAAAATTAATATTATTAATTTTATTATTATTGAGATTCTTAGTATCCAAGCTGTGCTAGCCGAATACGTGGAGTACCATAACGCTTGTCTGCCCTACCGTACACTTGTTTACACCGTAAAAATGTCATAATAAAGTTACGACGACGCCGCTCTGGTGTAATGGTGCGTGTACCGTGTCCTTAACACCGACGATCGCAGGTTCGATTCCCGCACGGAGTTGATATTTGTGAGATTATTACAAATATTTATTTCCAGTCCTTGTGGGTCTCCCCACCGTGCCTCGGAGAGCACGTTAAGTCGCGGTCCCAGTTGTTATCATGTACACCTGATAGTGACCGTTACTAATAGTAGAGAATATATCCGCCTTACCTCACTGGAGAAGCGTGGTGAATTAAGCTCTGATCCTTCTCCTACATGAGGAAAGAGGCCTATGACCAGGAGTGCGATATTACGGCCTAAAACGTAGCGTAAAAGTAAAGTTACGAAATATATTTGAATACATAATAATTGCTTTCGTGAAAGGAACCAAGAGTCAAGTCAAGTAACTTACGTGCATATTATACTATATATGTATTCATATGAGATTCATATATATGTACTGTGTGGTTACGGCAGTAAAGAATATAGCCACCCCCTCTCTTCCCGTGAGTGTCGTAAGAGGCGACTAAGGCATAACACTGTTCCACTACCACCTTGGAATTTAAAAAGCCGACCGATGACGGGATAACCATCCAACTGACTTTATACACAGTCCGAAGACGGGCAGCAGCATCTTCGGTGCGACTAAGCCAGCCCTGTGGTCACCAACCAAGCGTGGTGACTATAGGCAAAACACATGAATTTACGCCATTTTTTTCGCGAACTTAGGGAGGCCTATGTCCAGCAGTGGACTGTGATAGGCTGAAGTGGGTGAAGAGAATTCATATGAGAAGGATTTAAAAAGTAGTCAGCGACTTATTTTTACAGCAGCCACTATTTTAATCACTATTAATTTGTAACGTCCGTGGAAACTATAAAATTAGAAAAAAATATACGTCGATATAAAAACTTTTTGGTGAAAAAAAACACAGTAGTCGCTTATGACGTCTGTATTTATACTTGAAGTGGGAAAACGTGATTTAACATTTGTTAAAGGGTAAACCGTATAGCTATTGTCCACTTAAGGACTTCTAATGCATTGACATCAAAAAAATAAAAAAGTGTTATAACAATCAACCATTTATTACTTTTTTCTTGTTACCTGATAAATTCTCCAACAGAATATTAACAGTTTTTAGTTAAAACTTATATAACATAGAAAATAATTAAATAAACTTAAAATCTTCTAAAATGTACAGTAATTGCCCCTTTCCTATACTAATTGCCCACATTACAGCATAGTAATTGCCCAGAAACTCAAAATGATAAAATAAACTTTAAACGTAAATAAATAATCAAAATAAAATATTAAACTTATACATCTAATAGGATAATCTTCAATCTTTCAAAATAAATTGTGTTTGGCTCTAATAATTCTATTAAATAATTCTTTAGCTGATGTTTATGAATCAGAATCGCCAGAGACAGAGTCATCTACTTTAAAACAAAGATGGCATAAAAATAAATGTGAATCGGAGCTGTCGGGTATATTTTCTTTATGTTTGGGTGAAATGCAACGCACATGAAAGATCTTTGAACAAGAAGTGCAAGTCAATTCATTTTTTATCACATTAAAATGACAAACTCCACAAGTAGGCTTTGGTACAATGTTACTAGGTTTTATTACAATATTATTTAAAACAGTGATCTTTGTTGATGTTTGATGAGATTCCTCGCTTTTCCTTATTTACTATGTCTATTTCTTTTTTTAACTTTTTGGTATCAGTTCAAATTGTGGCTCAGAATGATCAATCAGTTGTTGGCTATTATTCCCTAAAGTTGTATCTATTTCCTTAGAACTAATAGTCTCAATATTAGAATTCAGAGTAAAATTTTTATTTTTTGTATTTTCCTCTGATTTTTTTTTTATCAATATTCTTAGTATATTTATTTTCATTTTCAGTCTTTTTATTTTCTTTGATCAACTTCTTCTCTTCTTTTAATTTTAACAGATTTTCTTTTTCTTTTTATTTTCTATGTAATGCTGCTTTAAAATTTTGGGCTCTAATGGCATAAGGCTGTCGTTCAGTTTGCCCTTTTCCTTTCTTTATTGGCGTTTCTGGCTAAGCTAAACTCGCTTTTGTCACTCCTTCTGATGTTCTGACTGTCAGCTTCGGATGTCTTTTTAAAAATGCCTTCCTCCAACCATCACCTGGCCTATTATTTAAAAATGAATTACGACGCAAGTTTTCCAACAGGCACTTTTGCACGGTATCTAAAATGTTTTCTTTATTTCGGGAAATCCTTTTCTTGCCGAAATTATTATCCAATCGTCTAAACGACTTTCTTCAGTTATAGTTAATATAGGTGATGGCCCTAAGCTAGTTTTATGTATGTATGATTTTTAATGTGGTATCGGAAACTAAACCTAAGAACACCGTACGTTTCAGCAGAATGTCTTGTAGATAAATTGTTGGAAATATCTTGTACAGCTTCGATGGCTTTCTAAAAATTATCTTTGCTATATTTAACTTTTGGTCTCTTTGGCATACTGGAAATGTTATAATAATAACCATTTAGATAATCATGCACAGCAATTGTGAAACAAGTTTAAGCAATGAACAAGTTAGACACTACTTCATGTGATGACAAGACACTTTGGTAAAAGAAATGCCCATAACAATAATTGCCCTGGGCAATAACTATAGACATTATCATATGGCAATAACTAAAATCATGGTGGGCAATCACTAAAAATATGCAGATTTACATGCAGTTATTGCCCACCGTTAGAATAACCGTTAAGAATTAAATATTACCAGGTATAACTAATTTAAAACTAAGAAAATACATATAAGATCATGATAACTATACGCCAATAGTTTAATATCAAATAAAATGCAAAAAAATGAGCCTTTAAGCAAGTTATTCCTTATGAAAACTGTTAAACTACTAACCTTTTTGAATAACACGTTCACCCGTCTCGATAAAATCCGTCATTACTGTTTTTTTTCTTTCGGTGTTGCCAGCAGTCAATTTTAAAAATACTATACACTAATCACAGAGCCACCTAGTAAATTCTAATCGAACTAGAATGATTCAAAAATAGCACATGAGAATATTTTTCTTAAAGTGGGCGATCACTGTCAGTGGGCAATCACTCTCTGGTTTACCCTACACAAAAGTAATGTCTACAATATCAATTACATTTACTAATAATCGGACCAATTATTATTTCCAACTATTTAATGTTTTTTTTTTCCGTCGTCATAAACCAAAAGTATACAAATCATGAAACGAAACTTTTCTAAAATTGCACTTATACAAACATAACATTGATTATTTATTATCTGTATAATTAGATTTAAAAAAATCGTTTTAGTTAATCCTCTAAAACAATTTCAATTATTAACTCAAACGAAACTCATTATCAACAATTATTAATAATCTCATCTTTTTAAAGTTATCAATAGCTGAAAACTATAACAAACGACGGACACATCATTGCTTTTCATTCAAAGTATCGATATGAAACTGAAGTACGTGGCGAGTCGGTGTAGAGCGACCCGAGTCAATAAACTTAGTTGGGCGGGCAAGCTAGAAATAGCTAGGCGAGACGGCGGGAAGGGTACCGTCAGCATGCAGACTAGATTTATTGTTAGCATTATTGTCATATTTTCTTGTATATAATTGGGTGATTTTGCTAATTTATCACTGTTTGATTTTAATTGAAAAGAATATATAAATTGTTGATATATTTTTAAAATTAGCTGATGATGTTTTATTTTTTTTTTAATAATAATAATTTGAGTGCGATATGTTTTTTTTAAATAGAAGATTAATAAAAATAATTTACCGAAAAAAAAAATCTAATTTTGAATTCCAGGACTTAAATACATATAACACATTTTATCCTGTTGTTTTTTTTTCCAACGTATACTTTTTTTAAATATATTCTGTAATTTAATGCGGTTGGCAAGCCTGAAATAAGTTATTAGATCTGAATTAATAAATAGTACAAGGTCTTAGAGTATGTAGATTGTCGAGTGTAAGCACGCTATAAAGCCTATAGGCAATTAAACATCACGCTAGGAGTACATGAAAATGTATCAAAGCATTGAAAAAAAAACGAGTGTGCTTCAGACCACACAACTGAAGCAAACCCTCTGCACAGTAGACCGAACTGTGTCTTAGATATACGATAAGAAACTGGCTATGAGAGAAAGAGAGAAAGAAAATGTGTGCTCGCACCTCTCTCTTGCTCCGTTCGACTCACCTGGTCACATTTTTCGTAACGCTCTCGTCACGCATTCACCAGCTTACTTCCTAAGTATGCAATCGTAAAGAAGTTTTACTTAAAAAAGTTTATTTTAAAACAGTAATAATAGCCTATCAGACAATTTCATTAACTCACACACACACACTCGGACGAGACGATACTCGTAAAACAAGCAAAGAATTTATTTTTATATATTTCTTAATATTCCGACTCGCATCAAAGAGGATGTTGCGTTTCGTAACATTTACGATGTTTTTTAGCTATTTTAACAAAGACTTGCCGCAAACGATGGTTTATTGTTGATTTTGGATGTGATTAAGATCATTTCTTATGATTTAATATAAGTTGCTAATATTAACATGTGGGTCGATTACTCGTACAAGGTTGTGAGAAGCTCATAGTAATAAAATCTTTATGTAAATCTTGCTTTATTGCTTAAAATTTAGTACATAAAAAAGTTAATTAATTAGATTTTTGTATTAAGCTAAGAAGACGTTTTTAGTCAAAAATAATCTTTAATATTCAGTCCGTAAATAATAATTAATCTAGCAGTTTTCAGTATTTCATCTACGTATAAGTCATAAATGTATTTTTCGAACATATTTCAACATAAAGGCAACGCAAAAAACGAAATCACTAAAAATTTAACAATTCTTTCGTCAGCTCTTTTCGAGAGGAAACTACTTACATTTCTAAGGAATATAAATAACCATTCAAACATATTGAAACTAATTTACTCTGATTAAAAAAAAAACGAATGTGCTTTACACGACAGCACGACTAAATTAAAACTTCTGCACAATAGGCCTGCACTGTGTCTTAGATATACGAAACGTAACTGGCTATGAGAGAAAGAGAGAAAGAAAATGTGTGCTCGCACCTCGCTCTTGCTCCGTTCGCCTCGCCCGCCTCACACTTTTCATAACGCTCTCGTCACCCATGTGACTAAAGAGGTTTTACTTTAAAAACGTTAGAATCAAATTTAAATTTAGAACGATTCAAATATACAACTAAATATTATTTTGTCTACGCTACCACCATCTCTTTCTTTTTTTCCCATAGCACGTATTCGGATTGAGACATTACATGCTTTCATACAAATGGGCACGAGTGGGTGTCCTCTTTCAGACTTTCAGGAACACCTCTTATTACGTGTTCGATCACGTCACACCTCTATGTATCATCCGTCTAGATTTCAGACTGATGTAACGTCCAAAGCGTGTATGATTTGCGTCTGTGTACGCGTAGTCTAGCGATGTTTAAGACATATTAACTTTTGCAGAATTGTTCTGTCACTGTTAGCGTAGTTAAGTAATATACACATACAATACGAAATTATAAGCAGTCAGTGTGTACGTAGTCTACTAATACAGGAAACGTGTATATTTTGTTCGATAACATATATAAAGCGGAAAAAAATGTCTATCATATCCTTATTTGATTCTTTGCAACCAAGAACGGTTCTACTATACGCAATCATATACATGTCATATCATAGTAAGAAATACAATTTGTGTAAGGTATCTTTGTCGAAATTGGAACATGATCAGTATGGAAAACATACTACTTTGTTATTATAGACTAGCAGCCCGACTGCACTACTAGCAGACGAAATTTCAAAATTAGAAAATTTTAATCTAAAGAATAATTAAGATATATTTTTTTAATTTTGGATTACATTGTTGGAGTATTAGTAAGGATCCCTAATTTTATTGAAAATATGATATAACGGTGAAAGAATTTTTCAAATTGGTTCAGTAGTTTCGAAGCCTATTTAATGCAGACAAAAAAACAATCAAATCTTTTCTCTTTATAATATTAGCAAAGATAATAGGTTATGAAATCAGAAGTGAATAGATTCGTATAGGAAGTGAAGTCTTAAGTATGGACGGGGCACATGTTGATGTTGAGAAGTTTGGCCAAAATTTATCAGACAAAGTTATGCGTATAAAAACGCTTGATAGTCGCGAACTAGTGGAGATGGACTTATTAGTTACAGGAAGTCTCTAGTATATAGCGGTACAATGCCTTGAATGTTGAAGGTTCATACAGGAGAAGACAGCTGTGGATGATTATCACCGTATGATAATAACCCAAAAATTACGCTCTTAATGTACTAACAAAAAGAGTTTATATTTTCTTAATTAGTAACATCAGCTCATGATAATTTACAACATAGATTATTTAATTTCATTGGGTCATTAAAATTAATGACGTAAATAAAATTTTAATTCGTCATAAAAACAATTAAGAATATTATTAATTACGACACGAGCATCTGCTTCAAGTACAATCAAATCATCCCAATTTTGCAATTTCGAGTAAAAATTTTAATCTGTTTTAGGATTCCTTGCGTTGATGACGAAAACGGAACTCTTATGGAATTACTTGGATATCAGTTTGTCTGACATTTTACCTCAACAAAATTTGTACTCTATTAATATATTTAAATCTTTAGTACTTTGGACTTTACTATATCAATTTTAATTTTCAAAAGCAACGCCTTAATAGTTAGATATATCGAGTGTCCTAACCAATACAATGAAAATGTATATCAGTAATGTGACTTTATATTCAAAATACATTTTGTATACCGAATATAAAGATAAAAAAGAGATAAGAATCATAAATAAATAAATCTTATATATAACATTCTCGTGTTACAATGTTAGTTACCATGCTCCTCCGAAACGACTGGACCGATTTTAAGGAAATTTTGTGTGCGTATCGGGTAGGTCTAAGAATCGACCAACATCTTTTTTTCATACCCCTTAGTTCTGAAGGAGGAGGGGATTAATGGGGTTAATAACATACACGGCAAAACAACATTTTCGGGGTGGGGTCAGTTTGTATGTAAAATAAATATATATATCTACAACATACACACAGCCGTCAACAAATGACCTAGGAATACCTAAAGTAAGCAACTTAATGCTTATGTCATTAATTTGCACAGAACCCACAGCACGCAAGCCAGACGCTCTCTTTCGGTTTTTTTTTCAGTAGTGATTCTTCGAATCAAAAGTTTTCGGGTCAAGTGTCTCCTCAACTGTATATGTCACGGTTATACAACATATACGAGAATTATAAGCTTTTTACGTCGTCGACACATTTATCCCAATTTCTTGCATTGCGTAAAAATAAGTATTGAATAAAAATGAGGATAAAAACGCTATTTATGATAGAAGCTATTAAAATAGTACTTGATAGCATGTACTATCAAATTTGAAACTATTAATTTATAATGTAACAACTTTTTCGGATTTTATCGCGGTTTATTAAGTTTTTTTAGATGGCCGACGTTTCGGACACGGGAGTCCGTGATCATGGTTGCTGTAAAATGTTTTGTTGTTTCATTTAACAATTAATTTCCATGAGTTTGTATTTTAGAAGTTATGTTATCGAAAACTGCCTGGTTAATAATTTTATTAAAAGTTAATATATTTGAAAAAAATGTCAGTCTTCATATGTATATCACACGTGTATATACACGCACATAGTGTTATAAATATGAAAAACCTAAAAGTATATTCAAGTGTTAGGATAACTGAAACTATTGTGAACTAAAAAGTTTTTAATAAAAATACATACATATTACATACTTAAGTAAATATATCTAAGTATTATATCTAATTATTATTCTTGTCTATTTGTACGTATATAATTATGTTTGCTCTCAAACGAAAAAAATTCCGACTTCAATTACATCAACAAGTAAATCAATCTTATGTAAATATATGTATTAATTTTCATTAAGTTTTTATTGTTTAATTTCAAAAATATTATAAAAATTTAAGATCACGACTTTTTAAATAAATATACGACTTACATGGACAAAAATAATGCGAGAAATAGAAACGGTATACCGTATTATTCCCCATTTGTCTCGGAATAAAGTTTCGCAACAAAAATACCTTTACGAGACGTAAAAAGAGAGAGCGACTAAAAATATACCCTCTACGCGCTGAAGATATTTGAATATCACAAAAACGAAACCGATCACTATGAATAAAATTAAGTATCTACCTATCTTGTCTTACTTAAAATATAGGCTATATTTTATTTCGATTAATGACTGCAATATTTTTATTACAAAATTTAAAAAAATATGGCAGTATGACGCTCGCCAAGTCAGCCAGTAATAATATAAATCTATTACTGTATAATTATTTAAAGATAGTCATTTAATGCTGAAGAACTTGTTTGTTTGAACGTGCTAATCGCAGTAATTTTGTTTCTAATTGAAAAATTATTTTTGTTTTGAATACTCAACTTACCTAAGAAGGAATAGGCTATATTATATTTAAATACGTTTTTTTTTCCTAAAAATTTAGACTAGCACTAAATAAGCACAGTATTTATTGAAGATTACATGTTACAAAAACAGGTAAAGCATATATTTAGTACAAAGATGGATAGATGGATTTAGTAAAAGGATGGATTGGATTAGGTTTTGTGAGTCTGTATTTCATGCCGGGCCATTATGACAGAATTTATTATTGTTTCGATATTGAGTTTCAGTTTCTTTAAGCTAAGTTATGGAATCTGTGACAGATTCACTTTAATTATAAATAATTAATTGAAAAAATACATAATTACTACAAATACTTTAATTCGATATTAAATATAAACATTTTTAAGATGCTTTTTATTTCATTGCTTTCAATAAAACAAAAGCTTGTTACTTCAAAAATATATTAGATTTACCTAATTAATTGAAACGACCGACCATTATAAATTCACTCACATATCGTGCACGAAAGCAAGCGTCAATCTTTATACAAATTATTGTTTTATTTTAGAAAATGAAAAATGAATCCCGAATTAAAAATACATTTTTAAATAAACAAAACTTTTACTAAATTACTCAGACATCTGACAAGGATTATTTTTTTTATTTAAATATAAATGCACAAATATAAACAATTAATACATTTTTTCACCTTGTAATGTTATTGAATTTTTATATCTGCTATTCATTTGGATTAGGTTGATCCTAAGTTATTATTGTTTTTAAAAATAAATATTTACTCAAAACAAATGACGAACATTTAATGAAAAATTATCTCAGATTATTCAGAACATTATGCATACTATCAATAAAATTGTGCTTCTTTCGTTTTAATGATATTTATAATATAAAAAATGTATTTCGTTTTATGAATCATTGTTTTGAGCTGTGTGGTTTCGGCAGTAAGAATATAGCCACCTCTCTTCCCGTGGGTGTCGTAAAAGGCGACTAAGGGATAATACAGTTCCACTACCACCTTGGAACTTAAAAAGCCGACCGATGGCGGGATAGCCATCAAACAGCTGGCTTTGAAATAGACAGGCCGAGGACGGGCAGCAGCGTCTTTGGTGCCACAAAGCCAGCCCTGTGGTCACCAACCCGCCTGCCCAGCGTAGTGACTATGGGCAAAACGCATGAGTTCACGCCATTTTTGGCGCGAACTTATGGAGGCCTATGTCCAGCAGTGGACTGTATTAGGCTGAAATGATGATGATGATGAATCATTGATATATGAAAGTTCCATCTCAGAGGCGTGAAGAGATGTGTCGGCGGCGCCTAAACACCGACGGTCGTGGTTTCGATTCCCGCTCGGAGTTTTTTTCTGGTCTGGTTTTTAGTCGTTGTGGGTCTCCCAACAAAAGCTGTTGGTCCCGGTTGTTTTCATGTACACCTTATAGCGATCGTTACTCATGGTAGGGAATATATCCGCCAACCCTCATTGGAGCAGCGTGGTGGATTAAGCTCTGATCCTTCCCCTACATGGGAAAAGAGGCCTATGCCCAGTAGTGGGATATTACAGGCTGAAGCGTATTAAAATTAGTATACATAAACGTAAAATATACTACATCCCAGTATAAATCTAAATAGAGCAATAATTAGACATTGAAGCCTAGACAAGTACGCTTTAATCTAGACCTCATTTTTTGTTGATAAAAATCTGGCAAGATTGTCTATAACCTCTTTATTTTACATTTAAATGCATAATATGCATATAATTATATTTATAGTACGTATATCTGAATAATTTAAGACTATTTGAATACATATATTTTTTCATTTCTTCTTTATTTTTTTATTGATATAATGTTTTTGTACTGAGAATATTCCTAATAAAAATACTAATTATAATTTATTTTTCATAAACATAAATCATTAAACTAATTTCATTAAAATTTTTAATTTATAGATACCTAACACTATTTCAAAATGTCTCTATATTTTCCCATTTAATCCATAAAGTAAAATCCCAGTTTAGTGTGAATTAAGACAGTAAGGACGTTATTTACAAAAAAAAAATACGAAATAAAATTACACATTTATAAAGAATTCATTAAAACACACCGATGTCAGTGGGTCACTATTTTCCTCTCACGCGAGTAGTAAATCTGACAAGATTCGCGGACGATCACATTAAATCTTTCGTTTAAAGTGAATCACACTTTACGTAATGTTACGGCTTCTTCAGTTTTACGCTTCGATACATTTCGATCTGCAGCTGTGCCAATTGTGAGTGTGAACGCATATTCATAATATACATACATATAGTAAAATGGTAGGAAAGTCAAAACTGCACATTGAATATTTTTTTTAAAGAATACTTGGCGTGTGATCTACAATCAATACCGAAGCCAAAAATATAGTTTTTAGAATTTTTGTCTGTTTGTCTGTATGTCCGGGATAAACTCAAGGAGTACTGCATGGATTTACTTCAAATTTGGCACGATTATTATTAAGAAGTTGGGTCAACATATAGGCTACATATTATCACGCTATCACCTACGGGGAACGAGCAGTGAACCTTTATTTCTTCACCGTTGTTGTTATTATGTTAATAACCATGCTATAAGCTAGCTTCACACTGTAAATAAAGACGTTTGATATCGTGAAAAATATAGGTACGAAATAGTTTGCAAGGCCTGCCTCCTCTAATTAAGGTGTGATTTTTAAACTATTCGGTCGTCGCTGCGCCGTTGCAGACTGACGAATAATAATTTTAACATGTCCATTCCGCTATAATATTTTTAATTAAGAAATTCTGATATAATCTAGTTAAGTACTATACAAACATAAGGCAGTTAATTTTAAGTAATAATAAATATAATATTTCGTCTTCAATCGTGTAAGCGTCCGAATGTTGCGTGTTTTTAGTGTCGAGTGAAACATAATGCACTTATATTTACGCGTTCTGGAACGGCAGCAATAAAATTATGTCAAAATACTAAAAAATATATATAATCTGTAGTGATTTAAAAAATTGTAGCGTTTTCACAGCTGTCTAGACGAGTAATGTGTAAATCTTTTAAAAATAAAATGTTTATAAAAACATACAACGATTCACTGAATATTTTGTTACTAAACTTATCGCACTGTTTTAGACGTGTGATTTAAAAAAAAAAAAAAGACAAGTGTACGGTCTACCGAATAGAAAGCGATTACCGTAGCTTATGAATGCTTGTTACATCAGGAGGGTCGCAAATGCTTTGCGGACCCTGTCCTTCTGTCAACATTACGTATTATTAAGAGTAATTTCTGTATGATTTTCTGGAAGGTTATGATATTATTTTATTTTAGCCTAATTAATGAATGATATTGTTATATTATTTTGTGTCCAAAGTTCTTTGCAAGTTTTTTATAATATTGAAAGAAATAAAATAAATTATAATGAATACAACACCCCATATGACGTATCAAAACTATGAACTAATAATATTGGTTATATTATTAATTTAATAAAACATTTTATCCCAAAATAGTTCTAGCTTAACCTAACTCTAGAAGTCCAGTCAAGCTAATATATATATAAATAATTAGTCCTTCATATCTCGACACATATTTAATCCATCAAGCACTGTAGTTGAATCACTATTTAAAAGTATACTTTGATTTTAGCAAAAAAAAAATATTCTTTTAAAAATAAAATCTATTATATAATAATAATAATAATACTTTATTTCAGACTAGATTTTAAGTACATATTGGGTTAGTACAACAGAACAACATTTAGAATAAAAAAAACAAAACAAAATTAAATTAAAAAATCCATAAGTAAAAATAAAATTAAATAAAGCAAAAGTAAAATCAAAAATCAAAAATAAAAATATATATATATATGACTCAGATAACGCAGATATATATGACTCAGGTAACGCATTTAACTGCCTAAACTAAACATCTGACACTGACATACCCTTCAAACTTCATAACACTATAAAATCTAGAAAGGGTATAAGTCAAAATGTGCTAAATCAAAAATATCACATTTTTATTGTATTTTATTTACGACGCGTTTGCGTTGGCGCCGAGTTTTTGACAGTCGGCTCCTTTACAGTTTTCAACCTGTCAGAATCTAATTACCAAATATAGAAGCACTATTTTCTGTTATTTTAGTCCTTATTACGTCGAATTAAGGTACATTTTACCTGCTACACTTTGCTGTTAAATTTGCAATGGTTTTTGTGGTTCATTCTTTATAGTAGCATCGTTTTCTGGAGGCATTTATTTTTTACGTCTAAACTATTTACTCGTTTCGTCGTGATTGATATGATTTTATTTATTAATAGAATATTAATAAAAGTATATTATAACAAAGATACTTCATTACCTACAAATTTAGTTATTTTACATACATTTATAGATACATTCTAGAACAATTAATGAATTTTTATTGAAATTAAAGTAAGTGATAACTTCCTCGTGTTAATAGAAATTAAATTGGATTATAATTATTATTTGATTTTAAGTAAAATCAATATACATTGGGCTATGTGCTCCTAGAGTACTGTGAGTAGCATATATATATATTTAAGTAAAATATAAAACATTAATAAAATTAATATATAGACCGGTAAAATAGTCTTAAGAATTTACTAAATCAAGACAATCCAATTAGAAAATCCTAAAAATTATAGTCAAACTGACTGATCTTGTGAGTTTCGTATTAGGGATCGGGGTGTTAGGGTCAGTGAAAAAACGGCGCCATAGCTGACAAGATTAATGACCCTCGCGGTTCCTTCCCGAGATCGGTATCGACTGTATTAAGATTGCAGAAACACATCCAATTAGATTACTCCTTAGAATACCTGAGACATTTCAAAATATACGAGATAAGGATGAAATGGTATTTAATTACGATTTTAACTCTTTATTTTCATATTAAAATAGCTTTATGTAAAATAACTTTATGTAAAATAACATTTAAGGATTAAAGATTTATTTATTTATATAATTTATTATTATTAAAGATGATTATTAAAGATGAATCGACTTAATATAATTGTGTTTGCTCGCAAACGAAAAAAAAAAACCGACTTCAATTACATCGACAAGTAATACAACGTAGATCGACGAAAAAATAGTCAAGCAACTACGCGTTATCAAAGATTACTCAAAAAGTAGTCATCAGATCTCGATAAAATTTATATGTGACCACATGATAAACATCAGCTTTCGATTAAATTAAAAATTATCAAAATCGGTACACCCAGTAAAAAGTTGTTACGGATTTTCGAGAGTTTCCCTCGATTTCTCTGGGATCCCATCATCAGATCCTGGTTTCCTTATCACGGTACCAAACTAGGGATATCCTCTTTCCAACAAAAAAAGGAATTATCAAAATCGGTATATCCAGTAGAAAGTTATGCGGTATAATACAATGTAGGTCGACGAAAATAGTGTCAAGTAAAAACGCATTATTAGATATAACTCGAAAAGTAGTTGTTAGATCTCAAATAAATTTAAATGGGACCAATTGGCACACACCACCCTTCGATTAAAACAAAATTTGTCGAAATCGGTCCACCCGGTCAAAAGTTCTGATGTAACATACATAAAAAAAAAAAAAAAAAATACAGTCGAATTGAGAACCTCATCCTTTTTTTGAAGTCGGTTAAAAATAGACCTTTCACGCTTTAAAAATGTACGACTTCGATTCGACGATTTTTTTCTAATCTATTTTTTTTTTAATGGGATTTTAGTAAAGTTAAAATATTTATTTATCAGTTCTCAATTGGTAAAAAACTGCAAAACATAAACACAAACTTTGATTCCATTACGCATGCCTTGCAAACATGTAGATTATACATATCTAATTTTTCGTCATACCTATATAACCGATGTACGATGAAATTATGTTATGAGTAACTTTGGGATGAACTGGAAATTACCTGAAAATTCAATCATCATGGATCAGCCAAATTCAGGAAGTATACGATATTAAGTATTAATATATTTATTGCTTTTCTTCAACGCCCAATTCTCAAATTAAAAAAAAAATTAGATATAAAAAAATACGCGCCATTTATTGTCAAATTTCATGTATTCTAATCTGATGAAAAGTAATAATTGTGACAATATTAAAAAAAAGTGTTATAATTCCAACACAGTTGTTATCAACTTCATTGCCGTTTATTGTTGACTATCTTTACAATTACCACAGGAAAAGCAAACTAAAAGCAAACGTGATCACCATTTTCAAGGCACCGTGTGAATGCGTCCCAGCGTCGGCGCCTCCGCTGCTGCACAAAGACCTCGGCATTTATGTAAATGTCTGAATTCCGCAAATGCTCAGCAAAAACAATGAGATGTCGGACAAAAATCGACAAAAGCTCAATTTTTCGGCTTGTGACCATTTTGCATTTTATTTGCATGGCCTACCATTACATTTTACACTTACATATTATTTTTATTTGATTTTATATTCTTTGTTGGGCTTGAAATTCAAAATTTAAATCAATAATTATTTAATTTAATTATGATAAATGTTAATTTGTACACATTATGAATCATCGTACATTAAATTGTTTACGATTATTTATGTACAACTTCAATATAATTTATCTTAAATTCACGCAATTGCCAGTGAAGTCCAAAACAAAGAGTAAAACTAAAAAAATGTATCTTCAATTTTTTGCCTATTGACCTCATTTTATTTTTGTAACTGAGCAAATTAAAAGTTAAATACAGATTAATAACAAGATGAAAACAATAATATGGTAGTTTAATAACAACATTATTTAACATATTAGATAAAATAATATGCTTAAAAAAATTGTATCAATATATTTAATTAGACGGAACAATAAAATCTATTCTGAAGAATTCGCAAAACGATTTTGATGAAAACTATAATTTATAAAGTCAAGAATTCCTAAGTTTTCGGACGGCGGCGCTGCCGACAAGGCTCGTGATTTCTTTTTGCGTTAACAGTATCTTAATTTTATTGTCCATTGCTTTTTGCATGTTTTGTTTTGTCTGCTCCCAAAGATCCTAATCTTTGATTTAGGAGGTCGGAGATATCGTGTTTAGGATTGAAGCGTTTTGTTTGTGTTAGTACTTTGAAGTACTGAGTGTCTACACGCGCGCGATTTCTTTCTTGTTAAATAAAAAAAGGTGTTATATAGATAAAAAGAGAAAAGGTGTATATAGTCTGTGTTATTTTTAGAAAACCTCTTCCTAGAGTTTTTTAAAATTAGAAACAAGTAAATTATGATTCTTTTTTGTACTCTATAGTGCATTATCATAGATTATAGAATGAGCATAGAATGAATTTTATTACTTTTTTTCAACAATTTTTAAAATTAAATTGCATTAAATAACTAATAAATAGTCGTAGTGATAACAAATAACTACCTATATGAAGTATTTAAAAAATAATACTATCTGTTAAGGTTTACACCAAACTTAATTAATTTAATTGATAATGTGATGACATTTAAATATTATACGAGAAAGTAGTGAATAAATGAAAACAAACTGAAAGTAGCTGGGCATTAAAAAATAATATTTTATATTTCAGTCAAATACTATAAAAATAAATATGAATACAAAATTATGAATTTTCTGATAATGTATTTTAAAAAAGTCCAGCTACATTTTAAAACTGATTACCGTTTATATACAAAACAAACTAGATCAGAGAGGTGCCGACCGTATAGGTTATATAAATTACAATTAACCTCTTTTATTAGTACATTGCAATCCACTCAATGTGTACTGTATTGTCTGTATTTAAGAATTATATATAAAAATTGTTTGAATGACATATAAGTAAAACATAACTACAAGTCTACAGCAAACGCACAAGCCTCCTCTTTGTCATGTGATTTATACATAAAATATTTTTTTTACTATCGGTGTGAATTTTTTTACAATAATTTAACTTCAAACCAACATTTTTTTTTTAATATCACTAGATTGGCAAACAAGCGTACGGCTCACCTGATAGTAAGCGATTACCGTAGCTTATAGACGTCTGCAACACCAGAAGCATCGCTAGTGCGTTGCCGACCGTAGGGTCGTTCCTGTTCTCCCAGAAACTCTGGTCACCTTACTCACCAACAGGAACACAACACTGATTGAGAACCGTGTGGCCTGAGCTAAATAAGCTGTGATCTTTTGGAAGGTCGAGGTACTACCCCAGTCGGGCTCCTCCATAATTTGAACATGAAATTTCCTGCTGTGTATTCTTACAGGCTGAGTAGAGAAATTATATCCACTAGACAAAATTCAATGGCTAAATAAACTGCAAGACATTATAAAAACAGACACTTTCTATCATATTTATACTAATATTATAAAGCGAAAAAGAGTTTACGCGCTAATCTCAGGAACCACTGGTTCGAAGTGAATAACTGGAAAAATATCCTTTTTTGAGAGCTTCCGCTGCGTAAATGGTTAAAGCTACCCAAAAAGCTTGTGTTTGATGGCATTGATTATAACTAAAAATTTTGAAAAAATTCAGCATAATATGTATCTTTTAAAGTTAACTAATTATAACCTTGTTATGGAAATCAAGTTTTATCTGACATAAGATAATGCATTATTTACGACGATGCCTTATAGACACGATATGAATCCTTATCTAAATAAGTATGTCATCTTTTTGAACAAAATTGTTCTTAGCTTAGCAAAATTGTTTCAATGAACACCTTAGATTCCTTAGAAGATATCATTATTTTAAAACCAATCCACGAGGAATTAATGATCACAAGAAATTAAACGATAATTTCATTGCATTATAGGCAATATGAATTCTTACGAATGAAAAATTCAAAAAGGAAATTTTATGAAGAGAAAATTTGTCTTAAAGAGCATTAAATTTGCACGCATAATTTAGGAAATTATGTAAAAACAAACGGTACGACGTCGCATTACGCGCATTTGCAAGTCACCCGAGTTGCATAGTAATATAATTTAAAATAATTTTAATTTAATAAGCTTTGTATACAAACTAACGCGGGTGTAACCGCTAAAAAAATAGCTAAATCGGACATTTATCGACTAAATAGGGATGTCCATTTAGGAATTTATAAATATATTTCTAAATTTCTTCCAAGTTTCATTACACCTGCTTGTAAGTAATTCGCTTTAGACTTTCGTTTTCATACGACTTTGTATGCAATTCGCGATACACCGGTGTCGTGGTCGAATTCCTTTGCATGCATAGTGCTATGCACCGAAGATCATCAAGATACAGAAGTCACATTTTGTCCGCAATAATATGATAATATAAGTAAGTAACTATTCTATATTAAACACGAAAAAACTTTACATGTATAAATCAAAAATGTTAACAAAGCAAGTGTACAAGAGACACAATATAAGCACTTTTGCAATTCCAATATGATAAAACATACTAAACACGGCCAGTCATCAAAATAGCTCAAAGTATAATCAACTCGAATCACTTCTTACGGTCACATCAACTTAGTAATTAAAATATTTTCGAATGGTAACAGACGGAGTCTAATTGCACAGATATCGTTCGTTTTTGCGAAGAAAATAATCAACGTTAATCGGGCGACAATTAAAATTATCCTATCGATTTAAAGACACGGCGAAACAGCGAGATCTGATACATGTGGCCTGAATTTAAACCAAATACAAGTGAATGTGAATAAAAAATGTAATGTAAATTAAACAATTTAAATTTCCAGTACAATTCAGAAATTGAAACACGTAAAATGAAAACAGCACGTCAAAAAGGTGACCAGATCCTATTTCTCTGGGGAATGTTAGGTTTCTATGCAAGTTTTGGTAAAATTGGTTTAGAAATTTTAGTGTCATGTTACAATCACGATACCATTACACCGTCAATATATCATCTCTTTTGCCCTAAGATTGCCTGGAAGAGATTGCTTTTAAGCAATAAGACCGCCTTTTGTAAAGTTTTCTACTAATTATTGTTAATGTTGCTTGTTTATTTTATTTCTTGTTTGGTGTGCAATAAAGTGTAAATAAATAAAATAAATAAATACATATTTTAAGTGCCAAGTGTCGTTTGTCAAACAAAAGAAAGAAGAAATTAAAGAAAATTCGTTTAAACGTAGAGCGTTAATCTTAATCAATGAGAACAATTCTCACTAACCTATGAATATCACGTACACAAATACCAGCATCGTAGCACAAAGCTCTTAGTCATCGTAAGTGCATCTAACAGTACAATGAATTCGTTGCATACCATCATCGATATTCGAAAATTCCTTTCCGCATAATAGAATCGCCATTTGCATTATATCAACATACCTCTAATTACAGTAATGTATGTAAGAGTCACCTTTTAACCCACTTGTCGCTTGGATTCCTTAGCATTGTCACACTACCTCATTTGTATTCCACTCGTTCTTTCATCACGAACCGCTGTGGTCTCAAGTGTTTCTATCTCTCATCCCTTTCCTTCACCAGTTCCATCTATATCATCATCTCTTTCGTAATAATATGCCCAATCCATTTTAGTATCAGAAATTAAAGAAACGGTAGCTTTCATTTTGTGATCAATCGCTGTGCAAATAGGTATAAGTGATATGTGTATAAAAATGTCTTTTGGTAACAATTGGTGTTTAATTTGAAAATACTTCGGCTTCTTTGATGTATCAACCGACTTAACTCTGTGTACAAATGACATTATTTGAATTGTTTCGTATTAAAATTATATTTATGATTTATTCGAAGCGTTTAATTGATATCTATGTTACAGGAATCACGAATATCCTTCTAAATTAACACGCGCTAAAAGTTTTGCACATCTCACTTGATATCTTTGCAACTGTTCAAATTAAAATTATTTTTCGTTTTATAGGATGCTTTGTACTTAGCCTCATATTACAGAAACGATGAAATTAATAACGGACGTTATTTGAACTTTGCGACGATGATAGCACAATATGTAATCAATGCCATTTACTAATAAAAAATAAGACCATAAATTTATTTCTTTAAGTAAACTTCAAAGCCTTTATGATACGTGGTTTTGATCAGTAAACCTTTTTTTATAAATTGTATTGTCGCTAAGGTACTTGTGATTTAGAATGTAATCTACATTTTTATGCATAATCGCCAAGAAACTCAAGATTATTTTTTAAACAAAACCTCAGTATTAAGTAAGAAAAATCCGAAACCAATTACGAAAACTCAAATTTCATTCGTCAATTTCATTTCGTTCTGTTTAAGTACATTCTCTCTTACTAACCTTTACTTTGCTTTAGTTTGCTAGGATCTTGAGACGTAATGAATGCTTTACTCAAACCTTGAGGAAAAATTTTTCCTCAACCTATGAGTTTCTACTTAATTATTGGTTCTATGAACCAAATGATGGAAAATTTTACGTTATTCAAAGTACTGTTGTTCTCAGTTCTATTACGAAAAATTTGATGTTCTTGATACACAAATGTAAGGTTGACCGAGTAATTATTAAAAAAAGTGGTAGTAATCAATACATAGACAGACCTTATATTACCTTCCTGCCATTCTAATTCCTAAGTTTCATTTTTTATTTATTTTGGGTAACAACTGATAGAATCAAATATAATTTTTAAAATCACTTTCATCCTGCGAAAGTGGCCATAGCAACGTCCACGACCTCTAAATAAAAGTCATCGAACTTTTAAAAATATTTCCTAAAACGGCTAACGTCCCGTCTATCACGCAACTTTGCTGGAATCCAATTTCTTTGCATAATGCCACTTGAATCGCGGTCTAACCACATAACCAAAAAAAACATGTGTCAGAATTTTTTCCATTGCTAGTTGCTACACCATACGACAATGGAAAAAAAATCGATTTTTTTAGATTTTATTCGTGATTTAGCCATTCTACGATTGAAAGAGTACTGATTATTTTAAGCGTTTTCTTTTTGAGTTTATACTAATTTTTCTGAGATATTTTTTTCTGTAATCGAGTTATTTCAAACATCGCTACCACGCATGCCCTATAAATATTTAAACACAGCCCGGAGCGAGTGGTTAACATCGAATGTTTCACGTTTCATACTAAATTTGTTAGGTCATAATTGTCTCTTTGAATTTGCGAGACCATGCGAAGAATTCAAATTTACATGCAAAAGTATTTTAAATGTATTTTTTTAATTTCAGATAAGAGTTAGACTTTAGTTCGCTTACGTGCTGTGACCATTAAGGAGGCCATTTATCTCTTGATGTACAATGTTAGAAGCAATAGATTTTATGTAATTAATACCACGAATTCGTATACTTAAAACAAATTGACAAGAAAAGTTATGCGCATCGTTTTACTTTCGTTTATGTTTTTAAATTAAAAGTAAGTCTTCGGTCCTATTATTCATATAATTCGTGTTAATATTATTATTAGTTATAGAAGAAACTTTAAAAGTAGTTTTTGAATTTGGAAAACTGTCGAAGATATTTACCAAGTATTCTAAATATTTAAAAATTAAATCTTAAATTGTGAACTGAACGCTTTTATCATAACAAAAAAAAAACGATTGTGCTTTAGACTACACGACTGAAGTAAGTTCTTTGCCCCTACAGTAATCACTAGTATGTATAGTATCACTAACTTCATCTCTTTCTCACCTGCCGTTCGCCACGCCGAGTCACACTTTTCGTAACGCTCTCGTCACGCATTCACCAGCTGAATCCCCAAGTCAAGCGTGCGTAAAAAAGTTTTACTTCAATAAAAAGTAAATAAAATCTACTAATGTAGTCATTCTTTAATTTAAGTGAAAAAAAAAAACAAAATAATTATTTAGATTTTTTATCAAAATTTTCCTAAACAATCGCAACAGAACTTAATCCACGCTAAATGTTTACAAACGAGAGAGTTTTTACCGAAGAGAGTACGTGGAATAAGGAAAGTCTGAATTTAGACATAACAGAAAAGAGAAAAAAACAAATAAATGGATACTTTTACTGTCTTCAGACGGAATGGGATATTGCGATGCGCTTATCGTTGCGAGCCATGTGGGGAGGAACAAAAGATTGTATTGATTTCGCCGACTGCAACCCGCTCGTACGATTAAAGTGCACCGAAATACAAAATCGAATTCCTTCTGGATTGTTCTTGAAATTCTTTCGCAATTCTTTAGAGAGCGGTATATTACTTTGGAGTCCTTATTTGTAATGTAACAGTATACAAATATTCAAATTTTCATTTTAAACTTTAATTCGCTCGTAGCTTAAAAAAATAGCTATGTCAAGACCGACTTTCGATAACTTGACACACTTGTTCTTTCCTATATCTAAGACCTTATCAGCTTTCATGTAATGATAATATTATTAGTACTTAAAACACACGACCGTTATATGGAGAGGTCGAAGGTAATATTGGCTATAAAAGTTCTTACATTAGACAAACCATGACTTTCGTCTTTGACAAGAAGTTGAGGAACACTTACAATATAATAAATAGACGATATTTTTAAGTGAGGTTAGCTTACTAAATGGCTATTTCAATTATAAACACCTTTGCAGTTATGCCTTTTTATGAAATAATAAATAAATAAAAAGAAAATAATTACTCCATATGACTGCAATGAAGAATTTTCAATCCCACCAAAAACATTTTCATGTAAAATGTTGCCAAGACGAAATCATATGGCTCGCACTGTCAAAAAGTTATCAGATCTCATGTAGAGCCAAGCTTCTAACTCTACACGCCCTAACTCTACAAGCCCTAACTTCACAAACTCTACACCTTAGTCAAAATATGTGGCTTGGCCGTTTCGCTACCGTCACGTGGGCGTAAGGTGAAAATTCTTGTCACTGTTATTTACTTTTCTGTCATACAATAGTTCTATTAAAGAAAAAATAAAAAGAAGAAGAATAATTGATATACATATAATACAAATAAAAATAAAAAGAGAAAATATATTTATATAAATGAGACAGGAAAGTCGTCATCTACAACATCGGCAGCCGGTAGTAACGAAACGGCCAAGCCACATATTTTGACTAAGGTGTAGAGTTTGTGAAGTTAGGGCTTGTAGAGTTAGGGCGTGTAGAGTTAGAAGCTTGGCTCTACATGAGATCTGATAACTTTTTGACAGTGCGAGCCATATGATTTCGTCTTGGCAACATTTTACATGAAAATGTTTTTGGTGGGATTTCACTTCTTTTTGTAAGTTGCTTTTGACAATATTATAGTTGCATTTTACCTCCGACACATTTTATACCATAAATATCATCCAATCTTCACCATGTTCAGTTTAAGCACGCTGTTTTTGATTTTATGTTGAACTGATATGCAAACGGTGATCTCCGCCAAAACTTAAATACCAAAATTACAAAATGTAAATTTTCGACATAAACTAATAACCGATTTTTATTTTTTATGTATTTTATTATTATTATTAATAACAAGGAGTCCCTATATCAATTTTCAGACCTCTAGCATCAAAATTTGCGGAAGTCTCATACAAACTTCCATCCCCTAGTTTAAGGGGTTGGGGGGTAAAAGTTACAAGTTTTAGAATTTTTTTGTTGTTTGTGTATTAATATTAGCTTACATACCAAATTTCAGCTTTCTGGGACTTCAGGAAGTACTCTAAGAATTTTGATGATCATCAGTGAGTGACGAAATCGGGGTTTTTTAGATATTAATAAAATCTAAAGTATAAGAAGTATGCAATTGAAACTTTATATGTTTAATAAATTTACTATTGACATCATATCCCCAGAATTTTGTTTATCTAGTATAATCCAAACCCAAGTTATGAGGGTTCAAAAAAACGACGAAGCACTTCGAGAAAAGATAGGTAGTGCTTTTCGTTTTTTTTTTTTTTTTTTTTTTTTTTATTTCGTCTTGGCGGGGGCACTACCGTGCCCCCAGATAACTAGTTACGGGTACTGTAACTAAATTTAAATATATAATTACATGCATATATATATATATATATATATATAATCATTATTCAAAAAGCCGAGATGTAATAAAAATTGTTTATGTGAGAATAATGAAGTTTCCATGATATACTATTCATACAAAATATTTCGCAACTTAATATATTAAATAAAAAACGGAAAATTGTGATCTTATCAATAGCAGTTTGTATTCAAACATAAAATGAATGTAAATTTTAACTATTATTTTCCACCACTTTAAAATAGCAGTGAATTCTATATTTTAAACAATCGCAATTTTATTAATTAATAATTTTGTCACTTTTAAGACATTTAATTTTTTTTTACAACAAATTGAAATTGGTTTGAACTCGTAAAGTTCAATTTGAATTTTACACTATTATATTTAATACAACTAAGCAGACATTGCTAGAACATATTGACTAATGTAACTATGTATACTATAAGCTTAACTATAAATTTTAAGAAACTAGTAGCTTAGTAGGAAATACATGTATATATAAAAACTTTAAATAAAATCTCTCTCTATAATGGTCCCCAAAAACAGTACCCCAAAACTGATCCCGAATGTATATATGAATACAGACATAAATATCGGATTAAGTGAACCGCACCTGATTTCTTCGAACGCATTATAGACGTCTGTGCACGCACACCGCGCGGCCATCGTTTAAAAACAATTCAGTGGGGTTGCCTCTCAAGTATAACTGTTTATGGAGTCGCCAGCACCAAACACGGAGATAACGAAAAAAGTGAGCGAATCAAAAGGTAACCCGAATGCGTTAAAAAAACCAAACCATCGGCCGTAGTAGTAGAATTCCCCCATCGGCCCGCTACTACGTAGCGTAAACAAACTGGAATGGCGCAGCCGTGCTCGCCGTACGAGTTTTAAACTCTGCGTCTTGTGAGCGCTCCGCGAATTCGTACCGGCTGATTTCTTGCGGTTTTGTTGATATTTCTCGAAGTAGGTAGGTATAAGCTAGTGGAGTTGATGAACATTTGTCTATTTAAAATTTAATTTCCACTTTTTTCCTTTTGAATTTTATTAAGGTTGCTTATTATTCTTATTACAGTATTAAAAACTATGATTTTGAAAACTTAACAAATGGATTTAAATTCATTCAAAACTCTCTTTAAATACCTACATAATCGAGAAAAAGTATAAAAGCATTACTAAGAGTAATACAAATGAATATTTATATCCCAGCAATTTACACCAACTCATATAGGTATTAAATTTCTTGCATTGCATAAAACTACGAAAATAGAAGCAATAACTCATTCAATAATTTAAACATAAATAATATTAATAAATACTATGTCAAAACGATTACCGAGCGAAAAACAAAAGAAGAAAGCCATTAATCAAAAAAAGAAGAAAAACAAAAGAAAAAGAAAATAAAAGCAATTATTTATGTTTAATGGAGACGCGACGTTTAAAATACGACGTACTTTCCAATCTTAAAGAAAAGTTGTGAAAATTTTACTCACATTGAATTGAATTATAAATTTCTTGCAAATTGTGAGTCACTAGGTATAGTAGAGAACTAACTTTGCGGACATTGCTTCGCCTGCGATAATTATATATTGTCAACGACACCGAAAATAAATTTTCCTTCGCCTGTATTAATTTGTATATTTTATTATAAATATTCTTTGACGGTTCGCAGGAAAGTGGACATAAGGTGCCAATCAAACCACAAATTGCAAATTCATGCGACGTTTCGATCCTTTATTGGACCATCATCAGGCATCTAAAATACATACAAACATTGAAGAAAGTTGTACAACTAATTAATCCATACAACAACAAAACAAAGAGAACCAAACCATCAGTACCTTTACATGTAACAGTCAATAGACATCTCCTCATTAAAGTTCTTTCATTATATAAGATTCCAAATCCAAATGCATTATATATTATTTTTAAGTTACGTTTTATAAATTACGTTTTATTAATTTTTTATTATAAATGTGAAAAAAAAGCGTGTGTACTTATGTACGCATGTAAAAAGTTATACATACTTCATTGGCCAGCTAACTTCACGTTACTAACTTCTTCTTCGTTGACTAGCTAACTTCGGGGTGTCGGTTGTGACAGTGTCGTACACATCATAAAAATTTACTCTCAACAGCAATAATCTTTTTCATTTGATTTTTTTTTTAATAAAAAAATAATAAAGAGAAGAATATTGGTTATTCTTTTTTCTACTTGCATATTAAAGTTTTTTTCTAAATCAATTTTAAAAGTTTTGCACTTAATAGTAATTTTATGTCTTTACTATTTAGTATGCAAATATGCCGATGATTGATGTCAAGGAACTGCGAAAAAAGGTTGGATAGGGTAAACGGATTTCTAGTTATTCACCTTTTATTTCAAACTAACTGACTTAGCGGACATATCCAGAAATCCTAAGCAAAATAGGCAAAGACCATTTTACAGAGTATAATATTTTTAATGCAATTTGAACTTTTATTGCATTTAACAAACGATTAAAGTCTTAAGAATACATTTTAATTACTCATAAAAACTATCAAATAATCAATAAATCGAAAATCTATGAACACGCGTGAAAAATCTATGGCGCACAGCAGTGGTGTGTGGCTGTTGCGCTGGTGTTAGTGGGTTCGATCCTCCCACATGACAAACATTTGTATACAGATGTTTTTTTTTAATGTCACTAGGTCGGCAAACAAGCGTACGGCTCACCTGATGGCGCTTACCGTAACTTATGGACGCCTGCAATACCAGAAGCATCGCAAGCGCGTTGCCGACCCAATCCCCAATCCCCCCAGGAGCTCTGGTCACCTTACTCACCAACAGGAACACAATACTGCTTGAAATCAGTATTATTTTGCTGTGTGTGTGTGTGTGTATGTGTGTGTGTGTGTTTGCTGTGGTCTGGGTGTTTGTGCAGTCCTTGTGGGTCTCCCCACCGTGCCTCGGAGAGCACGTTAAGACCACTCCCGGTTGTTATTATATACACCTGATAGCGATCGTTACCCATAGTATCTGCCAACCCGCATTGGAGCAGTGGCGTAGTGGATTAAGCTCTGATCCTTTTCCTACATGTGGAAAGAGGCCTAAGCCCAGCAGTGAGACATTACAGGCTGAAGCGAAAATCAATGAAATCGACACCACTTATTTTCATTTGAATATAGTAAACAAAAGACACTTCTAACAAATGATCAAATGGAGGAACTAAAGATATTTTTGTTTTCAATTCTCTAGATCGTCTCTGCCTTTGCTACTGGAGTATTTACATTACGTTTAACTAGCGCCATCTAGTTGTGAAACGCATGCAATATTGTTTACTTGCGTATTTCGTAGTTCTTGTTTTGCCGACCTAGCTGTATAAAAGTAAAATAATAATAATTATATAATTAAATTATTATAACACAAGTAGCAAAGACGTACAAATACAATTTTTTTTATAATTCAATTTAGTATTTTTTCAATTACTATTCGTTAATTATTTTAAAAGCATATTTTTTGTCGAATCTATTGACTGCTTTAAAACCCATAAAAATATTATAATTTTATTACTTTAATTATCATACTTTAATTGTTACCGTCTAGTGTAAATCAAGTTAAAAAAACAGCTATTTTTTAAGTACTACCTTATTTACTTTAATAAGTAAATATATATATAATGTAATCATTAGTACCAAGAAGAACAAGGTCAAAAATTTGTATTTAGAACTTAAAGCTTTTTATGGTTATTCCAAAAGCTTTCGGACTCATATACGACTTATTGTACATTTTTTCATTAAAACAGACTAAAATATACGAAACAATATTAATTTGTAATACCTTAAAAGTAACGGAAATATAAGTGTCCTAAAAAAATAAATACTAGGGTTTTTTTTATTCCGGTTCTATTAATCAAATGTAATTTACTTATGTAATAATATTAGACAACTTTGTTGTGTACCGTGTGGCTACGGTCCTGAAGTATATAGCCACCCTCTTTCTTCCCGTGGGTGTCGTAAGAGGCGACAAAGGGATAACACA
Organism: Melitaea cinxia; assembly: GCF_905220565.1. Taxonomy (NCBI): domain Eukaryota; kingdom Metazoa; phylum Arthropoda; class Insecta; order Lepidoptera; family Nymphalidae; genus Melitaea; species Melitaea cinxia. Next base: position 1,405,261 of record NC_059399.1, on the reverse strand, counting down.
GTTCCACTACCACCTTGGAACTTCAAAAGCCCACCGGTGACGGGATAACCATCCTACTGCTGGCTTTGAAATACACAGGCCGAATACGGGCAGCAGCGTCTTCGGTGCGACAAAGCCAGCCCTGCGGTCACCAACCCGCCTGCCCAGCGTGGTGACTATGGGCAAAACACATGAGTTCACGTTATTTTTGGCGTAAGCTTGTGGAGGCCTATGTCTAGCAGTGGACTATATATGTGGCTGTAATGATGATGATGGTGGTAATGATTGTTAATGTTAAGATGGACTAAAACTCGGGACGTTATTTAATTTATTTCTGGTTACCAACTTGTGCGTGTATACGCTTTATATCAGAGGTTCCCAAACTTATTTTGTCTAATGTCCACTTCGAGAATAAATTATTTTATAGTGCCCCCTTTGAGCAATCTTTTAATTAATATTGTTGATGTTAACAAATTATAGTCGAGAGTCGAGATCTCAGTCGATGTCTTAGAGTCCTTATAGATTACATTACAAATCACCCCCAAAGCCTCTACGCAACGCCACCATTTTTTCTCTCTTACTCTCCTTTAATACTGCAGCGCCCACAAGAGGGCGTTATCCCCCCTTTTTGTGAAAAGCTGCTTTAGACCCTTCATACTATGCATTTCGGTTCATAAGTGTAGGTACTCTTATTTTGATATGATGGTACATTACTTCTTACGTAGCTGAAAATGTTTTCGATTATGCAACACATTCGTCATATCCGCGCAAATGACCGTTGCATCAACATTTCGTCATACATTTCCAAGAGGTCGTCGCCTCATGAATTGATGTCCACAATTAGTGAACGCACAAGCTCACGGTACTTATTCTAAAACTTCACTGAAAATTAATTCACTGAATCTATATATAAAAAAAAGGAAATTTTATCTGCATTCAATTTTGGTACGTTTAAGATTGTTTCGTACCAGTATATCTTGTAACACTATTTTAGGCCATAAACCTTGTATCGTCTATTTCTATTACCTTCCCAAATAAACTTTAACAAACAAACTCTCCTGCTTTATAATATTAGTAAAGATGGAACGACAGTCGCCAGTCCTTAATCGTGTTACGAATGGTCTTGGAAGACGTCCAGGTTACCTGCTCGTACCAATTTGGTTTCCGCTCAGGATGTGGGATCTATTTATAATGGCATGACGGGTTGCCTGATGACAACTAGCAAGATAATTGGCTACCAAAAAATGTTGAGTAAATTTTTCACCGCATGACGAAATCGACGTATTAAAATAAGTATTTAAGTTTGGAAGTCTCATTTCAGATGAATGTGTAAAATAACTTTCTCTGGACTTTATTTATTCATTCATTTATTTGGATTAATAGCTTTCGATTGTGCCAAATAAGCTCGAATGATTTCACCAATGACACGTAGGATGGAATAGACTGGGATCCATTAATTTGTATGCACTATTTGACAATGTTCAAGAAATTTCAACATGTAGAACAAGGAGAAAATTATGGTATATTTTTCTTTTTGAGAGATAATGTAAATGTTTCTTTGAAATGAAAATCTTTAATTTTGTTATTATTACTTTAGTTACGGCAAAATATTATTTAATATGCCTAAAGAAACGCTTTTCTATGCCCTGTCCTATACCCAAAGGTTGTCTGGAAGAAATCGCTCTTTTAGCGATAAGACCGCCTTTGACCTCTTCTAATTGTACTACTTTTGTTTGCATCTTTTAATGGTGTGCAATAAAGAATATTATTATTATTATTAAAGATAGCTTAAAACAATTAATAGTTTCACAAACTTGCGTGTTTTAACAAAACGACTGAATTCTCCATTCATATTTTTATCTACGTAGGCGATACTATTGGCAAGAGGAGAAATACCGTTTTAGTGATTATGAATGGACTTATAGTAATAAAGCCTCAATGGGATTACGGAATTACTTTTGGATTATTTTGCCCTATATTACTGTTTAATAAACACACATATTTAACCTTATTTAATCTTGCAATCGTAATAATAAAAAAGTAACGAGCTAAATATGAATTTCTGTTAAATCATATTATTACATCAAGCAAGCGTTTCTGAAGGCTTGATATAAAATATATACAACTTAGTATCTATTTAGATTTCAAAGTTTAAAATAAGATCATTAAATCACATCTTGTTCCATTTATTTTAAAAGTATTTCTAAAATGATATTGGAACTTTTTTTTTTTGTAGACAAGTCTTCCCTTATAAATATTTACTGCAAAATTATATTATAACTAGTTTCTGCCCGCGTCTTCGTCCGCGTGGAATAAGAACAATTATGTTATACATGATTTTTGCGAAACTTTAACTGTTTACGCAGCGGATTTTGAAATATTCTTCATATGTGCTCCGCTCCTATTGGTCTTAGAGTGATGATATATAACCTATGGCCTTCCTTGATTAGTGGACTATTTAACACTGAAAGATTTTTTTATAATATTAGTATAGACAATAATTAGGTAATTTGTTGTCTTGCTTAAGAGAATGCGTGTTTTTAAAAAGACAGCCAGAATATTGTAAACGTTACCCTCTTTTTGCTGAAATCAGTTTGTACTAATTGTGGTTTAGGTACATGATTGAAGCGAACGTGTGCGAAAGCGACAGCGTTGTCACGGCTTGTAGTGCTAAATAAATTATAAGTGAACGTTTTACTTCGTAATACGAAAATGAAGCCAATTTTTTTTGTCGCCTGGATGCCCTGTCCAATGACTTCTGTTTAGATAATACAGTTTATTTCCGTTCTTACATATGCTACTCGTCAGATGAAATAATAAGGCCATTGGCCTAATGACAGGGAATTATTTTTAGTTCGGGACTTTTGAAGGCGACTCGTTTTGAGTGTGAGGTGAGATACGAAAGTAGAAATTTTCTCTTACTACGCTCGCTAGTATATTCTTAAGATTTAGTGACGGGATTTCGCTTTTGGCAAGTGAAGGTAAACAATGAGTACACGTTGAGTGTGATTTACACAAGACTTTTTTCCCTCAAACATTTTCCGAGAACTCTTATAAATTAGATCGTATAAAATGCTGTATTTAAGTCAAACTAATTTATTAATACAGGACGCTCACAATCTCAGATGTTGATCGCACTTTAAGATGAAATCGTTACATACGCTATTAGTAAGATTTACAATCCTTTTTCGTGAGAACAATAACATGAGCAATCAAATTTCATTAACTGCACTAAATCTACTTAAGATTTAGAAATGGTAATGATGAAAGAAAGTAAAATGAAATAAAAATATTTTTCCGCTATAAGGTGATTACACACTCAATAAACGTCACAAAAACAACAATCTATTTAAAAAATTGCTACATCTAAATATTAAGTAGGTTAAGGTACACTAAAAACTTAGGTATTGTACCCAGTGTAAAGAAAAGGTGATAATTGGAAACTAATGTCCATATTTATTTTATCAGGTAGTCCGGCGCGGGTAGAACCAATGCAGCCAGTAATAGCTGTACAGGGTAAAAGGGTGAGGCTCGAGTGTCGAGCGAGCGCCCGCCCGCCGCCGCACATATCTTGGTACAAGGACGGCAAGCCCGTCGCTGATATCGCTTTAAGAAGATTCCGGGTGCAAAACTACAGGTAAACTATTTACTAGGGATAATAAAAAAAAATTGCTTTAAGAAAATAGTGACTCATCATTGTTATTCAAGGTGACTGTCTGAAGAACTTACTTTAACTGGTCAATATGAACCCATCCATCAGCCTTTTGAAGTCCATTGCTGGACGTAGGCCTCCCCTGATGTTCGCCACTCCGTCCGGTCCTGCTCCTGTACCCTCTTAATCCAGTAGCTTCCCGCTGTCTTCCGTTTCACGGCATTCTAATTTATTCATTTAATTGTTCAAGGGGCGTGGCTAAGCTGAGTGACACCGATAAGTCATTATTTTCTTAAGTAGGTAGATAGTAAATGGTCTAATATTGAGGTCTAATATATCTAATATATCTATCAAATACTACACCCAACTATCTCTAGTTTGTATTGGAGATAGAACTTTGACACGACCATCTGTATTGCATATGAGTTCTATCCTCGGTAAACAAAACCGCAAATTGATAATTAAAACAGCTTGTAAAAATTCAAATCAAATATAACTGTTTGTGTTGTTTGACAAATATTTACATTTAAACTGAAATAGGACACAGCAGGACATATGCTGCTCAAAATCTGGAGCAGCTCGACAGGGGAAGTACCTCGACGTACCTCGACACATCACAATCACAGCTAAATAATACTGCTTTTAAGCAGCGTTGTGTTCCTGTGGTGTGTAAGGTGACCAGAGCTCTTTGGGGGTGTTACCACTACTACGTGGTGGCGATGCTTCTAGTGTTGCAGACGTCTATAACCTACGGTAATCGTTTACCATCAGGCGAGCCGTTCGCTTCTTTGCCGACCTAGTTGTATAAAAAAAACTTACTGCTTCTGTTATTATTGTTCTGTTTGATAATGCGTTGCCAGCCAAAACTTGTACTATGATCATTAATTGATAAACCAAAGCAACTTATTTAAACTAAGAGCCCATACTCCTTAAGAGAGTAATATTATTATTATTTCAGATTTCCTTCTTTAATTTCTTTATTCTTAGAAGTATAATAGTAAGCAACATTGATTTTCCTGAAACCGTTTACTCACGAACGTGAATCATATTCTTAATTTTTAAATTTATAAAATAATCTAGAGCAAACAGATTTTCTAGGAAAGACTGCATAAAATTCTATCGTATTGTAATGACCCAATTCATTTGTCTATTAAAAGCCGATCTTGATCTAAAACAACATTGTCGTGGTGCAATACTAACAATGAAACAATGTTCATATGGTGCTTACATTAGGAATGTGCAACGGTCAATTACAGCAAACAGATTACTAAGCATTAATAGCAGGCACAGACTGTCATTGACCTAAGGTGATAGAGATCTTTCTGAAGACAAAATGGTCCTTATTTGTAACGGGATAGAGCAAAGCGGCGATTGTATGGGATAATTATAATGAAGTGATACGAACAGCTATTTCACGGATCGTTTGCTGATGAAGCTCTACTTATTAAACAACATAAACTACTGTCTCAATTCTGATTACTTATTTTACTGTAACAGATCATCAGATGTTCCATCGATGTTACAGGAACTGAGCAATCAAATTTTATTGTTCGATATATTAGTTATAACAATTCTGAGTACACAATTTGTTTCATGTACTACGCCTTACGGAAGATAAATACTTTTTTTTTTAAATATTTTTGATTTAAAATTCGAATTCGAATCTTATTTCTTAGAGAAGAAAAATTCATTTTAAATTGATAACATCGTTTTTAATCTTATTCTAAGAAACAGTAGAAAGTACGTAAATATTATTATTACATAATGGAAACTTTAGATACTAGATAGTATACTCCAAAAGTCCAAGTTTTTCAAGATCATTCCTAAAATCCCATGAAAATTGACAATTTTATCAATACATTACTGTTTCAGGCGGCGCTCGGTACTAGTGATAAGGCATGCTCGTCGGGATGACACTGCGACGTATGAATGCAGAGCCCAAGGTGCGATAGGACCGGCGGCGATAGCCAGAACTAACGTCAGCGTTCTACCGCAAGTCACAGCAGCTCCAGATACTCGTAAGTTTCACAAATTTATTATAATTTTTGTCTTAAATTGAAACATAATGGATGATATTCAACCAAATAATATAAATAGTTAGACAATTTTTTTCTCAGGCTGGCTTATGACAACATTTTATTTTTTGCTATTTATGGATTTTTTTTGGTATCGCAGGGGAACCCATTTACAGGACGCCCGGGTGGACAGTCAAGCTAATTATGGATAACTTAATAGCAATTTACGTAACGCAGTTAGATCTTTTGCCATTTTTCTTTGAGATTAACTCAAAGAAAACATGATTACCTATAAAAATTTTACTCACACAAATCGTCTATCTAATGTGATCGGTATGTTTTTGTTATGTCTAATGTTAGACACTTAGGTGGTTCCAGATATAACTTAAATAAAATAGTGCATCATTGAGTTGTAATATTTTAAAACTATCGAAAATTCAAAATTTGAGTTCCATTGGAGGATCATATCATAATCCCTAATATGACCAAGTTAAAAAATTATGACGTAAAAATTTGTACATATTATAATACATATGTATAAAATATTTGCGTAAAAAGTAGCTCTCGATAAACAGCTCATTACTAACTGGAAACATGTGACAGAAAGGTATCATGAGCTATTGTCATCAATTCTAAATACCGGTTCATTTTACTGGTATAAGGGAACAGTTCACATAATATTCCGAGAATACCAACGAACAATGACATAAAGGCCAATAGACTTACTTACCCATGATGAATATACATATGAACATTCTAATAAATATCGGCATTTTTAACTTTTTTATCTAAACGGAACTTTATGCCAACGGTCTTTGGAAGTGTCACAAATTGTCATGCATGGGCATTATAAAATGGCTTCCTTTTACTAATTTCAAATTATGTATAAAATATTGGAATTTCATTGATTCAAAAACACCTTTTTTATTTAATTTTAAAGTTTATGTAGATATGTATATTGAATTAATGGTGTTTTTTAAAATTCAAAACATCAATTATTTAGTTTGAATACGTATTATTTATGTAGAGAGTATATTTAATGATACATGTACAATTATATGACTTACAGCACCCGGTTCTCCGTGTCCGATGCCCGACCCGGCCTCATATTGTCTCAACGGAGGCACTTGTTTATTCTTCGAAGTCGTTCAAGAACAAGCTTGCAAGTAAGTTTTATTATATTTATAAACTAATATTAATAGATAGTACTAACAGCAAGCATATATTAAAGTTTTTCAAACTTCATTGGTTACCTACTATGAATACCTAATTCTATGGAACTTATCGCGATTATTATTTTGAATTCCCGGTATTTTGGAGTAGTTGCTGTCGCCATGGTCGCGAATGAGTGAGTTCAAGCGTTAATATTGTTTATAATATTAAAATAAATTCGTTTTTCAGATGTCCAGAAGGCTTCAACGGGCAACGGTGCGAGAACAAGGACGTATCGAATAGGAGCAGTATGTATCATTCCTACACATGCAAACTGGGCCTCTCGACGTCCTACTACTGTTAGCCAGCGTAGCGCCGGCGCATTACCCACCTCGTTCCAATTTTAAATTTTAGCACCGTTCGGATACGCCGCGTCATAGACATATAGCATGTTATAGATAAATAATGTTAGGAAACCGAGAGAAAGAGAGAGAACCTAGATAAAGTGTTTTCACTCATTTTAGGTCCGAAAATAGTATACGCATTGTACATTCCGTGATATATGTCTATGGCTGCTCACTGTTGGACTTAGAAGATATTCCTGGCACGCAATTATTTCCAGTCACGTGTATTCCTATTTCTATTAAAAAAAAGTAATATTTATTGCATTAGTAATAATATTTTCTTAGTCCACAGATTTTTGTAGCTAAAATAGCTAAATGCTTCAATATATTAGAGCGTTTTTTATAGTTGCAACATTTTTGTTATTGGGGCCAGCTGTTTCCATGGCCATTTTTGTTTTTTGTTTTTTATAGAATCTCATGTGTCTCACGCTTACGACGAGAAGACATGTAGCTTCATTTATAATAATGCTTTCAACATTATTTTGCTATTCATTAATAAATTTACTAGCGAAAGCTTTAAATTACTTTAGATTGTTATAAAATGTTATTTATAAATGGCTGGCCCAGTGAGATTATATTTTTAAGTAATTTTACTAGCACAAGTACTAAATTTTTACTAAAAAACACAATCGATGAAAATCAGGCAATAGAAAAAGCCTTTTAATGATTTTTTTTTATTAAAATATCGCGATTCGAATTGGTGATTTATTCAATTAATTAAAAAACAGTTTCGTTCTTTATTCAAAGTTGTAAATATTTTACAGATATTTGTAATTTTGCAATTTTTTTTTATATTGTTAATAACTCTTAAGGTTTGATAACTCATTATAGTAGTTAATATTATTCTGATGAAGAGACTTGCAAGTTGTGTACATATCTCTTAGGATAAGATTTTAATTACCCTTATTTGAACAAAATATTCGCTTGATTACAAAAATAATAGACAATTTTTATATTTGACTACGATCTTATTAACTTTTTATCAGTGATACAAAGTCCATAGACTAATATAGTTTAAAAAAGTCCCGCCAAAATATACATTGAAAAAAATATTAAAATAAGTGATGAAAAGTTACAAATCTCCATTAAAAGCTATTTATTGTGTATTTTTAAATATTAACAGAACATTAAAAAGGAACGTTACAAAAAAACCGATATACTCCACCTAGTCAAATAGCAGTTTTAATACAATAAAGCCTAGATAGGACTTATATAAATAATTTTATGTATAATTTTAATACATACGAGTGTGGAAATTTGGAAGAATGGTTGCGGATGCAGTGATTTGTTTTTTTTTTAATTTTTTTTTCTGTTAACTTTTTCATGTACTTACATAGACTCGTCGCGAGGGACCGAAACTATTTATTTCATATATACGGTTTTTTTGTAGTTAAATATTTCATTTTGTATAAAGTTCTTTTTAAGTACATTATTTATATTATGTAATTAAACTAGAAAAGGCACTATTTATTTTAATTCAGTTTGAGGACTTAGGGCATTGAGGTGAAGTGACGTCATCGAGAAAATTCTTTTGTTTTTTTTTTAAGACAACGTCATTTCTCCTTATTTTTTATAGTCTCACAACAAATACTAAGGCAGTGTTATATGATGTAATAAAGATACCAAAATCACAATAAAAGAATGAGTGTTGGAATTAACAGAGCGGCGATAATATATTTTGTTTTTTATTTATTTGCACTCTCCTTAATCCTTCGAATACTGGAAATGAACGGAAACGGTATGTATTAATATTCAAAATTTATTTTTATGTTGTTCACCTAAGTCTTCACTGTCCGCACTCATTTCATCATGACATGGAAAAATGTAACCATAGAATCATTTTTATCATAAAGTTACATTTTTTCGATCTAACATAATACTAATGCTTCTACACTCTCACTAATGTCTATGGGAAGCATGCTTGTATTGTATATGGGGTATTAAACTTACTATTTGTTGTGAGATAACAAACTAGGCATCAATGCATGAAAATAATCTATATACATAATTATATATTATTATTTATATTAAAAGGATAAGATTTTAGTGATTAAAACTAATTTGGAACATTTTTTTGCATCGTTGTCTAAAATCTGTGCGTAGAAAGATAAGTTACAATAGTCTTTAATGTACATTATTTTGTCATGAGATTTTGGCTAAAATCTTATCGTTATAATTAATTGTATTTTTTTTTTATATCACTAGGTCGGCAAACAGGCGTACGGCTCACCTGATGGTAAGAGATTACCGTAGCTTATAGACGCCTACAATACCAGAAACATCGAAAGCGCGTTGCCGACCCAATCCCCAATCCCCCCCAGGAGCTCTGGTCACCTTACTCACCAACAGGAACACAATACTGCTTGAAAACAGTTTAGCTGTGGTCTTCTGTAAGGTCGAGGTACTACCCCAGTCGGGCTGCTCAATATTTTGAGCAGTAAATTCCTGCTGTGCCCTACCTCAGTTAAAAATTTATTGTATTTTATTGTATTGTATTTATTTTGTCTAACAGGAAAGCTGAATCTGAGTTTTATAAGAAATTTTTAGATGTCAATGCCACAAGGCGGTATTGAGGTGTGTTATAAAACAACAAAGCTTATTTACATAATATATAACCTTTGTCAGTTGCCTTACTCTCTATTATAAAAAAAAAATATCATACTATATTTTTCTCGTTATAATTTATATTAACATGTTTATAATAAACTTAAAAAAGATTATTACTACTATTTTGCTTTTTATAAAGAAAAATATGATAAAAATTATATGATATACATATTATGTTTCAAACTTCTTAGCTCTTACGCCAGTGTCAAACAATGTCAAGTTAAATACAGCACTTAATAACTTAAACTTTAATAACTTAGACACACAAAGGTTGTGTTGTTCCCGCACTGTTTCAGATTCAGCTTAATATATAAAACTATAAATATACTAACGCATGATATTAATATATAAATTGGTGTAATGGTGCAACACTTACTAATTTAATTTTTTAAAAGCAAAGCCATAAACTTTCTTTTTTTTTCTAGGTTTTGGAGAAAGATTATGGTGAATGACAATAAAAGAAGCGAATAAACTCGACGATACACCTAGTAATAAAACTGTAAAGCATTCCCGCATTTTAATAATTTTTAGCTTTATAATCTATTAGTTGTAAAATGTATACGAGATTTTTAAACGTTGTATATAATTTACTTTTCGATTATTGTGTCATAATAATTACTTATTAGATGTATAGAAAACTAAGTTTTACTTATTAAGTACAGTCAGAATTAAAATATAATGATTTTATATATTTATTGGATTTCGCCTAAACAGTTAATTTGAATTTACCTATTCATCCCAGTATGTCATTCGTTCAAATGTCAATATGGTGGATTACCACGTGAATACCGAAAGGCTGCAAAAGTAATTTATCAATTGTTATGTAAAACTAGCAACAAATTATAATTTTAATTATTTTTATTTAACACAGTTTCCATTTTTAATAGATCAATTATTGTAATAGTTATAGTAAAAAAATATAATTTTAAAATTTTCTTAACGTTTTAGGCTGACTGTACTTATCATTTTAACCCCTATTTAATTAATACTTTAGTTGTAAAATTACTAAAAAAAAACTTATAAGTATAAGTTTACAGTGCCTTGTACTGCGGCCTTAAGCAGCATTTGACTTTAATAAAATAAATTGTAGTAACACACCGCTGAGGCACATTTACAACAATCTTAATTAAACTAAGTTGTCTTTCTAAGGTCTTGTAAGTTTAATACGTCACACGCTATATATATTTATATATATATATATATATATATATATATATATATATATATATATATATATACCAACATAATTAACAAACAAACAACATAATATATTCCAGAATGTACTTTTTTGCCTTAGAATTCAAATGTATTTATGAGATATATGTATATTTATTGATTAATATGAATTTAAAAGTTTTTTTTTTTTTATTAAATAAAGAGAAACAGGTCATAGTTGCCTATTCTGCCACCTTGCTGTGAAAGTCAATTCGAAACTGAGGTGGGGAACAGCAGGAAATATCCTGGCTCAAAATTTAGAACAGCCCGACTGTGTACCTCGACCTTACAGAAATTCACATCTAATTAATATACCTTTCAAGCATTGTTAGGTTCCTGCGGTGAGTAAGGTGACCAGAGCTCCTGAGAAGGATTTAGGGTGCGGTCGGCAAGGCGCTTACGATGCTTCTGGTGTTGCAAGCGTCTATAAGCTACGGTAATCGCTTGCTATCAGGGGAGCTGTACCCTTGTTTGCCGACCTAGATGTATAAAAGAAAAACTTATTTGCAGGATAAACTTTTATCTACAACCGGTAAAATCGGCACTTAAAATAGAACGAAAATTCAAACTGCTACTCGTAATGACTTATAGCTTCTTTAGAAAAGTAACTTGTAATGTAATATCACTCTACTGAAGCTCATTATAATTTGTACAAAATCTTTGGAGATGCAAAGCATACTATGCTAATAAAGCTGATTTCAGCAATCGATTAGCAAAAGATCTATGAAAGCTAAGCAATTGACATAGTGATTACTATCTGAATTTTCACAAACATACTCACAAAGCACGTCACTTTCATTCGGTGGCGTAGCGTGGTTTTTTGCCGCCTTTACCAATTCATTATTATTTTTTTACTAAATTAATTTATCAGACTCATTGAAAGCACAATTTTCATTATGTTCATTAATCTGAAAAGAGGATGTTCTCAATGCTCCTGTATTTTTTGTGTTACATTGCGGAATCAGTTTGACATTTTTTTGTCACTTAAAAAATTAAGGTGGTTTTTTTTTACGCCACAGGTTTCATTCCAAATTTTGTACAAATAATATTGAAAAATAATTAATACATTTGTGTATATACACAATAAATATATAGGTATGTAGCGTATGAATCTGTACAGGATTTTATATTATAATCTCTACTTTTTACACTGTTTAATTAATGTATGTTTGTACAAGAGGCATATAAAATTTATAATTTACTTTATAAGTTAGTAAAAGAATAAATCGCAATCGATTATATAAAAACATTTTAACACTTTAAATCAAAATACAAAACAATTTAGATGTACCTACAGTCAGTTATTTTTTTGTATTAGTAATCTGAAACATTTTATAAAATAAAAAAGATACCATAACTTGTAATTTTTCAAACCAACCTTTGAAGTTTCAAGAAGTTTACATTTTCCAAATCTCTGACTATAACATTTCGATATTTCAATCTAATTAGTAAAAGTGAATTTGAAGCGTTCATATAAGAGTTGAGGTCACCAAAATGGCGACCACGCTCAATAGAAATCTGCTCATAATCATTATTGTTTCAATTAAATCTGCGTATGATTGCGAAAAAGTTTAATATGTATAATTAGTTCTAAGTAATAAATCATTAACATTTCAATAAGCATTTTAGAGGCTTCAAAAATAACTACACCACCTATGTTTAAGACTCATCCCATTTTTAAAATGTTAAGTTGTATTAACAGTTTTTGTACAGTATTATTTGCTGATTATACATTATTTATTGTATTCTTAAAAAGCTATTATTAGTATATGCTTTGTTATAATAAATATAAAAGAAAAAATACGTACCTACCACTTATTTAAACCTCATTGTGCTAATTAAACCTTGGGTTGAACAGTTTAACTTGTAAAAGGGGTTATCATATTACTATTAAAAAGATAGTTTGAATGGATTTATACTTATCTGGACTAGTATATAACTTCTTGTTACCCATATGTTTAAGAATATATCGCTCCAGCCTGTAATATCCCACAGCTGGGTATAGGCCGCTTTCGGCATGTAGAAGGGTCCAGAGATTAATCCACCATGCTGCTTCAATGCGGGTTGGCGAATTTAACGTAATATGAGTAACGTTTAGACTTGTGTAACTCATGAGTGAGTGATACAAATGAAACATATCTCTTCAAGTGAGCTAGTCTCTCATCAGCTCACTTACGTTTCAAATATATCTCCAGCTCACTACTCTTATGATTCATTTTCGAGAGACTGACGTACTGAGCGGGAGTAATCGAGACTGAGCTAGTGAGCCACTCGATCGGACGATGGCGTTTATCATGCGAAAGAGAGAGATAGTTAGTTATGGCCCTGTATCTTTTCGATTCATATTTCACAAGGTCATAGACTCAATCGTCTTGCTTTGAACAAGTGAAAAAGTATTTTTTTACCACAACATAAGGTTGCATTTTGGTTGCATTATAAAATTATTTCACTGAGCTAAATGAGCTGAAGAGCTAAATGAGTGATATATATCCTAAGATCAAAATGATATATATCTCTCTTTTCTTTTCAGTGATATAAACTTCGCATGGCTAGTAACGTTATTTTGCATGGGAATTTAAACACTGCAGCCTAGACGATTAAGAATAGTATACGATACAATCGATACAGTCATCTAGCGGCAAACGCGATAACTAGGTTGAAATGCCGAATTTCCCATACAAAATGAAGTTAAAATTTAGGCCCGTTATTGCGAGACGGATTAAACAAAACTCGCACTAGGCACCTAGGTATACATGATAACAACCGGGACCGACAGTTTAACGTGCTCTCCGAGGCACAGTGGGGAGACCCACAAGGACTGCACAAACACCCAGACCACAGGAAACATCTGTATGGCCAATTAAAAATTTGTCACGTGCAGGGATCGAAGCTGCAACAGCCACAAACTAGTGCTGTGACCGTTGCGCCAACGCGCCGTTTATTTTATTATTGATTAATATAGTAAAGTACGTATGTCTACTAAAGAATATTTTTGTCTTTGTTTTTCACAAGGGAATCAACACGATTTTTACCGTATACTTAGAGATCAGGGATCAGCGAGTTTAAAGCTAAATGAAGAAAGAAAATAAAATTACCCATTCATCAAACTATATTTCGATATTCCCACACACCTTACTCAAATTACAAGTTTTTAATCAAATAGAAACGAAATTATTACACTATTGTACTATCACAGTAATAATAAAAAGGTAATAAACATTAAAGTAGTAGTAAACAGCAAACAAATAATAAACAGAACAAAGTAATTGACAATAAAGAAACAAATATCTCTCCCCCAAGACGACTGGTCCTCGTGGGGGGAAAAGACCACAACCCTCCAACAACACAAGATAAGAATAGCAAAAACAGGCGTCGAAAACCAAAAGTTCCAAAACTTTATATAGCAGCCCTTAATGTACTCACATTGAAAAACGAGGAAAATCTGGTAGAACTCATACATGCTTTAAAAGAGATCAAATGGGACATCATCGGCCTGAGTGAAGTAAGGCGAACGGGAGAAAGAATTATTTCTTACCCAGACTTCCTCTTATATTATATAGGAACGACTCCAGGTCACCATGGTGTTGGATTTATCATTAAAAGACACCTACTAAATTACGTGGAGAGCTTCATTGGAATATCAGAACGCATAGCTTTGATTAATCTTAAGCTACCGGGATACGAAGATCCATGGTCCATTATACAAGTATACTCGCCTACAGAACAATACGATTCAGGATCAATAGATTCATTCTACCTAGAACTAAATAAAACAATCCAAGACCATACTTACAAGAACCTTATTGTAATGGGAGACTTCAACGGCCAAATTGGAGTTCAACAACCAGAAGAAAACACAGTTCTAGGACCTTTTGTATATCGAAAAAAGACCAGAAGTAAAAACGGAGAAAAGCTTATACATTTTGCTCAGGAAAATTGTTTGAAGGTTTTAAACACAATGTTCAAAAAGAAAAAAAAGAAAATGTGGACCTGGATATCGCCAGACGGCAAAACAAAAAATGAAATAGATTTCATAATGACAAATAAAAGTAGATACTTTTCAAATATTACAGTAATAAGTAATTTTAACTTCAATACCAACCATCGGATGATTCGAGCAGAGCTAATGACAATCCCGCCAAAGAACCCAAGACCTAGAAATAATACAATAAATAGAAAACCTAATAAATACCAAACAACCCAAATAGGCAATTATATAATATCAAAACTTACAAATTATGAACAAGACACAACAAATATGAAGTTGCAAGAAAAATATAACTGGTTAGAAAGAACAATCAAAACATCTATTCAGCAAGGGACCTGTAGCAAAGACCTATCTAACAAGTGGATGACTACAAACACTATGAACCTTCTGAATCAAAGAGCTGACTTAATCAAGGGAAAGAATACTAACGATAGTCGAAAGCAAATAGCAAAATTGAGCAAAGAAATAAAAACAAGTATAAGAAAAGACAGAATACAGAGTAGAATGGAAACAATTGAAAGGCATATTTTACAGACAAGAGGAATAAAAAAGGCATATAAAGAGTTAACAAACAAAAAGGACTGGATCGTACAGATGAAACATAACAATGGATTAAAGGAGAAGCGAAGGCAAGGAATATTAGGAATCGCTACATCATTCTACAAGGAACTATATCAAAGTACTGCAGAGGAAAAAGAAATAGAACTGTTGGACATCTCACCTGTACCCAGTATCATGCAAGAAGAAATAGAATTTGCTTTGGAAACCCAAAAAAATGATAAAGCTCCTGGACCTGACGGAATAAGCAACGAAATATTAAAACAAGTAAAACATACAATAATACCTATTCTTAGAGAAATTTTCAATGAGATCATCAACATGGAAATAATTCCACAGCAATGGACTAAATCTAATATAATCCTTCTGTATAAAAAAGGCGATGAGTACGATATCGGAAATTATCGGCCCATAAGTTTGATGTCCAATCTATATAAAATATTTGCAAAGATCATACTCAAACGAATGGAAAGAAAACTTGACGAACAACAGCCAATAGAACAGGCAGGTTTTAGGAAAGACTACTCAGTACTTGATCATATCCATGTTGCTAGACAAATCATTGAGAAATACACGGAACATCAACTTATATACCATTTGGCATTTGTCGACTACAGTAAAGCATTTGACTCGTTGATACATGCAAACATCTGGGAGGCATTAAAAGAACAAGGGATAGAACAGAAATATATAAGACTGATCAGAAACGTATACCAAAATAGCTCAGCGTGCATTCAGCTAGAAAAGAAAGGAGATTCATTTAAGATTAAAAAAGGAGTAAGACAAGGAGATCCTCTCTCTCCAAAACTTTTCTCCGCTGTTTTAGAAATGATTTTCAGAAAGTTCGACTGGGAAAATCTGGGCTTAAACATCGACGGCCGCACGCTAACACACTTAAGATTTGCTGATGATATTGTGTTATTCGCAAAAACGCCAGGTGACCTACAAATAATGTTAAACGAATTAGCATATGAGAGTGAAAAAGTAGGACTAAAATTGAATCCCGAGAAAACAAAAGTTATGAGTAATGGATATAAAAGCGGTATAAATGTAGGTGAGTCACAAATCAGTTATGTAGACGAATATATATACCTCGGTCAGCTAATATCACCTAATGATAATATAAATAAAGAAATCGAAAGAAGGATAGCAAACAGTTGGAAAAGGTATTGGGATCTAAAAGAAGTCATGAAAGACAAAAATGTAGGTATTACAATAAAAAGTAAACTTTTTAATGCCTGTATCTTACCAATTTTAATGTATGGAAGCCAAACATGGGCCATAACAAAAAACACAATGGACAGAATTGCTATTTGCCAACGAGCAATGGAGAGAAATATGATAGGAGTAAAAAAGGGGGAAAGAAAGCGAAATATCGAGATTAGGAAAAAAACCAGGATACAGGACGTCGCCATAAAAATAAAAAAACTAAAATGGAAGTGGTCGGGACACACGATTAGAGGAAAGGACAAGTGGAGCAAAATAGTTACACAATGGTACCCAAGGGAAGGTAAAAGAAAAAGAGGTAGACAACAAAAAAGGTGGGATGATGATATCAGACAGGTTGTAGGTACAACATGGAGTAGGGTGGCCAGAGAGAGATTAGAATGGAATAGGTTGGAGGAGGCCTTTGTCGATTGGCAAACGGACTTACAGAAAATTAAAAAACGTCATATGTGTGAATAATTTTAACATAATTGTAAATTTAATGTCCGAATAAAGGCTTTTAAAAAAAAAAAAAAAAAAAAAACATTAAAGTAAAATGTATAGTTACAGCTAAACAAAAAAAAATATTACAAAGAATATTTACTGTTAATATTTATACAACTAGGCGTATATGTATAATGCTTAGAAAGAAACGTCTAACTTGAAAGTAGAATAGCAAAGTACATAATTATGCCAGGTTTAGCTTTAACTTTGGTATACTTAAATATAAGTTTAGTTCACAAAAACTATAATATAAAGATTGTAATAATTTTGGAATTGTGTGTCTGCTCTTACAGTAATTTTTATTAGCTGATGGCAGAAGTTAGCGTAGAAACAACAGAGAAAAAATATATTTAAAAAAAAAACGTACTTCGTAATCAAGAAAATCAAACAATTTTTTAAATTTTAAAATGTGTTCTATTTTAGCCATATTTTGCATCAACAAAACGAAAATGTACATACTGAAAGGGATTAACTTATTTACATACTTACAAAATTACTTAACGTATTTAGCCTAGTTGGACAACCAAACCATTTTTTTTTCATTCCAAAATCGTATGAAACAACTTCACCTTATCCAAAAATTTTAGAAAAGTATTGAAAATATTATCAAAACAATCAAAAAAAAAAATCCATTCACAAAAAAAAGTAAATAAACTACATGCTAGTTAAATAGTAACTTACAAAAAATTTGTAACACAAATACTAATTTACATAATTCAATGTGTTGCAAGTAAGACTTGTACTGAGGCTTCAATACAAAAAAAAAGTACAAAAATATATGTAGATTCAATATCATAAACGTAAATGGAACCTTGAATGTACAATGATGTATATGTACAACTGAGTTCTGATCTTTAGAATTCTTTACATACATACAAAGTGGATACAAGACAGAGGCATCAAATTAAATCACAAACACTACATACTATTTCTAAGCTATATAAAATAAAACAGTCATGAAGAAGCAGAAAGTAAAGTGCAAATTTTTGTGTAGTTCAATCTCATAAAACTATCACTCGGTCAATATCACCTTGGGTGAAGAATTTTAATTTTGCATATATTTTATCAGCAGAAGCAACTAAGGGGCTAACATACTCTAGCCCGTTGGCGCAGTTTGTAGTGGCCCTGCTTTCTGTGCCACGGGTTGTGGGTTCGATTCCCGCCTGAGTCTGGGTGTAATATGTGTATTTATATATGTATTATTTCTATGTATATTTATCAAAAAACAATTGTTATAAGAATTTAATATTTATACTCAGTTTTTAGTTTCACATAAATTAAACCCTTGATAGGCATCGATCAATTGCAAAACATTTTGACTGATTTCTTGTACATATCTTAGTCAGTTTGAGTATATATATAGTTTAATTTAATGCCTCTTGCTTCATTTTATACGGGTCTAGAGATAATAATTAAACAAAGGCTTATAAATAAAAAAAACTTTAGCTAATGTTCAAGGTATTCACCTAAAATTTTCATTACATGTGAACAATTTATATTATGTAGACATGTACAGTATTTCTATAGGCTTTTAGTCTGTTAGTGTATCATGATTTCATGGAACCCATTAAAATATTCTAATCTGCAAGTTTATAACTAACGACAGTTTCCATTTTATGAAGGCTGGTTGAAAAACTTTTTAATTGTACATTTTGAGCATTTGCTATTGCTACTGGCTCGGCCTCTGCCCATTTCTCTGGAATATCGCAGCTCATCTTAGCATGTACTAGAACGTCAAACGAACACCGACAATCTAAGAACGGTAGGTAAGATATAGTTGCAGCGACTTGTAACATTACATCTCTAATTTCCTGTTGTATTTTCTTTAATTCTTTACTACCGACGGTTTCGTTTTTCTCTTTGGTTAAAGCTGCGTCACCATCTTCATACTGGACGTTGAAATCCCAACATTCTAATATTTCTTTGTTTGCTACATTTAATATTATTAAGGAGAGTTTACTTACTTTTTTATTTAAAATCCATTCTGAAAACAAAACACAAATATGTATTAGAAATGTGTCCTGGAAAAAGTGAAAGAGAAAAAGTTTTCTTCTAACAACAGGAACACGGGAAGTATAAAACATCATCACTCATCATCATCATCATCATCACTTCAGCCTATTGCAGTCCACTGCTGGACATAGCCCTCCACAAGTTCGCACCAAAAATGATGTGAACTCATGTGTTTTGCCTATAGTCACCACGCTGGG
The DNA here is from genome assembly GCF_905220565.1 of Melitaea cinxia. NCBI lineage: Eukaryota > Metazoa > Arthropoda > Insecta > Lepidoptera > Nymphalidae > Melitaea > Melitaea cinxia. The sequence continues at coordinate 1,385,771 of NC_059399.1, read as the reverse complement.
CAGGCGGGTTGGTGACCGCAGGGCTGGCTTTGTCGCACCGAAGGTGCTGCTGCCCGTCTTTAGCCTGTGTATATTAAAGCCAGCAGTCTGTCGCCTCTTACGACACCCACGGGAAGTGAGGGTGGGTTAGCTGCGTGGTTATGGCATCAAAGTATAACAGATACATTTAGACAATTGAATTAAAATTCGAATGTAAGTAAGTTCACAGTAATTATGACTGCATACCTTCACTTTGCGACAACAGATTATTAAGAAAAGCCTTAATTTGTGGATCTTCAGACAGAAGTAAGGTGATACCGTATTGTTGCGCAGCTTTAAACGTTTCCGGTGGATACAAACCTCTTTGGAACAATACCGAATTTATAGCGAACTCTGTAATAGAAACACGTTTTATTAATTTAACAAATAAATACATAATTTAAAAGTTATTAACTAATAGGAATTAAATAGCTAATTTTTAAAGTTCATAAAATAACGTACTTAAATATTCACATATAATTTGTGCTGAGCCCCGCAGCGTTATACAATTTTTTGTCTGTTGTTGAGACATTGTTAAAAAGTAGTAATTAAGATAGATTTGAATTCAGAACTATTTTCAATTACAAATAAAAACAATTGCGTCGATTATGGAAAATCTTAATTCGAACACGATAAACAGAACGGTTAACTTTTAAACTGACAACAAAGCACTGTGTTGCAATCATTCAATTTTATGTTGAATAATAGAGCATACTTCATCCTAGAATAATAATAAACTATGGAGTTATAGATCACAGACCCACGGAGGCCAGAGTATGACATTGAATATACTGCATATGTAGCATATGCCTGTATGCCATATGCTATGAAATTATGGACTATGGAGTGTAGATGGGAGGAGTATAGTGTTATATGATAGAAAAGTTGAAAAAGCATCCAGCAATATACTATAAATAACAGTTCAAAAACCTTCCACAGTTGCACTAGTGTAGAACTGTAGACAAAGTGTATGGTATGAATGCATATGAATGTAGTAATTATAGTTCTAAATTCGACCGATTCGAGATGGCGCTAATATCACTAATAATTTATCATTGGATATACTCATCAAAAGGATAAGCATTAACATCAAGAATTGATATGATTAATTTTATAATAGTTAAAACCGTGCTCATTTGATTTTCATACGGGCCGCTGTCCACTAAGCATCCGCAACGCCCAAAAAAAGCCCATTCTGACGTTCCACCTAAAGCCCGTAGTCGTCGCGGGCGATCGCTTGATGTCATAGATGACGTCACTGTTCACGACCACATCGTCCACAAAATATAGGTGGGTCAAAGTTGGTTTTCATCAAAACGTGGCAAAAATTCAAAAGAAAACTGTCAGTGTCAAATTGTGAATGTCTCACTCGATTCTGCGAAAACGCAACGATTCATCACTTCATCATCTTCACTTCACCCTAATACATTCCACTGCTGGACATAGACACACTCTACAAGTTCGCGCCAAAAATGGTGTGAACCCATATGTTTTGCCCATAGTCACCACGCTGGGCAGGCGGGTTGGTGACTGCAGGGCTGGCTTTGTCGCACCGAAGACACTGCTGCCCTTTTTCGGCCTGTATTTCAAAGCCAGCAGTTGGATGGTTATCCCGCCATCAGTTGGCCTTATAAGCTCCAAGGTGGTATTGGAACTGTACTATCCCTTAGTTGGCTCTTACGACACCCATGGGAAGAGAGGTGGTGGCTATATTCTTACTTCTGTAACCACACAGCAAAAACGTAGCGATTGATTTCCGGGAATCAATGTTGAATTAAGTTTTACTCCAATCCTTGCGAAATATTCACTTATAACCCCACAGCTGAATGTTTTCACTATGCCACCATATTGCGAGCACACAGCTGACACCTAACAGCACCCAAGTATGCGTTCCACTTTTGAAGACAGAATTTCTATGAAGTACAACACTGGCGGCTTTTTTACCTTAGTGAAACGACAATATAAGCGGTCGTGACCAATAGCGTGGTGTGCCTTAGGTGGAACGCGCCCTAGAGGTTAAAAGGTACGGTAAAGGGCTGAATAGGATATACTTGCGTTTAAAATAAGCACGCCAAGGCAAGTGAATAGGGACCCATGAGGGATTACTTGGAACGGTAAAGTTTCAATTGGGATAGGGTTTCCACTTAATCACTTTCAATCAAAAAGTCGGGAAAAATGTATTTATCATAATATTTTCTAGTAAAAAGCCATAAAAAGTTATTGCAATGATTAAAGAAAAAAAAGACGATAGCAGATATACTTACATCTTTAAGTTTTTTTTTTTGTCTCTCTGTCTGTTCTGGCTTATCTTTGAATCAGCTTGGCTGATTTTGACGGTAGTTTCACTGGCAGATAGTTAATGTTATAAGGAGTAACTTAGGCTATAAAAATAATCATCATCAATCCGGATACGGCTGAAGATCTAAGTTAACGTGGGAGAGCTGCAGGCACCAGCTCGTATAAAATATTACTCTGTGGTTTAGGTAGATCGTATGACGATAACGACGCGACCGTTTGTCAATTATCGCATGACCTCTGTGCTAGGTTGCTGTAAAGTTAATAACTATTACTTTGTTTTACCAATTTCAATATTAAATAATCAAAATGGTTTAATCAATTTATTTCCTTGGAGATTTAAAATAATAATCAATATTTCTATTTTCTGAAATTAAAGGAATTTATTCGTATCGTTATTATAAAAATCGAATAAAAATTGTTTTATCTATGAGTTATTGTAATTGTCGAGTTGTATGGTTGTCGTTGACAACTAGACATAATGACATTGTCATTCGGTCACTGATATTTTTAAAAATTGATTTTCCCATAATATTAGGTTTTTGTGGATAAAACAGTGATTTATTAATTACAAAATAATGGAAAACGATATGAATCACTGTGATTCGTATTTATTATTTGTTAACGACTGAGTGATCACAAAACAAATGATAACCAGCAGTCAATTAAATCGCAATTAAATAAAATATTAACAAGATGGGTCGAACTCAACGAAAAAGGCGACGTAAAAATTTGCTCAAGTTTTATTCCTGCAATAATGAAAAGGATTTAGTGCAATTAAACGCCTGGTTAGCGAAGGAAGGAGTTCGATACAATAAAAAACTCGTACTGGCCGTTTTTAATGATACTGGCAGGGGAGTGTTGACGAAAAAGAAAATAAAGGCGGGAGAAGAACTAATCAATCTCCCGCTTAATTTAACTATTAACGTAACTAGTTTATTAATGGATGTTGTATTTTGTAAAGTGTTTTTAGAGAACAATATTCCTTGTTTACTGAAATATAGTCGTAAGGTGTCGTTTCAATCGCTTATGGCATTTTATCTAGTGTATTTAAGATCGCAAGGACAAAAATGCAAGTGGTACATTTATTTAGAGAGCTTGCCGAAGATTTATACTGTACCATATTTCTTGCCCAATGAAATAAAAAAATATATAGATGATGAAATTAATTCTGTGATTATAAAGCAAAGAAATATTATCGAAAATACGTTTTATATTTTTGAAGAACTTTTAAAAAACACTACATGTATTAGTGATATCGTTCAGAATTTTAGATCATATTTTTCATTATGTAATTACGAATGGGCCTATTTTACAGTGAACACGAGATGCGTTTACATGGACCTAACAAAAGTGATAGACTTGAAAAATATTGAAAGTTCTATTCTATCTTTAATTAATGATAATACTAAGATATCATTATGTCCATATCTAGACATGATAAACCACAGCCCAACCTCGAGAAACGAAACAAAACTTTTAGTAAATAAAGAAGTAGGAGTTACACCGATCACAAATTTAAATGAGAATATATTTTCCGATGTTAGATTTTCTATTTACACAAAGAATAATTTCGATCCATATACACAAGTTTTCATATGTTACGGTGACAGTCATAACTTGAAATTGATCACGGAATACGGCTTTTGTCTACCTTCAAACGATATAGATTTTGTGTCGTTTCATTTTGATAAAATTAATATATTTTTAAACTCTGTGGGCATTAAGCTATCCAATGATCAAACAGCTTTCATCAGTAACCACGGACTGAATAAGGAATTGTATATAGATTTAAGAGGCTTAAGTTTTAATTTTTATGGTTTATTGATGGTAGTTAAATATTATTATGACAAAAATATAGATATAAGTAGGTTAATATATTCTGCTGCAATATGTTCCGACGATAGAATCCTAATAGAATTTATAAAGCCAATGGTCAAAGAAAGACTTGTAAATATTCAGTCTGCATTAAGTAAGCTAGGTAGTTTTAGTAAATGTTTTATTTTAGACAATTGTATTGAACTCATGTGTCAGTATGTTAAAATATTAGAAAAGTTTATTAAATGTTAGATATTTACCTATCAAGTGATTTTGTATTATTTTCTATCCTTAGATCTAATTCTCAGTTTTCTTCATGTCTGTTATCTCAGGAGTATCATTTATATTAAGAAATGTTAATAATTATTAAAATTTTAAGGTATTTGATATATAAAAATATGATTAAAAATTATCAGTATTTTTAAAAACATGCATTAAGACAAGAGTAAAAAGTTTCAATATGGTTTAAGGATTAAATGTTAGCATTTTAATTATAATTAATTTTAATAACTATTTAACAGTTTTCATTGACCTAAATAAAACAATAATACCCTTACACCAAAAATTATCAATACTTACCTTAATTAAAATACTTTATATCAGAAATATATATCAATAAACAGATAAATTGTTTGATTTTTCGCACGTAATTAATTACAATAAATTATAATTAGAAATATCTTGTTGTCTTTAGGAGAGGTGCCTCTTATTAACCGACTTCAAAAGAGGAGGAGGTTTTCAATTCGACTATACTTTTTATATATGTAACCACGTAATTTTCAACTAGATGTACCAAATAATTGTGTTTGCAGGCAAACGAAAAAAAACCGACTTCAATTACATCGACAAGTAATACAACGTAGATCGACGAAAAAATAGTCAAGTAACTACGCGTTATCAAAGATTACTCAAAAAGTAGTTATCAGATCACAATAAAATTTAAATGTGACTACATGATAAACGTCAGCTTTTGATTAAATTAAAAATTATCAAAATCGTTACACCCAGTTAAAAGTTATGCGGATTTTCGAGAGTTTCCCTCGATTTCTCTGGGATCCTATCATCAAATGATGGTACAAAACTAGGGATATCTCCTTTTTAACAAAAAAAGAATTATCAAAATCGGTACATCCAGTAAAAAGTTATGTGGTTTAATACAACGTAGGTCGACGAAAAAAGCGTCAAGTAAAAACGCATTATTAGATATAACGCGAAAAGTAGTTGTTAGATCTCAAATAAATTTAAATGGAACCAATTGACACACACCACCTTCCGATTAAAAAAAAATTGTCGAAATCGGTCCACCCGGTCAAAAGTTCTGATGTGACATATATAAAAAAAATACAGTCGAATTTAGAACCTCCTCCTTTTTTGGAAGTCGGTTAACAAACTATCAACTACTAATTTTATTGACTCTTTTTTTAAGCGAAAGCTGATGCGTGTCATGTGGTCCAAACAAACTTAATACACAATGCCTTTTGAATTGATTATTTTTTCGACTACCTTCGTTTCAATGTAAATTGAATTTGGTTTATTTAAATCTAAGGCAGATCTTAAATTTATTTCTTTTACAATATTCTATGAATAATAGAATAACAGTTAATTAAAAATAATTATTTACCTATAGGTAACAATAATTTATTACCTATACAGAAACCATAAACTATTTTTTTTTTTATATTTTTTGACATTCCAAAACACGGTCTTATATACAGGTCAGGAAGCTAAACCCAATTTTAATGATGAGAGATTAGTACGATAATATTATAACTTTTCATTCGGTCCAAGGCCGCTGTACGTTACTGCTATCGCTGTGTGCGGTCACGTAGTGTGGTGCGCATTGTGCACGCCGGTTGAGTGAAGCTTCATTATCATCACGCTATATTGAGTGATGTTTAATTTTGATTGGTTATATTTTAAATCATAAATGCGTGTCGTGTGATAGATAAAGAGACAGAATGCTATTCTATCTTCGTTTCACAGCACACCAAGCGATCTTTTTTTTCGGATTGTCTAGTGCTGTTTGCCCTTTTGGCCTTTACAACGTCACCGATAAGGAGGGCCGGGAAACTGGCCACGAAGGAAGATGGGGAGCTCTCTAGGAGGGCTCGGGGTGTCCGCTCATCTTAAAGGTGTCTCTTCGTGAGATCGAACCTCGGCTTAGGACAAAGTCATTGTGGACCAAGCGATTGTCACGCCTCTGGCGGCTATTAACCACTAAGCCGACATACTCCCACCTAAGGAACTTATATCCAATATAAACTTCTTTGCCTCCACCACTGCAGTTGCCCGACCTGTGTATAAGACCGTGTTCCAATCCAAGTACAAGTGACAACCACTGCTTTTGACACTTGTCAGTTGTCATTTGTCGGGGGCCGAGTGATCATGGCTGCACCACTTTTGATTAATAAGAAATTTGATAAAATATTTAAAAATAATGTTAAATTTTCAAAAAGTTTTTCGACTAGTAAATCTGTAATTTTAAATAAGCCCCATTTTAGTTTAATTTTTAAACAATATGCGGCCACGAGTCATTACAGGGTATGATAATGTTTTGTGCGAAATAAAAGTTATTTAGTGATAATATCGTGTGTGTATATTTTTTTAAGGTGTTATTTATTTTTTTTCAACTAGTATTATTCTTCGCCACCACCAACCAACACCGGTGGACAAGATTCCGCAAAAAATGTTTTGGCGGCAGTTTTGGCTAATAGACCGAAAACCGGGAAAATTCCTGTTGGTAAGACTTTAATAAGATATAAAATTACTTTGTGTTACAGTTTATTTGATATTTTAATTCTCACCTCTTTCGTCTATAAAACATTGCGTAATATTATTGCTGACCTTGAGTTAATGTTTATGATATATCAAAATTAGAGTCAAACATTTTAAGCAATAAAATGCAACCAATGACACTTGAAAGATAAGTATTAGAAACTTTAGAGAAACGTTAATACATTTTTTTATTTTTCCATCTACTAGTTCTAGCTCAGGAATGTATTTAATTGTACTAAAAACAACTCTTTGTTTTTTTTTTAAATTATTATAATTTTCACTTTTCTAATATTCAAAATTGTTTTTTTATTCTTAATTTCTGGGTCACAAAAGTTTTATATGAAATAAGTATTAAAACCAGATAATTATGTTTTAATAAATAGAACAATATACATAAAATATTGTTAAATAACTCAGATAACCAATATATCTAGCAGAAGTATGTTTCCCTGTTTCAAATGTTAATATATGACTATTTATATTAAAATATTAATATACAATTGTGAGCTAGATCAGGTTTGAGCAACCTTTTTAATCAATTATTATTATTAAACCTTTATTGCGGATATAGTTAACAATGTTTTTCACAATTTATGTTGATCGACAATATTACAAAAAGGGTACATGCATGCTCCGCGTGTCTTTGGGACACAAAGGCCTCCTCCAACTCCTTCCACTTCTCTCGGGACAATGCAGTCCTCTGCCATAATGGGCCTGCAACCCTTCTGATCTCGTCTGACCATCGCTTCCTTTGTCTTCCTCTCTTTCTTCTGGTGTGAAATCGAGGGGTCCACAGGGACACATCCCTCGTCCATTTATCTCCAGTGTCTCTGAGCATGTGGCCTACCCACCTCCATTTCAGGGTTTTTGTTTTTAATATGACATCTTCCACCTTTGTTGTTTTTCTTATATCCTCCGCCCTTTTGCGATCTCGTTTAGTGTAACCCATTATGCTTCGTTCCATAGCCCTCTGACAAGTAACGAGTTTTTGGCCTTGTTTTTGTGTTGTTGCCCATGTTTGGCACCCGTAAGTGAGTATTGGTAGTATACAGATGTTGTATATTTTTCTTTTTATGGCCATGTTATACTGTTTGCCTTTCAACACTTCTTTCAAGGTCCAGAATCTCTTCCATGAGTTGGCAATCCGTCTTTCTATCTCAGAGTCCATTTGGTCGTTAAATGCAATAATTTGGCCCAAGTAAATATAGGAATTTACATATTCTATTTCTTCCTCCTCTATTTTGATGTTTATTCGGGATCTATTTGATATTATTTTGGTCTTTGTTTTATTCATTGTTAGTCCCACTTTTTTACTCTCTTGGGCCAGATCTCGGAGCATGGTCTGCAGATTTTCTGGGTTATCACTTATGAGTACTATGTCATCAGCGAATCTTAGGTGGTTCAAGTCCACTGATGTTAATTCCAAAATGGTCCCATTCTAGCTTCCTGAAGACCTCCTCTAATACAGACGAGAAAAGCTTTGGTGAGAGTGGGTCTCCCTGTCTCACGCCTCTGCGTATAGGGAACATCTTCCCTTCTGTTTCTACTTTATTCTTCCTATACTGTTTGAGTATACATTTTTTATAAGCCTTATTTTTAATCAATAGGACAATTTAAATTGTTGCATATAGATTAATTCTTATTAATAATTTACAAAACTTTATTTATAATAAATATTAGAATAAAAAAATATAAATTAATAAAAAAGTAAAGATTTCATATACAAATTTTAATGCAAGATAAAAACAAACAAGAAAAGAACAGTAAAACGAATTTACTTGAAATTTTTAAAGAGAAATTTGGCACTGTTTTACTGCATAAACATGTTTATTGTTATTTGGGCCGCGTGTTGCTCATCCTTGACCTAGATCATTTCTGTTTTTTGTGTCTTTATCTAAACTAACTACACTCGCTTTTTAACCAACTTCCAAAAAAGGAGGATGTTTTCACTTCTCAATTCCACTTTTTTTTTACGTCACTTCACTAAAGTTAGCTAGTTCACAAAATACGTGTAGTTTTATGTTTTATCGTAGTTTAAACTTCTCATTAGAATACTTTTATAATTTTATGCATTATATTAAATTGATCATTCATTATTAAACTGAGTTGCATATATTACTAATTTAGTATAGTTAATAGAATTTATTTGTGATCATTTTGTTATTAATTTGTCACTTGTTCTGTTTTTTATCATTGCCTGGTTGACGCAGTCTCTCCCGCACCTCTGCTTGTACCCCGTCCTGCCGTTAAATAATCCTTTTCCTATAAATATCCTGATGTGGTCGCCCGTTCCTAGGGATCCAAAAGAGAGACTGCTTTCACCCAGGCGCTTCTGTTTTGGATCGTGAAGATATTAGCCTCGGGGATGCTAAGCCGGTCACGGGGATGGATATGCTACGGGGGATGATGGCATATGTCTGGCCTAAGGTAAAGTTTAACCTTTAAAGTATTTGAATATAATGATTTCTGGATTTTACAAAGAAAAATCTGCTTAATACAAATTTAATGAGTACCCCTCACCTACAGAGTAGTACTGTTGTAGAACTTCTGAACTATGCTCCTAAAAATATTGATTGCTTTGAATTTTACTATAATCTTATAGAAAAGCCTTTCAAAATATTTATTTCAGGCTCATTATCTTATAAACATACTTGTAATATACGCTATATTTACTTCTGCTCCTATCAAGTCATTCTTGCCTAGTACTCTCGCCTAGTACTTAGTATAGCTGATTCTATCATTTAAAATTAATTTTAAAACTGATTACTTTCATAACTTCCAGGACAATGAAATGATAAGAAATAGAGTAATGATGTCTCTCTCTCTCCTCTTTGGCGCTAAAGTAATGAACGTAACGGTGCCGTTCTTATTTAAATATGCCATTGATGAAGTAAATCAATTGACGACGACTCCAGCTGGAGAATTACTGGGAATGGCAACGGTCCCTCAAGCTTTAGGAACGAGTGCCTTTAGCTTGTTAGTTGGATGTGAGTATGTAAGCTGTTTCCTAGATTAGTTACAATTTTTTTTTTTGTAAAAAATAGAGTAAACTCCTTTTTCATGAACCAAAACCAAAAAATCTACTAGTTAGTAAATATTATAAAAATGATATTTTTAATACTAATCCTCATGTATTATTGATTATAATAATAGAAAAAATGAGTGTTATAATTCATTTCTATTTGTAAATATACAAACAGTTCTTTTTGGAAAAATATATATTTTTTAGAAGTAAATTAATATACCTCATATTATATTAGTAATGTTGTATAAAAAGAAATATTGTGGTATATATAGGAATTCCTTTATCAAAGATAATGTTGCTTTTTTTTCTTAAAAAAAAAATGTATAAAATTTTAATTTCATATTATTCTTTTGTTTTTGTTAGTTCATTGGCCGCTTTATAAATTTGCTACTTAGTAATTTATGGTTGAATGATTAATTACTAAAGTTTTCTCTTACAACTTTTAAATTAATTGCGAAATTGACTAATCACTGAATGTTAAAAACACAAAAACTTTTTACTGTTGGATACTGTCATCCGTCAAATAGCATCCACAAGTGGTGAAACAGGTCTAAATTATTGTGAAAAATTCTACTTTTTGTAATGAAATTTTAAGAAATGTTCAATAGAAACTGATTATAGGTATTCAATTTTACTATTTTTTATGGGAAAATATTCTGTGACTACTCTGTTTTAAATGTTTTATTTGAAATTATATTAGATAAACAATGAATATCGTGTTCATACTAGTATAAAGTTAGACACATAAAAATAGACAAAAAAAATTATGATTAATGTGTCAGTGGAGGCTTTGAACATACGTGTTCCAAACGTAACAGTCAAAATCCAAGAGCAAAGAGCTTGTCAATATTATAACCAAAAAAGATAGGCAATGATTGCCCTTTTATCTTAATATATACATTTCTTCTGAGTTCGTGTTTGTTACTGAACTCCCAAATGTCTGAACCGATTTGGTTAAAATTTTGTATGTATATTTCTATGGGTCATTAAACCATTTAAAAACACAATAGGACCTGTTAGGTGGCGCTACTATCGATATGTTACCAATCAAATTTGATGGCTGTATTCTGGGCAGGACAACGCCTGCATGGTTCGCTAATTTATAATTATATTTAAAAAGTATTAAAACGTTGTAATATATTTTCAGATGGTATAGCCAGAGCAACGGCAGCTGGTTTTAACGAATTAAGAAATGCAGTATTCGCTAAAGTAGCTCAACATTCGATAAGAAAATTAGCCTGCAATGTTTTCATGCATTTACATAATTTGGATCTCAGTTTCCACTTAGGCAGGCAGACTGGTGCCTTATCAAAGGTAAATGTTAGATTTAAAAAGCAATCGACAAACACTCTAGTCGTTACTATTATTTCTGAGGGTTTCCCTCGATTTCTCTGGGATTCCATCATCAGATCTTGGTTTTCTTATCATGGTACCAGACACTTGGGATATCTCCTTATATATATATATTTTAAAATCGCTTAAAAAAGTAAAATATAAGCTTTTACTTTAAATGCCCTAAAATAATAAAATCTAATATGTATAGATAAAAGCTTGTTAAGAGATTTACGTTCTCATAGTTAGTTTGGAAATTTTTAATATTAAAATCAATCAGATCATGTTACTTAATTTCATTATTTATCTACAATTTCCTTATTTATCTACACAGGTAAATAACCTATAATAACTAATATAGGTAAATAACCCTACCTATAATATGTTGCTGAGCCCAACCTCAGTTAGATTAATAGTAGTATTCTTGACAAGTTCATTTATTGATATTTAAATATTAATCTTTGGTGTAGTCTTAAATATTTTAAGTATACATTTCATCATTTGCATCTTGCATTTATTTACAAATCTAATCAACTAATATCCTAGAATAACATTTTTTTTAAATAAATTAGTTATAATAAAATCTATATAAATAAAAATGAATTTTGCTAAGTGCATAACTCGATAATGGCTTGACCAATTCGGCTAATTTATTTTTTGTATGTTTCTTAAGTCCCACGGAAGGTTTTAATACTTAGAAAAAAGGAAAAAAAAATACTATTAACTTTTGACAGAACGAAGTTTGGCCGGGCAGCAAATAAAATATTATTTATAAATATTAAAGCTAGTTTTTAATTTTTTCTTTTGTATTTCAGACTATAGATCGAGGTTCAAGAGCTATAAATTTCGTGCTATCAGCTATGGTGTTTAATATTGTGCCTACTATATTCGAATTGACGTTGGTGTCCATGATTTTGGGTATTAAAGGTGGACTTGCTTTTGCAGGTGAGATTATACCTTTTTTGGGAAATATGTCCGTAAAGCTTGTCTTGGGGAGTAAACTGGTGAATACGTGACGAGATCGTTACGAAAAGCGTGATCGGGCGTGGCGAACGGAAGTTGAGAGGAAGATATAAGTTTGTGAAGATAAAAAAAAGAAAGAGAGTTCATCACATTATTATCACTTCAGCCTATCGCAGTCCACTGCTGGACATGGACCTCCACAAGTTGGCCAAAAATGGCGTGAACTCATGTGTTTTGCCCATAGTCACCACGCTGGGCAGGCGGGTTGGTGACCGCAGGGCTGGCTTTGTCGTCCCGTCTTCGGCCTGTGTATTTCAAAGCCAGCAGTTGGATGGTTATCCCGCCATCGGTCGTCTTTATAACTCCAAGGTGGTAGTGGAACAGTGTTATGCCTTAGTCGCCTCTTACGATACTCACGGGAAGAGAGGGGGTGGCTATATTCTTTACTACCGTAGCCACATAGCTTAGAGAGTTTCCTTTCGTATATTACTGTAGGGGCAACGAAAAAAAGTTTTACTTCAGTCGTGTGGTCTAAAGCATACTTTTTTAGGCTGTCCTTATTATCAAAAATACGTTAAAACGTATACGTTTAATACGTTTCATTGTATACTTAAAAACTAAATTTTTATTTCCAGGCGTGGCATTCAGTTGTGTCGGAGTATACGCGGCCTTCACACTCGCTGTAACTCAATGGCGAACTCGATTTCGTGTCGATATGAACCGCGCTGAAAACGAAGCTGGGAACAAGGCCGTTGACTCGCTAATAAACTACGAGACTGTTAAGGTGACTATTGACACTATATTGACACTATTAGTGTGATTTGCGATTCATTACAACGGCGTGTCAGCCTTAGACTAATATAAGTATTATACTTATATTATAAGTAACTACTATAAGTATTGACTAATGACTCAATGTAGCAATACCGCACCTCTAGTATTACTATCGACTCACTACCGATTAATAACTCACACAAGTTCACCATTAGTGTTACGTATGACTAATTACAGCAACTGTGTCAAATTTAGTGTTATTATTAACTACGGACTCAGTACAATATTACAATATCCTAAGTGAGTATATTGAGTAACGACTCGGTTCGACACTACTATATCCTTTTTGTGACTATTGCCTGATGACTCAATATTATAACACTTATGATACCCTGTGTATATTGACTAATAACTCAGTACTATACTGGATGAGGACTGCGGAAAACCAGGATGTCTGGCGTGAAATTGGGGAGGCCTATGTCCATCAGTGGACTGCAATAGGCTGAACTGAAACTGATGCTACGATATCTATAGTCTGCCGACTAAACGACTCACTACAATAACCCTAATATTAAAACCGACTGTCGACTCACCACTTCGATATCCATTGACTACAGATTAAAAACTTACACACTTGCACATTAGTGTGACTTGTGACTTATTATAGCAACGCGTTACCTTCGGCGTGGTTACTGACTAAAGACTCAGTACAATATCCACAATGACTACCGGTTAAGGCTAAGGACTCACTAGAACACTACTTTACCCTTAATACTTACATCCTTAATTCTTGACTAGAGTCTACGTCTACTAAGTCTACTGTAATACTTAAGACTTAGTGTGACTGTTAACTGATGATATTTCTTTCATTTATTTTCAGTATTTCAATAACGAGAGTTATGAACTACAGAAATACGATGAAAGTCTCAAGAAATATGAGGATGCGTCGCTGAAAACCGCTTCAAGTTTGGCGCTCTTGAACTTTGGACAACACGCCATATTCAGCGCGGGACTAAGTGTTATTATGATAATGGCGGCAAATGAAATCGCTAAAGGTAATTTTATAGTTAAGAATTACATAAATGTTCCTTATATGGTATATAGTTCTCAAACATATCATGACACTAGTATATAGTTGAATGAATTATTTTTTTGTTGCCATGTAAGATTATTATTTATCTTAGTTCAAGTTTTGTATTATGTGATTTATTTTATTGTATTAGGATGGCCTGCCCAGAGTGGTGACTATGGGTAAAAGACAGAGTTTACGTATTTTTGGCGCAAAGTTGTGGAGACCTATGTCCAGCAGTGGACTGCAATAGGCTGGAATGATGATGATGATGATGATTATGATGGTAAATTGGAAAAATTTGTATTTGTGAAATTGACTTATTTTTGGTCTATCAGTCTGAGATCACACCTCTTTTGTCTTAAACAAGCCAAAAAATTAGAATAAGTTTTATTGACAACAAAGCCGATCTCTTATACTATGGAGCCGTTATCACAAGCTCAAGTGAAATTGTACGGTTTGTTAGCACATTATAAACAACACGCTTTATTCTACTGAATTTCAATATTGGTTGTTTTCGTACAAGTCAGCGTCTCGACTAAACGCCATTATGGCGTACTGTGATGTGGCGTACCGAGTGTGTAGCTCGCCGCGGTGTCGCAGGGCGCATGTCGGTGGGCGACCTGGTGATGGTGAACGCGCTGGTGTTCCAGCTGTCCGTGCCGCTCGGCTTCCTGGGCTCCGTGTACCGCGAGGTGCGCCAGGCGCTGCTCGACATGCACACCATGTTCACGCTCATGACGCTGCAGTCCAGCGTCGCGGTGAGTGTCCACCGACCTGCACCTGCACCCGCACCTGCACCCGTACCTGCACACACACCTTGATCTATACCCGCACCTGCACCTACACCTACAACTTGACCTGCACCTACACCTATACCTGCACCTATACCTGCACCTGCACCTACACCTACACCTAACCTTCCTGGGCTCCGTGTACCGTGAATAGTCTACCGTCTTTCTCACTACCACCCTACGACTAACGTTCTACGACTCTATCACCCTACCACCTAACAACTTAACCAAACATACCAACCTACTACCTTACAATCTACTAATTATCGACTTTATTTGGTGGAATAGTTTTATGCAGTAGTCGCAAGCAGACTATCTTCAAAAAAAAATAGCCTACTAAAACGTGAAACTCTACAATGGGGCAATTTGTTTAATAAGAAAACACAATCACAATCTTAGATGTAATGATAAACTATGTAACGAAGTTTTAAAATTTATTTGTAGGAAAAAGAAAAGGCACCAAAGCTCGCCGTAGACGCAAAGACAGCTTCGATTGAATTCAAGGATGTAAACTTCAAATATATTAATGGAAAACCTATTTTTAATAACTTAACCTTTAGCATACCTGCGGGGAAGAAAATTGGTATTGTTGGCGGATCGGGCAGTGGGTGAGTTCAGAATTAATAAAATAATTTACACCAAAATTTATTAAATAAATCTTACTACATGCGCAAAGACATAATTTATAAAATTGTTCAATTTACAATGAAAGAATACTAATCTAAAACAGCAATAATGACATCAAATAATGACAATTTTTATCTTGAATGAAAAAACCAACTTCAATAACATCGATAAGTAATACAATGTAGGTGCACGAAAAAAAAATCAAGTAAATACGCTTTATTAGATGTAACTCGAAAAGTACTTGCTAGCTCTCAATTAAATTTTAATGGGACCACATGACACGCCCCACTTTTCAAATAAAAAAAAAAAATCATTGAAATCGATCCACCCAGTCACAAGTTCTTCTAATTCTTCGAGTTCTTCTATAAATACAATCGAATTGAGAACCCCCTCCTTTTTTGGAAGTCGGTTAGTAAAGTTTTATACTTCCTGTTATATTTGTCACATATATAAATAAATAGTCATTTTCAGTAAGTCAACGATGGTGAGACTCCTATTCAGATTTTTCGAACCTCAGTCCGGTCAGATCAAGATCGGTGGACAAGATATACGGGATGTGGATCTCGCTAGCTTGAGGAAGGCCATCGCTATTGTGCCACAAGTATGTATTCATATGCTGTAAACATCCCATTGCTGGGAAAACCGATCTTATTTTGAAGGAAAGATAATACAAATCAAGTGTATTTATTGAGTTGTCGTATAAATTAATATTAAAATTGTAAACATAACCTTATCCTTACATGCTAAATCTACTGAACTGTTTGCTATGTAGGTTACATAGACATGTACATGAATGACAGCTTAAGGTTAATCCTGGATTTCTAACCCAATAAGTAATATTTTGGATTAAAATTCAACATTTTTCTCAGAAAGGTGTACCACCTGGTATGCCATTTTTTTTATAACTAAGTCGGCAATCAAGTAATAACTACGCGATTACCGCACGCTGCAACACCAGAAGTGTCGCAAGCGCGTTGCCAACCTTATCCCCAATCCCCCAGGAGCTCTGGTCATCTTATTCACCAACAGGAATACAACACTGGTTGAAAACAGTATTATTTAGCTTTGGTCTTCTGTAAAGTCGAGTTCTGTAAAGGTCGCGATACTACCCCAGTCGGGCAGCTCCATATTTTGAGCAGGAAATTTCCTGCTGTGCCCTACCTCAGTTACAGAAATGACAATATTCCAAATGTATACATGTTTATATTGTGTTTTCAGGATTGTGTTCTATTCCACGATACGATACTACATAACTTACATTACGGAGACCTGTCTAAGAGCGAGGAGGCCGTGTACGCGGCGAGCAAAATGGCTGAACTTCACGAATCAGTTGTCACTTGGCCGAAGGTATTCATTTTCAAAATTTTTATAGCGTAATTTGATTTATTATGTGGTTGCATGGGTTTTGTTGCTTTAAAGAGTAGAGATTGTTTTAAAGAAAGATTTTAACAAGTGATATAAGTGTCGTCCTCTAAAGTAAGAAAACATTTTTTAGCAAACGCCAGATAATAATATATATATCTAGGCATTGCTGTGTGGCTACGGCATTAAATAATATAGCTACCCCCTCTCTTCCCGTGGGTGTCGTAAGAGGCGACTAAGGGATAACACAGTTCCACTACCACCTTGGAACTTATAAAGCCGACCGGTGGCGGGATAGCTATCCAACTGCTGGCTTTGAAAAACAAAGGCCGAAGACGGGCAGCAGCTGCGACAAAGCCAGCCCTGCGGTCACCAACCCGCCTGCCCAGCGTGGTGACTATGGGCAAAACACACGAATATACGCCATTTTTGGCTCGAATTTGTGGAGGCAATGTCCAGTAGTGGACTACGATAGGAAATGATGAAATTATGATAAATAGAGGAGCTACACCTTTCGGTGGCGCGTAACCATGGCTTCAATTTACAATTTAAAACATTCTATGAGAAAAATAATTCTTGGTCCTATTGTAGTTATTTAGTTGTATATGAATCATTTAGTACTCGTTTTTCACTTTATCGAAGTTTTTAGGTCTAGCTAAAATATTATTTAATTAGTTATCCAAAAGTACGTTGCCAGAGGAGCTCGTATATTAAGACGATGTGAAATTTAAAAATGGGATAGGATTTTTTTCTCACGTTAAACGTGATCCATAACACTTACAGAACCCCTCATTGTAAGGAACGAAGTTAGGAGTCGAATATTCTATATTTAATCAATGGAAGGCTTTTTTATATTGTACGCATACAGCTTGTGGGTACACAGTTCCTTCGCGTTTGAATTATGGTCCTTAATAACTCTAAAAACAGTCGAAATTTTAACTAGAACACAGAATAAGAGATGTGATGTAGTACGACATATTGCAATTTTATTCTTCCGCTTTAGATACAACCCAAAAACCCAATTTGTTTGTCCGCAGGGCTACCAGACACAAGTGGGAGAGCGAGGATTGAAACTGTCCGGCGGAGAGAAGCAACGAGTGGCGATCGCTCGAGCCATTCTCAAGGACGCGCCCGTCGTCGTGTTCGACGAGGCCACGTCCAGCCTCGACTCGCTTACTGAGCACGTGCGTACACACACACGCACGACACAGACACACGACACAGACACACGACACAGACACGACACACACACGACACAGACACGACACAGACACGACACACACACGACACAGACACGACACACACACGACACAGACACACGACACAGACCCACGACACACACGACACAGACACACGACACACACATGACACAGACACACGACACACACACACACTGCTACGTATTTGACACACACGCATATTATATAGTCCTCTGTCGAATATTATAAAAGTATAGTCTTTGACAAGAGAACCGTAATAATGTTCAAACTTATAAAATTAATTATGATCGAATTTCGACCAATGTGCGACCACTAATAGATATAAATATATGTTGATATATTTTATTACAGGCAATTCTCCAAGCATTGAAAGCGGCGACCGTCGGAAGAACATCGATATGTATCGCCCATAGACTGTCGACTGTCGCAGACGCGGACGAAATATTAGTTCTAGAAAACGGTTCCATATCCGAAAGAGGGAAGCATTCGGATCTAATTAATAATAAATCGTCACTGTATTATAGATTATGGGAGAAACAGAACAGAGATGCAAATTTTATTCCGAAAGTCTGAATATTTTGGGACAAATATTTGGTCCAATGTTTGATGACAATTTTTGATCCAATTACAGTTCATAATAAATGTTAATTTAAGGAGAGGTCCTTAAAATACATTTTAGTCTGTTTTGAAATAATTTATTTGTATATTTTTTTTTTGGTAAATATCTTTTGTGTATGATTCTATAAAAACGTATAGGATTTATTCGTGTTAGGATGTTACCATGTTATATTATAACAACAGTCGTAGACGAGATATACATATATAATGCAAATTATCTAAAATTTTAAAGTACTTGAAGGTTGTAATACAATTTTGGCTAAACTATTGTACCACATTGTAAACATTGGTATGCGATGATGACTTCATTAATTTTCTTTTATGTAACATGTGTCATGTTCCTATGTAGTGGTGTAGTTCTTGTGGACTTAACAAATCTTTAAATACAGAAAAAAAAATAGGTAAAAAAACTTTTTAAGTTAAACGGTTTTATGTTAAACATACATTGCAATGTTTAAGATAAATGTACTAAAAACCAAAAAATAATAAAATAGATACAGTCGTGGAAATTATAAACATATGCATAGACTAGACTAA
Source organism: Melitaea cinxia (assembly GCF_905220565.1). Classification (NCBI taxonomy): domain Eukaryota; kingdom Metazoa; phylum Arthropoda; class Insecta; order Lepidoptera; family Nymphalidae; genus Melitaea; species Melitaea cinxia. Next base: position 1,366,544 of record NC_059399.1, on the reverse strand, counting down.
AATAAAACCGTGGGGCACGTCAATTGTCTACAATCGTTGATTAAAATGTTTGTTTTGTAATGTTACACTATAATTAGGCAGTTGTTCAACCGACAACGATGGACGTGTGATAAGTAGGGCTAGAATGTGGAAACAAGCTAGCAAGCTCGATTATAAGCGAGTTTTAGGGTTTCATAGTGGTGAGCGAGTAGTACTTTTATCATATGTTTTGTCGATTAAAGACAAACTACGAGCAGTGAAACGATTCCTCGCCAGCCAGCAGTGTGAATGTCCAACGATAAACTAGTTGAAACATCTCTTTTATTTACATGGAGTGTATAACTATTGGAATTTCCATGAGCAAGAAAATAGTAAGTAATTTTCTCACCGTCTGCGGACCAACTGCCTATTTTAACGACGAATTAAACGATTCTTCTATCGCACATTAAGTCGATAATTTGTAGACAATTGACGTGCCCCACGGTTTTATTTTAGTCTAGTCTATGCATATGTTTATAATTTCCACGACTGTATCTATTTTATTATTTTTTGGTTTTTAGTACATTTATCTTAAACATTGCAATGTATGTTTAACATAAAACCGTTTAACTTAAAAAGTTTTTTTACCTATTTTTATTTTCTAGTTTTTAGTTTTTATTTCGCATTCTGTTTAATTCATTTAGTGCTTCATTATTGCAAGGCCCATCTTAAATATTGAGGTTGTATAGTGCACTGTATTCTTCTTGTCAAGCCCTTTTATTTGATACCCATATTGGTGGGATTGATAAAAAATTGTTATCAGACATTTGGTAGCGGCGGCCAGCTTAGATTTCAATTTTGCATAGTAAATTGTATTCTACTTGTTGAGACCTTTCATTTGATACCCATGTTGATGGGATTGATAAAATCTAAGTTATCCGCCATTTTGTAGAGGCCGCCATCTTGGATTTTAATTTTATATAGTACATTGATTATACTGGTTGAGCACTTTCATTTGATACCCATATTGATGGGATCGATAAAACCTACCTTATCCGCCATTTTGTAGTGGCCGCCATCTTGTATTTCAATTTTTTATAGTATATTGTATTCTGCTTGTTGAGCCCTTTCATTTGATACCCATATTGATGGAATCGATAAAACCTACGTTATCCGCCATTTTGTAGCGGCCGCCATCTTGGATTTCAATTTTTTATAGTATATTGTATTCTGCTTGTTGAGCCCTTTCATTTGATACCCATATTGATGGGATTAATAAAACATAAATTATCCGCCATTTTGTAGCGGCGGCCATCTTGAATTTATAATGATAATGAATAAACATAATTGTATTGTCACCAAAATCCAAAGTGTATACAAAATTTCAGATTAATCGGTTGACAGGAAGAGGGTGAAATTTGAATTACTAAATTTGACCCAAGAATAAATAAAGAAAAAATAAAAAAACAAACGGGGTGAGCTAAATAAAACCGTTTAAAAATATTCATATATTATTCAGTTATATTTTAGTCGCAAACGTCTTAATTTCGTTCGACTGTCGTAGCTCGAATGGAAGCTCTAAACCAGGGGTGTCAAGCTCAATTTTGCAGAGGACCATATATTAAATTTAGAATGTGTAGGAGGGCCAGATTTAAAATAAAAAATGTACTGAATTATTATAACATTTAATTTATTTAATTATATAGTATATAATATACGGTTGTTAAAAATCGCAGCCGATGGCGGGCCCTATCTTTGACATCCCTGCAATTTAAACCGATTAAATTTTTATCTCACGTCGTATTTTTATTGAAATTCGTTGACGCAATCTGTAAAAAATAATATTTTTTTAAAATAATTCTATTATAAAGAACAATCTAGAAAAAATAAATTCAATAAAAATATTACGATTCACATAAGTTTTATTCAAAGTAATTTAGTTCCTATTATTATTTTCACTTAAAGTTCATATTTATATCGAGCATATTATAATATAACGCGAACGCATTGTGGGCGTTGTAAATGTTCCATTTCAATTTATTTCGCTTTCGTTTGTTTTGATTAATACACGTGCTAGAAGGATTTTATTTCAAAAGTTTTAATTTAAGAAAACATAATTATCTTATTTTTTCTTCTAGCTAAAATTAGCAACTAGCGACTTGTCAACAATATCTAATTTCTCATTAACACAATGAGAAATTAGATATTGTTGACAAGTTGCTATCGCAAAAGAATTACTGTAACAAATTGTGTAACTTTGACATTCTGTGACATTGTCGATATTATCTATTCTGTTTTGGTAATGAGTCATTAAAATTCTAATCATAGTAATTAGTCAAGAAGTGTAACAACATACTTGTACCGAAAAAAGTTTACGGTTTTATTATCATTCAATATTTAAATACTATTTCATTATTATTTACTTAACATTAAAAATAACGGAATAACAAAATCGTATTTGTTTAGAACTTCTACAGAATGTATACAATGTATAAAAATTGAATTGGATCAAACATTTGTACAAATTCGCTTACGGAATAATATTTGTGATATTTATTTATCATATTGGTCGTTAGTTGGACTAAGAAAAATTAAAGTTATTTTTATTTACTTGAAGGTCTTGAAAAAATATCTGAAAGAGTTTTAATGCAATTTTTTTTAAATATTTGTAAAGATATTCGAATTTCGCGCCTGTTTCACTAGTTGCTGAAAAGCTATCTGTCGTATAACTATCAGATAAAACTTAAAAATATGTATTTATTTTTCACCATCAAATTCAACTTCATTTGTCAAATATTTGTATTCGCAACTTGTAAATTTAATCGTTACAGTTTATTTGTTGGTAATAAGTCTATCAGTACCTTATGTGTGAGTTAAATTTCATCATAAACCGTTGTAAAGAGTATTAAAGACGTTTGCAATAGAGTATATTAAAGTTACGTTTGGTTAAATAATAGACAGTATCTTGTCGATTACTTTGTGAAATTAGTGACATACAGATACCCGGTTTAAAAATAAATTTTACAGTATGTTATTATTTAACGTATAAAACACTACCTCGTTATGTTTGTAATCATTTTTTTTTAATTTAAAAGGAAACTAAAAAGAACTTTGTTTTTTTCTAAATTTAAATTGACAAGGAATGTCTATAACAGGTTAAAAAAAGATGCATATATAGATAAAAAATGTTTGAAGTAACTTAAAATTCTATAAAAAATGTAAATAATAAATAAATGTATGTTGGTGTGTACAGATACTGTTGATTAAGTATATTATATTGTTTTATTATGTGTTTTATTTATTCCTTATTCCGCTATTCCTATAAACACTACCTATTTAATAATTTGTGTGATACCATGATAGTCAAGATATGAACTGAACATGATCTTCACACATCGGCTAAATGGATAAAAATAAAATAATTATCTTTTTTAGTATGTTAAAGATAAATCGCAAAAAAGTTGGCTGGATAATTCCTGGCCAGGCTATATTATATTCGGCAACCGCTATTCAAACCAGGACTTAGCCGGCAACCCTATGTCATCGTATTCATAAAACAGTGCTCATTTTGGTGTAAGATTTATTAATCAGTTAAATAAAGATTAATTAAAGATTTATTAAAATATATCAGTACCAAAATTTTACAATTATACAAAAATAATAGAAAACTAGAATTTATAAAATATTGTGTCTACTTTATCGACACGTGCATAATATGAGAGCAGTAGAAGAAAGACTATGTTGGTTGTTGGTTCCCACGAAATCGGATGCGGTTTTCAAAGAGATCTAACCAAAATTTTGTTACCATATCGTCCATATCCTTAACAAGATTCAATCTTTGTACAACAGTTAGAAATGGAGTTATTACTCTATGAATTACCTAATTGTAATAAAATCGCAACGAAGAAAATTACACGTAGGGCTGATGCTGTGTGGGCGTTAACAATGGGAAATTCTCCTCAATGGAAAACACTCCAAATTTGGTAGGAATCCCCTATATGTGATGTAGAAATAATGAGCGGATTTTATGATAACTCATCCCCAATAAGGATAAGGGGGATGGGCGTTAACAATGAAAATTTTAAATGTATGTAACTTCGAAACTATTGAACTAAATTTTATCAAATTTTGTGAGAATCTGTAATTTGGTTTAACTTGGGAGATAGGATAGTTTTTATCTCAATCGGACCCGGTAGGTGGCGCTGCTATCGGTATGTAACTCCGAAACTACTGAACCAATTTTTATCAAGTTTTGTTAGCATCTGTAACTTGGTCTGACTTGGGTGTGTGTGTGTGTGTGGGTCTTCCTGACAGGCCCGAGGGTCTGTCTGGGTACGGGCCTCGAGGTTGCCCTTTTTACCCGGGCTTTCTTCTCCGGGGCTTTGCCTCCGGGATCGTATCCTTTCGGCCCTATTGGGCCAGGGTTACAGTGCCCTTAGGGTCATCGTCTTATTTAGGTACTTCGTCTTAATTAGGTCTTCTCCTTGATTGAGGTCTTCATTACTGCTGTATCGGGATGTCCTCCCCCGCGTCGTCCGGATCGTCGCCACCACTATTCGCGCTGGGTCGGCTCGGCGGTGGTTGCAGGAGCTCGCGTGGCAGAGGACGTCCTTCTGGCGGTCTCGCGTGTAAGGGGGCGATTCCGTGGAGGTGTACGCACGCGCCTTTGTCCGCGCGAGCAAACATGGCGCGCGCCAGTCGGCGCACGTACTCCTCCACGGTGGGCGTTCTGGTATCTCTGTGGAGTACGTCATTCTTGACGTACCACGGAGCTCCTGCGATCAGGCGCAGGCAGCGGTTCTGCTGGACTTGCAATCTTCTGGCCTGGTGCGCCGAGCAGAGAGCGTACCAGGCCGGGGCCGCATACGTCAGGCGCGAGCGGACGTAGGCACCGTAGACCATCAGCTCCGTAGACCATCTCTGACTTGGAAGATATGGTAACTTTTATTTCAACCGGAGCCGGGAGGTGGCGCTGCTATCGGTATGTAGGTAGCTGTTTTCCGGGCGGGACAACGTCTGCCGGCTACTGCTATTCGACCGACCTTTTGAATCTATATATATATATATATATATATATATATATATATATATATATATATATATATATATATATAATGAATGTTTGTATGTATTTGTATATATCCTTTATAGAATCGTAAACTATGCATTTGATCATGTCATTATCTTCATCAAAGTGTTGTGCATGAGCCCACAAAGGTTACAGAGTACGACAAAAAATTAAATAAAAAAAGCGCTGCAACGCGCGCAGTGTACAGTTAGTATAATAATATAATGAGATAGTAATAAAGTTTATAATTAGATAGATACCTAATTAAAGATTCATAGAGAAACTAGCTTTGATAATGGTTAAGGAGTTCCTATATTATAGTATCGATTATGACAGATTATTGGTTGCCATAGCTACGAGATATACAACAAAAAGTAGAGAAAATTTACCACAATTTTGAGATTCTTGTGTTTTCTTCTAGAAAAATGGATATTTTATACTGTTAATAATGTCAGTGTTGAGTCTTGTGCCAGAAGAAAAACGTAGGGATACAAGGTTTGAAAAATAAAAATTCGCATATGAGTTTTACGAAAGTACACTTTACTCACAGTCAATAATTAGTATTATTGATAAGCCTTTTCTATTGAACCTTTTTTACGCACCAGTCCGGTCCTAAGTCAATTTGACTTTCCTAAACAAATGAAAGAATTTGTATTGGCTAAGAATTGTTGAAACCACAATAAAAAATGATCCTCTGATCGAGGACTTTGTTTTTATTTTAAATATACCCTTATACAACTATCATATTTTCTTGTTTTATCTTATTTAATATTCTTTTTACATATTTTACAGTAATACAAGTAACATTTTTGTAATTATTTAATTTAAAAGAACTTTTCAAAAATTATACCTATTGAGCGTTAAATTCATAATAGTTTACGCTCACCGACGAGTGCGTATTTAGTTATGACAAGAATTTGCTCAGGTTAGAGTTACCTTATTGAGAGAAGTTTATAGATGCGTTCAATTCCTTGCAGAGAACTTACTAGAAATATCACTATCTGTATCATTTGCAGTACTGTGTGGCTACGGTACTGAAGAATATAGCCACCCCCTCTCTTCCCGTGGGTGTCGTAAGAGGCGACTAAGGGATAACACAGTTACGCTACCACCTTGGAACTTAAAAAGCCGACCGGTGGCGGGATAGCCATCCAACTGCTGGCTTTGAAATACACAGGCCGAAGACGGGTAGCAGCGTCTTCGGTGCGACAAAGCCAGTACTGCGGACACCAACCCGCCTGCCCAGCTTGGTGACTATGGGCAAAACACACGAGTTCACGTTATTTTTGGCGTTAACTTGTGGAGGCCTATGTCCAGCAGTGGACTGTATAGGCTGTAATGTATATCATTTGCAACAGGTGAATAATTGTTATATCAACCTATGCCCATAATTAAATACTATAAAATCACGAATATTCGTTACAGAAACTCTTTAGAGAGCGTATATAGCAGCAACTCACGTCTCAACTTGCTGAACAAACGCAAACGTTTGAATCCAATACTGGACATGTCGAGCCAATCCATCAACAAGGGCGACAGATACGTCACACAACGAGTGTTGTCTGCGAAGACTCATAGAGTTAAACAACTGCAAAATCAGTTGGCAGATGCACATTATCACTTGCAGGTAAGTTTCGTTGATTTTAGAAGAACAGTAGAAAGCCAAATTTGTAGAAATGCGTTGTAAAAATTCAGTTGTGGCATTTCAGTTTTACGTCCGTGACCATCGGTGTCGACGTGTTCATTTCAGGCTCCAGATTCTGAGTTACCATTATCTTTAGGCAGTGACAAGCTTGACTGGCGCCCGGGCTTTGCCTTTTTAGCATCCCTCCAATTCGAAAATCATATAATATATACAACAATTTTTTATTTTGCGGACCATTTGGCGCACCTTTGTGAGTAGCGGCCGGGGCATGATGCCCTCCCTTGCCACCACGCTACGCTACTGTCTTTAGATTCGCATACCATGCATGTGATTCTAAATACCCAACACGCATCGATAAAACCATATCTTTCTTTGGATGACAGGGAAACTGATTTTTTGTAGACTCTTCTATTCATTCAATTTTTCGTAGTTTTTCTTTATTATATAAAATGTAAAAAGAGTAACTGCGGAGTTTTTTGCTGATTCTTCTCTGCAGAATCTAAATTCCAAATCGGTGGTAGCTTTACTTCAACAAATATAATAATTTATTTTTAAAGTTTTAATTTGTAAAATGACGATTCGAAAGTGCTCTTGGAGCCTATTTGAATAAAGCTGTTTTTGATTTTGATTTTAATTTTGTTATAGTAAAATTTTGTAATGAAGTAATTTTAAATATACCTATGTTTACTATTTAATAAATTCAGATATATTCGATAAAAACGTCAGCACACCCACACCACGATATTCATCAAATTTATATTCTGTTTTGCTATAAATCATACGAATATTACGAATCGGAAAGTTTTGCATATTTACTCGGTTTTCTATGTTTCATGGAAGCTTTAAATAATATTTTACTCATCGTATTTACAATTTTTTACATACCTACGTCCAAAATTGATTTCATATTATCAGAAAAATTGGTACTCTATGACTTAAATCGTTGACGCTATTGTCACTAAACCTGAGCTCCACTCCACCGTGGCGGATGCGATTCCCACCTTGCATCGGTGTATTATTATAATATTAAAAATAAATATTTACAATGTACAGAAAATATAAATGTATGTCTATACTTATTAGTTATTTATAAGCAGAAACAAGGAATTCGTGCAGTTCACACGTACACGATTTAAATAATACAATATAATAATAACATTTCTATAATAAAAGCGTTCCTTTGTATTATTTCGTTACAGGAGCTGAGTAATGAAAATAGAATACTGCGTGCTCTACAAAAGAAACAAGAGATAGCTTTACAAAGGTATTTTAATGACGATTTCTACTTCATTAAATGTTTCATTCAATTTCATTTACATAATAGGAGAAGTTTGTTAACTCAATAAAATCATTAAAATAGCTCGTTAGCCACGTTAAATGTCGTACTGCCATATTTTTTTTGCAAAGTATTTTTTTTTTATAAAAAAGTGTGTGCCAGCTCCGATGCACGACTGGAGTTTACTTCTTCGTATCGACTGTCTAAATAGGCACAAAAAGGCTTACTAGTCTAAGAAAAAGGTTAATACTATATCAAATGGTAAATAAACGAATCAAATAACCCCATCTATCGAAATTTAATAAGGTTTCGATAGATGGCGTTAACAAAAACGTAACGAGGTCATTCGTTCAGTAGACTTTACTTATCATATTTTTTTCATACCGGGGGCCTTATATGAAAATCGATTTTGAGGAGTAGACTCCAAAAACCTTTTCCTGATGCCTACGTTGTATTACTTGTCGATATAATTGAAGTCGGTTTTTTTTAGTTTGCTTGCAAACACAATTATAAAATAACGTAAAAACAAAAGAAACATACTTCATTTGATAGAAAAATTAAATGAAATTTCAACGATTGAAAGATTTTATTTATTTTTCTTATCTATCAATGAATGAAAACTTCGTCAACTAGAGAATATTGACGTCGAAACGAACCGAAGAATGAAGCAAGCTTTACATAGCAAAACGAAACAACATTATCGATTTTTAGAATTCAGACTTTTTAATCTTTGGAATTTTTTTATATAATATATTTTTTCTTAAGCCATTTTTATTTCCATAACATCGTCCTCGACAATACTACAGTTTATCTTTTTATGTTCCAAATAATTACTCAGTAAATCAACAAACTTTTGTTTATTCGCAATATTTGAAAGGAATTTTGTCTGAGTGTTATTAATGTAGCTGATAAAATATCCACATCGGATTTTCTACGATATCTCTAGTAAGACTTTGTACCAGTTGTTTCTTGTGTATATCCGTTTAAAATTGCATTAGCGTGTAATGTGAAGTGTTTGACGATAAACTGTACCCAAATAACTTACGTCAACTTTATGCTGCGTCACAACTGCTACTAGTTACGACATCGGTCCTAGTAAACTGGAAGGTACTAAGAGACTCAGAATAGGGGATCCGGGGAACAGTGTAATCTACCATGTTTGAAAGTAGTATAGTTCAAGGTTGAAAAAATTCGCTTATTTTTCCATTACGTAAAATTTACGGCCATCCCTGAAAATTAAAAACTGCCCTAAATGCCTTGCCCTAAATAATAAAAATTTTATGTTTTACAAATTTTAATTTTAGGTTTTTTTACTAACTTTTACCAACAACCGCTCTGGTGTGGTGCGAGTAGTCGCCTAAAACACCGACGGATTGCGGGTTCGGTTCCCGCTCGGGATGGATATTTGTATTTGTACAAATATTCCTTTCCGTTTTGGATGTCTGTCCTTGTGGGACTCCCCCACCGTGCCTCGGAGAGCACGTTTGGCCGTCGGTCCCATATACTCATAGTACATATCCACCAACCCGCAGTGGAACAGCGTGGTAGACTAAGTTCCCTTCTCCTATATGGAGAAAGAGGCCTATGCCCAACAGTGGGATGTTACAGACTGAATGCGTAACTTTTACCGTTTTCGGGTTATTGCGGAAAATCACTTGTATGCGTGCGAACAAAAACTATGTATTTAATATATAATTATACATGTGTAATAAATAATGTCTTCTGTCAACTTTCTGCTGTAATTATTTACTTAAAATTATTATACTTGAATAGAAACACCAACCAGTAAATATCTAAAGTATAGATAATAATATTAATATAAACATTCTATTTTCTTAACAATCAGATACGAGAATTCCAACGCAGAACTACCCCAGGTGTTAAATTCCCATAATGAAGAAATGAGAATTCAGCAGAGCAAGTATAAGCAGCTGAAGCAGCAGTACAAAGAAGTGTCGATGAAGTTGAAAGAGAAAGACTTACAGTATCAACAGCTAAAAGACGAACACCAGCATTTATTAGATCTGAGCAAGGATAAGTATGTACTGATATTGTGTTAAAGAAAAGTGTAAAGGTACTAGATCGAGTTACTGTTACTTATAGGCATTAATTAAAAGCATTTTAGGCTTAGAATCTACAAAATGTTCTTTTTAATTACTGTAAAGCCACTATTTTAGCTGTGCATAGTAACGATTCCTTTACGAAACATTAATGAAATGGTTAAAACGTAGATTGGTTGGTAGGAATTGCAATAGTGTTAAGCACGTCGTAAATAGTTAGTCACCAAATTACTCAGGTTAAAGAGAAAACATAATTAAAAAAATGTATATTCTAGGAATCTCCTCGAACGTGAGAAACTGCAAGCACAAATAACAGAACTGACAGCAAGAGTCCAGCAACAGAACGAAACTATAAACATGTTACAGAGAAGAATAGCGCTAGAAGCTAAGAACTTTAAACACCAGTTGCAAGCAGAAATAAACAAACACAAAGACACAAGACATGATTTGGACCTAGCTATTAGCAATGCTGATAAATTGTCTACCATTATAGAGGTAATGAACTTTACAACAATACTCGTATTATAATTTAGAACTGTATTATTTTGCTTCAAATTATTCGTTTTGCTAACAAAATTATGTCTACTACATTTACTGATTGCAATAGGATGTTTTCCTTCTTTAACTGTAGAATTATTTCCAAATATGTTTTACGTTTTACCTAACGCCTTAAATGCAACATTTCGATCTAACCTACGTACATCTATTATGAAAATAAAGTATATGTATATACATCACAGAATCTATTTTTATATTCTTCATCGCTTCATCCTGTAATATCCCACTGCTGGGCCTCTTCTCAGATGTAGGAGAAGGGTCAGAGCTTAATCAACCACGCTGCTCCAATGCTGGTTGGCGGATATATTCGCTACTAAGAGTAATGATCACTATCAGGTGTACATGATAACAACCGGGACCGACAGCTAAACGTGCTCTCCGAGGCACGGTGGGGAGACCCACAACTACTTCACAAACACCCAGACTACGGCAAACACCTGTAAAAAAAATCTGATATAAAGATATCAGATTTTTTTTGCTTAGGAGTTGCACGCACACATATAAAAGAAGGTTTTGTTATGTTAAAAAAAAACAACGAAAATAAAACAAATAACACAAATTTAAAAATGAAGCGTCGAATTATTCGAAGCCGCACAACCCCAGTCGAGTCTCGTTCAAAGATTTTCCGGTTAATTAAATCTGTATAATTAATGTTGAAAATTGAATAGATTTGCATAAGAAAGCTGACCGCAGCTGCCTTGTGATATTTATTTCAATTTAAAAAAACATATATAAACTTTTCCTTAAAAAAAAACGTATTAATATACCTACCTAGGTATGTATGTAATTGAAAACCTAACCTATATCTGACTAGTGTTTCAATCAAACATCTAAACTATCAACTATCTGAACTAGGTTTGAGAAATAAGATACACGACTTCCATTTCATGATGTTTGCCAGTACTGAAAAGAATTCTTAGAAATTTAATTCCTTAAAGTCTGAAAATGTAGTTCAGAAAATCTTGCATCTAGTAGTATAAAGCTTTACTCTTTAGTTTCGTTTTTAGAAGTACAGAAGTCAGGTTTTGGTTTGGTTTATCTTTTTTTTTATTTCATTTAAGTTAAATGCCATTAATGTTGTCAGAATACTACTTTTTTGAAAGAAAATATTCCTAATGAATTAATAAAAAAATCCTAATTAATTAATTAAAAGAATTAATTTAAAATAAATTAACATTAGCCATGTTAATGTTTTTATTACTATCTTTTTTATTTTCACTTTGCGGATATCGATGTTTCGAAATTATCTACAAATGTCTGGTTCACGAGTTCACGAGTTCCTAATCATTGTTGCTAGTTAGCTAGTAGGCGATCTATAAAATTGATTTAATATTTTCAGATGAAAGAAAAAATGCTCAGTACCGCAGCAAGTAGAGGCGGTAAATCACCAACAAAATCAGCTTCCATTATGAACATTGCAAGACCTATCAGCAAGAATGGCAAGGATGCCATGAAGGGAAACGATGAAAGAAGCGAAAAAACTAATGTATGATTATTTCTAATAAATGTGTTCAAGTGTACTATATTTCTAAGTATTTTTATTCGTGTTCTCAAAATATAAATTAAAAAGATCATAATATATGAAATAAAAACTTACAATTACAGAATATTTTACTAAAGAAATACTAACTAAATAAATAAATGAAAACAGTAAACAAGTTAGCTAATATTTAATAGAATCACATATTGTTTTAGAACCATATTAAATTGAATTTATTTTGTTTCAAACTTTTCAGATAATACAAATGGATCAAAATATTCTCGCGAAATTATGTGAAAATTCACGTAACATAAGTAGCTCTTTGTCTCACGATGAAGACACTAGCTCTTCAACCGAACCACGCTCCAGATACATATCTAGTAGAAATTCAACAAGCTCTCGCAATACACCGAATCTAATGAGAAAACATTCTAAGAATTCTGACGAGATTATAGAACTGGCGAAAACAGTCCAGGACGGTATGGCCGATTTGACGATTATGGATGACGACTTAAAAAATACAACACCAGACGAAATGAAAAAGAAAATGGAAGCGATGAAAGAAGATCTTATGAAAAAAATTAAAAATAATGAAGAACCTCGCTCTAGGAAAACTAGTGCTTTAAGAAGAATGTCGACAGAAGAGTCAATTGAAGAACAAATTATTGAGGAAGTTGTAATAGAAAGACCGAAATCTAGAGGACGAGTTGGTTCAACAGTATCCTTTTATGATAATTCTAATTCAGACACTGGGAATAATTACACAAGTGACGAAGCTGATAAAGTTAAATTTAAACGTGAGTTAAGTGCTAAGGAAAAGAAAGTTCCAGTGAAGAATATCGATAAATATTGCAAAGATATCATACAAGATATAGAAAAGACTAGCAAAGTTATCGATGTCCATATGAAACAGTTTAGTCAGGCCAAATTCACAGGCGATAAATTAGTCGAGCAGTTGCAAGCTGTTGACAAATTGAACGAATTTGTAAATGGTAGCGGCGATATACCGACAGAGGCTTTGACTGAATTGAACAATAATTTTAATATGTTAACGGAACAAGTTTTCAATGAAAACGAACCGGTTAGAAAACGACCTAGCAGAAAGAATTCTCGTATTGAATCGAAAACGAATTTACTCGGTGACTCAAATATGAGCAATCAGGATTTACTAGACGATCTTCTTGGAAAGAAATGATATAATATACTTCCGTGAAGAATTAGATGCCAATAAAATAGTTTAATATGCCATTTGTTAGATTAGAATTAGAAAATATTTATGAGAGCTATTTCCGAAACAGATGGCAATAATTACGAATTTTTATAGATATTTTTATACAAGGTTAGAAAAGAGAGTACGTTGTCCGTTCGATAATTTATTACTCCGGTTCTCAGACAAAGAAATCGTAGCAATGAATTACACGAGAACGAGTGGTAATAAATATTTGTCTTACTAATAAACATTCGTTGTTGCGCGTTAGGTTTACGGAGACTTAAAATTCGTTGATACTGTGATCTTTTAAATAGAATTCTGTGTCGTCCTTAGTAAAACACGTCTTTTGGTCATAGTCAGTAAATTTCTTGATATCATTTAAATCAAATAATGAAAGTAAGGTAAAGTAAGGTAATATACCAATTGTTTTGTAAACAATGGATTAAAATATCGCGAAGACACGGGTATTCAATTTTTTATCAAGAATTTGTATACATTGGAACCAGTTCAAATTTAATATGTTATTAGTTATTTTGGAATCAATCTTACAACCAGATATAAAGTCAATAGATTAACCGATCAACAGTCAATTAACCTTTGGTAATATTTTCGTTCCCTATATATAAAATGTATACCAGTCTTCAATATTGAAGTAGGCGAGGGGTACAAGTATTTCGTTGAAGCACTTTTGAGAGGTCAAAACAATAGATGAGTTCGTTGATTGTTTTGTATTTCAGTTTATATTTTTGTTATATTAATCTTGAAAGGTTACGGTGTACCAAATTTTCGAGAACAGTTTTTATAAACATTCTCATAAAAGTTATTTAGTAGCTACTGTTCAAATATCATATTTTCTATTCGACCTCGCACACTGACCTGCTCTAATGACATTTACATTGTCAACGACATATTAATACATTTATAGAAAGGTTAAAACATAAAATCGTTGTTTTTGTACGATTCATATTTTGTATCAGCGTTGTCCAAACATTAGCCAGACCTAATTATTTATAGATTGACGAATTGATTTGCTAACATATTGATGTTACAATTGTATAAACAAGATTGACTGTTTTTGATTAACGTATTTATTTAACTTGTCTAAAAGTAGGTCAAGCGTCTGATCATTTTCTCTCGCCCTTATGAACAGGGGCAAATTTAAATCACACCGGTAGAATGATTATCAATGATCGGTGATGACATATCTTCATATTCTCATCATTATTATTCTTTTGTTATTGTTTTTAACACAATAAGTATCACGCTATACTTTATAAAATGAACATTATTTAAAAAGTTTTAAAAAATGTAATTAATGTTGGACTCTTGACCTTACCGAAATATCTTCACTGTGGTTTTTTCTCCTACTAGCGAAACCATTTGTTTTAGCGAAACAATTTGAATTGTTACAACCACAGGCCATGCAAAAAGAATTAAATTTAATAGTATTAATTCAATTGTGTCTTCATTACACTGCAAAGCATTTCAATGATCTTACGACGGATTATCTATCAGTGAAAATAAAACAAAAAATCAATGCCATCGGTCTATCATGTCATCATGTGTATCAAAATAAAAAATCAAATAGAAAAATATTTTCAATTTATAAAACCTTTATAAAAAAAACAGAGAGATAAATACTGCTTGTCCAGACAATTTTAATATGTGTGTACGTAAAATATTTATAAAAGCAATGTAAATAATAATAAAAGGAAACGAACTGTAAAATCGATTACACATCGCTGCAAGTGGATGGGCATTCGGACGCGAGTTATTTTCGTTAATTGTTATCAACTAGAATGAATGACTTTTCAATGCCTATTTATAATTATGAATTTATATTTGTATTTTTGTATGTTTCTGATTTGTGTGATATCTGGTATATTTATTGTTGTTTAAAATTTATTCAGACTTTTAAAAAACGAATTTTAATCAATCAAGATCTTACGACAATGAAATTAACTAAATTTTAATTAATAAATTTATTTTGAGAACACAGTTGTTTTTCTTGTCACCTATAAATTCACCTACGGTTTCATCATCTACCATTATATTATGAAATCTTCCGTACAAAATTATGAAACTTTTTAAATTATAACGAAAATTGAAGAATGTTCCTAAATTTATAGCTTGTGATGAGTATAGCCTGTGGGAAAATCTCAGATGCCTCTAGTGTTTTTACTCTGCAAGACAGATTCCTCAGAATAGATTGAGACATCTTCACAACAAGTGTCTCACCAAGCTAATATGTCCAAAATAGATACAAGCTCAGACAGAGTAGTGTTTTATTGTACTCAACAGATGCCCACGGTGCAGAATTAGAGAAATTAAAAATATGCCCCTAAATATGGACAAATACAGACCTAATTCTCATACCGCGATACGAGGGGCTATCAGATCTATGAGTATTTAAGAAGAGCAGGGAGGAAAAGGGAAGGCCTCTTCTTACGGACTGCTAATAAATTTTAAAATCGACATTAGTAACAGCAAAAAACCCTCCATTAGATCCTGTTTCACGTCAAGTAATAAATTTCAATTTTTGGATTTACAGGCGAGGGTGAAGAAAAATATAATGTCTTGAAATGAAATTATGCCGTCATTCGTCAGATAGCTTTTTAGTCACTGTTTACGTGTTTATCTGTCACACATTTATTTTATAGTTGTATGGTCCTTGTATTGTAGATTTCTAATTATGTAAAGATTATTAAAGTTAAGCAATGAACGAACAGTTAAGAGATCTTAAAGTCAATGTATTGTATTAATTCAATGGAACAAACATACGAGCAACCTCTCCTTTTTATATTAATCTATATGTCATGACAAACATTTGTATTGGCGATGCAGGTGCTGGCTGTGGTCTGGGTGATTGTGCAGTCCATGTGGGTCTCCCCACCGTGCCTCGAAGAGCACGTTAAGCTGTCGGTCCCGGTTGCTATCATGAACATCTGATAGCGATCGTTACTCATGGTAGGGAATATACCCGCCAATCCGTATTGGAGCAGTGTGGTGGATTAAGCTCAATCTAAAGAAAGAGGCCTATGTCCAGTAGTGGAATATTACAGGCTGACGCGTATATAATCTATATATTAAAATAATCGCTTTTTACTAAATTCATATGTATGTAAACACGGTATATATACCAAAATAACATTTTTTTATAATTTTTTTCTGTCTGTCTGTCTGTTCCAGCTAATCTCTAAAATGGCTGGATTTTGATGGGACTTTCACTGGCAAATAGCTGAAGTAATAACAAGTAATTTAGGCAATTTTTTTATAACTGCGAACTGAACAATTACTCTTTTGTTAAATTCCACACGGAAGAAGTCGCGGGCACAGCTAGTACTGAAATAAATTAAATTCTCCTTAAGAAGTCCATTCTTTTATACACAGTAATCCAAATTTTTCTCCATAATCTTCAAAGTAGAAGTAAAGAATAATATAAAAAGAAAATTACACTGAAATTGTATTAATATAAAAAATGTTTACACGATATAAACGAAGCGAACTTTATTTTCGTTCTCTGTACTCAATCGATTCACAAAAATTACAAAGTTGAAAGTGTAAGTGTTCTTACTTCAATATTTACATGTCCTAATTTACAATTTTGTTACTTTATTGAGAGGAAAAAATTTCTTCATGAATTCTAAGACGTACAAGATCTTTAAACAACGATAGAGCCAGCTATAGCATAAATTGCCTGCAACACCCTACTGCTGGGCATAGGCGTCTCTGAAGAGAGAGAGATACAGGAAACATGGATATGTAGGAGAAGAATCGGAGCTTAATACACCACGCTGCTCCACTGCGGGTTGGTGGATATATTCCCAACTATGAGTAACGATTGCTATCAGGTATTTATGATAACAACTGGGACCGATGGCTTAGCGTGCTCTCCGAGGCACGGAGGGTAGTTCCACAAGGACAGAAAACCAAAACGGGAAAGATACAATAACCGCAACTTGAACCACTATACCAGAGTCGTTGTTATATTTAGTAACATTTATGACATTTGAAAATCTGATGGTTATTATACCTATGCATAGCCTATTGTGACATTAAATGTTTGTCAAAGTAGTACAGAACTGCTGTGTTGGTGTTCGCTGGCTCAATCTTAACTGGCTAATGTTTGTATTGGCCATACAAGCATTTATCGTGATTTGAATGACATTTACCTGATTGATATACCCTTCATACGTACAAAGCGCTTCGAATCATCTTTTTTAATGCGCACGGCCAAGGAGTGGGATTCTCTGCCGGCGTCTGTATTTCCGAGTTCATACAACCTGAATATGTTTAAAGCGCGAGTGAACAGGCTTCTTTTGGTCGAGCTCGCTCCATCATCGACCTCGTCTCTGCTCTAGAGCTAGACTAGGCCCAAGGTCCCTTGGCCCCTAGGTCAAGAGTAAGCCCATTCATTATATAATAGAAAAAAAAGATTTTGAGTTTTGTGTTATTTAACCCCCACAAAATATTTTTAGAAGTGAAATATCTAGTGAAGCTCGTTTAGTGTACGTTTGTTTATTATATTTATTGCTATAACGATTGTAACGTGTCGCGAAGCTTACATAAAATAAAACGTTAATATAATTAGACACAATAAAACTGTCACTTCCGACGTTTTTAACCCACGATTCGAGTCACAACTTTCTATGATCACAGCTATAAATATTATCATAAATAACAATGACGTGACAATATTTAATAGTATTTTTAAACATTTAAGTAATCACAGAAAAGAAAGAAATAATTTAAAATAAAATTGTTTTTTGATATCATTTATAAGAAACATTAATAAATGGTCACCTACACAGAAAGATGGACAGACATACATGACATGGTGAAATTGTAAATGAAGTCTGATGGAGAAAGGGCTTTTGCTTTTTTAAAAACAATAATGTATCATAAACTAATATTTAAATAAGAGTAATCAATATTTTTTCACTAAAAATCCTCTTGAACGGATTCGGTTAGGCTGGGCGGCGTTGGGCAGGCTTCGTCGAGTCTTCACTTTGAAGATTCCGCAATGCTTGAAGACAATTCTTCGAGCCTGCCTGTTTTAACATACGCTGCCGAGACGTGGACACTGTTGAGGGGACTAGTCCACAAGCTTAAAGTCGCTCAACGTGCAACGAAACGGGCTATGCTTGAGGTTTCTCTTAAAGTTAGGATAAGAAATGAAACTATCCGCGAGAAAACGAAAGTAACTGACAAGCTCACATAAATATCAAGTTGAAGTGGCAGTGAGCTGGTCATCTGTGTCGCAGGACCGATGTCCGCTGGAGCAGATGTGTCCTGCAGGGGAGACTACGTGTTGGCAAATGCAGTGTGGGACGCCTTCCGGCCCGCTGGACCGATGATCTACGTAAGATTGCCGGTGGTGGCTGGATGAGGATTTCGGAAAACCGGGATATTTGGCGCGAACTTTGGACGACCATGTCCAGCTCTGCACTGCGAAAGGCTGAAGTAGTAAGTAGCAAAAAATTTGTTGATCTAAGAAGTACAGAAGCGAGACAAAGCGAAGACACTTATAACCAACCATTATAACCAATCATTAACAGTTGACTGACATTTTTTTCTCCGAGGTTTTTTGCTTTAAATTTTTATTTCAACGGTTCATTGGAAAAACATACAAACACTAATAGGACACATCACACAAAATAAAATATGTAATAAGTCTGTGAAAGTAACTGTTTTAAAACTGAGGAAGAAAATTTGATATAAATGTAAAAAAAATTGTGTTTTCTCACAAACGAAAAAAAAATGACTTCAATTTAAATCAAGTAATACAACGTAAGCAGACGTACAAATAGTCAAGTAAGATATAACTCGGAAAAGTACTCGCATGATACGCACCACCTTTTGAATAAAAGAAAAAAAATCATCGAAATGGGTCCACCCAGTGAAAAGTTTTCAGATAACACATAAAAAAATAAAATCGAATTGATAACCTCCTCGTTTTTGGACGTTTAAAAAGCAATATAAGATTATAAATTCCGTTGATCAGCAAGCCTGTACTTTGAAACTTTTACGATACACAATTTTTGTCGACACACGAGAGACAGGCTGCGGGCAGTCCACGAATGTCATTATAGAAATTATGTCGGTACCTTTTTCTTAGCCGAGCATTTGAACGACAGAAACATTTTCAGTATAATTTTACGTGATTTATTCAAAGCGAAGGATTTTCGATTTATACCTGGTTTAATGGTAGCCCGCGGTTTCTTTATGGAATTCATTACAATAAGCTTAGCTAAGATAGCAGATTTGTAACTGAAACTCTGGCTATCAAATTACACTAGAAAATATGTACAATATGGAAGAACTAAAAAGTTCCTAATAAAAATATTACTAAGCTATTAAGAGTAAGTGTAATTGACATTAATGGTCATTTTATTATTTTATTTTACGCCGCGTTGGCGCAACGGTTACAGCCATAGATTGTACCTGTTGCGCTGGCGGTTGCGGGTTCGATCCCCGCACATGACAAACATTTGTATTGGTCATACAGGGGTTTGCCGTGGTCTGGGTGTTTGTGCAGTCCTTGTGGGTCTCCTCACCGTGCCTCGGAGAGCATGTTAAGCCGTCGGTCCCGTTTGTTATCATGTACACCTGATAGCGATCGTTACTCATAGAAGGAAATAAATCCGCCAACCCGCATTGGAGCAGCGTGGTGGATTACGCTCTGATCCTTCTTCTCCCATGTAGGAATATGGGGAAAGTGGCCTATGCCCAGTAGTGGGATATTACAGGCTGAAGTGTTATACATAATATATCTGTACATAATTATATAAAATATAGTTTTATGCTTTTTGTTTCAATAAAGAACTACTACTAATACCAACTATGGTGTATGTAATTGATCGTTGATTCGGTCTATGAGTCATAGCGTGATTTATTATAGCATATAAGACCTCAATGCAATGCACTACCAGCATTCAATCTTCAAAAGTCTAGATATTGGTAAGTTTATACAGACAAACTTTTTTTTATAAGTAGGTGTGTAGGTATATATATATATAAGGTTAAAGTCCCTGGTTGTTGTGATATACAATAATTCATTCATCATATCGAAAAAAAAATTAATGTGTATTTTTACGTAAACTTCTGAAGACTAACAAAACTTGGTATAACGAACAAAGTTTGAGATCCGGATTATTTGATCTATTTTTATCCCGAGTTTCGTTAACGAATTATAATCATTACTTTATGATTTAATAATTGTGTTTTCTCGCAAACGAAAAAAAACCGACTTCAATTACATCGACAAGTTATACAACGTAAGTAGACGCAAAATAGTCAAGTAAAACTGCGTTGTTAAAGATTTCTCAAAAAGTTGTCATCAGATCTCAATTAAATTTAAATTAAAATAGAGAAAGTGTGGGGCTGCTTGTGGGTGCAGGAAAGCAGGAATTAGTTGCTCGGTTATTTGCCTGCACTGCAGTGGACAGACATGCGACAATGTCGCCAAAGTCGAGATATTATTCAACGACGATTAGGTACGAAGATGAAGATTACGAATTTTGGACCGTCACAGCATCATTTCCTGCGATTGAAGAATTTACACGACTCGAAGAGTGTACCGAAGAGGAACTTCAACACCAGCCAGGACCATCAAAACGGAGAAAAACGTGTGACAATAATGAAGACAAGCAACAGCTTTCGATTAAAAAAAGAATCATCAAAATCGGCATACTCAATGAATAGTTATGCGGTATAATAAAACGTAGGTCGACGAAAAAATAGTCAAGTAAATACGTATTATTAGAAATAGTCCGAAAAGTACTTGTTAAATTTCAATTAAATTTAACTACATGACACGCATCATGTTTTGATTAAAAAAAGAATCACCATAATAGGTTTACCCAGTAAAAAGTTCTAAGGTAACATACAAAAAAAATACAGTCGATTTGAGAACGTCCTCCTATTTTGGGAGTCGGTAAAAAAAAAAAACAGAAATATACATTACAGCAGGGAAAATCAATCGAATCAGTAATTTGTAAGAAAATCAAGAACTATACATAAATAGATAGATAATAGATAAAATTTGTATCACCAAAATTGTACATTGAAATCAGCGAGTTTATCAGAAGAAGATGAAATATTGCTATGAAGTTAGTTCAGTTTAGGTCGGTTTGATCGATTATTTGTAGCTATATATTTTACAAAGAGAATAAAAGATCCAGCTGACAGGTAATTTCAATAAATACAATGGATTCAATTTTATCCAATTCTTTACACGTATTTTTTGTGAAACCTTTACGAAACAGTCGATCAGAAACGTAGAAAAGGACTCGTTACGATAATTTGAACAATTAGCCGTCCGTATTTGCATGGTGTACGAAGATACCGACCTATATTTAAAAAAGTCTCTCACATATATATTTTTTTGGTTTTGAATGTAAGCGACGAGTCATATACGATATTATACAGCCTATGTTACTTCAAATTACTATCCTTACAACGGTAAATGATAATTAAACACGAAATGGTAGATTGGTGCTAAATCACTAACATCAAAATGGCTAGTTCTTGAATTATTTTAAATTTTATTTAATTTAAGTTTGTCACTATGTAAATTCGAGATAACATTTATTAAAAATCGGTGAAACAGCCTTATACCCCTATTCTACTGATTAATATCATCGTTGATCAACATCAGGGATAATTATCGATTGCAGTAGAACAATAAATACTAACTACCATAGTTTTGTAGCTGTAATGTTCTTAGTTATACTTTAATTAAAAAAATAATAATAAACAAACAATAACATAAAAACCAACAATAACGTAATAAAAAAAAAAATAAAAAAAAAATTAAGATGCTCACGAGAAGGTATCGAGAAGCAAGTTTTTGATGGATTGGCACACAGTTAGGCTTGTCCAAATAAATACTTATAATAAGCACGCATGCTAGACATAGTTTTTCTTTATAAGATTGTTAATGGCTCTTTAGGCGTACCCGAACTACTTTATTAATCGTTGAATTTTTCGTTTCCTTATAACAGTGGCGTAGCGTGGTTGTCGGCCGCCCGGGGCGGAAGAAAATTTTGCCGCCCCCTTATTTAGGTATTTCAATTTAAAGTATACTAAAACTTACTTAGCTGAGTGGCTACGACATATAGAATTTAGCCACCCCCTTTCATCCCGTGGGTGTCGTAAGAGGCGACTAAGGTATAGAAAAGTTCCAATAATAATAATAATAATAATAATAATAATAATAATGATAAAGCTTTATTTAATTCCATGCAAAATTCATCAATCCTTATCTCAATTTGCCCAAATCAAAATTTCGATCAATTAAATAACAATACAAAATAATTAATAGTACTTATTAGATTTTATTAGATTAGTGATCATTATTAAGACATACTATTTCATGTAAAATAAATAAATTAATCTAATATATAAAATTCTCATGTCGATGTCGCGGTGTTTGTAGTTAAACTCCTCCGAAACGGCTAGACCGATTCTCATGAAATTTTGTGTGCATATTAGGTAGGTCTGAGAATCGAACAACATCTATTTTTCATCCCCCTAAATGTTAAGGGTAGTCCACCCCTAATTTTTTATTTTTTTTATTTTTATTTTTAGATAAATTATTTATATATTTTTTTTTTTATGATACAACATTAAGAAATACATACAACCCTAAATTTTCAACCTTCTACGATCAACCCCTATATTTTATTTGTTAATTATAAACTTTAATTTTTTTGGCAGGATTTTTATATTTATTTTGTCATGACTTGACAGAATAAAAAAAATTATATTACACTTAATTTTCAACCTTTCTACGATCAAGCCCTATTTTTCCATCGCAATTTTTATTTTTCATTATTTTTAATAATTTCCTTTAATTGTGATTTTTTCTCAATTCAATTTGATCTCCTGTCTTCGCCGGTCGATAACTATCAATCGATCAGTTATCCTCGCTAGATGTCTACATTGCGTTGTCACCTCTCATCCAGCAAACATCACGGAGTAGGGATGAGAATAAAGCCGGTCTCCTGTCTTACTCACTATACTGTTTTCGGCCATTGTTTTTTTTTGGTTTTATTTGTGTACCGATCGTAGTAGTGACTGTTATACGTATTATTTTTATTTTTCTGTGCACTAAATAAAGCATACTTTCATTGTCTACAACACTTTCGTTTATAAGTAAATCCCCGCACACCTATATTATAGTAGATATTTTATTAGCAAAACAACGTTTGCCGGGTCAGCTAGTTAATAATATGAAATAGCAAAGTTCCAATACCACTTAGGAACTAGTGAAGCCGACCGATGGCGGTATGGCCATCCTACAGCTAGCTTTTTAAATGCACAACCGAAGACGAGCAGCAGCGTCTTCGGTGCGACAAAGCTATCCCTGCGGTCACTAACCCGCCTGCCCAGCGTAGTGACTATGGGCAAAAACCCTCATGAGTTCGCAGTAGAATTTTAGGCCCTCAGTTCTCGGTAGCCCCACTATTCCCGGCTACAGCAGCGACTGCGGTAACGGTGGGGCGGAGGGTGCTGAAGATCACCGGGATACGGGAGGCTGCCACTCAAAACTACAGGTACTACGTACCGGTTACGTATAATGGAGGCATGTTACGGCTGGACCACAACCTTACCGAACTGGAAGTAAAACCGAATCTTAAACTTAAACTTAAGTGAAGCATACTGGGATTGTCTGAAGTTTGAAGAGAGGGCGAAGACACCATGATCCTGGACTCCGGGCACTTATTCTGCTTCCGTGAAGGTGATGGGCTTTCCCAAGGTGGCGTCGATTTTCTGGTCCACAAGACTCTCACTAACAACGTTGTGGAAGTCAGCAATGTGTCGACCCGGGTAGCGTACCTTGTACTTAAACTCACTGAAAGGTACTCCCTAGAAGTGATACAGCTCTATGCGCCGACCTCAGCACAATCTGACAATGAAGTCGAAGCCTTGTATGACGATATTACTAGGGCCATGCATGGGACTACTTCGGCCTTCTACAACGTTGTTATGGGAGACTTCAACACTAAAGTGGGAATACAAGACCGCGACGAATCGAGGATCGGACCACACGGGTAGGGGCGCAGGAATCGCAGGAGGCAGATGCTCGTCAACTACTACGAGTCAGAGGGGCTCTTCTTGATGAATTCAATTTTTTGAGAAGAAGCCCCAAAGGCGGTGTACATGGCAAAGCCCCAACACTATGACGAGGAACGAGACAGATTCATCATAGCGGATAAAAGTATATATTCAGAGATGTCTCCTTGGTTAATTGGTTTAACACTGGCAGTGACCACCGGCTATTGCGGAGCACTTTAAATATATACTTCCGAAAAGAGCGGCCCGCTTAGTGAAATCTACTCTCCGACGTACGCTGTAAAAAAGTTCAACGAAACTTTAAAAATTGATCAATTGAGCCTTTTTTCAGACAGCTTCTACAAATATAAGACGGAAATTATTAAGATGATAGTAGGTAGACATGTCAATTGTCATATTATGGTGTTAATTTTGTGTACAATTTTTCATTTATTGTTTTATTATTAACAAAATTTACGACATTATTCTAAATTATGTTATGTATTGGTTATTATTTTAATTAATAATTTTTAATTTTTATGACATTGTTGAATTTTTATATGATCTTTTTTTCTTTTTTATATAACAAAAACTAACATATAATAACACACAAAAAATAAATTAGCCGAATTGGTTGAGCCATCCTCGAGTTATGCGCTTAGCAACATTCATTTCTATTTATATAGATAAATACAAAAAAATGATATACCTATTAACATGTTTTTATCAATCAACTTCGACTTAAATTTGTTCGCACGCTTCAGCCTGTAATTGTAATATCCCACTGCTAAGCATAGGCTTCTTACCCCACATAGAAGGATCAGAGGTTAATCTACCACATTGCTCCAATACGGGTTGGCGGATATAAACCCTACTATGAGTAACGATCGTTATAAGGTGTACATTATAACAACCGGGACCGACAGTTTAACGTGCTCTTCGAGGCACGGTGGTAAATATTTGCATTAATAATCACAACAAATATCCACTCCAAGCGGGAAGCGAAACCGCGACCGTCGTCGTGTAGGCGCCTCCGACACGGCTCACACACCATTACACCAGAGCGGTCGTCGTACATTTTTATGAATATACAAATACCCTATAAAGGCCTTTGTCGAAAACTGGATTCAAAATTTAATACCCGTATACAATCAATTACTTTTGAGTACTGCAAGCTGCAGCGTATAATATTTCGTAGGTTTACAGGAATTCAAGTGGTTATACTTTGCCAAAGATCTTTCTGTTTTTATTATGCTAGTACTGTGAAGCTTTGTTTAGACGTGGTCACAGTAGAGTATGGAAAAGTGGTGGTTAAAGCATTCATACAACCTTTTTACTCAAATATTTTGATTTTTTTTCTTCATAATTCTTATTAGATTATTAAAAACATTTTTTAGTAAAACTAGCTAAAGCCTTAAAAGGGTGTAAACAAAATCAAGGTATGTATTCTGAACTTGTAAAAATAAAATAAAAAATTTAAAGGGATCCCAATACAAAACACTATAATATCACAACAATAAATTTCGTTTTTAACCCCCGACGCAAAAAGAGGGGTGTTATAAGTTACAGTGCTACGAAACCAATCATCGGACTTAGAACCGCATTTCGTTGGGATTTTTTTTATATCACTAGGTCCGCAAACAAGCGTACGGCTCACCTGGTGGTAAGCGATTACCGTAGCTTATAGACGCCTGCAACACCAGAAGCATTGCAAGGGCGTTGCCGACCCAATGCCGAATCCGCTCCTAGGAGCTCTGGTCATCTTACTCACCAAGAGGAACACAATACTGCTTGAAAACAGTATTATTTAGCTGTGGTCTTCTGTAAGGTCGAGGTACTACCCCAGTCGGGTTGCTCCATATTTTGAGCAGGAAATTCCTGCTGTGCCCTACCTCAGTTGCATAGTATTGTGTAAGTTGTTAATAGATATGTACACACATTTAAAATATTACTTTTGATTTTTGACTAATACTAAACTTAATACTAGATCGTTCAATAAGTCCCGAGACTAACCTGGAAATGGCGCATATATTAAAAACTCTTTTGATTTTTAAAAAGTACTGGCTATCAATACAAGAATATGTGTCAAATTTTTAAAAATTGAACAATAAAATTATTGATTTTGAAACATTTAAGTGACGCTACGGTTGTAATTTCGATACAATGGAAAAAAACGAGTTTCGCGTATTGATAAAACATTGTTTTTTAATGGGAAAAAATACCGTTGAAGCACAGCAATGGCTTATAAAATGTTATGCAGGATCAGCTCTCTCTAAAGCAACCATTTGTCGGTGGTATGCCGACTTCAAACGCGGTCGCATGGACACCAATGATGGGGAACGCTCAGGTCGTCCAAATGAAGCAGTGACTCAACAAAATATTAACCAAGTCCTTAAAATCGTATTGGAAGATCGGAAGGTAAAAGTGCGAGAGATAGCCGAGATAGTGAAGATTTCAGCTGGTAGTGTTTTCACTATTTTACATAAAAATTTGGCCATGAAAAAGCTTTTTTCTAAGTGGGTGCCGCGTTTGCTTACAACTAATCAAAAGGAACAACGTATCAATGATTCAGAGCGATGTTTGGCGCTGATGAATCATAATAAAAAACAGCTCAGCAGTTTCCTTTTAAAACACCGTCTGTTGAATCCCATGCAATCCGGTTTTCGTCCAGGTCACAGTACGACTACTGCGCTTGTAAAAATAACTGATGATATAAGATCAAATATGGAAAACCAACAGGTCACGGTATTAACGTTACTCGATTTTAGTAACGCCTTTAATACCGTGGACTTTGATATACTATGTGATATTTTACGTTCTCTTAACATATCTCCTGAGGTTGCTGATTGGTTTCTTAGTTACTTGCAGGGTCGCCGGCAGCGAGTTAAATTGAATGACTCATACTCCAATTGGTCAATGGTCAATACCGGTGTCCCGCAAGGTGGCGTGCTCTCCCCTCTTTTGTTTTCAATATTTATAAACTCTATCTGTAATGTAATATCTTCTTTCTACCACCTCTATGCAGATGATCTCCAGATATACTCTCACTCCTCTGTTCATAACTTATCTCAGTGTGTATCGCGTATAAACAATGACCTTTTAGCCATTGGTAAATGGAGTAAAGCCTATGGCCTAAATATAAATCCAAATAAAACGAAAGCTATTATTATAGGAAGCTCCAGACTGCTCAGCCGCATTGATAAATCTGAGGTATCTCCTGTTACTTTTAATGGATTCACCATTCCATATAGCGAAAGCGTGAGAAATTTAGGTGTTATCTTTGACCAACATCTCTCTTGGGGTCCTCAAATATGTGAAATTAGTCGCAGACTGTTCGTTTCAGTTGGGTCTCTCCGCAGATTGCGTAATCTTCTGCCCATTCCTACTAAAATTGCTCTTGCACATAGTCTCCTATTACCAATTCTTGATTATGCTGATACTTGCTATCTTGACATTACAGAGGAGCAGCTTAATAAGCTTGAGCGCATTCAGAATGTATGTATAAGATTTATCTTTGGACTACGCAAATATGACCATATTTCGGAATTTCGCAAAAAACTCAAGTGGCTCCCAATTCGCCTTCGCAGGAATACTCATATCCTTACCCTACTTTACTCCATTTTATTTAATCCCTTTACCCCTTCGTATCTGAAAGAACGTTTCAAATTCCTTGGTGATTCTCACGAACGCTGTCTTCGTTCTGACAGTAATTTTCTTCTTGAAATTCCTTCTCACTCCTCTTCCTTTTATGACAAATCTTTTACAGTTCAAGCCTCTCGCTTATGGAATACCTTGCCCTTGAATATCAGACGTGTACAAACACCTGCACTTTTTAAAAAGACTGTTTGGAAGCATTTTCTTCAAACTCAACAATAAACAAGTAATTCATAATTATAATGTATACATATATGTATTTATATGTATGTATGCATGTACGTGGGTATATATGTATATATGTATGTATGTATGTATGTATTTATGTATCTATTTATGTATGTCTGTATGTATGTATGTATATGTTTAATTATTTGAATATTTATAATAAATTTGTTGTAACTTGTACACCTATGCTGACGCTAGACCATTTCCTTTGCCCTAAGGTTGCCTGAAAGAGATCGCTTTTTAGCGATAAGGCCGCCCTTTGTACCTAATGAATATATTGTCAATATTTTTTTTCTTTCTTTGATATGTATTATTTCTGTTTTTGGTGTACAATAAAGTGTATTATTATTATTATTATTAAAAAGGATTTTTTACGTCGGTATGTAACAATGGATGAAACTTGGATATACCATTTCACTCCGGAATCCAATCGGCAGGCAGCGGAGTGGAGAGCGGCTGGTGAAAGCCGCCCGAAGTGTCCAAAGACTCAGAAATCGGCCGGTAAGGTTATGGCGTCTATATTTTGGGATGCGCATGGAATACTTTTCATCGACTACCTTGAAAAGGGGCAAAATATAAATAGTGACTATTACATGTGCTTATTGGAGCGATTGAAGTACGAAATTGCGGATAAACGGCCTCACATGAACAAAAAGAAAGTGGTGTTTCACCAGGACAACGCGCC
The DNA here is from genome assembly GCF_905220565.1 of Melitaea cinxia. Lineage (NCBI taxonomy): Eukaryota > Metazoa > Arthropoda > Insecta > Lepidoptera > Nymphalidae > Melitaea > Melitaea cinxia. The sequence goes on along the minus strand of NC_059399.1, from coordinate 1,337,664 downwards.
TTGTCACATGTCCGTGAGAACGATGGCCAAATTTAACGAATTGGGCTTCGAATTGCTTCCTCATCCCCCTTATTCGCCAGACTTGGCCCCCAGCGATTACTGGCTGTTTGCAGACCTCAAAAAAATGCTTCAGGGTAAGAAATTTGACTCAAATAGTGAAGCTATCGCAGCAACGGAGGCTTATTTTGAAGCCAAAGACAAATCGTTCTACACACATGGGATAGAAAAGTTAGAAAAGCGTTGGAGGGACTGTATCGCTCTTGGAGGAGACTATGTTGATGAATAAAAATTAATTTTATAAAAAAGACCTTTTTTTAGTACTTAGTCTCGGGACTTATTGAACCACGTGTTATGTACGATTTTATTTTTGTGTTACCCACCCTACGGGTTTCTGTAAAGAACTCACTATGGACGGCGCCACGGTTCGCTTAAACCGAAATTAAAATTCATCATATCAAAAATTTCTCCCTAGCGGGTACATCGTTCCATAGCTTAATTGGCTAGAGCGCCGACACGGTCAGTCGGAGACGCGGGTTCGAACCCCGCTGGAGCGGCCAATTTTTGATATGATATTCAAAAAATGTTTAATACTAAACTTGACAAAACAATGTTAACGATGTACAATTTAATGCCTAAATAAATGTACTCATAACATATTACTCGCCTACTAACCAAAGTCAACTTGGTTCAGTTAGTGCATCGCTTCATAGACGCATAAAAGCGCTTTACTCAACGCAAGTACACAGCTATATCGACAGGTGTGTTAAAGGCATATTATGGGAAGCTTTATACATTGATGAACTGAACAAACGGGTGGGTTGTTTTATTGTTTGTGTTGATATTGCAACATTTTTACTTACTATTTCTAATGGGAAACATGTTGCCGCTTCTGCACACAGCACAATGTTGTTTTACGTGACAGCAAACAGCGCGCATGCAGTAAGCATGATGGAAATGCGACGTTGCCACTCCGTCTTAGTCTGAGCTACTTAGTTCTGAATTTGCCTTAAAGTCCATAGTCAAAGTATACGTTAGTAAGCTTATAGTAGGATTATATATAAAAATACCATTTTTAAAACATTTAGGCAAACACTTTTATCTGTCATAAAAAAATTGAATTGGACTCTGGCGTATTCAATTCCAACTCTCAAAGAGATTTTTACTCGGTAGTGCACTATTTAGCTTTCAGATTCTGCTTTAGCTGAATTCATTCAATTCCACATAGGTTTACTCCGTATTCGACTATTAGTATTACTACTACTAGTAGTATTTAGACTTAAATAAATAGACGATTTGAAAAAAGAAATATTATGTTAATACATTATATATCAATAGTTTTAGCAATTAAATATTACAAAGCTATTTTATTTATCATCGATTTAAAGAAATTCTCTTTACTCATTAGTTAGGCATAGATATTGATGTCAACAGCTGAACTTCTTAGAACTGTAAACGTTTCAAGTTTTAGGAATTGTTAATCAAATTTATAACAAATTAAATAACAATTTATGCTCATCAGAGTATTTTAATTATTGTACCTACAAAATTGTGCAAACAATTTCCTTAATTTACTGATACTAGCGTATTGGATTTAGGCGTTCTGATACTTAAATTGCTTTAATTAAGTAAAAGAATGGAATTATGTACGTTATTATTTTGATTGCTCGCAAACTAAAAAAAAAAGTCTGTCAGGTCCGATGCATGACTGGAGTTTACTCCTTCAGATCAACTGTCTAAATAGGCAAAAAAGGCGTACTAGTCTAAGAAAAAGAATACCATATCAAATGCTAAATAAACTAATCCCATCGCCATCTATCTATCTAAGATGGCGTTATTAAAAAACGTCATTACGCAATCAATCGGAACCCTATTGCTTTTCGATAGATGGCGCTACAAGCAACGTAACGAGGTCGTACAATAGATTTTATCCTCATATTTTTTCATACCGGGGTTCTTATATGAAAAAAACCACAAAAATACTTTAAGTTGTACAAGAAATACAATGAAGGCAGTCGAAAAAATAATTAAATTAATACGCATTATTAGGGATTACTCAAATAGTAATCGTCAAAACTTAAATGAAATGTTTTTTTTATCCTTATTTTTTATAGAGGGTTTGTTCACAGGTTGAACATGCTACCCTCATAAATGACATGTTTTAAGCACAACCTTTAAGTAGCCGTTGCGATTTGTTCTATCGGCGATGATCACGGCCTCATGAAAAAGGTCACAAGCGCCATGTAAAACGCGTCGCTTACGCGTTTTGAGCAGTACTTTATTCTATCTCATTCTATACATTTATGTGTCTTTATTGCGACGTGTTTTCGTTTCATCGAGTTTCAAATTACAACGATTCAAGAAACGAACGATTAAAGAAGTTTTACTTCAAACATTGATTGCTAACGATGTCAGATATATGTCATCATGTGACCCATTAATGATATACTCTGATTTTGTCGTCATTATTTTTATAATATTTATATCTATTTTTATCGTTATGTAAACGAAAGAGCTTTGAAATAAAAATCTTTTCTTTTATTACGAAATCAATGTACGATTTTCTTTCGTTTGTTTTTTTTCAATTTATATATTTATTGAGAAAAATGAAATATATTGTAAGTATAATTTTTTTGATGCTTTGTTTGATTTCACAAAGTAAGGTCAGGCGAAATAAAAGGGGGAGTCGTGAAGGCTTTTGAATGGTACAATTTCCCCCGCTAGCAAGCATTGTTATAAATTTTAGCAAATTCTTAAGATCCTGTAATGAGATTTCACGGGAATCACGAAAGATGTTTCATATTTATGCGTTTAAAATGGACTTTATCATCGCTATAAAAACGTGTAATGCAAAAATTAGGTACTTATTTTTTATATTTTAAGTGATGTTAGTATACAGCTATACATAAACCGACAAAAAAAACATGTAGCCCCACTTAAAGTAATTGACATGAGTTGTCGCCTGTATCGCAGGACCGATGTTCGTTGGAGCAGACGAGTCCAGGAGTGGAGACGGCGTTTTGGCAAACTCAATGTGAGACATCCTCATCATGGACCGACGATCTACGTAAGGTTGCCGGTGTAGGCTGGATGAGGATTGCGATAAAGCGGGATTCTTGACATGAACTTTGGGAGGCCTATGTCCATCTGCAGTAGGGTGAACTGATTGACTGACTGACTATACATAATTTTTTTTAATTATATTCATTAATATTTTTATAATATGGCTGCTTATTATGCAGATTCTTGATTACCTAGATAATAATGACAATTATGATCAGCTCCTACATCGTTGGGCATCCACTACTAACTGTATAAGGGCTATAGCAGTCAGCGTAGATATCACAAATGCCTTCGATATGATCTAACGTAAAGGCATTTTATCGAAAGTTAGTCGTTTTGTTGAACCTGTGGATTAGGCTAACCAGATGTAGGTATAGTTGGTCTTAATTATTTGAGAAAAGAGAGTCATCCATTTAGTAAGTCTATGCACGTCAGTGATGGACGATATGTAAGTTTAATATTGTTTTCCTTTTTAATTTAATTCTTTACTCCAAAACAAAACATTTTAATTTTATTAATCAGTCAACATCACATATTAGCGATAAATTCTCACTGAACACACACACTGCTCAAATGAATTGCCCGCATAAAATATAATGTTTCCGAAATAGATACAAATCAGATACTAAGGATTTGTTATTGTAACATAAATAACATGGAATCATAGAAATAAACCATGATTTGTATACACATTCCCGCAAACAGATATCGGCCCACTTCTCGTTTCGATCAATAAATACGTGTATCTTAAATAAGGGACAGTAATTAAATGTTTGTGTTCAAATAGTAATTACGAGTGATATTGAAGGTTCTTTGCGGGTTTAATCTGATCAATTATCTTTATACTAGCGTCAAATTTCTAGTCTCCATCAGTATTTTAGCCAGTGTCAATATAGATTCAGCCTGTAACGTCCCACCTTTTTCTTTGTGTAGTTGAAAATCGGAGGACCCACTCTTAAATGAAATATTTTTGAACAATATGTTCGAAAGGAACAATTTTTGAAACGAAAATGCGTCACGTGAAAGAAACAAACAAATGTACAGAGCATGAGATTTATTTTACATTACACGGTATTTTATATTATCGATGGAAAAAAAACTCTCGTAGGCTTTTCAGCAGTTTCATTTTTACCGTGTGTGAATTACATACATAATTTTTTTTGTTCATCTTTATAAAAAAAAATTACGTTGTAGAAAAAAGGTGTTATTTTATAACAGACAACTAGCCATAATTAACACTAATAACTATACTCAAGACCAAATACTACGTCGTAATTTTATGAATATAGTAAAATAGTTAATGAAAGTAATCTAATAGAAGACGCGTTTCCCTTATAATAATGAAATATTAATTAATATCCTAACATTGTTTGCGACGCCAAGATAGTGATCAGCATAAAAATGAGCTACACATTCTTTTTTTATATGAGTTATACTAAATGGCCAATTAAATTGAACGTTAATGTATGTTAATAAAATTTTATCTTTTCTGATAAAATAAATATCTTTTCATTTTAACAATAACGTGTTGAGTGTAATAACAGAGTGCGAAGTCACTAATGGTCTTGTTTTGGTCGTTATTTATTGTCATTTATTTTAATGCTTTAAATATCAAATTTCTTGTTTTTAATTTCACCATATGAAAACATGTATTAAAATTAATTCAGATATTTTGATTATAGCCTTTAGGTTTCAGTTATATTTCAATTTAGAATATTTCTATATGTATGAGTGATCGTAATTGTATCGTATGAGTAGTCGTCAGGCGAATTAATCTTGCTGTAAATGGTAAAATTTACATTTAGATAAAAATATTTTTGAACCGAATTCAAAAAGGAGGAGGTTACTTAATTCGACCGTATATATATATATGTTTGTATGTATGTATGTATGTATCTATGTATGTATTGTGCTATATATGTATGTGTATTTGTACTCGATAGTTGATATTGTTCTAGGTGACACTAATCGTCACTTCTCTGTGTACACTGCCCTACCGCTTCCACAACGCTGTATCCTATATGCCCAAAGGTTGTCTGGAAGAGATCGCTACTCTAGCGATAAGACCGCCTTTGTACACTGTTTTTTTTTTTACTTGTAATATGTTATTGTGTTGATTGTTCGTCGTTTTTGAACCGATTTTGATTTAAGGAAACCAGGATCTGATGGGATCCCAGAGAAATCGAGGAAAACCCTCGAAAATCAGCATAACATTTTACTGGGTGTACCGATTTTGATGATTTTTAATTTAATCGAAAGCCGATGTTTATCATGTATTATTAATCTTTGATAATGCGTATTTATTATTTTTTCCTCTATCTACGTTGTATTATTTATCGATGTAATTGAATTCGGTTTTCTTTTTCGTTTGCCAGCAAACATAATTATCTTATAAAATAATAGGCTTATTTTAAGATAAATTCATTCAAATTAGATCAAGATCCGTTGAAATCCTCTGAACTAGGCTTACAACGGCAATTATTGTGTCCAAATTTTATTTCAAAAGCGATTGAGCGGTCTTTTATAAGCTACGGATCAAAGGTTTTGCTGTTAAAATATTATATTTAAATAATTAATTATAATTTTTGGTGTTAATTTATATTTTAAAAGTGTTTGACAATTAAAGAACGCTTACATACATCTCGTGTGTAATATGGATTTGAGCAACTGTTTGTTCGATGACTGCGCAATTATTGCCGATAGATCCTCTTGACATAGATTAATTTCAGCTAATAAGCTGAGCAATCCTCTTGACAGAGAGCATAAATCGTTTTTTGTAATTAAGAAATATTATTTATTTGAGAATTGAAAGATATTATTGAAAGTTTAAAGCTGATTGTTTAACAAATATCATAGATAAATTGAAATATATTGGCAAAATTTATAAATTGAAATTACTGGAAAGTTTTGCTGAATTACCAAATAATTTACTATTAAAACTTCTATGAATTAAGCACATTGAAAATTAATTTAAAAAATAATATAGTACAAAAAAAGTAAATTAGTGGTCGTTTTATAGAATGACTTAATATAGCCTATAACTTTCTTGAATAATATTTATACCATAGAAAAATAGGCTTTTAACAGTTAAGTTGTTTTTAATCAATGTCTATAAAATAGTGTTTCATTTCGTACTAAATTAGAATGAGTGTCTTAATAACTCACTCGACTACTCATTTTGAATATGTTTAATTGGTGATTTATTTACCTACGGGGTATGGTTATAGTAAGTGACAGCGATGTAATATGCGAATAGACTAATGATTAAAAATACGCTTACGCTACGCTTCAGCATGTCCCACTACTGGGCATCGGCCTCTTTTCCCATGTAGGAGAAGGATCAGAGCTTAATCCACCACGCTGCTCAAATGCGGGTTGGCGGATATATTACCCTACTATGAGTAACGATCGCTATCAGGTGTACATGATAACAACCGGGACCGACGGCTTAACGTGCTCTCCGAGGCACGGTGGGGAAACCCACAAGGACTGCACAAACACTCAAACCACGGCAAACACCTGTATGGCCAATACAAATATTTGTCATGAGCGGGAATCGAACCCGCAACCGCCAGCGCAACACGTAAAATCCATGGCTGTAACGCGGCGTTGCGCCAACGCGCCGTCATTAAAAATATATTAAGTAATAATATTAAATATTTTAAAAAGATTTGGCGTGGTTTTTTGTACATCTAGTTCGGAAAACAACCGTACGGCATCTGATGGTTAACGATTACCTTAGCTTATAGACGCCTGCAACACCAGAAGCATTGCAAGCCCGTTTCCTACCCTCAATCAGGATCTTTGTCACCTTACTCACCAATAGGAACGCAAAACTGTTTGATAGCAGTATTATTTAGCTGTGATCGTCTGTAAGGTCGAGGTACTTCCCCAGTCGGGCCGTTCCGGATTTTATTGTTATGCGACTTGAATGTCTGTTTCTCACGATTTATTAATGCAGATATACGGTGTTTTGGAGAAACTTACACAAGATTGACAAAGATAAAAATACTTTGTAGTAGTAAACAACTTATTTTACTGAATCTTCCAGAACAAACTTCAACCAGCAATTGCATCTTGGAGTTGTATCAATACATTTCAACGCATAATTTCTGCTAATAGTCCGTTTATATTTCGTCTCTTTATCGACTCGTGGAATTTGTAATTAGTTACATATGTAAAACATTAAGAACTCCACTTGTGTACTGATAAACATAGACCAGATTCACTTTAGACCTTCCGAAACACACTTATGAGCGCATATACATTATATATTACTAGCTTTTAGCCGCGGCTTCGCTCGCATTGAATTTTATTTTTAATAAAAAAGTATCCTATGTTACTTCTAATACCTCGAAAAATATGTGTACAAAGTTTCACGATGATCGATTAAGTTAACCGAGGTAGAGCACAGCAGGGAATTTCCTGCTCAAAATATGGAGCAGCCCGACTGTGGTAGTACCTCGACCTTACAGAAGATCACAGCAAAATAATACTGTTTTCAAGCAGTTTTGTGTTCCTGTTGGTGAGTAAGGTGACCAGAGCCTCTGGGGGGATTGGGGATTGGGTCGGCAACGCGCTTGCGATGCTTCTGGTGTTACAGGTGTCTATAAGCTACGGTAATCGCTTACCACCAGGTGAGCCGTAAGCTTGTTTGCCGACCTAGTGACATAAAAAAAAGTAGTTTTCGCGTGAAAGCGTAACAAATAAACTTACATTCACATTTATAATATTAGTAGAGATATATGATTTCATTAAAAAAAATTAATATTTGAACACCGATATACTTTAACATAATTGTGTTTGCTTGTAAACGAAAAAAAAAGAAACCTGATTTAGATACAAGGTAAACGAAGAAATAGTCAAATAAATAGGCGTTAATAGAGATAACTCAAAAAGTATCTCATCTCTCATCAGATCTCGGTCATACTTAAATCGGATCATATAATTGAGAATCGAGAACCTCCGCCTTTTTGAAGTCGTAGTAAAAATAGACACAGTTATTTCAATTGGAAAACCTGTTTTTGAATAAGCTTATATGCTTCCTGCTGTGTGTGTGCTGTGTGGCTACGGCACTAAAGAATTTAGCCACCCCCTCTCTTCCCGTGGGTGTCGTAAGAGGCGACTAAGGGATAACAAGGTTCCACAACCATCTTGGAACTTAAGAAGCCGACCGATGGCGGGATAACCATCCAACTGCTGGCTTTGAAATACACAGGCCGAAGACGGGCAGCAGCGTCTTCGGTGCGACAAAGCCAGTACTGCGGTCACCAACCCGCCTGCCCAGCGTGGTGACTATGGGTAAAACACATGAGTTCACGTTATTTTTGAAGTAAACTTGTGGAGGCCTATGTCCAGCAGTGGACTGTATAGGCTGTAATGATGATGATGATGATATGCTTCCTAATACCATAGTATTAGGAATTAAGCTTCACTGCTTTTCCTACGTGGGGAGAAAAGCTTATGGCTATCCTAGCAGTAGGATGTTACAGACTGATTTAATTATATCTCTCTGTTGGAGACATTAAGTTAGTCTAATTCAAACAATGATGTTGCTGAGTAACGCCTACCTTGATAAAAAAAATGCATGATAGAAATAAAAAAGGACATGGGCTCAAAAGCCCGTGGATGTATATTACTTATATACATATAAAAGATTTAATTATATGCTTTAAAACATCACACCATTATGTTCGATGGTTGGCATGTTATTACAAAATAAAAAAATACATAATTATGTTTTCTCGCAAACGAAAAAATAAATATCGACTTCAATTACATCGACAAGTAATACAACGTAATTAGACGCAAAATAGTCAAGTAAATATGCGTTGTTACTCACCAAGTAGTCATCAGATCTGGATCAAATTTAAATGGGACCTTTTGGACTTTCAATGAAAACGAGAATCGTCAAAATTATTATTTATAAAGAAAAAACTGCCCTCTACATAAAAAAAATACAGTCGAATTGAGAACCTCCTCCTTTGTTGAAGTCGGTTAAAAAATAAGTTTTTACGCAATTGAAATTACGTAAAAATTTGCTTTCTTCAATGTCAAATAAATTGAATTTCTTAAATGAAAATCGACTATGTACTAGCAGGTATTGTTCCATTAATTAATATTATTACGAACTCGTTTCCTCGAACAATTATTTCCACAGCCATGTTTGAAGCTTTCAAGTCTCGTTAAAAAGGTTTGACAAATTGATGTGAACTAAACACAATATGAGCGACGTATATGAATAAAAAAAAAAAAAAACATCAATGAAATATTGTTTTCGTCGAACCTAAAATAGACGATAATATTTTTGTGGCCTATGTTCAATTTCTTTAGCTATGTTGAATTATTTATTTATTTATTGTAACATTACCATTATTCTATTAATAATTCTTAAAAATAGATAACCAGAACAGATTTGTGTAGTTGTAATTCCCATAATGCAAAAAGTGTCATAATTTAATTAATATAATGAAACACTCATAAATCCTGGGGCAGAAAGAAGTTTAACTGTACACGGAGCCAACGTCAGTCATTTAAGACTGATGAAACCTTTATCATTGGTACATTTATTTGAAAAATTATTTGAATGATATTGACGTCAGCTCTCCAATTTAGCCAAATTCCAAATTTATGAGTCAATTTCAACATCTGACATTCGCAATCTTGAAACAATTTAGTATTTGAGAAAAGGATATAGCCCATCCAACAACGGCGCTAGATGGGCTTTATCCCATAGAGAAGTTGATGGATTTATACTCTCTTCTCTATTAAATTTTCGTGCTCGCTCGCTTCAGCCTGTAATATCCCACTACTGGGCATAGGCCTCTTTCCCCATGTAGGAGAAGGATCAGAGCTTAATCCACCACGCTGCTCCAATGCGGGTTGGCGGATATATTCCCTACTACGAGTAACGATCGCTATCAGGTGTACACGTTAACAACCGGGACCGACGGCTTAACGTGCTCTCTGAGGCACGGTGGGGAGACACACAAGGACTGCACAAACACCCAGACCACGGCAAACAACTGTATGGCCAATACAAATGTTTGTCATGTGCGGGGATCGAAACCGCAACCGCCAGCGCAACAGGTACAATCAATGGCTATAACCGTTGCGCCAACGCGGCGTCAGTTAAATTTTCAGGATAAATGAAATTAATTTATACCATATGATGGATATTCGATAGATATAGGTGCATGTTATTTTTTAACGGTTTCCAATAATACCGTAAAAAAAAAACTATAGTATTTCTCTTTGTAACTTTGTGTTTACTGTTACGAAAGTTAGTGATTTAATACGTAGCTTAATCCTATAAATTAACCTACTGCCATAGTATTCAAGTAGGATGGCTAACAAGAATTGACTAGCCCGTTGGCGCAGTTTGTAGTGACTCTGCTTTCTGCTCCGAGGGTTGTGGGTTCGATTCCCACCCCGAGTCTGGGTGTAATATAAATATTTATTTATATATTAAATATTACATTTATGTATTATTTATAAGTATGTTTATAGAAAAAAATATATATATATGTAGCTATACCAGTCGGCTGTTACCTGTAATACAAGCATTAAGTTGCTTACTTTAGGAATAAACGACCGTGTGTGTTATGAGATAGATATTTATTTTACATGACACGAAAATTTTTATATGTATTTATTATTTCCTTTCCCCTCCGGACCGCGGAAGCGCTTGGACGTGTTCACTGTGTTGACTTCTGTGAGAAATTTAAATTTAAAATCTTAAATTAAAATACTAAATTAACCATTGGAGTTTCGTGGTTTTGAACCCGTGCCGAGTGTTGGAAGGTCTGTGAAGTGATCACTGCTGTGTGCCATTACACCACACGTATGAGCGCCGGCGAATCGAAATTCTACACCGCATTCGGCAAATGACGTAGTGACACTGCGAAGCTTGTGACTTGCTACGATACTTACTAAAAATCAACAACAATCAATCAACTTGTGAGATTTCTATTGTTGCTTTGCGATAGTGAGCTTTATTTCCTTAGAAGCTATGCCCAATATCCAACGCTCACCCCTTCGTAACACTTCTGTGATGTCATGCTCCCGGTCGGAGTCTGATCTCTCGAAGTCTCCGATGACGAGTACGGGGTCTGTTGCCAAGGGTGACACCAATATAACAACGCGCTCCAAGCGCCAGCGAATGGAGACCTCTTCGCCAAATTCTTCTGCTCATTCTGGTTCCGAAAGTAGTGACTTAAGAGCGGATGTCCTGAAAATGCTTTCTGAATGGAAAGAGGATCAAGAACGAAACCTACGTGAATGGAAGTCCACTCTAAATGACACCCTAAACAAATTGTTTTCTGAAATATCTAATCTAAAAATAGAATTCCAGGAAATAAAGAAGTCAAACTCGGAGATAGAAAAGGGAATAGAATTTATTAATAAAATCCAGGAGGAGACCAATTGCAGAGTAAAGGAAATTGAAAGTAACCAAAAGAATAATAAAAATGCTATAAAAAACTTAGAATCGCACATCCAGGATATACAGTTTCGTACAAGAGACGCAAGTCTGGAGATTCGCAATATCCCGATTTCTGAGGGCGAGGGGTTTGACAATTTGCTCTCCACTCTTTCTGTCATCGGCAAAATTGTGGATATTGATATAAATAGGAGTGATGTCCGCGACTTGTATCGGCTGCCGGGTAGACCAGGAGTATCAAGACCTGTTGTTGTTGAATTTACGCGTGTTCACGCTAGAAATGATTTGTTGACTAAACTGCGAAACTTCAACAAAGAAAGGCCAGTTCCTGAGAAGCTCAATACTCAAACTATCGGTTTGCCAGGAACAAAGACTCCACTTTATATCGACGAACATTTAGGCCCATTTCAAAGAAAACTTATGTTTCAAACTCGCCAATTTGCTAAGAAACATAGCTACTCTTGTTGGCATTCCAATGGAAGAATATTGTTGCGTAAGGATTCGACTGGTAAACCGATTTTAATCCAATCAGAAAAATGTTTGTCTGAGCTGGAAAAGAAATCATGACTCTTTTGCCTTTTCATCAACCTATATTGCCAATTAATTGTATATTATTATGTATATCTATTGTTTTGCTTTTGTCTTGCTAGTGATAAAATTACTTTGATCAGTTTTTTCATGTTAACTTTTTGTTTAGTTTATAATGTGTTTACGTTTGAATTTGTATTCGCTCTTACACTTATTTTAACTTGTATACTCACATTCACTGAAATTATACACCACTTGTACTCAATTTATACAAAGTGTACTCATGGAAATAATGAAACTACTAACAATTATCTCAGTCTGTTTTCGTGCCCTGTGTATGTGCTTTGTGTTGGTTGCGTTTGTGTAGCTTTGTTTTTGAAATTGGGAAATTCTCGGTGTGCTGCATCGCATGCCTTATTGTGTTACTACAGTTTCGGACTCAGTAAATAAAATTCGATAAAACTAATGCAATTATAAATGATATCGATAAACTTGAAGTTGCGCAATCTTCTCTTTGTAAAATTGAGGACTGTCAAAGAATTATGAACTACCCGAATAAGTGTCTAAAAATTATTCATCAAAACATTCGTAGTATAAATCGTAATTTTTCCGATTTTCAAACCTTATTGTTTAGATCCATGACTGATTGGGATTTAATAATACTAACGGAATGTTGGCTGCATAATAATCGTAACTTACCATCTCTTGAGGGATACAACAGTGTTCTAACTGAGAAAAACTTCACACAGAACGAAGGAGTTGTGGTATTTTTCAAAAAACATTTGAAATTAGTTGTATCCGAGCCTGACCTTTGTGATGCCAACTGTTTAATGATTAACCTTGAGGATAATATAACAATAATTGCAGTATACAGACCACCTGGTTACAAAGATGTTCCACGGTTTTTGGTATCTCTTGACAAACTTCTTTCTGAGACTAGTAGTACTCATAAAGTTCTGATAGGTGACATCAATATTGATATATTGGATAACAATAAGGATGTTAATTCTTCATCGTATTTGAATATGCTGGCTTCTCACAGTTTATTGCCGGCCCACACATTTCCAACTCATGGCAAGACTTGTCTTGACCATGTAATATTAAAATGCTCATATCGCGCCTTTTGTTATGTTGCTGAAACCTCAGTTACGGATCACGACACTTTAATCCTGAAACTTGAATTTAGCACAATGACTGACAAATGCTTTTCACTGAAAAAGATTGATTACCCGTCTTTGGATGATGCTATGAAGAACTTGAATCTAAATATTCTATATGGAATGACTGATCCTAATGAGGCAACAGCACTTCTTCTGACTGTGCTTGACACTGTAATTAAAGCAAATACAAAAACTATCACCATCCCAAATCGTAAGAGGATCAAGAGGCCTTGGATGACTCCAGGTCTACTAAGATGTGTAAAGCATCGTGACAAACTACATCAAAAATCAAGAAAAAATCCTAGTAATGAAATATTAATGATAACTTACAAGAGGTACAGAAATTTTTGCAATTCACTTTTAAAAAATATTAAAAATACTTATGAGAGCAACCGCCTACTTAAAGCTGCTAAGACTAATACAAAAGTTCTCTGGGACACTATCAAACAACTAACCTACTCTAATAATACAACTAGTTCTGCACATGAATTGGTCTCTCCAGTGGACCCGTTACTCTCAGTCAATAACATTAATAAATTTTTCGTTTCTATCGGGAAGGATATTGCCGAAAAAGCCTATTCCAATAGCTCTTATAAAAAAGCACCAATCAATTCTACACTGTCCTCATTCGTCTTGCTACCTACTGATGAATTTGAAGTTCAATCTCTTATCTTACAACTGAAGAAGAGCGGTGCTGCGGGCAGAGATGGCATTTCTGGAGCCTTTCTTAAGCGTTATCATGAAATCTTAGTCCCCCCGCTTACACATATATTTAATCTGATCTTTTCTACTGGGATCTTTCCGGACTTATTCAAGCTAGCTGAAGTAATTCCAGTTTATAAGGGTGGTAGCAGGGATTATGTTGGTAACTATCGACCCATTTCTAAAATATCTACGCTATCCAAAATTATTGAGAAATTGATAAACAAACGCCTTATCGATTATCTAGAAAGTAATAATCTACTCTCACGCTCACAGTTTGGATTCAGACCGGGTTCATCAACGAGCGACGCGGTTCATCAATTAACTGATCATATTGTTAAAAAAATAGATAAGAAAAATAAAATATTAGCTGTATTTTTGGACATTGCAAAGGCTTTTGACGCGGTCGCTGGTCCTATTCTGCTGGATAAATTGGAAGCTCTGGGTGTTCGTGGTGTGCAGCTCAAACTATTTGAAAGTTACTTGAGTGACAGAAAGCAAAGAGTAAAGGTGGACAACACTGTTAGTGACGACCTGCCGATAAGCTATGGTGTGCCACAGGGTAGTGTTTTGGGTCCAACACTGTTTCTGATATTTATCAATGATCTTTGTGACCTCCAGTTACAAAATGGTAAAATTATTACATTTGCAGATGATACTGCGCTTGTGTTTCATGGTGATAAATGGAAAGATACTCTCGATATTGCGCAAAAAGGATTCGACGTTGTTAACGCCTGGCTTAGAATGAATGCCCTAACTATCAATGTCAATAAAACTAAATGTATACCATTCTTCATAAAAACTCCTGCCCCTAGTATTAGCCTTGGCTTAACTGCTCATGTATGCTCTGACAATGAATCTTGTAGCTGTCAAAGGATCTCTGTTGCCAACAGCACTAAGTATCTAGGTGTAGTTGTTGATAGTTCGCTAAATTTTAATTACCATTTAGACCTGCTACAATCGCGAACTCGGAAACTTATCTTCACCTTTAAGAATCTCCGTAATATTGCTGAAAAATCGACCATTAAAATGGTGTATCAGTCCCTCTGCCAATCCGTTTTAAGCTATTGTATTACGGTCTGGGGAGGTGCTTGTAAAACTAATCTTATAAAACTGGAGAAGGCTCAGCGTGCGTTATTGAAAGTTAGTTATTCTAAGCCATTTTTTTACCCTACCAAAGATATTTATCTTTTATCTGACGTACTCAGTGTTCGCCAACTATATATACTAAACACAGTGCTCAAACAACATTCTATGACTCGCTATGATCCTTTTTTAAATAACAACAAACGATGCAAATATAAAGTCTGCACCTCAGATACCCGTTGGTCCACCGCTTTCTCAAGGAGGTTTTTTGGTTTTATGGGCTGTCATCTATATAACAAGATAAACAGGTTGATCAACATATATCCGCTTACTAAATATGAATGTAAAAAAGCTATAGTAAAATGGCTTAAAGATCTAGACTACAATGAGACTGAGAAGTTGTTACTGGTCCTCAGCTAATACTAAGCACTCTAACACGCGTATACACATATTATGTTCTTTGCCACACATACATGTACATATACTAAGACCTACATACATTAACACATTTACTACATACACTTACACATTCATGCATTAAAAATACATACACTAACCCATACATACACCATGACACTAAAGTGTGAGTATATTTAATAATTTTATTGATCAAATTCGGTCCGGATGTGGAGGGACTGGCAATCTGTAATACAGGTCTCCTAGTACAGTCGCCAGTCTCTCACACAGATTGTGTTTCGTTATGTTGAAATTTGTATTTTGTTTTGTGTGAGAGAAAATAAAATAAATATTTATTATTTATTATTATTATTATTATTTATTTATTTATTATTTATAAAGAAGACGGCTCACCTGATGGTAGGCCTGCAATACCAGAAGAATTGCAAGCACGTTGCTGACCCTACTCCCAATCCTCAGTAGCTCTGCTCACCTTACTGATCACAGCAACACAACACTGCCCGAAAGCGCTATTATTTAGCTGTGTTGCCTGTAAAGTCGTGGTACTTCCCCAGTCGGGCTGTTACAGATTTATAACAGGATACTTCCTGCTGTGTCCTACCTCATTGAAGAATAGCGGAAGTAAGTGAATTTAACGAATTAAATCAAATTAAATATTGACTTTATTGAAGTCATTTTTTTAAATATAAATAAATAAAAATCTACACAATACACACACGGTCGTCTGTTCCTAAAGTAAACAACTTAATGCTTGTGTTATAGGTAACAGCCGACTGGTATAGCTACATATTTTTTTGATAAACATACTAATAAATAATACGTATATAAATTTATAAATAAATATATACATTACACCCAGACTCAGGGTGGGAATCGAACCCACAACCCCCGGAGCAGAAAGCAGGGTCACTACTAACTGCGCCAACGGGCTAGTCAATTAAATTTAGGCTTTGAAAGGACCTCTAAAGTGTCTTTGCAGAGTAATTTATTATGTTAATGGTGTAACTAAAGTATTCGTAATGTAGATTCTTCATTCAAAATTTACTCTTTGAGTTACCACTAATAATGCGTATTTACTTGACTGATTTACCATCAATCTACGTTGTTACGCGTCGATGTAATTGAAGTCGAGTTATTGTCATTTGCGAGCAAACACAGTTATAATTATAACACTTTGATTTTACATTTGAAGGTTCAAATTTTTATATAGTTACTGTTTAAAAAGTGGTGAGAAAAATTCAACTTGCAAATCAAATTAAATTTTAACTTCAAGGTTTGGTATAAGTTCGAAGTTTGCTTGATTCGGTATTTGCTTGTGTTTATTTATGTAACGTACATCTCTGATAAACACACACATGCTTTGCAGTTTGGTAGCTGCAGCTTTTATTTTCATAGCAATTCAGATTTCCATCTACACTCGGAATTGAGTGAATTGATTTTCATCCAACTATGTAGGAATAAGCGAAATTTGTGTATGCATAATAGTCCGTTTTTATTCAAAACTTGCATAAAATATAACGGATGTCGATTGATATGTAAAAAAATTGCGACATAAAATATACTGAATTTAAACGGAATGAAAAAATATTTCTATTCAGGTTATCTTATTTACAACTAGCTGTGCCCGCGACTTCGTCCGTGTGGTATTTAAACAAAAATTAATGTTCAGTTCGCAGCGTTACAAAATAAATAAATTTATAAAATAAAAGTAGCCAAAGTTACTCCTTATTACATCAGCTATCTACCAGTTGAAGTCCCGTCAAAATCGGTCCAACCGTTTTAGAGGTCGGAACAAACAGACAGTTAGACAGATAGACAAAATGTACTGTGTATACGTCCATATGCATTTAGTAAAAAGCAGTTATTTTAATATTACAAACAGACACTAATTTTATTTATTTGTATGGATGTATAGATGATTTATAAAAATGACAAATTATTATCGAATGATATAATAATAATCGCAAACTGCAATAATAATAACAGTCATCACGTAGACTTTATATTAGACACTGTATAGTCATCATACATATACAATACATATAAAATCTTACGCTTTTTTTAGCGTTACGGGCGTTTTGCCAGTAGGGCCTTCCGCAACGCCCTATAGGGAACTTCGTTCCAAAAGTAATATTGACATAAAATTGATTTATAAGTTTTTTCCTTCGGACGCACGGAAGAAGTGAAAACTCCATTGGCAATCGCAATCAAACAATAACGCAATAAGTCCCGAGTTCACCCGATTGAGCTTTTCACCCTTCAGCAGAGAAGAGCTATCTGTATCTTTCTCGCTTGGGTACACTCGACGGTCCCGAGTTCACCCGAACGAGCCTTTCATCTCAGAGCGTGACGGATCAGCCTAACTTAATACCTACGAAAAAATGTATGTGCGGTAATTTGGACTGTATTGTTCCAAACGTATAAGCAACGTTCTATGCAGAGATTCATTCTTATTTATATATTATGGATATATTTGACATAAAAGCGAAAATAAATTATCTATAAAATGTCACCCACACTGTTTAATACTCATATAGGTATCATATAGGTAGGCCAATAATGTAATCCGTGAACGTAAATGTGCTATTTTGGTAATAAAGCGCTGATATTGCTTCCGTAACAGCGATTGATCTCAAATTTCCGATTCTATTAAATCCGGAACAGATTAGAAATTATTTTTACTTTTTCCTTTTATGTTTCGAGAAATTTACGAGTTTTTTTTATTTTTTTTTATTCAGCTTAATATTTTTTTTTGACAGGAAAGTTACTTTTTTTTTAAATTTATTTATAAGTGCTTTTCATATAATAAAGTTATAAACGAAGTATCATTTTATATTTAATTAATAATCTATCATCATCATCATCATTTAAGCCTATTGTAGTCCACTGCTGGACATAGGGCTCCACAAGTTCGCGACAAAAATGGCGTGAACTCATGTGTTTTGCCCATAATCACCACGCTGTGCAGGCGGGTTGGTGACCGCAGGGCTGGCTTTGTCGCAACTAAGACGCTGCTGCCCGTCTTCGGCCTGTGTATTTCAAAGTCAGCAGTTAATTGGTTATCCCGCCATCGGTCGGCTTTATAAGTTCCAAGGTGGTAGTGAAACCATGTTAACCCTTAGTCGCCTCTTAGGACACCCACGGAAGAGAAGGGGTGGCTATATTCTTACTACCGTAACCACACAGCATATAATAATCTATACTAATATTATAAATAGTTTGTTTATTTCAGAATCGGAGATTTCCTTTTTTCAGTTAAAGTTTCGCAAAAATCATGTATAACAGAATTAAAAGATTCACGCGGACGAAGTCACCAGCAGACACTAGTCTTTTATCATTGTCACAACAAGAATCAGTCAGGGATTAGTTAGTTAATTCGACTAATAATTTCAATTTCACAGTGTAACAGTATAGTACATATATTATTATATTAAAGGCTTATATGTTTTCAATATAAACAATATTTCCTATTAAATTCACAAGTTTTAAATTAACTTGTCTTATGTGAATCTCATTTTCTACTACAGCGTAGATGAAACTACAGTACATCGACTTAAGCAAAAGTGTTAAAAATATTACGTCCACAAATAATCCACTGGGGTTTAGCAGATATGTTCCCTACTATGAGTAACAATCGCTATCAAATATTTATGACAACAACCGGGACCGACGGCTTAACGTGCTCTCCGAGGCACGATGCGGAGACGAACAAGAAGCGACATTCAAACCGGAAGAAATATTTGTAAAAAACAATTATCAATCACGAGCGGGAATTGAACCCGCAAACCGTCGGTATTTATGGTGATTGACACACAAGAGCAGGTGCAACAGATACTTCTAAGAAAATATCAAAAAAGCTGATATTTAAGTCTGCATTGCTAAACTTATTTAAGAACTCATTTCATATTTAGGGAAAAAGGAAAAATTGCGAATAAACATCTAAAAATAAGGTTATAAAAAACAAAATTATCCGACTCTTAGCTATAGAGGAAAATAGGTTTTTTTCGAGTTCCACCGTCAATCCGCACGTTGGTGGCTTAGGCTTAAATATATTGAGTAAACGGATTATTCAGTCAGAGGAGGTTTTGTCAAGCCGGGATATATTATTACATTTATGTATTACAACTGAAGTAAGCTGAAAGTGTCTGTAAATATCATGTACGGAGATATTTTTACTTAATAGGATTCAGCTTGTAACATCCCACTGTTGGGTATAGGACTCTTTCCCCGTGTAGGAGAAGGAATTCGCATTTCACCTTCACCAGCTATCTTACGTAAATCATCGATCCAGCGGATCGCTAGAGAGGAACATCCCTCATTGCGTTTGCCTATACGCGGTCTCCACTCCAAGACAAGTCTGCTTCAACGGCCATCGGTCCTGCGACACAGGTGACCAGCCCACTGTTACTTCAACTTATCAATTCTGTGGAATAGTCGGTTACCTTAATTCTATCGCGAATATTCTCGTATGATACCAAACCGTAAATACGGAAGGATCGTTATCAAACGTCTACTATAATAATTTGACAGCTTTATATACCATCCAAGGAATAGCATAAAAGATACAGAAAGAGCCTTCTAAAAATACCAAAACATCCTTCCAGAGCTAGAATTCAATCCACGTCTGTCTATATATATTTATATAAATTTCGTAATTTTGTAGTTGACATATTATTTCTAAGCAAATCTTGTATTCAAAGGTTGCAGATGTCATTGAACTTGAAGGATTAATGTCACACAGCAACAGATTATAAGACTAATTATGTTTCATTCAAGGGTAATTAATTAATTTAAGACTTAAAGGCTAATCCTCTTTTATATCTGACAAGACAATGTTTTGTTTGATTCACGTGTGTTTAATTATCGCTTCTATGCTGCAAAGCTTCAAAGATAAGCTTCCTAATGTACGCGCACTCCGACCATCCAAACACATCCATGCATAGGTTAGATTGTGTGTGTGTGTGTGTGTTCAATATATTTGTATTTTGTACATTATTTGTAAATAACAACATAACGCCATCCTTAGAAATCGTTTTCAGAAGAGCTGTAACCATTAATATACAAGTCGAAATAAATGAGAAAGAGAAGGAAAATATTTTCGTGTCATCAAAATCAGCATTATCATAATCCTTCGCGAAGTTTATTTATATTTAAAGTACAATCACTTATACAAATTAATGTTAGATATAAAAGGTATATTGAAAATTCCGGTTTCCATACCGCGGAGTACAAAACATTTCAAGTGAGGTCAAGCTCTTGACAGAGTGCTCGTGAAGATCAGAAAAATATGGCCAAATTGTAATGTGGAAAATATTTCACAACGTTAAACTGTTTGAGAGATTTATTATAATCTAGGAAGCAGTTGTAATGTATAGGGTTCCTTGAAGTATTTCTTCTACGCTATGAATGGATAGGAATATGGAATAATCATTAATGGCACCAACGTCAAACCTTTCTGTACGTACGGCTATGTACGCAAGTAAGAAATTATACTTCATTGGCTAGCTGACTTCACGTTGTTAATTTCTTTTTCGTTGACTAGTTACGTACTCGTTATATATATTACAAAAAAAAGTCCAAGGTCCAAGTGTTTTGACTGCAAACGGCACAAAGATGTGATTTGGAATTAGTGACGACTATTTGTGCCTTTAAATCGTTTCAGCTTTTTCTGCAGCGGCTCCCACTCTTATGACTGTTTCCTTGATATGTAATAATATAATAAATAATTGTAAAGAATTTGTCAAAAATTGTTTGTTTACTTACAACTCGTTAAATTAACTGCAATCTATTTATTTGTTGGAGTTTTTGTGTATGTTTATTAGATTTAACTGTGCATTTGTATTGATTCATACCTGTCAACTCTATGTGCTCACTAACTGTTGTATAATAATAGCTGTATACACCTTAAAAGACAAATCATACTGTATTGTACCTGTGTCTAACTTTGTATTTCTACTTGTTATGTTTTTATGATTATGTGCTATGTGGCTACGGCACTAAAGAATTTAGCCACCCCCTCTCTTCCCGTGGGTGTCGTAAGAGGCGACTAAGGGATAACAATGTTCCACAACCACCTTGGAACTTAAGAAGCCGACCGATGGCGGGATAACCATCGAACTGCTGGCTTTGAAATACACAGGCCGAAGACGGGCAGCAGCGTCTTCGGTGCGACAAAGCCAGTACTGCGGTCACCAACCCGCCTGCCCAGCGTGGTGACTATGGGCAAAACACATGAGTTCACGTTATTTTTGGCGTAAACTTGTGGAGGCCTATGTCCAGCAGTGGACTGTATAGGCTGTAATGATGATGTTTTTATGATGTGTCGATGGTGTGTCTATTTAATAAATAATAATAATAATATGAAACGGAGCAAATGTGTCAAATTAAATCTTTATTAATTTTTTTTTTGTAAACTAGAGTATTACGACTCCTCTAGATAGGTGGGTAAAGTAGTAGAGTAGATGTAGTTTTGTTTTCAAGAATTACATCAAAGAAGCCGCGTTTGCGCAACGGTCACAGCAGGATGTTGCCTGTTGCGCTGGCGGTTGAGGGTTCGATCCCCGCACATGACAAACGTTTGTATTGGCCATAAAGGTGTTTTCCGTGGTCTGGGTATTTATGCATTCCTTGTGGGTCTCCCCACCGTGCTTCGGAGAGCACGTTAAGCCGTCGGTCCCGGTTATTATCATCTACGCTTGATAGCGATCGTTACTCATATTAGGGAATATATCCGCCAACCCGCATTGGAGCAGCGTGGTGGATTAATCTCTGACCCTTCCCCTACATGGGAAAACAGGCCTATGCCTAGTAGTGGGATATTACAGGCTGAAGCTTATATCAAAGAAATTCCATATATATGTATATAAATATATATTATATCAGTTGCCTGATAAACCTAAAACACAGTTATACGATTCTCAAATAAAATAATTTCAAAGTCTTTCCTTAATTTTAATTTCAAATCTTAAGAGTTTGATAAATTACAATACCGGGTGATTTGATCTACTTGTTAAATCTCACGAACGTGGCAGATGTCTAGAATCCTCTTAACACCAATGTTATTCAGGTACAAGATGAACTCGAGTCTTGAACTGTTACCTCATTATATATTCAGTTCATAAAGAACTTGCTGATTCTTAATTTCACGCTGCATATCATATAATTAAAAGTTTTTCACTTCGTCGTAACTTCTAATCCCATGGGAAAGAGGCCTATTCCCAGCATTGGGATGTTACAGGCTGAATCGTAGCAAGCCATTAAGGTTATGAATTGCTTGTAAGAATTGGTGATAATATATATCGTCATTCATTTATTTGGTATAATGACTTCAAGTGGTAAAAGATGACTTCAATATGTTGTATTAAACAATAAATATATTTTGAACATTTTGAATATAAAACTTTGAATAGTTACGAGTTTCTGTAAAGATCTCACTATAGACGGCGCCACGGTCACTTAGACCGAATATAAAATCATCATATCAAAAATTTCGATCTAGCAAGTACATCGTTCCATAGCTTAATTGGCTAGAGCACCGACACGGTCAGTCGGAGATGCAGGTTCGATCCCCGCTGGAATTGTCGATTATTGATATGATATTAAAAAATGTTTAAAATATCCTAATGTGTCGGTAACACAAAAATAAAATTATAAAAATTAAATATATTTTGTATAAAAGATAAATCAAAGACGAATGCAACTCCGTCGATACGGACGAGTCACGAAACGAATCAAACACGAACATCAAAAGTGAATATGATGAGTAATGAACCAAGCCGTTTCATGATACAAGGTCGCCAATTATGTGTTCCGAACGTTTGTACAAGAATATCGATTGACACTTTGACGGTCGTAAAACGTAGCTCGAACGCAAATAACCGATCGAGAGCCGGTAATCATAATAAACGAGGCCGGGTAAACTAATCTCGCTTATTAAACTTTTTTTGTTCTATTAGCACTGGTTAAGACGTGAATAGTTCGCAGACAAAATTGTAAACTAAAAAAATGAGTCAAAAGTAAAAATAAATGATAATAATAACAATAAATAAAATACGAATAAGTAATTATGTGTTGCATCTGTACAATGGCGGTATTATTGCTAAAAGAAAACTTCCTTCCAGAAAACCTTTGGGTATAGGAAACAATAAAATAGAAGTGATTAGGTGTACAAAAACAAATAAAATAATTGTGTTTGCTCGCAAACGAAAAAAAAACCGACTTCAATTACATCGACAAGTAATACAACGTAGATCGACGAAAAAATAGTCAAGCAACTACGCGTTATCAAAGATTACTCAAAAAGTAGTTATCAGATCTCAATTAAATTTATATGTGACCACATGACAAACATCAGCTTTCGATTAAATTAAAAATTATTAAAATCAGTACACCCAGTAAAAAGTTATTGCGGATTTTCGAGAGTTTCTCTCGATTTCTCTGAAATCCCATCATCAGATCCTGGTTTCCTTATCATGGTACCAAACTAAAGATATTCCCTTTCCAACAAAAAAGAATTATCAAAATCGGTACACCCAGTAAAAAGTTATTGCGGATTTTCAAGAGTTTTCCTCGATTTCTCTGGGATTCCATCATCAGATCCTAGTTTCCTTATCATGGTACTAAACTAGGGATATCTTCTTTCCAACAAAAAAAGAATTATCAAAATCGGTACATCCAGTAGAAAGTTATGCGGTATAATACAACGTAGGTCGACGAAAAAAGCGTCAAGTAAAAACGCATTATTAGATATAACTCAAAAAGTAGTTGTTAGATCTCAAATAAATTTAAATGGGACCAATTGACACACACCACCTTTCGATTTAAAAAAAAAAATTCTCGAAATCGGTCCACACGGTCAAAAGTTCTGATGTAACATACATAAAACAAAAAAAAAATACAGTCGAATTGAGAACCTCCTCCTTTTTTGGAAGTGGGTTAAAAATCGTGTGGAGTCGCGGGACTAAAGATAGGAACGAAGTTCTTATAAAATATTAATTTCTAATAATAATAATTTCCAAGTTCTATTCGAGGTATAAAAAAAATAATTATATGTATGCATTTTTTATAACAATTTTTTGGTCGATACATAAAAAAAAAATACTTTACATATTTATCTTAAATAAAATATATTGTAATAATTTATCGTTTATTTTATTAATAAATGATTTATAAAACATATAATAATTATCGAATGATATAATAATAATAGGAAACTGCAATAATAATGACAGTCATTACTTAGACTATACATTAGACACTGTATAGCCATTATACATATACTATACATAAAAATCTTACGCTTTTTTTAACGTTATGGAAGTTTTTGCCGGCTAGGGTACCCCTCCGCAAGGCCCCACAAGGAACTTCGTTCCAACAAAATAATATAAGTAAATGTACGAGTTAAGAATGAAACTGATTTGAGAACAATGGCGCCAGCACTGATCGTATTGTATTTGATTGTATTGTCTTTCAAGCATTCAGAAATTGTAATTTCAAAATGATTTTCTATTGAAATCCGGTTACATTACTTAAGAAATGTTTAATATTGTATTAGCGTCAATTACTTATTTATAACATTAATCCATCTATGAAGGCTAATTAACTAAATAAATTATTATTAATATGTACGATTTTATTTTTGTATTACCCACACATTAGGAATTCTAAACATTTTTTAGTATCATATCAAAAATTGACCACTCCAGCGGGGTTAGAACTCGCGTCTCCGACTGACCGTGTCGGCGCTCTAGCCAATTAAGCTATGGAACGATGTTTATATGATGTATTAAAAATAGTATGGTGTCGTCTCTTGTCAAAGATTTTCATTGTAATATGAGACTTTGAATAGTTACGGGTTTCTGTAAAGAACTCACTATAGACGGCGCCATGGTTCGCTTAAACCGAAAATAAAATCATCATATCAAAAATTTCGATCTAGCGAGCGGGTACATCGTTCCACAGCTTAATTGGCTAGAGCGCCGACACGGTCAGTCGGAGACGCGGGTTCGAACCCCGCTGGAGCGGTCAATTTTTGAAATGATATTAAAAAATGTTTAAATTATTATTGTTACAGCCGTATTGGCTTAGTTCAGTCTCATAGAACCTCTGATATATTTACTACTTTGGTAAAAGAGCGTTTAAAGTACGGTAAAAAAGATATAATTAAAACAAGATCCAGACTTAATAAGCACCTTACACATACAATTTACAAAATTATATTTATTGCTTGCTGTGCCCGCGACTTGGTCCGCGTGGAATTTAAAATAAGTTATTGTTCAGTTCGCAGAGTTATAAAATAAATAAAAATCTAAAATAAAAGTAGCCTAAGTTACTCCTTATTACATCAGCTATCTGTCAGTGAAAGTCCCGTCAAAATCGGCCCAGTTGTTTCAGAGATTAGCCGGAACAAATAGACAGACAGACAGACACAAAAATTGTAAAAAAATCTTTGACGGTTCGCAGGAAAGTGGGCATAAGGTGCCAATCAAACCACTAATTGCAAATTCATGCGACGTTTCGATGCTTTATTGGATCATCACCAGGCATCTTTACACGTAGCAGTCAATCGACATCTCTTCATTAAAGTTCTTTTATTATGTAAGATTCTAAATCCAAATGCATTATATATTATTTCTAAGTTACGTTTAAAGCTGTATTATATGAATTTTGAAAATTTATACTAAAATATTTAAATTTAAATAGGTAACAACGTGCACAATTTTAAGTCATTAAGTTTTTTGGTTTGTACATTTTCAAGGCATCAAATTCTCAGAACTTGACTATTGAACTGCATGTTTACATATATATTATTTTTAATTTTTTAATTTAACAGTTGTAATGATTAATAATAAAAATTATATATAACATTGAAGAAAAATACATCTAGAAAAAATTAAAATAGGAAGAAAGAAATTAATAAAAAAAAAATATATGTAAAGATGCAGTTCAATAGTCAAGTTCTGAGAATTTGATGCCTTGAAAATGCACAAACCAAAAAACTTAATGACTTAAAATTGTGCATGTTGTTACCTATTTAAATTTAAATGTTTTAGTATAAATTTTCAAAATTCAAATAATAAGCTTTAAACGTAACTTAGAAATAATATATAATGCATTTGGATTTAGAATCTTACATAATAAAAGAACTTTAATGAAGAGATGTCGATTGACTGCTACGTGTAAAGATGCCTGGTGATGATCCAATAAAGGATCGAAACGTCGCATGAATTTGCAATTAGTGGTTTGATTGGCACCTTATGTCCACTTTCCTGCGAACCGTCAAAGAATACTTATAACAAATGGACACAACGATAAATAATTGTAAAAAATGTTATTTTGATATATGTATCGTATATACACCCATATACGCTTCAGCCTGTAATATCCCACTACTGGACATAGGCCTCTTTCCCCATGTAGGAGAAGGATCAGAGCTTAAT